>NW_026294573.1:118489353-119221228 GCF_007827085.1 Peromyscus californicus insignis
ATTGAAATACTATCCAATCTACTTGCTTGGAAAAAATATAATTTTTTGTTTTGTTTTGTTTTGTTTTTGGAGTCCTTTTCATTTTTCAAGAAAAGAAGTTATTGGTTTAGAATATAATTTGTAAATATACAATCAATCCTCCAAACTCTAGGTGTCATGTAGCCATGAATGCATGTTTACACACATTAGTTCAGTGAAATTGTTAAATTTATAAAACCCTAAATTTGAAGCAACAGTTCACTGAAATTTTCAATATAAAGCATGTAAACATACTTTTAAAAGCTAGGCTAAAGCCCCTTCTTTATGAACGGCCAGCAAGAATGCAGAACCCCACATGCATACTAGGAACACTCCCTCAGAGCCCATATAGCCTACCCCCAAAGCCTCACTCTTTTCTTCACCATATCCCAGCCCACAACTCTTTTAAAAGTGCCCATTTTACCAGAGAGCAAGACTCCAGGTATATCCCCTGTCACACCTGGTCACACCTTCCACCAGAACGTTGCAGAGACACCCTGCTGGACTAGAGAAGACACTAGCCCAGGTAACTGCAGGCCAATCTTGCCAGAAGATCAGAGAGGGAACAGAAACCAAGTGAAAAAACACCCATGGAACAAAAGATGAACTTAGAAATCAGCACCAGAACTATAATTATCCCAAACCCAGATGCCTTGACACCAGCATAAGAACACACTTAACAAGAGCTGGGGCAATATGTCACTACCAGAGCCCAGTTGTCCTACTACAGCAAGTCCTGACTATTCCAACACAACTGATACACAGGAAAACAACCTTAAAATCAGCTTTATGAAGATGATAGAGGTCCTTAAAGAGGAAATGAATAGATCCCTTAAGGAAATTGAGGAAAAGACTAACAAAACAATTGGTAGAATTGAATAAATCCCTTAAAGAAAGCCAAGGGTGGGGCAGTTGAAGGAAATGAGTAAAACTGTTCAAGACCTGAAAATTGAAATAGAAGAAAAAGAGATAACACAAACTGAGGGAATTTTGGACATGGAAAATCTAGGTAAGTGAACAGGAACTACAGATGCAACCATTCAAACAAAAAGAAAACATGGAAATACTGGAGCTAACAGACATTATGAATCAAATGTACCTAACAGGTATCTATAAATCATTTCACTCAAACAAAAAAGAATACATTTTCTTCTCAGCACCTCATAGAACATTTTCTAAAATTGACATATACTCTGGCACAAAGCAAGTCTCAACAGATAGAATAAAACTGAAATAACCATCTGCATCCTATCAGACCACAACAGACTAAAACTGGGTTTCAACGATGACAGAAACAACAAAAAGCCTATAAACTCATGGAAACTGAACAACTGTCTACTGAATGACTGCTGGGTCAAGGCAGAAATTAAAGACTTCCTAGATTTTAGTGAAAACAAGTGCACAATGTGAGCAAAGTTATGAGACTCAATGAAAGAGGTACTAAGAGGAAGTGCATAACACTGTCTACATAAAGACAGTAGAGAAGTTTCATGCTAGCTATTTAACAGCACACCTGAATGTTCTAGAACAAAAAGAAGCAACCTCATTCAAGAGGAGTAGATGTGAGGAAATAATCAAATTCAGATCTGGAAACAATAAAATATAAATAAAGAGAACAATATAAAGAATCAATGACACAAAGAGTTAGTTCTTTGAGAAAATCCATGATATAGACAAACCCTTATCCAGACTAACTAAAAGATAGAGAAAGGATATCCATATTTAACAAAATCAGAAAATAAAAGGGGATATAACCACAGACACTGAGGAAATCCAAAAAAAAATTAGATTATACCTTAAAAATCTGTAGTCTACACAGTTGGAAAATCTCAAAAAAAGAGTACTTTCTAGACAGATACCACTTATGAAAGCTAAATCAAGATCAGATAAACAATTTAAATACATTTACAACCCCTAAGAAAATAGAAGCATTCATTAAAAGGATATTATAACACAATACATAAGCAAGTGAATACAGTAACCACTGAAAAATGAAAGATCCAAAAGACATTGCTGTGCATGATCTTTGGGTGTTTATTTATGCTAAAGAAGAGCTGAATAGAATTGCATACAAGATTATTTAGTCATGATGATCAAAGCTTTTCTGTTACATTATGAGAAGTCTAAGTTTGAAATTAAAATGAAAAAAAATATGTAGTCTTTTTTGTGCTCCATAGGCAAAACTATGGAGGAACTGTAGAAGAATTGGAGTAGATATCTATAAGAAGAGATATGTGGATATGGCAAGAGTCTTATGAGATTTTTATGAACATCTGAGTGAATGAGCTCATCACAGTAAAGAAAAGAAGGAAGAAGGCAAGGCATGTTGGAGGTGAAGAAATGAGAAGTCTTGATGCAGAATTGCAAATGATGGTGGAATGGTGGAAAAGAGGAGGTCAGCCATGTCGGAATATGAACTAGACAACTGGGTTGTCAGGCAATTAACTGAGATATATAAAAAGTAATGTAATGCTTTGATTTGTGTGGCTTTTATAAAAGGTGAGGCAGAGATGTAGCTCAGTAGTAGCATGTCTTCAGGCCCAATTTGATCCCCAGCAGTGACAAATAGTATAGTAATTATAATTAAATTATAAGGAGAAGTAACACAATAGACCTTTTTTATTTCCCTCTTAAATATAGTTAATTTGACACAAATTAAGAGCAGTTCTCTGTAGAGGGTCCAGAACAAGGATCAGCTGCAGGACTTTGCCTAGGGCCAGATGTCAGCACGGATGGCTTGTTTAATTTCTGTATTGTGATTTTAATGACTAAAAATTTCTAGAACTTTTTTTTCCCTTTCAAAATTACTGTAGCATCCCCTGTAATACCAATATACAAGTGTTAACAGGATGTAATAGGAGAATGGCCTAGGGCTGTTTTGACACATGCAGTATCAAGGGCACAGCAGTCCATTTCTTTCACATTTTGTTCAGACACAGCATCTCTGTGTAAGGCTGCACATTAGTCATGTAGCAAGCACAGCTGATTCAGTCAGAAAAATAGAGACAAAATATTTAATGGCTAACAGTAAAATATTTGTGACAGTCTAAATATTATTTTTATATGTATAGTAACTGATTTTAAACAAATGCAAGTTAAATATGGTTTGTAAAGCAGGTTGAAAAACTCATGTCCTGAATTTTCTAAATAAAGTCACTTTGCACAAATGTGTATTTCTCACGTTTCTATGGGAAAAATATTGAGATATTACAGTTTTTTCCTGATGTTCATATATAATTGTTCTTTAAAAGTTCTTTCAAGGAGCCGGGCGGTGGTGGCACACGCCTATAATCCCAGCACTTGGGAGGCAGAGGCAGGCAGATCTTTGTGAGTTCGAGGCCTGCCTGGTCTACAGAGTGAGATCCAGGAAAGGCGCAAAGCTACACAGAGAAACCCTGTCTCGAAAAACAAAACAAACAAAAACAACAAAAAAAAGTTCTTTAAAGGGTAAAAAAGACAATTTAGGGTCTGTTGTTGAGTGATCAACATATCCTTTATTTTGACACTATTCACTAGTTCAAAGATAACTCAGTGTATATCTGTGATTGCTATAATTCTGCCTTTTATGTTTACTTTTAACACAATTTTAAAATTATTAATATTGTCTCAAATGTCTGTGAGGTGATGTTTAATTTTAATAATTAGCATTACTAGTTTAATCTTTAAGTAGTGAAATATAGGAACTTCCTTTAAATGCAGGAAGCAAAGACATAGAGACATTATGATGTAGTATTACCTCATGGGCCAACGGAGAGATACATGATTAATTAACAATTCTGATGAATATTAAAAACATGCTGAATTTGTATTTTGTTTAAATATACTTTTTATTTTAAGTTTTCCAAATGTCACTTACACATAAATATGGCTGCATTATTCTGTATACCAATTATAGCAGATTTACAATTCTCTATGCTAAATATTTGCTTAATTTGTATATAAAAAGAAAAATAGAGATACATAACATTCATAAAACTGAAATATAAGAACACATTGATCTTTGGAATCAATGCATTGCTATACAATTCAGAGTTGCAATTACATTCTACAAAAGCATTTAGAATCTGTTATTTCCAGCATATACCTTTTAGGACAGTTATTGCTCACATAGTAACAAATTTCCAAATATTGTGATGTCAATATTGGTATCTAACAGAAAGTAGCACCTACTAGAGTTTGCATTTGAGGTTTATGAAATTAAATATACTTAATCAGTTCTCCATATTTCTTTGACTTTCAAGCTTAATAGATTTTTATTTGAAGAACTATGAAATCCCAGAGTCTCCAAAGCAGCATAATTTGATATTCAAGAAAAATGATTTTTTTCTTTTACAAAAGAGAATGATGTGAATATCTTGCCTTTTGTCTAAACACATTATTTATTTAAATTTCAAATTATAAGAAAAGTTAAAAAATCATAATATTCATATATATACAAATATATGTTGTTTATTCTTTAAATGCCACAAAAATAACTAACAAAAAAATTACAATAAACTGACTTCTAAATGTGGAATATGCATTTGGAGATGTATTAGTTTTCATTGTGACAGACAATTTTTTAAATAATGTAGTGTGTTACACAAAGAACTATTGTTCTCTTCTCACTCTGTTACCAGGGTATCAACTAGGTAAATGCCAAGTTTCCATATGAAAGTCACAAGGAATACCTGGGCATCACACTGTAGGGAATAGGAGAAAGACTTTGAAGTCAAATTAATTTCACCAAAAATAATTGAAGTATGTCTATGAACAACATCAAGAGGAAGGGATAGATGGCAGGAAAGTAGGTGTCTTTAAAAATGGAGTGGGTCACGACAGCTCACGACTATCTGCAATTCTAGTTCCAGGGTATCTAATACCCTCTTCCAGTTTCTGTGAGCAACAGACATGCATACACAGACATACATGCAGCCAGAACATCAAATAATAATAATAATAATAATAATAATAATAATAATAATAATAATAATATAATGTGGGAGAGAAAAGCATAGAGTTCCTAAAGGCGGGTAAGAAGTTCGTTGTGAAGATAGAGACTTCTTGATTTTTCATTAACAGGACATGGACCCTGAAAGAGAATCTACTGCAGTCATTTCCCTAAACCAGTGGAATTTCTAATTGCATTCTAAACTTTTATCTTTATGCCCATAGATAAGCATAGCTTTCACCCTTCAAAGAAGCTACCTTTTGCAATACACAGAGAACATTACAGAAAGCCACAACTATTCACAGTATAGACAGTAACAGACTGGATGCCCATGCCCAATTGTTACATCTACAGCACCACCTACTCATAAGGCTCAAGGAACATCACGGAAGAGAATACAGGAAGAATGCAAGAGATAGAGGCCCAGGTAGGACACCTGCTGTATACTTCTATGTATGACATGTCTTCTATTGTACATATTTACCACATTGTCTTTATTCATATGTAGATGGGCATTCAGGCTGGTTCCATTTCTTAGTTCTTGTGAATATAGCAAAATAAATATGAATATGCAACTATTTCTGTTGTAGGACTTAAAATATTTTGTATATATAACTAAGGAGAGTAGAAATGGGCCACATGGTATTTCTACATTTAGTTTTCTGAGAAATCTCTATAGTGATTTCCATCCTGGTTGTACCATTAAAAGCTTCCACTAGTAGTGAATTAGAGTTCCTCTTTCTCCACATCTTCAACATGATTTGTTGCCTTTCTTTTCTTGATATTAACAATGGTGAGGAGTAAGACGAAATAATATATATTTTTTTTAATTTGTGTTTGCTGATAGCTAAGTATGTTGAATACATTTAAAAATATTTATTGGCTGTTTTGGTTTCTTCTCCTGACAAATGCCTATTGGTTTATTAGCTCACGCATTAATCAGAAGACTTGATTTTTGATGTTTCTTTAGGCTATTCTTAACATACAAATTAAGTCAATGTTTTGGCACAATTAGTATTAGAAAAATAGTTGTATTATCAAAGGTGTTTTGCAGAGCCAATGTATATTTATCAAGATTGCAATGCCTTTCTTCAAAACAATAAGAAAAATTCTCCTAAAATTCACATTAAAACATCAAAGACCTCAAACAGTCAAAAACATGCCAGTCACAAATAACAGTGTTAAATATATCACAATACTTGACTGTAAATTAGACTACAAAAGCACAGTATCATGGTACTGATAAAAAGAAAAAAAAGGAAGGAAGGAAGAAAGAAAAGGAAAAGGAAAGAAAAAAAAATGTCAAAAATCTATGTAGACCAGGCTGGCCTCGAACTGAGGAGGGTTTATATGAGCGAGAATTGTTGAGACCAAGGTTGGATTAAGCACAGGGACAAATAGCCAAACGAATGGAAACACATGAACTATGAATCAATGGCTGAGGGGTCCCCAACTGGATCAGGCCCTCTGAATGGGTGAGATAGTCGATTGGCTTGATCTGTTTGGGAGGCATCCAGGCAGTAAGACTGGGTCCTGTAATCAGTGCATGAGTTGGCTGTTTGAAACCTGGGGCTTATGCAGGGTCGCTTGGCTCGGCCTGGGAGGAGGGGACTGGACCTGCCTGGACTGAATCTATCAGGTTGAATTCAATCCTCATGGGAGTCTTTGTCCTGGAGGAAATGGGAATGGGGGGGTGTGCTGGGGGGAAGGCGGGGGTGGGGTTGGGAGGGGAGGGGGGAGAACAAGGGAATCCGTGGCTGATATGTAAAATTAAATTAAATTATAAAATAAGATCTTGCTCCGTACTTCCCTTTTACAACACTGGTGAGTGCCCGTCCTTGCCCCAGGCCCCATCCCTGGGCACCAGCCACTCCAGGAAAGACCTGCCCAACTCGGCCCCAGGTTCTGGCCACCGGGCAGGTTCCCTGCTAGCCCCACCGGGAAGGATCCCCTTCTCCAAGACCCCTGGCAGACCCTGCAGTCTCCACGCCCTGCCCCCACGCCCATCCGCCTGAGCCCCAAGCCTCTTCCTGAGACTTAGAGGCTGGCCCCCAGCTCCCATCTTGCTCCGGACGTCCCTTTTGGAACAGTCGTGAGTACCCTTCCTTGCCCCAGACCCCATCCCTGGGCACCAGCCACTCCAGGGAAGACCTGCCCAACTCGGCCCCAGGTTCTGGCCACCGGGCAGGTTCCCTGCTAGCCCCACCGGGAAGGATCCCCTTCTCCAAGACCCCTGGCAGACCCTGCAGTCTCCACGCCCTGCCCCCACGCCCATCCGCCTGAGCCCCAAGCCTCTTCCTGAGACTTAGAGGCCGGCCCCCAGCTCCCATCTTGCTCCGGACGTCCCTTTTGGAACAATCGTGAGTACCCTTCCTTGCCCCAGACCCCATCCCTGGGCACCAGCCACTCCAGGGAAGACCTGCCCAACTCGGCCCCAGGTTCTGGCCACCGGGCAGGTTCCCTGCTAGCCCCACCGGGAAGGATCCCCTTCTCCAAGACCCCTGGCAGACCCTGCAGTCTCCACGCCCTGCCACCACGCCCATCCGCCTGAGCCCCAAGCCTCTTCCTGAGACTTAGAGGCCGGCCCCCAGCTCCCATCTTGCTCCAGACTTCCCTTTTGGAACACTGACTTCCCTTTTGGAACACTGGTCTGTCTGAACCAAGTGTGCGGATAAGGCCAAGAACGAACCACAAGGAGATGGGCAGACGTCAAGGCAGAAACATATACAACAAAATGAATAGCAATACAGCATCACCAGGCCCTAGCCCTCCTCCAACACCTAGACCTGAACATCAGAAATTGGAAGAAGCAGAAGAAAACAGCCTTATGAATGACATCATGAAGAAGCTAGAGGCTTGCGTAGAGGAAAAGACAAAAAAATGTGAAGAACACTGTAAACAACTAGAGGAAAGGGCAAACAAATTAGAAGAAATCAATAAAGTCCTGGAAGAAAACAATAAAATACTGAGAGAAAATCAAGAAAAATCAATGAAACAAATGAAGGAAACAGTCCAAGACCTGAAAAGGGAAATAGAAAAAATGAAGAAGACACAAACAGAGGGAATGCTGGAAATAGAAAATCTGAGAAAACGATTGGGAACTTCAGATGCAAGTATAATCAACAGAATGCAAGAGATGGAAGAGAGGATCTCTAGCGTTGAAGATACAGTAGAAGAAATACATTCATCAGTCAAAGAAAACACTAAAACCAACAAAGTCATGAACCAAAATGTCCAAGAAATTTGGGACACCATGAAAAGACCAAACCTAAGAATAATAGGGGTCGAAGAAGGAGAAGAATACCAACTCAAGGGCACAGAAAATATATTCAACAAGATCATAGAAGAAAACTTTCCCAACTTAAAGAAGGAAATGCCTATGAAGATACAAGAAGCTTATAGAACACCAAACAGACTAGACCCCCAAAAAAAGTCCCCTCGCCACATAATAGTTAAACAACTAAACGTACAGAATAAAGAAAGAATATTAAGAGCAGCAAAGGAAAAAGGCCAAGTGACATATAAAGGCAAACCCATCAGAATAACACCCGATTTCTCAATGGAGACTTTGAAAGCCAGAAGAACCTGGACAGATGTAATGCAGACACTAAGAGACCATGGATGTCAACCTAGACTAATATACCCAGCAAAACTTTCAATCACCATAGATGGAGTAAACAAGACATTCCATGACAAAGCCAGATTTAAACAATACTTATCCACAAACCCAGCCCTACAGAAAGCACTAGAAGGAAAATTCCAACCTAAGGAAGTCAGATACACCCTCGAAAACACAGGCAACAGATAAAGCCACAGCAGTAAACCCCAACGTATAGAAGTACCCACACATCACCACCAAAAAATAACAGGAATGAACAATCACTGGTCATTAATTTCCCTCAATATCAATGGACTTAATTCACCTATAAAAAGACATAGGCTTACAGAATGGATACGAAAGCAGGACCCATCTTTCTGCTGCATACAAGAAACACATCTCAAATTCGAAGATAGACACTACCTAAAAATAAAAGGCTGGGAAAAGACTTTCCAATCAAACGGTCTTAAGAAACAAGCGGGTGTAGCCATCCTGATATCCAGCAAAATAGACTTCAAACTAAAATCAATCAAAAGAGATCAAGAAGGGCATTACATACTCATCACAGGAAAGATCCACCAAGATGAAGTCTCAATTCTGAATATTTATGCCCCAAACACAAGGGCACCCACATATGTAAAAGAAACATTACTAAAGCTTAAATCACATATAAAACCCCACACGTTAATAGTGGGAGACCTCAACACCCCACTTTCACCACTGGACAGATCTCCCAAATTGAAACTTAACAGAGAAATAAAGGACTTAACTGATGTCATGACTCAAATGGACTTAATCGATATATACAGAACATTCCATCCTAACAAAAAAGAATATACCTTCTTCTCAGCACCCCATGGAACCTTCTCTAAAATTGACCACATACTTGGCCACAAAACAAATCTAAACAGATACAAAACAATTGGAATAACCTCCTGTGTTCTATCAGACCACCATGGTCTAAAGTTGGATTTCAACAACAACAAAAACTACAGAAAACCTGCAATCTCACGGAAACTGAATAATACCCTACTGAATCACCAATGGGTTAAGGAAGAAATAAAGAAAGAAATTAAAGACTTCTTAGAGATCAATGAAAATGAAGACACCACATATCCAAATTTATGGGACACTATGAAAGCAGTACTAAGAGGGAAATTCATAGCACTAAATGCCCACATAAATAAGTTGGAGAAATCTCACACTAGAGACTTAACAGCATACCTGAAAGCTCTAGAACAAGAAGAAGCACAGTCTCCCAGGAAAAATAGACGCCAGGAAATTATCAAAGTGAGAGCTGAAATCAATAAAATAGAAACAAAGAGAACAATACAAAAAATTAATGAAACAAAGAGTTGGTTCTTTGAGAAAATCAACAAGATAGACAAGCCCGTATCCAAACTAACCAAAAGACAGAGAGAGAGCATCCAAATCAACAAAATCAGAAATGAAAAGGGGGACATAACAACAGACATTGAGGAAATCCAGAGAATCATCAGGTCATACTTCAAAAACCTCTATTCGACAAAACTGGAAAACCTAAAAGAAATGGATAACTTTCTGGATAGGTACCACATACCTAAGTTAAATCAAGACCAGATAAACTATTTAAATAGTCCAATAACCCCTAACGAAATAGAAACAGTCATTAAAAGTCTCCCAACCAAAAAAAGCCCAGGACCAGATGGTTTCAGCGCAGAATTCTACCAGATCTTCAAAGAAGAGTTAATACCAATACTCTCTAAATTGTTCCACACAATAGAAACAGAAGGAACATTACCAAACTCCTTCTACGAGGCTACAATTACCCTAATTCCTAAACCAAACAAGGATACAACAAAGAAAGAGAACTACAGACCGATCTCCCTCATGAACATTGATGCAAAAATACTCAATAAAATACTGGCAAACAGACTCCAAGAACACATCAAAGCAATTATCCACCATGATCAAGTAGGATTCATTCCAGGGATGCAAGGGTGGTTCAACATACGAAAGTCCGTCAATGTAATACACCATATAAACAAACTCAAAGAAAAAAACCATATGATCATCTCACTGGATGCAGAAAAAGCATTTGACAAAATCCAACACCCCTTCATGATAAAGGTATTGGAGCGATCAGGAATACAGGGAACATACCTAAACATAATAAAGGCAATTTACAGCAAGCCAACAGCCAACATCAAATTAAATGGAGAGAAACTCAAAGCAATTCCACTAAAATCAGGAACGAGGCAAGGCTGTCCACTCTCCCCATACTTATTCAATATAGTACTTGAAGTTCTAGCCAGAGCAATAAGACAACATAAGGAGATTAAGGGGATACAAATTGGAAAGGAAGAAGTCAAGCTTTCCCTATTTGCAGATGACATGATAGTATACTTGAGCGACCCCAAAGATTCCACCAAGGAACTGATACAGCTTATAAACACCTTCAGCAACATAGCAGGATACAAGATCAACTCAAAAAAATCAGTAGCCCTCCTATATACAATGGACAAAGAAGCGGAGAAGGAAATCAGAGATACATCACCCTTTACTATAGCCACAAACGACATAAAATACCTTGGGGTAACACTAACCAAGCAAGTGAAGGACCTATATGACAAGAACTTTAAGTCCCTGAAAAAAGAAATTGAAGAAGATGTCAGAAAATGGAAAGATCTCCCATGCTCATGGA
Organism: Peromyscus californicus insignis; assembly: GCF_007827085.1. NCBI lineage: Eukaryota > Metazoa > Chordata > Mammalia > Rodentia > Cricetidae > Peromyscus > Peromyscus californicus. The sequence continues at coordinate 118,500,583 of NW_026294573.1, forward strand.
TAGGCAGGACTAACATAGTAAAAATGGCAATCTTACCAAAAGCAATCTACAGATTCAATGCAATCCCCATCAAAATACCAACACAATTCTTCACAGACCTGGAAAAAATAATACTCAACTTCATATGGAAAAACAAAAAACCCAGGATAGCCAAAGGAATCCTGTACAATAACACAACTTCTGGAGGCATCACGATCCCTGACTTCAAGCTCTACTATAGAGCTACAGTAATAAAAACAGCTTGGTACTGGCATAAAAACCGACATGTGGACCAATGGAATCGAATTGAAGACCCTGACATTAATCCGCACACCTAATGAACATATAATTTTTGACAAAGAAGCCAAAAGCGCACAATGGAAAAAAGAAAGCATCTTCAACAAATGGTGCTGGCAAAACTGGATATCAACATGTAGAAGGCTGCAAATAGATCCATATCTATCACCGTGCACAAAACTTAAGTCCAAGTGGATCAAGGACCTCAACATAAATCCAGCTACTCTGAACCTGCTAGAAGAGAAAGTAGGAAGTAGTCTTGAACGCATTGGCATAGGAGACTACTTCCTAAATAGAACACCAGTAGCACAGACTCTGAGACAAACAATCAATCAATGGGACCTCTTGAAACTGAGAAGGTTTTGTAGAGCAAAGGATACGGTCAACAAGGCAAAGCGACAGCCTACAGAATGGGAAAAGATCTTCACCAACCCCACATCTGACAGAGGACTGATATCCAGAATATATAGGGAACTCAAGAAATTAGACATCAAAATGCCCAACAGTCCAATTAAGAAATGGGCTATAGAACTAAACAGAGAATTCTCAACAGAGGAAACTCAAATGGCCGAAAGACATTTAAGGAACTGCTCAACATCCCTAATCATCAGGGAAATGCAAATCAAAACAACTCTGAGATACCACCTTACGCCTGTCAGAATGGCTAAGATCAAAAACACTGAAGACACCTTATGCTGGAGAGGATGTGGAGCTAGGGGAACTCTCCTCCACTGCTGGTGGGAATGCAAGCTTGTACAACCACTTTGGAAATCAATATGGCGCTTTCTTAGAAAATTGGGAATCCATCTCCCCCAAGATCCAGCTATACCACTCTTGGGCATATACCCAAGAAATGCTCAACCACACCATAAGAGCACTTGTTCAGTTATGTTCATATCAGCATTGTTTGTAATAGCCAGAACATGGAAACAACCCAGATGCCCTTCAACTGAAGAATGGATAAACAAAATGTGGTACATATACACAATGGAATACTACTCAGCAGAGAAAAACAATGGCATCATGAGGTTTGCAGACAAATGGATGGATCTAGAAAAAATCATCCTGAGTGAGGTAACCCAGACTCAGAAAGACAAACATGGTATGTACTCACTCATAGCAGGATACTAGACATGAAACAAGGATGACTTGTCTGCTACTCACATCACCAGGGAGGCTACCTGGAAAACAGGACCCCAAGAAAGACACAGGGATCACCCAATGACAGAGAAATGGAATGAGATCTACATGAACAGCCTGGACATGAGTGGGGGTAATGAAAGGCGAGGGTTGAGGGAAAGAGAGCTTGGGGGAGCGGGAGATCCCAGCTGGATCAACAACAGAGAGGGAGAACAAGGAATAGGAGACCATGGTAAATAAAGACCACATGAGAATAGGAAGAAGCAAAGTGCTAGAGAGGCCCACAGAAATCCACAAAGATACCCACACAACAGACTGCTGGCAGAGGTCGAGAGACAGCCTGAACTGACCTACTCTGGTGATGGGATGGCCAAACACCCTAATTGTTGTGCTAGAAACCCCATCCAACTACTGAGGGATCTGGATGCAGAGATCCATGACTAGGCCCCGGGTGGATCTCTGGGAGTCCAATTAGCGAGAATGAGGAGGGTTTATATGAGCGAGAGTTGTTGAGACCAAGGTTGGATAAAGCACAGGGACAAATGGCCAAATGAATGGAAACACATGAACTATGAACCAATGGCTGAGGGGTCCCCACTGGATCAGGCCCTCTGAATGGATGAGACAGTTGATTGGCTTGATCTGTTTGGGAGGCACCCAGGCAGTGGGACCAGATCTTGTGCTCATTGCATGAGTTGGCTGTTTGAAACCTGGGGCCTATGCAGGATTGTTTGGCTCGGCCTGGGAGGAGGGGACTAGACCTACCTGGACTGAGTCTACCAGGTTGACCTCAGTCTGTGGGGAAGGCTTTGCCCTGGAGGAGATGGGAATGGGGGGGGGGGTGTTGAGGGGAAGGTGAGGGGGACGGGAGGGGGGAGAACAAGGGAATCCGTGGCTGATATGTAGAACTGAATTGTATTGCAAAATAAATTAATAAAAAAAAAAAAAAAGAAATGAAAGTTAGTAGTTAGACATTACAATAGAAGTTGTAGTCATATTAGATATGTTTTAAAAATTGAGCAGATATATTTTAGACAGGTCATCTTCAAACCCTTCAGAGATCTACAGAATATGGCATTTAAAATGTTTTAATAACTTAGAAAATTTTTCTTTTTTGTTATGATTATGAGACATGTCGGCTCCTGGCAGTACCAATCTACTTCAGAGAAAATATGGGCATTGAAGAAACTGCATATGGAGTTAACTTTCATTGTGGCAAAAGTTAGCCACTGGACAACAAAGTATCCTTGAATCAACTGCTGACAAAATGGACAGACAGGACATGAAACAAAGGACTACTGATTCTTGCCAAAACGAGTGTGGTTATGGCTTTATCAAAAGGCATCTTCTGAGGCCAGGACAATATGGCACCATCCCTGAAGTGGCCTTCGCAATTTGGAAAAGGTACAGTGCCCTTTTCTTCGAAGGCAGCTGAATAGGCAGTGGGCCGATGGCTTCTGATGTGCAATGGAACAGCAGCTGAAACAGTTATTCTTGAAGAGTAACTAAGCTCACGCCTCGCAATAGTAAACTGGCATTTGACAGAGGGATGTGGAGAAGAACGGGATGTTAAGATGAAGCCATATATACACAGCCAAGAATGGACAGCTGAATTAAAAAATCAACAACAATTTCCAGAATTTAAAATCCTGAATCATGACATGACACTAGTGGAATTCAGGTGTTTCTGGTACATGGACTGCTCTCACCCAATGTGAGGTTGAACTGTCGACCTTGTGTACATCCTACTTCACAAATGAGTCTGTCAGATATGCTAAGCCTATAGGCTGAAGATGATGCCCCAACACTGTGGAGAAACCTCAGGTGACTGTCCAGGCAGCTGGCTGTTTCTGTCAACTCACAAATTTTTTGGAAGTTGCTTGCATGCACTTTCTGTTTTTATTTTTGTTAGCTAATATTATTTCCTTCTTGGGTCTCTGAGGGAGTTGAAGATTAGTTAGTTATAGTTGAAGGTTAGTTAGTTATAGTTGAAGATTAATTAGGATAGAAAGTGAATTAGATACATTTTGGACTTAACAAAATAGGATAGATAATGAAATTATTTTCTCTGAATTTGTCAAATACAAATGGACTAGACATTGTTTAGACATTTATTACTTGTATATATTGTATATAGTCATTGTACTTTTGTATATAGTTTTTCTTTTGTTAGTTATAACCTTTTTCTTTTTTTTCCTTTTTATTAAAATAGAAAAGGGGGAAAAAAAAAAAAAAAAGAAAACATGATTCTACTTCACAAAAAAAAAAAAAAAAAAAAAATTATAAAATAAAAAAAAAATCTATGTAGAAAACTCAACTGGGAGAGAGGACCCAATGATAAACTCTCACTCCTACATCCCCTTAAATTTTAACAAAGGGATCAAAATACAGATTGGAGAAAAACTTAGTTTCTTAAACAAATGATGTTGAACAAACTGAACATCCATCTCAGAGGAAGGAAAACAAATCTATATCCCTTAATCCACACAGATATCAATTCAGAATGAGTCTTTATATAAAACTGAGAGTGCTGAAACTGACAGAAGGCTTCTTCACTGCAAAGGATACAATCTGCAGAATGAAGACACAGCCTAAGAACAGGATTTGTACTTTAGACAAGGTCAATGCTTTCCTTTTTCATATTGATGTGCTAATGTCCTGTCTGCTGCTGGCTAATTGGAGGTAGTGAGTCATTTGTGTTCATTAGTTTCTCAAATTTTCTCTCTTCTATAAAATGGAATCTTACTCCTCAAAATAAAGAAATTTCAGCATATCACTTAAGGCTTGAAATGAAACATTTCAGTATTAATGATATAGTTCATACTCAGCTTAATAAGTTTTCTTTTTCTCAAGGTATAAATGAGAGGAAATGTTGTAGCTTTTTTATCTCTTAATTGCTATGTACTTGGCTTTTCAGTTGTCACACACCTGGTAAGTGTGGTTGATATATTGTGCACTCCAATAAAACTATCTGGGGATCAAAGAACAGAACAGCAATAATATTAAACATAAAGGTTAGAGTGGTAGCACACACCTTTAATCCTATCACTTGGGAGGCAGAGATCCATCCAACCGGATCTCTGTGAGTTTAAAGCCACACTAGAAACAGCCAGGTATGGTGACTCACACCTTTAATCCCAGGAAGTGATGGCAGAAAACAGAAAGGTATACAAGGCTTGAAAACCAGGAACTAAGGCTGGTTAAGCTTTTAGGCTTTTAGCAGCAATTCACCCAAGATCCATTTGGATGAAGACTCAGTGGCTTCCAGTCTGGGGAAAAAGAAACAGCTGAGGAATTTGCAAGGTGAAGTGGCTGTGGCTTGTTCTGCTTCTCTGATCTTCCAGCATTCATCCTAATACCAGGCCCCAGGTTTGTTTTGATTGATTGATAAGACCTTCTAACAATTCGTGCTACAGGTAAGACTATACTTTAAAAGTACAATCTCTTACAAATATAGAAATGTTGAATTTACCAAATGATGATAAAAAAATCCTCTGAAAGCATTTAGAACATAGATTGATGTGTCCTTATCAAAAAGATGTCATGAGTTGTCTCAGTAGGTCAATACCACCCATCAGCTTATCATCACACACATATGGAGTTCTTTCCTTTGCATATACAGTGTACACAAAGAAGCTTTATAGTGATGCTTGTGATACCAGTTGTATTCAAATATGAATGTAAGTAGATAATGTTATGTTATTTTATTTTCTTGTTGTAGTCAATATTTTCACAATTTCATTTGTAGTTTTTATTCATATTCAATTCACGTTTTCTCACTTTATTCTGTTGATGAAGATTTTTTAAAACATAGCTTAAATTGATCTTTTAAATGTACACTATATTTGATAAATTGTATAGTCTCTAAGTTTGATGTCTGCTATCCTAGCACTTCAGTTAATAATTAACTGTCTTTTATTGAGTGATTCTTAGTGGAAAGGCAGCACTGAAGACAGGGAGAAAATAATATTAATATCAAGGAAATATCATTGAGCCTATATAACTACTACTGGGTATAGAAAATATTGTAATATGCGTACTTTCTTTAGTCATTAAAAGTCATTCCAATTAAAGAGGAATTAAAAATCATTGGGCGTTAGCCAGGAATGACAACTTTATTTATTTATTTTTTAATTTTATAATTTCATTTAATTTTACATATCAACCAGGGATTCCCCTGTCCTCCCTCCTCCTGCCCCACCCCCGCCCTCCCCCAGCCCATCCCCCATTCCCATCTCCTCCAGGACAAGGCCTCCCCTGGGGATTCAGCTCAACCTGGTAGATTCAGTCCAGGTAGGTCCAGTCCCCTCCTCCCAGGCTGAGCAAAGTGTCCCTGCATAGGCCTTAGGTTCCAAAAAGTCAGCTCATACACTAAGAACAGGTCCCAGTCCCACTGCCTGGGTGCCTCCCAAACAATTCAAGCTAATTAACTGTCTCATTTTTCCAGAGGGCCTGGTCATGAGGGTTCATGGTTCATGTGTTTCCATTTGTTTGGCTATTTGTCCCTGTGCTTTTTCCAGTCTTGGTCTCAACAATTCTCGCTCATACAATCCCTCCTCTTTCTTGTCAATTGGATTCCTGGAACTCCACCTGGGGCCTGGCCGTGAACTGACCTACTCTGGTGATAGGATGGCCAAGCACCCTAACTGTCGTGCTGGAATGACAACTTTAAATGGTATGTTCCACCCTGAAACAGCTACTCAGTGATTTTACTTGCAATATGAATGCAAACATGCTACACACACACACACACACACACACACACACACACACACACACACACACAAATGTGTGTGTACTATCAATGAAGAGAAAGCTTATGTGTCAATAGGAATGGGGTGTATATATATATATATATATATATATATATAGAGAGAGAGAGAGAGAGAGAGAGAGGGAGAGAGAGAGAGAGAGAGAGAGAGAGAGGGAGAGAGAGAGAGAGAGAGAGAGGGAGAGAGAGAGAGAGAGAGAGAGAGAGAGAGAGAGAGAGAGAGAGAGAGAGAGAGAGAGAGAGAGGTGAGATAAGAACTCATTAAAATAGAAGCCTTAAAGCACTTAAAGAGTTTGTGTAGAAGCAGTAAATGATAATGGCTAGAAGTAGACCAGGATATATGAAAAGAAAAGCAGAGAAGAGAGGTGTGGGTGGAATGAGGGATGCAGACTGTTGATTCTTTCTAGCCTCTGTTGAATGACCTAATTGCCCGACAGAAATAAACCACAAAGAGATGTTTAAACATGGTTTATCAAATTTCCTGAATTAATTCTTTGAGAGTGAAATTAACACAGTTTAGTTGTTTAATAAGACACATTGAATAAATGAATTGTTAATACACAAGTTTTCAAGGTATTCTCTTGAAAATTTCAGACTTCCACCCTCTCTTATTATTTCTCTGTATTTTCTGAGTTTGCACTCTACCTATAAAGCTAATGATACAATCTTCATGATTTAGACACTGCATTAAGTCAGCAAATATTTCCTTTGTAAAGTATCCAAGGTGGAGAAAAGAAAAGCACAGCTAACCTAATTCAGTGAGATAATAGCTAAAAGGCTCATCAGGTTTTTTATGTCTCTATGGACATCCTGGTAGAGGAGGTTCATAGGATACAAAAGATGATCAGAAAAGATTTTCTGAGTTATTGTAATGAAACTAATAGATAATATGAAAATTGAGAAAATCACATAATGTGAACTCACATTTAAGGAAAGGCCTGTTACACTAACAATAAAGAGAAAGCTTATGTGCCAAGAGAAATGGCATGATTTATGCAAAGTAATAGAAGAAAACATTTTTCAATCATGAATATTACTATATGTGCTATCCATTGTAAACAAAGTAGAAATATAAATCTTATGACAACCAAAGCAGGAGATTCATGACCACAAGACTAGACTCATAAAATAAACGATATAGAATTCTATCTCTAGAAACAAGTGAAGGTAACTACCACCAGGGGAACAAGAGAAATCATGAACTAATTGATAAAGTATATATAGACATACAAAAGAGTACATTAGTGAGAAACAGGAGAGGTAGCAGAACAATGTTATTCTAAGAAAGTAGAACACGTTTGATAAAATAGAAAGCGTAAACTCTTTACCATATACAATATTTTTTTATTGTGAAAAGACTAAATCTCCTAACTAAACAGTCCTGACTGCTGAGTGGATACCAAAGCAATACCCAATTACACACTGCTTATAAGAACCCATTTCACCAGTAAATCAAACACAAAGTGAAAGTATGAAGATAATGAAAGAGATATCCCATTTAAACAGAAAAGGAAGAGGAGTTTCTTTTCAATCTGACAAAATAACTTAAAAACAATTTTTATTTAAAAAGAAGCAAATGTGGTTGGAGGGGTGGCCCAGCACTTAAGAGAGTTAAGACTAATGACAGATCTTTCAGAGGACCAATTTAGATTCTAGCACCTATATTCCAGGGTTCATAACCATATGTAACTAAAGCTCCAGGTGATGTAATATATACTTTTGGCCCTCATGGGGTATCTATACACACTTGACACAACACATAAACACAGATAAGAAAATAAAATAACTAAACCTTAAAAAGAGAAATAATAATATAATTATAAAGTCAATAAGAAGGTATATAATTATAAGTGCTTATGTATCTGATTTTAGAAAACTTAATTTTACAAAAGACATATTATTAGACATAAATACAGAAACAGAATCATTTACAATAAAATGAAAAATAAACCACACTTTCATCCATATATAAATAATGTGGGTAGAAACAAGAAACAAATGTTAAACTATAATAGATCAAATGAATGTAATGACATTTGCAGAACACTCCATTTACCAATTATAGAATATATACTATTTTGTTCAGCATATGGAACATGCTATAGAATTGAACATATGTTAGACCATAGAATAAGTTTTTAGAAATAAAAAAGGAAAAAAATCTCATCTCTGAGCATACTGGAATAAAAACTAAGAACTAATAACAAAAGAAACCAGGAAGCATGATAGTTCAGATACATAGTAACATGCTACCAAACAACAGGATGCTATTTTTAAAAATTACAGCATACATTAAAAGTTTTCTTGAAACATACAGTGAAAACAGTATTCCACAATTTACATGAAAAAGCAAGAACAGTACCAAGAGGAAAGTTTCTAGCATTAAGCATATTTTTTCATCAAAGAAATATTTTACTTAAACAGCCTAAAGATGTGTCTCATGGACCTAGAAATACATGAGCAAAAAACCCCTCAAAGTTGATAAAATGAAATAATAACAAATATTATAGCAGAAATAAATAAAATGCTAACACATATAGGAGCATACATGTATACACACATTATAAAAAGATCAGTGAAGCAGAACTGATTTATCTTAAAAGATAATGAATACAAAAAAACTTTTAGGTAGTCTAAGGAAAAAGAGAAAAACAAATTAAGTGGGAGATGAAAACTAATAGCCAAAAGTGCTAAGGGTTATTAGAGATAAAATTAAACAAATAGGAGGCAAGAAGAAATGGATAAATTTTTGAAAACATAAAGTCTACTAAAGTTTAGTGACAAAACATAGATTTAAAGCAAACACCACCAAATCAAACATGAGTGCTTTGATTAAGTCAATGACAAAAATTCTTTAATTAAAGAATGTTCAAGATTACATTGTCCAATTGTTACACTTTATCCAACACTCCAAGAGCTAATGTAGTTTCTTCTCAAGTTGTCCCAAATAATTATATGTAGCCAATAACACATTTATACCCAAAGTGGACAAGAACATAAAGAAGATAGAAAAGAACGGATCAACATTTCAGGTCACAATCAATACAAACATTTTCAATGCCTTATTATCAAAAGGAATTGAAAAAATTTGCCATGATCAAATTAGGTTAATACCTGCGATCCATAAATGATAGTCTATAATATAATTAATAAACTTAAAACATAATATCAATAGAATTAAAGATTAAAGTTAAATGATATTTTTCAATAGATGAAGAACCATGCTGTATAAAAGCCCACATTATATCATGATAACAATACTGTAAACAATTTAAATATAGAGGAATTGTGCCATGGTGTGTTAAAGGCTATTTATTTAAAAAAAATCCACAAGCTACGTCAGAATATAAAGGAAAGCTTGAACAAGTTTTCCTAAGATCTAGAACAAGACAAGGTTTCCAAATTCACTTTTCTTATTTGGTATAGTTGTGGGAAGCATAAAAGAAGAAGTACATCACATGTTATTTATTTGTAGTTCATGTCATATTATATTTGTAAAAACTAAAAACTAACGAAAAACATTAGAACTAATAAAGTCATTAATTATTCAGGATACAAAATCAATATGTACAAATAATGACATTTTATAAATTAAATAAAAACCCAAACAAGGAATTATAAAGAGCAATCTAAACTGCAATAGCCACAAAGAATATAACTATAATAAATAAATTTGTGAGCAAAGTAAAAGACTTCTACAATAAAAATTATTATACACTTATTTGTTGGAACACAGCTGGTAAAATTTTATCTCTAATAACCCTTATCACTTTTGGCTATCATTTTTCATCTCCTACTTAATTTATTTTTCTCTTTTTCCTTAGACTATCTTTTAAAATAAACTGCCGGGCAGTGGTGGCGCACGCCTTTAATCCCAGCACTCGGGAGGCAGAGCCAGGCGGATCTCTGTGAGTTCGAGGCCAGCCTGGGCTACCAAGTGAGTTCCAGGAAAGGCGCAAAGCTACAAAGAGAAACCCTATCTCAAAAAACCAAAAATAAATAAATAAATAAATAAACTAATTCTGCATAAAATTAACAACTACTGTCCAGGATGTTGAAAAATGGAACTCTAATACCTTTAAGTAGAAATGTAAATAAATATAACCATTATGGAGAAAAGTATGGAAAGTTCCAATAAAACCAAATCTATGTGAGCCAGTCAGTATTTCCTGTGTGTGTGTGTGTGTGTGTGTGTGTGTGTGTGTGTGTGTGTGTGCTTTAAAGTAATTAAGTCAACATGCCAGAATGATATGCATTCCTATATTTATTGTTGTTTGTTCTCAAAATTTGTGATATGGAATCATTCTAAGTGTAGCACGTCAATTAATTGATGGGTAAAATATATGGTATACATGTCTGAAGGAAAGAATTCATGTGTAGTACAGTAAACCTGGTCAAGAGATTACATCTGTCAGGATCAAAAACCCTATATTATTATTGTTTTGCTCAAAGAACATAGTATCTTTCCACTTTCTAAATATGAACCCTTATGTCCATAGAACAAAGCCACCCTTCATCAGAGAGTTTTACCTATGTGGCTGATAATGCTCAGTACAGAGACTTCCAACTGACCTGTATTCAGAGAAGAAGAGACTGTAGAGTGCATATCATTAAATAGGGGATCTAAATCACACATTCTTCCTGCCAACAGAAGGCTCGGTGAGCATCATGGGAGTATAAATAGAAAGATATGAAGAGCCAGAGTTTGGGAGAGATTGCAGTGAAGCAATGATCTCTGGACATGACAGAACCATCCTTTTCATGAACTCCTGGACTTTGTGGTAGCTATCACAGACCAGCATAAGATCAAGTCAAAAAATTTAGCATTCCAGCATGGAAAGAGAAAGAGCTTATGAGTTAACATCCCCTGGTGCCAGCTGAAGATCTACTGACAGTTAAGGACTACGGGGGCAGGAGAATCACTTTTGTTCAGTGCTATGGTCCATAGTAGGCTGCCTGTGCTCCAATGGGTGACATCCCAAACCTATGGAAATATATCAATAATAGTTGGACTCAACAGGTTAGTAAAAACAAAGAACACATGAAATTGAGTTGGTGACTATGAGGTGTACATTCTACCCATGGCATGAAGTTGGATTTCATGCCTGTTCCCTTTACTCAATCAAGGTGACATTTTTAGTTGTCAGCCCTTTTCTTTGAAGGCTTTTAGGGGGGTTTGTTGCTGGGTAACATTGAAGATTCATGTTGTTAGAAAAAAATTGTTAAAATTTAATTGTAGAAAATTAATTAGTTTAACATGTAGCTGTGTTAGATGTAGGCAGCTGTTCCTGTGCAAACATAGATTCATTTGTTGTAGATCCTGACCTAACTGTTCATCTTTAATTAACCAATCTGGAAAATAAAGATGCCTATTTCATTATTACGTTAGGAGGAAATCTAGAAGTCTCCTATCTTGCAAAACTTAGTTTCAAATGTAAAGCATTCTTATTTCAAATACATTTTATTTAAATCATTAATGAAAAATATCACAATATTTCACCATTTCCCAAATCTGTGACTCCCAAATTAGTCTTTAGTGACCCTTCTATAAAACATAGATTTATTTTGCTAATATTCAAAATTCAATTCAATATTGTTTCATCTATTCCTGAAGGAAATATATTTGTTAGTGACCAATTTAATAAAATCTTTTTAGGAATTCTTATGGTATACAATTAAGAGTTCCCCTTTTCAAGTTAAACAATGCAATCAACAGTTTGAGTTTAGACTCAGAGACGTGCGAAAGTCTAAGAAAGGACTCCTCCCTTATTAGCTGTGAAATAATTAGAGATAGAGGAGAAAGGCAGCATGAGGTCACAAGACAAATGGTGAACAGAATATTTTCCTTTTCATTTTATCATTGTTAGAGTGATCTTTGAACCAAAGAAAGTATCACACAGTAGTATATTGCAAATTATACATTGTTATTCATATCTCATAAAACTTTCATCCTAGGAGCTCTGCTCTCCTTCAGATGCAGACTTTGTTTTTCTCTGGCAGGGTGTCGTCAAAAGTGAGTTTCCTCCACAGCAGCTTTGCATAAGGAGGAGCTGACTGCCAGTATTTGTCAGGGTGTATTGTAAACACTGGCTTCATCTTTTTGGTCTTTCTCCCAGTTTTGAAAAACCCAGAAAAAAAGACAAAATTAGCGGTAGAAAAGATTCTGTAATGTCTTCTAAAAATCATGAGAGTTTCTTGGGCTTGCATTTCTATACAAATTTTCTTTCCTCATATATCTGTCTTCCATTGTTTGCTTCAAGAAGCCCCTTTGCTCATCATAGTCTGTCAGACTCTTGCCACTTTCTCGCACATTCGATGCTCTCTGAAGCATCTCATTAACCTGATGCCTAGAAGACGGACAGTCCAAACAAAGCAATAGAAGTTTTATTCCTTTTCAATTAAGGTATATCAAGTCCAAGTCATTGTTCCTTTTCTTCATTTAATAATCATTCAATAAATACCCATAAATCTATATTGATACAAAAAATATATTTTATCACTCATTTAAAAGACTTCTACGTGTAATACTTGGATAAATGTCTTTGACTAAAAGTGTTTTCTTTAAAGTGATTTACATATTGTACATACAAACTTAACTGTCTAATGATATATTTTATTGCTGGATTTCTCACACACAAATTCCAAACACCAGAAGGTTTGTTGAAATGGATGCTTTAGGTTCTTTCCAGTTTAAAATCATATTCCAGATTTTGCTCTCTTTCAATGCTTTACCATAGTGCTAGAAACAATGGTGTTTATTCACTCTGAACAAAACATCACAGGTAGATACAAGTCAGTCAGTCAGATGACTATCTCCCAATTCCCATGCTTACTCATTTTGTTCTATTAATATTCGTGATACATTTGGACATTTAACATCAGTAATCACATTCTATTCAACAGCTTATAACTTATTTTAATTATTTTTTGTCTTTGAAATTTCTGTCACTAATGACAACTGTCATTTTAAAATGTTATCATTTGAGTACTTGCTTAATGATTCCCCAGTAAATTCAGCCCAGATTTTTCTCTAAATATTTCATATGATCTTTTTTCCCTTTAACTCTTTATAGAACAAAATATAGTAAAATTATATGGATGGTCATTAACCTGCCCATCAGAACTTGGCACTTCCTAATACATGTTGGATATAACCACTTAGGCATTTTTCTACTTTTTATTGGTTCTTTGAGATTTTCCCATAGTGTATTTGGATCACATTTAGACCTTCCCTCTTTCAGCTCTTTTCAAAGCCACTACCTTTTCCTTCCTACTCAATTTTGTGTCCTTGGTGACCTTGATCTTTCCATCAAGGCCAATTTTTATTGCCCAATTATTCTTAGATGTGTGGCCTTCCACTGGATCACGGTCAATTTGTCAGGGGCTACATCTTCAGAAGCAGAGAATTTTCCAATAGCTCTTTGGCTAGGGGTGGATCTTTAAGGCCAACTCCCCTTGTCATGCTGGTTTGGGGTTTGGCTAACACAGGTCCTGTGTGAGCTGTCATGACTTCTGTGAGTTCATATGTGCAGCTGCTCTGCTGTGTCTACACAGCATTGTTTCCTTGTAGTCAATGAAAATATAAATACCCTCTGTTTCTGGTACTAAAACTTCCTTATTAAATAAAAGGTAATACAGAATAAAGAAAAGGAATGTGACAGAAAAAATACAAGGATAAAGACACTTAATGCTGATTTGAGACAAATAGTTGACTTCTTCAAGGAGGCAAATAGGCAGCAAAGTTGGAGGAGTGTGTGACAACAAACTTCTTGGAAAGGCTACTTACTCATACTTTAGCATGAAGACTTTATCTGGTTTCATTACTACACAGAGGCCAGCACATTCCCATTTTTCAATGAGGGAGTGGAATGCAAAAGTTGCCAGATGATTACATTCTCAAGGAAGATGACAGACAAATGGAAGTGTGTGTGTGTGTGTGTGTGTGTGTGTGTGTGTGTATGTGTTTAATGTTGATCAATGTGTTCCTAACAATACTGATAATAATTTTTAGCACTTGAAGATTATTATAACTTGAAGCAAGGTTATTCATACTGAAATTAAAACTAAGACAAAGATAATATTTTGCACACACAGAGAAATTGGTCTTTGGCTATTCAAAGATACACACATAAACACACACATATGCATATATGCTAATTTCACAATGTCTACTTTTCCAAACTACACTTGAAAATGTTATTATTTTTATTAACAAAACAATAACATATTTATCAGTAATAAATATATCAAGATTTTCTTATAAGAAAATGGAATTTTTACATGTGTTTATTTTTACAAGTTGAATTTTTTATTAGAAAACAACTTTATATGCCAATGCCCTACCTCTACCATAGATCCCAGTATTTTGACAAATAGAAGCCTACACTATGTGCACTGGAAAACATTAGACATCCTTCTGACATCTTTCTTTGCAATGTTGGACCTCTTTTAAAGCATATCTTCTTCCACATCTCAGTAATTGCCAACATATTGGGAGCAGTGTTTATCCACGTAATTGAAAGGAAGGAACAGCTAGATTCAAAGGCTGCCTTTAATCATCATTCTGCACTCCAGTGTCTCTGAATTTTATGCTGATGGAAGTGAACAGTTGCCCTCCTTTCCTATGTAAGTATTCACTCTTTAATTCTTAAGCATTGAAGGATGTGCAAGCAGTTGTGTTTTACAGACAGGAAAGCTGGCAGTGAAGATGATGTGATGGGCCACATTGCCACGAAAGGGAATATTTAAATTTGGAAACCAAGCCAAGCTGCCTAGTGCCAGTACCAACAGGAAGGTGTCACAACAGGGAGATTAAAAAGGAAAAATGCAATGCAATTGAATTAAGGGCCTTGGCCTTCTTTTTATTAGATTTCCTTTTGGAGTGGGGCAGCTGTAGGCAGAGATTTGAATGTTGGCTTCACCAATATGTTTTCTTGTGGAATGTCTCCAGGGAATCGGAAACTGAG
Organism: Peromyscus californicus insignis; assembly: GCF_007827085.1. Lineage (NCBI taxonomy): Eukaryota > Metazoa > Chordata > Mammalia > Rodentia > Cricetidae > Peromyscus > Peromyscus californicus. The sequence continues at coordinate 118,515,736 of NW_026294573.1, forward strand.
GTCCAAATATGAATCCATTGTAATCCCCGTGCTTGCAACAGATGGAACAGCAGATTTGTGCACGATGCTGTGGTGCAGATGTAGGCTGGTGAGGACATTGCGCTGTGAAGACTAAGATAGCATCTAGGGGTGTTCAAGAATATCAGTTTCATTCGGGTCTGAAAAAAGAAGTTGAAAGAAATTCAATTTGAGGAAATGCTTGTGTCTAGAGAGAAAAAAAAAGCTTCATATTCTTAATATTGAAACTCAGGATGAATGCAACCAGAAACTGAGGCAGGCAAAGACCTACACAGACAACAGCAATCTGAGCGTCTGGCTAACCCAAAAGAGATGAAGTTATTGCCAAGGGCACTCTTAGAATTCAGTAACTCACCTGGTCTATGTTCTAAGGGAGCAAGCTTGCTGAGAGATTAGAATGGCAGAACTAGAGAAAGTAAAATCTAGGAAGGGACTTGTCATAGTTACTGTTCTATTTCTGTGAAGAGATACCATAAGCAAGAGAGCTCTTGAAATGGAAATATTTAATTGGGGGCTTGCTTATACTTTTAGAGGGTTAGTCTAATATCATCCTGGTGGGAAGCAGACAGGCAATTCATTGGAACAGTAGCTGAGAGCTATACATCCTGACTACAGGCAAACAGCAGAGAGACACAAGGCCTGGCTGGCTTGGGCTTTTGAACCCCAGTGACATGCCTTTTCCAACATGGCCACACCTCTTAAACCTTCTCAAAAACTTCCACTAACTGAGGTCCCAGCACTGAAAGATATGAGCTCATAGGGCCATTCTCATTCAAGCCACCACAAGAACACACGGTTTTTAGTTTTATTTTTTAAGGAACAATGGGAAGTGTGCTTGCTTTCCTTTCCTTCTTTATGTTTTCTTTTTGTAGTTTGATACTGGAAGTGGAAGAATTCATGTAATACTCTTTTCACCTATGCAATGAAGACTGAGCAACTAGGCCAAAATGCCCATTAGGAAAAAATTATAATAGAGAATTTTCATTTGATGATTTTAATCAATTCAAAGAAGAAAATGTGGAATTTGCTATTTGAGACAACTAATTCCCTAGCTTATTGTGTTCTTGATCAAAAATCAAAAGAGATGGGTCCCAATCCCACTGCCTGCCTGAGGGCCCCCTAAACAGTTCAAGCTAAACAACTGTCTTCCCTATCCAGAGGGCCTAGTCCAGTGCTATGGGGGCTCCACAGCTATTGGTCCACAGCACACGAGTTTCCACTAGTTTGGCTGGCCATCTCTGCACATTTTCCCATCATGATCTCGATGTCCCTTGCTCATAGAATTCCTCCTTTCTCTCATCGATTGGTCTCCTGGAGCTCAGCCTGGTGCCCGTTGTTGGTGCATGAGCTGGCTTTTTGGATCCCAGTGCCTATGGTGGGACCCTTTGTGCAGCCTTGATGCAGGGAGAAGGGATTTGGACCTGCTTCAACTGAATGTACCAGGCTTTGCTGACTCCTCATGCAAGACCTTGCCTTGGAGGAGGTGGGAATGGGAGATGGGTTGGTGGGGAAGGCTGGGGTGGGAGGAGGGAGAAGAGGGGAATCTGTGGTTGGTATGTAAAATGAATAGAAAATCCCCTGATAATAATAATAATAAAAGAAAAAAATCAGAAGAGAAGAGCCTGGTATCCAACCAAACACATAACAAGAGAATATCTGTGTCTTTCTAACGTTTATTCATTCGTTGTGCATATACTTTATAAAAACTGTAAACCAATTATTAACATAAAGATAATCACTATTTTAAAACCTCAGATGTCAAGGTTAAATATAGAATGATCCCTTTTTGCTTTTGCTTTTGAATTAAACATTCAATATACTCTCTTCTTCCCCTTGAGAATGTCAGAGTACAAGCTTTCGATGCATGGTAATTTTAAATTGTTAAGGCCAAAGACACGCTTTTTGGTTTTCGTTTGTTTCATGTCAGTGTGAGTGATTTCCATGATGATTTCATGCTGTGGCTCCCGCACAGAATCTGCTGCAAATTTTATTGTTGTTGTCATTTAATTAAATGGATTAAGTACTTATTTATTGAGTCAGAATTATATGAAATCTAACATGCCAAGTCATGAAATATAAAAAAGGCAAATGGAAAGAAAAAGTATTTCAAAGAGGCAAATTATTAAAAATAAAAATAATGCCCAAAGATGTAGAAAAAAAGAACATTCCAATAAGGTCTATGCAGAAAAAAATTATAAAAAATAAACAAAGAGAAACTGTACATACACAAATGTGACTAGGCGTAGTTCAAGCTATCTGGTGCTATAATCTAGGTAAAAGATACTGTAAATTTAAAATGTATGCAAATTAATAATGGGACTATTAATAAATTTAATATGTCTATTACCTCAAATTTGACAAAAGATAATGACCTATTACAAATTTTGTATATACTTGTTAGTTACCTGTTTTTTAAAAAACTGAATAATTTGTATTATAATGTGATAGAAAGGCATTTCTCCTGAGCAGAGTATTGATATGACATGCCATATTTAAAAATTCTCATTCTGCAGCTTCTGGTGACATGTTCAGTAAAAAGTATCAATAATTTGAATCTAGTTGGAGGTCTTTCAGGTTTATCATACCCAGTGATATAATATAATGCACAGGTCCATGGATATTATACAATCAGATGATTCTCTCATTTCTATACTTCACAATTTTCTCAGTTTTTGTACCATTCCTTACTAAGAAAAATATCAGACGATCAAGAGGTGGAATTAAGAATTAAAACATGTGTTGGCAAGAATGTTATATTCCATAGAAATTTTACAATCACAGATATGAATATATTTTATGGGCATTGTAAAAACATCTTTGCTTATTAAATATAAGAATTACAATTATATGGATAACAGCCTACAACATCGAGTTTACTTGAGTTTTTATCAACTTTATTCAGTAGCATCTCCAATGCCCCACAGAAAATCATTTAGTCCACCATTAAAACACTGCCAGAAGAGACAGTGTGAGTGAATCCACCAACCCAGAGGGTAAACTTCAGTCACTCTCTTCTAATTAGCTTACTTTATTTCTGGGAGTAAAGGAATTTCTATGATCCATGACAATATGCTGCAGTAAATGAATGTCAAATACCAACATAGGTTACTTCTATTAAAAATTAAAATAAAGCAATGATCTAAGTGACCTTTGAACACATCTTTCCAACTAGGCCTGGAAGTTTAGTTTCACATGTGAAATGGGATAATGGTTTCTACTTTAGAAATTGTTCTGAGAATTAAAGAAAAAGAAAGAACATGTGAACACTACATGGTTACTCAGAGGTCTTGAAGTTGTCTTTAAAATTATGAACCTTACATTTCTAATAACTAGTGAAGTAGCTTTCAACAGTTAAGTACTTCCAACAACTCATTTTGTCCTGGGATAGAGAGCTGCAAAGACTCTGTAGTGCTCATTCCTTCAGTTTTCCTAGCATTAAGCCTCCATATTTCACAGTGCCAGAGAAAGTTTAAAATGCTGAAAAGTATGTGCATATGTGTATGTTGAATATGAATATATACATACATATGAACATAAGTATATGTCCATCTGTTATTCATTGTACTAAGCACTGAACCTGTGGTTTCATACATACTACACAAGTGTTCTGTCACTGATCTATACTCCCTCTGCTGGATTGTATCTACAAAGAAGAGTAATATGCATATCTTGTGAGAGAAAGCAACCTGGTTGGAATAGAGAAAAATTATCAACATAAAGTGCACAGAATAAGAAGATAAGAAGAGTAGCTCAACTTTTACCACCTACATTACCACCCAGGAAACTCTGTGTTCTTTAATATTTTAAACTATTAGCCCAATCTCTCTTCCAAAGTTATTGTCTTTTTTTTCTATTTATTTATGTAACATTTTGAATGTTTCTAGCATTTAACACTAGATTTAAATGATTATAGAACACTATCACTTCAACTTTCGTACCTAACCATCAGCAGACTCTGTATACTTCATTGTGCTCAAATATACACAGTATATTAGATTTGGGTAACACACAATGTATAGTAGCCTAGAAGCCATCTACATAAGACTGTGATTTTGAATATTGATGTATTTAGTAACTAAACCTAAGCCACAATGTTAATGTACTCCATTTGTGTCAAATTAATGAACACATGAGTATCTTAAAAATGCAAGACAGATAAATAAACCCAGAATTTAAAATGCATAAATTAATTAAAAGGTATTTCTCTATGGTATTGAATACAGACAATCAAGTACTATCAAAATTAGAAGAGACTAAGAACAGATAAATGAGTGTTGGAATGAGAATTGCAAGAGAATGGACACTAGGACAGACTTTTACTGGACTTCAAAAGTATAGCTGTGTACTGTGTTGAAATTTTCTGATCTTTGTCTCCTACTGTGAAGTCAGAAAGCTAAGCAATCATGTCTGCCCTCACCAGCATTTGACTTTCCACCCACTGAATTAGCATATTTTGCACTTACTTTAAAGAAATCTCTGCATTTCTTCCTTCAAAGGGCCTTTACATTTTTCTCAATAAGGCAGAAATTGTTATGAAAATTGAATTCTACTCCTTTCTCATGAACTGCACTTTTATTTGCATCAGACAAAAATTCTTGAGTACCAGGGACCATCAGAATCCATATATCTTCATTTCCATATATTTGTCTTAGGATGTGTATGAACACAGAGTTTTATTGCATTCTAATCTCAAACTTGTAACATCAAAGCAAACAGTGTCTTCTTATGAGTTTAGTTTCTCAGTCATCTAGTGATTTGCCAAATCCTTGGGCCTTCAGAAAATGTGGAGGAACCATAAAATACCAGGCACTTTAGGTGCTATTTAAATAAATATTTAGGCTTCTATGTGCCAGCAGTCCTAGCTCTGGCCTTGTTATTTATAAATGATAATGAAGAAATTACTGTAATATTTTCAGAGTTTGAATATAAGTTACTAAATGTTCACATAAAATTGTCAAGTCTAGAGGAAATTGTATTGCATTCCATATGTGTTGACAATATTGATTAGAGAAAAATAAACCATCAAATAAAATATTTAAGATATGGTATGTTCAAAGAACAAATATTCTTTAGCAGTAAATAATAAACATGTTTAATTTTTCTAAAACGTATTTATTTTTTTCCAAAACATATTTATTTAAAATAAATAAACTTTAATTTTACGACAATGGACTTAATAAGACACCTTTTAAAATATTATAACAAATAATATTTGTTCTAAAGCTCATAAAATGGCATCTTTTACAGGAAATATTCCTTTCTCAATGTAACTGATCACACAAAGAACAAACATATTCTTGGCTTACTTTTAGTAAGATAAACAGCAGCCTGTTCTCTTGATGGCTAAATATAAAGGTTATTAAAGTAATAAGAACAGGATGTAGGGACTGCACAGGCAGTTTTATGGTCAGTTTCCAAATAATGACCCATTGCTTTATGTACTAAACGCCAGAAACATCCTTGACTAGTTGCCAACTTTGTCCTTGCAGGAGCTCAGAGACTCTGGAAGAGGGAAAGCAACAAGTCCTTGGACAAAGGAAAGCGGTGCCAAGGAGCAGGCTGGTTTGTCCTCATCTCTTTTCCTAAGGAAGACCCATTTACAGAACAGTCCCTGGGATGACTTAAACTGCCCCACACCTGGACACCTGGACTAAAAATTGGACTCAATAGATCATTTCATCCCATTCATCCATCCAGTAAAGTCTAATTACAGCACAAGGAGCCTGAGTGGTATCCCTTTCCCAGTGACACCTACTACTACACAAAAGCCCTGTCTTCTTCATCCGTAAGGCCCCTATAATAAAATCCTTCCTTCTAAAACTCCTCTCTGTGGTCATGAGTTTCATTATTCTTCCATTAAAGACAAGAAACTGAAAATCACTGTCTTTGAAGTAACTTTGGTGGCATTAAGTATGTTGGATTATTTAGCTCCCCAGCCTAAAATCTTAACAAGACCTGAGAAATGCTCTATCATTCTTAAAGACACCCCAATATTGCCATATAACAAGCACAACTACAAGTTTATATCACCAAACAGCAATCTATTCACAGAATTTTATATGTTAAATACAAATATGGCTTATTTTTTAAAAAAGAATTTGTTACAATGATACCACAAATGAGGAAGTAACAAATCTAGGAATTGCTATACTGAATTAAAATAGAAAAACACATGGAACATTATGAGGACATGGAAAGGTAAAGGAGACCCTTACCCTGGAGTCTGATCAAATCCTCTCACCTGCTAAGAAGCAAAAAATTCCTGAAATGAAAACATTGACTGTAAGATGCTACAATGAAAGAATATTCCTTTACATAGAGGCTTAAGAGCTGGTTCTATATGGTATTGTATAGTGCTACATTCCTTTCCTGAGGCCTTGCCTGAGAATCTTAAACGAAAATACTAACTTTGCAGGGAGTGGTGGCACAAGCCTTTAATCCCAACACTTGGAATCTCTGTGAATTTGGTGCCAGCCTGGCCTATAAAGCAAGTTTCAGGACAGCCAGGGCTACACAGAGAAACCCTGTCTTGAAAACCAAAACCAAAACAAAACAAAACAAAAAATTAACTTTGTTTACTGTAAAAGGGAGTTTCTCTGTCCTGCCCCATCGCACAGCCGCTTCTAAATAATCAGTCAGAGGCTTAATATTAATTACAAAATATTTGGCCTATTAGCTCAGGCTTATTACTAACTAACTTTTGCATTTAAATTAAGCCATTTCTATTAATATATGTTTAGCCATATCAAATGTAAATCTGTCAGATAGTCCTCAGGAACCACCTGTCTCTTTCAGCTTTCTTTGAAAGCCCTCCTACATGAACACCTAAATCTTGCATGACTGTTGTAAAGATAATGATTAGATTGTGTCTTAGAGTGGTCGTACCTTTGTTCTTGATATTGTCATGTGTTTTCTTCTGAGCTGTTAAACCTTCTGTCCAAGGTATATTTTAAAATAGTTTTTATTAAGCCCCAGCTCAGCTTTATCCTGGCATCCTGATTTGCTTTATATGGCTGCAATAAAATACTGACCAAAGCCAGCTTGTAGAGTAAATGACTTGTTTCATGAAGTACTTTAAGAATTCATCCCTGAGGGAAACCAAAACAGGAATTCAAAGCAGAAACCTGGAGTTAGAAAATGGAGGAAACATGGAGAACAGGGCTTACTGGCTTGCTTCCCATGGGTTGCTCAGCCCAGGACCAGCTGCACAGGGGTGGCAGGACCTGCAGTGGCCTGGACCTTCTCCATCCATTATTAATGGAGGAAATGCCTCACATATATGTCTGTGGGTTAATCTGATGAGGGCAATTCCTCTACTGTAAATCTTCCTCTCCAGGTAGCTCCAATTTGTGCTAAATTGACAAAACCTAATTAGCACAATGTGATAGTCCTTAAATTCTTTTCTCTACCAAGGCCACTTACCCTGCTGTAGGCAGCATCAAGATTCCTATATCTTTGAAAACTTCTCTGGCTGCTAAGTATGACACTGGAGAAAACTGTGCCTCCTGGCTCTGTCCCCCAAATACTGACACGTAAACTCCAAATGAAAGATATATTTGTACAGTTAAGGAATATGGGACCAACCTTCCTCCTTGTCCCAGCTGCAGCCATCTAAGGTCTGATTCACAGCTGACCAACCCCCACCCCGCTTATACCTCCTTTACCATAGTAAGTTCTTCAAAAGATTACCCAATCTTCCCCAGGGGCTTGAGGTCAAGATGCCCCAGCTAACTGCAGCTTTTCGCTTCTGTTATAAAGCTTGCTTGCTCTACTTTCTCCTGCAACTGCCAAAGGCTCGTGACAGAAAGCAGTCAGGTCTGCTCTGTGGGAACTGTTTCTCTCCAACAATTACCAGCTGCCTTAACAAAGAGTCTCAAACTCAGACTCCCGTTTTGTCAGGTGGTCCTTGGGGTCTTTGCACCACAACAATCTATAATTACAGAAGTAAATTATACTTTCATACTGGCAACGGTAAACATGTCCAGAATTAAGATTACTCATGTGGCAACAAATTAAAATATTAACTGAGAATAATTCATTTTATTTTCATGTATATTGATAATAACAATATAAACATACTACCTTAGCTTAAAGTTCCAGTTTATTTAATTATAAATTTAAATTGATAATTTTAAATTACCAGTGGAAAGATATCCAATGTTTTGTTTTCTTTGAAACTAGTATATCTGGGCAAAATAAAAAAAATTAAAACTATACAGTAAAATGCATAGAAATGATCACTATAATTGAGCAAAAATGTCAGGAAAAACTGTAAAATAAATATGCAAGAAGTATTAGCTATAAAAAGAAATGTTTTACTACTTAAGAAACTAAAGTTAGGAAACAAATTATATTGGTAGTAGTTAGTGGAGACAGCTTTTGAAGGCATCATTTTTTATAAACAGAGACTGTCTTATTGTTAAAAAAAAACCTCAATATTAATTCAGAATTACCTGGTACCTAAAAGGATCTGCTCTGGGCCTTGAAGCTGTGTTCAGTGAGTTCACAGCCATGCTCCCCGAGATCGCCTGATCTCTGCCTCCATTCTTCTCCATCAGTACAGCCTTCCCATCCTCAGTGTGTTTCTCCCCGCTTGCTGCAGTCACTGTCATTAGAGGCATTCTCAACTGCGCTAGTGATCTTTGGCCTTCCATCACTTTGGCTTGACTTGAGCAAGGAGCTGATATCTAAGTGGCAAAGCTACAGGTGTTGCTATTATTCTTAGACAGAAAAACAGCAAACTGTCCCTTTTGAGAGAGCTGGAGATTTTTACCTCTCAAAGATATTGGTGTACTGCTGCCCAAAGAATACTTCATAATTATGATTAAATTCAAATAATAGGATTATGTTTTGCTGGTTTAAATTTCTAGCAACCATTTATTATTAGTTTTTTTTTTCCCATCAAACAATACTCTTTAAGTTGCTCTTGATCTTATCATGTGTGAATTATATCATTCTTAGAAATTATCCTAAATATTAATGCTTTATTTTTCTTCCTCATTAATTTCTTAAGTGAAAAATCAAAATGATGATTATTCACCCAGTGATTATACATTTGAAATATATTATATGAAGAAAATCCTTCTAATATATAAAGGTATGTCTTGAGATATATTTTTTAAAGTATGAATGCACTGAAAGGGCAAATGGAAAGGGTAAGTCTCTAATTCTGCAGCCCTTTTGTACCTGGCATATGCTAAGTCTTCCCTTATGATATTTTTAAATATATTTCCCAGTTAGTAACAGTTATTTGTCTTTTTTTTTTTTTTGGTAGGTTAACCTCTGGATTCTGTGGTTATCACAAACAGAGAGGAAATAACTTTCTAGGTCTTTTGTGAGTCTTTTAAAATTCACGTACTTTAGGGAAATCATATTTTCTTGAAGGAAATGAGGCGTGACCAATCACACAAAACGTGAGAAAATCCCCTGATGAATGACCTTTGCCATGTGTAAAAGAAACTGCTCAGTGACTGGGGTTTCATGGATTTCATGCATGGAAATCAGATTTTCTGGCCACCAGTGCTGTTCAGTAAATAAATAATCCATCATTGTGTCAAACAGTTGAAACATGGAGATACTGCCCTTACTATCTGAACAGACATTTTGAGTTAGTAACCTGTGTAAAGTGCTTGCATGTCATCTGTTGTGTAAGCATCATTCTAGTTTTCACTAAGTGAAATAAAACTATTTAGCCCTGGTAGTGTTAACTTAATGGTGAAAGCGTTCATTTGAATGTGCCTATAACTCTGAATTCATTGATATGGGGTAAATTCAGGATGGGGGTTACCACCAGTCTCTATAGTAAGCTAGAGCATTGTGCTAACGTCAGTAGGCTGTTCTAATAAAGCATCACATATACCTTCCTGTCAGTTCATTAATACCCAAACCAACAGCTTTCTTAAAATATGTTAGCAAGATTCTATCTAACTCTTACGCTTATGTTTTCATTTTAAATATATTGTTAGTGTAATAGGACAAAGATGGTTAAAAGATAAAATCTTCGGGTGACTTTTTTTTTTTGTCTTCATTTTGCCCATGGCATTCACTTGAACCTGCATACAGCATGTTTTTCTGACTGCATTAGAAACACACACAGAGGTGGAGATAGGGTAGGGATGGTTAATTCAGCTACACTTTGCACAAATGGGCCACTTCCAGTTTCCACTAGGCCTCTTTCTCCTACACAGAATAATCAAGTGTTGCAGCTGTGCTTCTGGATTGGAAACTATTATGCTGCCTTTAAATAAACACCGACACATACTTTTGATACTTAAATTCCTTATTACTAAAATGTCAGGTCTGTCAGACCACAACCAAGAGCTTCTTTTTCCTGCACAATCTTCTAAATTGTGCAAAATCAGCTCACTCATAATATCCCTTATGCCCTTCCAGAAGACAGTAGACATTATTTAATATGATTCTGTAAGAAATTTCCTTTCAGGAATATTTTCACATATCTATCATATTAGATTTTAGTCAAAATAAATTTTCACTTAATTTTAACTAATAGATTTTTAAAAATTTGATACCTGCCTAACTCTATTGTTCTTAAATATTTTTATTTCAGTATGATTTACTAGAAAAATTCAAGTAGTATGAGAACATTATTTAATGTAATAATTAAAATAAAACTGACTCATTAATTTATAAGGATGCAAAAAGAGGTCAAGGAACTAAGATAACTTATGTTCTAAACAAGTTAATAACATGACTTTTCATAAATTTGCTAAGTAAGATAACACCCAAATGTTATTTATCAATAGCATTTGTTCAGCTTTAACACTTGAAGAACTCTTGTGTTATTTAACCATATAGCTGGAATCATCGGCTATTTTTATAATCCACTTGCCAAATGGAGACTTTAATGCCTAGAAATAAAATACAAATTGGAAAACATGACAAAAATTTACCTCAATGAGTATTACAATATTGGAGTAATTCAAATAAATAATCTGCCTTTGTACCTCATTTATTTTTCTAAATATTTATTTTCCAAATTAAAATAAATATATGTGTTCATACAATATTAGTTTATTGGAAAAAACATTTTCTTTGTAATTTTGGAGAAGTAATCTATGAAACATCTTCAAAATTAGAAGGAAAAATATATATAATCAGTGTATAATCAATGTGCATCTATTTTACATGTTTTAAGAACTTACAATTAAAAATCACAAAATGAAGAAGTCTCACTTAATACATACTTTCATATATAAATATGTCATTATTAAATAACAGAACACTACCATATCCAGGTTGTGTCTATATTCATGTGTCTCATTATAATCACTAGCCATTGAGTACTGTATATACCATGTTAGTCACATGAAGTTTTAATGGAGTTAAAAATCTTCTGTTTGATAGTATGGTTTCAGTTGTTACAATATCATAGCACAATGCATTACATGTTCATTTTAATACTGGTGGGAACAAATATAACACACTGACCGGTTATAAAAATATATATAGTACATGTATTAGAGTAGAGGCTACACAAGAATTGCCATCCATGATTATCTCTTGCTAGTTAATGAATTTACTCTAATATGCACTTGATCACTATATTAAAATATATTCTTTCTGCTTGACAAAATAAAAACACTATAAATTTCGATCATGTTCCAGTAGCCTAATGCATCTCATGTTTCTTACATCTCTCATTGACACAAGTAGGGAATGTTCACCAAATGCTTTGTGTCATTAGATTTTTATAAATGTCCTTTCTATGGACTTCTGCCACCATTGCCCCCAACAGCCACTCCTAATAGGCCATCTCCATTCCTTTGGAACTCACAGCAAAAGCCAGACCCTTTCCCAACCAGGGACTCCACCACCACCATTGCAGCATGAACCTCCTTAGGGTAATGTGCTCTCTCTTCCCTCCTCCATTCTGCTCAGTTGTAGGGTCCCCAAACACCTACTTCTGGTGCCAGCCTAAATTCCTCCTTCCAGCCCATCTTCTTTCCTTGGGTCTTGATTCAATCCCCTGACCTCCTGCTAACCAGAAACCCAATAGCCACAACATATGGTCTGAAGTCAGGGTTCTAGTTCTTCCCACTGCCCTCCTCAACCATTTCTCCCAGGCCACTTCCATTCCTATGGTACTTGCTGCCAGCCCTTATCATGGACCACAAAGCCACCACTTGAGGTTTTGACCTAAGAAAGAATACCTACATTCATCCTACCCCAGTTACACCTCTTCAGCACCCCTGCTGTATTGAACACCCAGGCTTGACCTATATCCCACATACTATGTCCAGATCTAGCCTAGTGTTTTCCATCAACTCTGGTCTGCCTGTACCTGCTTTCAATCTACAAACCTAGTCTAAGTTTATCAGCTTTCTTCCAGGCCCATTCTGCTAAGTCTTATGTATACTATTGCTATCCTTCAGGCAGGCCTATACCAGATACCATGTGCCAGCCCAGCCAATTCACCCTTCCTCACCCTAGGTCCACCAAATCCAAACTCTAGGTCTATCAGTGTAGGAAAACTTGTGCCCACACCAACCTGGTTGAACTCCTTGAATCTAAGCATTCCTACACCTTCCTTAATTTCCAGACCTAGACCTGATTACATGGCCTATGCACAGATCAAATCCCTTGAGCCCATTTACACCACCCTAACCCACCTGTACCATATCCAAATTTCAGACCTAACCTGGATTGAACATCTTGAAAGATCTTCAATGGTGAGTCCCTGGCACCTCTCTTATGGCATGATCTCCAACTCTAAGCTATTTCTGCTTCAGCAAAGATTTTCTGCCTCACCACAGCAATGGTCCAAGCCAGCCATGAATGGAAACTTCTGTAGCCAGGAGCACCATAAACCTTTCCTCTTTTGAGATGATATCATACAGGTGTTTTGATAAGGTGATGAAAGACAAGATAATAAATTCCATATACTAAATAAAAAAAGATATATCTTCATAATTCTTTGATCTACTACATCATTAGGTGGCCTGGGATTTCATTTGAAAAGGTTGAGATGTCGCTAATAAAATAAAAACTACTCCAGGAAAATGGAGCATAAGAGGATTGAAAACTACTGCCTGGAGATCTGCCTAATGCACTGGGGAGGTAAACACTAAGATAATTTTTAGCAATCCAGAAATGCAGTAATAGAAAGAAATGTCCATATTCGGCATCACATTGCAGTTTCCAAGAGAGAGACACTTTGAAAGCAACACTTAATGCCATTTAAATATCAAAAAATCTCCCAAAATGATACAGTATGCTTATGTTAATTCACCTCTGGGTAGAGAAGGGTAAAGAATCTCATCTTCTGCTTTCAGAATCTAAGGTCAAACGTCACTTGAAAATACTATGGAACTGATTTCCAGTCTTTCCCCTGAAATGATAGAAACATCATAGATGAAGCTGCATTGGCAAAGGACATTCACAATAGGCATCACTGTTAAATGGCTTTCAACAATGCTATAGTGTAAATTGTTTAATCTCCCTCCCTTTCTCACTCCCTCCCTTCCTTCTTTCCTTTCTTCCTTCCTTCCTATTTTTACCTTCATTCCATTCTTTCTTTATTTTTAATTGTGTCCATATCACAAAAAAAAGGCTATTAAAATCCAGTTTGTCCAGGCCATCAATTGCACCAGAGCAATGGGATAGCCTCTTCCTCTTTACTTGATCATGATGTAGGTATATTAAAAACAACAGTGCAACTTTCCAGAGTCTTGCAACTGTAGACAGAGTCAGCTGGCAGCCTGGACAGTCGTCCAAAGTTCCTATGTAAAGTTGGGGCATCTGTCTTCAGCCTACAGGCTTAGAGTCTCTCAGTCACTTTTCTCTGTGTCCTGTAGAATGTCTGTCAGTTTCCTCTGCAAAGCAGGAACCCGAAGGTCCATTTTGCCAAGCAAAGTTCAGTGGTCACCTTCCTATGGGTCCTGCATGTCCAGTCGATCAAGCAGTCCAGGCATGAACAGTTTCTTGTCCAAATAGCTATTTTTGCCAAGAAGAAGATAAACTCCATACAGAGTTTCTTTGATGCCCATCTTCCTGAAAGTTGCTTGTGTCCTTCTCCCATTTCTCAGCTAATATTATATCCTTCTGAGGTCTTTGATGTAGTTGAAGACTAGATAATTATAATCTCCTTAGTTATGATAAAAGATAAGTTAGATATGAAACCTTAGACTCACAAATATAGGAAAGATAGGATATCTTCTTTAATTTTGCCAAATACAAATAGACTAGATATTATAAATAGACTAGGTATTGTAACTATAATTTTTGCTTGATAATTGTTCTGCTATATGCAATTTTACTGTGTGACAGTTAAAACCTTCCTTTAAAAAAAAGAAAAGGGGAAGTGCTGTATAAATAAAATGCTGATTGGCCAGCAGCTAGGCAGGAAGTATAGGTGGGACAAGCAGAGAAGAGAATTCTGGGAAGTGGAAGGCTGAGGCATAGAGACGCTGCCAGCTGCCATGAGTAGCAACATGTAAGATACTGGTAAGCCACGAGCCATGTGGCAAGGTATGGATTTATAGAAATGGGTTAATTTAAGATAGAATAATTAGGTATCAAGAAGCCTGCCCTGTCCCATTTCTAAGCAAAAACAAAAACAAAAACAAAAACAAAAACAAAGAACAGTGCAAACCCCTGGAGTGTCTTTTTGTTATTTTAATCTCTAAGAAGAACATCTGTTCACATTTATTATTTCTTTTGCTGACTTCCTGCCAGCTTGGCTGAGCATCATCCTTTGGGTGCCCCATTGTCACCTTGTCTTGCCATACAAACAGCCTCTTCTTTTTCTAATGTTTGAGTGTAATAATTTTCTAGAAATTTTATTTTATCTTTTCTTGTGGCAGCATCTTATGAAACACCACCAAGCACTAACTCCACAACCTTCTTCTTATCAGGGATTTGCATACTTTTTTTCATTAATGTTATCTTTAAAATGTACTTTGCCCTTTTGGGGAAGTATATATATATATATATATATATATATATATATATATATATATATATATATTTTCCTCTCATATTCCCCCTAGATCCATCAGCACATCTCTCTCCCATATTCATTTCTCTCGCTCTGTAGATGATCTTTTCTTTCCCAGCCACCAGTGCCCAAATAACTGGCATGGAGACTTAATATTAATTACAGATGCTTGCCCAATAGCTCAATCTTGTTACTAGTTAACTTATATTTTCAATTATCCCATATTTCTTATCTCTGCCTTGCCACATGGCTTGGTACCTTTTCTCAGTATGGCACGCCCATTCTGCTTCTCTGTACATCTGCTTGCAACTCCTGTCCCTGCCTTTCTTCTTCCCAGAGTTCTCTGTTTGGCTCTCCCACCTAACATCCACCTATCCAGCTATTGGCCAGTATTCTTTATTAAACCAACCACAGTGACATATATTCACAAAGTTTAAAGAAGTATTCCACATCTCTTTCTTTCTCTCTCTGTCTTTCTCACCCTCTATCTTTTGTCTACTAATTATACACAAGGTCCAGCTGATGCTGCTTGCATATGTATGAGCTTGAGAGGACATGTAGAACAAAAACAGCACAACTGTGGCCACATACCCCAACCCCTGCCCCAGCAACCATCAACTGCCAAATAGATCCTCAGCCCTAGGTGAGGCCTCATGATTCCCTTCCTCATCCATGAGTCAGTGTGAATGCTGACTGGCTTGATCATATGCAAGTCTTATACAAGTAAGGACAGCAATTGTGAATTCATGTTATACAATTCTCTATATGGACATGTTCAGTGTATATACATACTAAAATGTTCAGTAACAAAAATGAGGATAGTCTTGTTTCAGTCTTGAGATTTGATAGGACTTAAGGAGAAATACTTTTGAAATTATTAGAAAAACATGCGAAGAGAAAAATTAATCAGTCTAAAGTATTTTCTTCTCATAAAAAAGATAAAAATATTTCTTCTATTAAAATCCTTATTACCATTTTCTTCAATGAATACTATCTTTGTAACATTTACATTGTCTGATGTTTAAATATGCATATTGAAGTACTGACAAAAGAAACATAGATAAAATTAGATATAAAGCTTAAAATTAGATATAAAACCCATTCCAAAGATGGACCTCCTACCTGTCACAGTTATTAGGACAAAATGTTACAACTCCAAGGACATAGACCCTTGAGAAGAATCCACTATGATTACAGTAGATGGTGAATGACACAGATCCACACCTGACTCAGAGGATAAGTAACTGTGGAGTGCTCGGGTCTCAACAGGACATCAATATCATACATCCCTCCTACAAAAGCTTAGTGATTGTTGCAGAAAAGGCAGTAGAAGAAAGACCATAAGAGTCAGACATTGTGGATGACTATAAGAAAATAGTGTTTTCCGGACACAAAGGGCAGTTGTACACATAAGCTCACAGCAGTTGTGACAGCATGCATATGACCTGGGCAAGCTAAAGAGAGACAAAATCCCACAGTGGGGAAAATGGGAACAATGGCCACCCAAAACTGAGAAGCTATTGGTAATTGATAGTTTCCAGGAGAAATAGAATTAGTTCACTTTAAGATTGTAGCCATTGACAGGTCCAGCACACTCCAGTGGCTGGCCACATACCTGAATGTCTGTAGGTAATACTGTTCAATGGGTTTCATAAAGAAACAAGTACACAAAGTTGGGAGGGTATAGAATACAGTAGTGAAAATGGATTAAGAAGGAGATGGAAGAGGGGATGTAAATGTTCCTAATATAATATATAGAAGTTAAAAATATTAAACATTATTAAACTAATAAAATAAAATTAATAAATAAAACTATATGTTTCCTACTAATGTTGGGAGCTAGATGCTGAGTATAAGTGAATGAGATAACATGTATATTTGTTTTCAATTCCAAGTGTCCTATAAATGTAGCCTTTAGGAGTTATATGTGTTAGTCAAATGCCTATGTTTGTTCACTTATGAACTTCAGTCTCCTGCCTCATTAGTGTTAAGTTTTACCTATTGCTCCAGTCAATTGTTAAAAGAAAGCAGCCCACACTCATTATTATGATATAATAACGACAACTAGACTCTGGGCCTGTAGAGATGGTTTAGAAGTTAAGAGTGCTCAAGTTGGTTTTCCACATCCAACATGGGCAGCTTATAGCTCTAGTGAATTTTTTGTCCAACTCCAAGCTTCTATGAGAACCTGTACATTCATAGCATGTACTCATACATAAACACACACATAACTTTTTAAGTAAATTTCAAATGGTGCAAATAATTTGACCCTCTGACTATATACTTCAGCATGAGAAGCAATGGCTACATTAAAAGGAAACAAACATCCTGTGTTCTCTACCCTAGAGAAATCCCAATGTGTTTGAAATCCAAGTTGAAAAAAAAACTATTATATAAATTTAATATTGTGTTATTGAAACATAGCTTCATATATTAACATTTTTCTCTATGATGGCTTACAAAGCTTCAAGAGGCCCCAAAATCTGCTAAATCATACCATTTAATAAAATCTAAATAAGCTTGCACAGTTTTAAGCTATCTGACTTTGAAGGCTAGCTTTGAAGTTTTGCCAAGACCTGACTGCAGAAGACTTGCTGTGAAACAGAATTCCTGACACAAAGATTAGTATTGGGGCTCAAGATCCCCAATAATGATCTTGACCATTCTAACCATAAACAGCCACAACATATGGTAACTCTGAGTTAACAGCTCTCAGAAGATAAGATGTGTAACATCCTGGCTACAATATTTATTTATTTTTCATCTTGACACACTGAGGTTTTGGAGAGTGTCCAGTTTACATAGCCAAATTCCTTAATGGGATATGGCATTTGTCCATGGCTAAGACAGCATAGAAAGGAGGAAAAAGTCCATAAATGCTTGCCTCATGCAAGTCCTGATACCATATTCACTTTCTCCCTTTTCTCTTCCTTTTTTTCGTTAGATAAAAGTCCTTTAGCAAAAGCCTGTGAGCAACTCTTCTGCTTTCTGCTTGCCAACTCCCTAACAAGAGCAATCATGCTTGCAAAAACTTTTCTGGACCCATACACAAACAAATTTCTCTTTAAGAAAGGGACTAATTGCAAAAGGATTTTAATAGTAAAATATATACTTTCTGTTATTGTGAATATTTGTATATTCCATTTAGAAAATACTCTTACTATTTGGGTGTCTGCATTTTTTAAGTTATACCTGAAGTTGGCATTCATCAAGGAATAAACTAATTCTCAACTTTCATCCAAGAAAAAACTACTTCCCAACTCTGTAGTAGTAAATGGCAGAGTCACATATGGAGAGATTTATTATTGCACTCAGTTTCTTAGATTTTATGAAAAAAAAAAACACCAATGTTATTATGAGTATATAGGTCTGGCATCCACAACAAATGGAGTGAGAGTGTTGCCCATGAAGTTAATTACACTTCCAACTAAGCAATTTGATTAGAAAATTTAATCAGCGGAGGCAGATAGATTTATTCAATAAATACATACAAATAAGTTTTGCGAAATTAATGTGTGGCACATAATAAAAAGATACAGGCCTCATGTCTCAGACACCTCCTGTAAATACAGATTGAGAGGAAATAAATAAAGCAGGGTTCTAACTGGTGAGCTAATTTTGAGTAAATTTTGTTTTAAAAGACATTCTTTAAGCAATCAATTATCAACTCCATGATGAGTGCACATAACAAATAGTAGTAATTAATGGCATTACTTAGTTATTATCTGTACCATAATTATTGATGGATGATTTACTATTTTATTACTTATATTTCCAGATAAATGCATAAAATACTGCTATTTATTACATGGACCATCATTAAGTAGATTCACTATTTAACATGTTGTTACTGATTAATTACCTAGTGTCATCTAGATAATTGATTGTTTTTATTATTTATTGTCAACAATAATGTTTGATAAGATATAAAATAAATTAATGATAGTAATCTTTAGAATTTCATTCTGATTTCATTTGTGCCATTGGTTGTTTAAACAGTTATGAGAAGTTATGTAACAATTTGGGTGGATACAATAGTTTTGCTATGATTATTTTCAGAAAATTGTTCAATCCATAAATCTTAAGTAATACGTTAAATCAAATGTAATTTTTCCCGATGCATAAGTTAAATGAAATTATGTCAGAAATGCAAAACTAAAAGTAATGAAAAAGCTAAATTACTACCAATTAATTTTGATGAAGAACCAGTCAGTGTAAATATATTTTGACCTGTCAATATGGAAAAAAATAAAGTAACATAAACACAGAAAGTTCCATCTCACACAGGCATACAATTATACATTTTTTATTTTATATTTATTTTAATTATTTTGAATGAGACATTTTCCCTCCATTTCCTTCCATATGAAACAACAGGGCTTAGATGTTTGTAATCTTTAATCATGTAGTTATGAAATGTTATACAAATAATTAGTAAATAATTATTTAATGAAAATCTTGAGTGGAGCTAATCAATTTCAAATTGAAAATAGTTATTTTTCTATATTTATTAGTTCTTTCAGAATTCTGTACAAATAATTTTGACCATGTTCATTCTTCTCCAGTTCCTCAGAGGTCCAGCCCCACATTGCTAACCACCCAATGAACACCTGATTTTTGACAAAGAAGCCAAAACTATACAATGGAAAAAAGAAAGTATCTTCAACAAATAGTGCTGGAATAACTAGATGTCAACATGTAGAAAGAAGACTGCAAGTAGATTCATATCTGTCACCATGCACAAAACTCAAATACAAGTGGATCAAAGACCTCAACTAAATCCAGTTACAATAAACTTAATAGAAGAGAAAGTTAGGAAGTAGTCTTGAACACATTGGCACAGGAGATCACTTCCTAAACATAACACCAGCAGCACAGACACTGAGAACAACAATTAATAAATGGGACCTCTTGAAACTGAGAAGCTTTTGTAGCACAAAAGACATGGTCAACAACACAAAAAGACAGCCTACAGAATGGGAAAATACCTTCACCAACCCCACATCTGACAGAGGACTGATCTCCAAAGTATATAAAGAACTGTCTGTTTTTCATTCATACTTCAAATCCAGCTTGTGCTGCCCATGTATCCATGAATGGGTTTCCTTCCACTGGATCATGGACCATGGACACCTAGGATGAGTGTCAGAAAACTGATTGTCCCTCTCTCAGCATAAATCAACTCCCCATAGTTCCTTGGTTAGGGGTATTTTGTATACACTTTCCCTTTCCATGGTAAGATTTGGTCTAGCTTGAGCCTATACAGGTCTGTGGATGCTACTGTAACTGCATTGAATTCTTTTTCTTTGCTTTCCTTTATTTTCTGTTTGTTTTGTTTATCAGGCAAGGTTTCAGGGTTTCTCTGTGTAGTCATGAATGTCCTGGAACTTGCTTTGTAGAGCATGCTGTCCTCAGAGGTCTATTCATCTCTGCTTCCTGAGTGCTGGGATCAAAGACATGTTCTGCCTTGTCCAGCCCAAGGTGAGTTCTCATTTAGACATTTAGGATATTGTTTATTTGTATTTGTTTACTATCACTGGCTCTTATAGTCTTTTCTGCTTCCTCTTCTTCAAAGATTTCTGAGCTGTGGGAGGAGAGGTGCATTATGTATGTTCCATTTAAGGCTGAACATTCCAGTCTCTTATTCTCTGATCATTGGTCAGTTGTGTGTCTCACTGTGAATTGACATCTGCTGAATATAGAGGCTTCTCTGGTGAGTGTTGAGAGATTTATGAATCTATGGGTATATAAACAAAAGGTATTAGGGGTTGGTTTAACACTCTATGTTCATTTTGCAGAATAATAGTAGTAGGTTCTCCCCTCGTGCTATGACTTCTTGTGCCACAGGTTCTTGATCAAACACTGGTTCCAGATAAGGGTTTCAGCCTGTGGATAGGGACTTCAATCAAAGCTGACAGTAGTTGTTACTCCCATGTTGTTTAAGTCACTATTGCAACAGTGGGCACCATATGTACAATAATTTAAAATTTTGTCATTCAAATTAATTATGACTTGTCTTAATCTATTGACTCATGACAGTGTCAATTAAATAATTGAGTGAATGAAATGAAATATAATTATTTGAGGTTTTTTTTTTTTCAGCTAAAACTGTCTAATGTGTTATTCAAGCAAAAGGCACATGCAAGATAACTTGGGGGTAGGATGTTGCTGACAAGTCACTGGGAAATGACATTTTTCCTCTTCATCTCAAATGAAACCTTTCTAATTATGTGTTATTTCAAACCCTAACAGGATAAAAACGTTACACCAGGACTTTACTTATGTAATTGAATTTTTCAGTAATGAAAATAAAATATATTCTTGTGATATTATATAGAGGTAAAATTATTCAATCTAAATTAATATCAAATATTACAAGGGGGATAAAAGTTAATTTATAGCCCCTTCAACAGTACGTATTTGAATAGCTTGCAACAGTAACTATTTCATAAATGACTTTTGAATTGAATAATATTTTATTTTATTAGATAAATCTGTTTTAACTTGTTTAGTCCTTCATTTCTAGTTTAAATATTTCCATTCATGCTTCTATTTATAACTCAGAATTCAGCAACACTGTAAAATAATCCAATGACTCAAATTTCAAATGTGCAAAAATTCTGGCTTTTCTTATTTCTAACTCCCTGTTGAGAATAAAAAGAGATTTTTTATGAAACTGTAAACTTGTCTTTATTAATTTAAAATGTTTAAGGCAAGTCGTGGTTCTCAATGAATGTTTTACTGCATCCACGGAGTTAAATTCTTTATGATGGCTTACACATTTTAACTCATTGAGGACAGGTGTATTTCATGTTTAAAAATAAATCATTTGAAACTTTTTCTTAGAGCAATGGTGGACTAGTTGGCTTCAGATCAACCTTCGAGCTAAGTACAACTAGAAATCTTGACAGAAAAGAGTTACTTGAAGTCATCTTAAAGCTACAATAGCAGCAAAAACTTTATCCTGGAGGACAGGTTGGCATTTGGTGTAACTTTCTCTTCAAAGTGCGCACATCTAGAAACAGATAAAAAGCTGTGAAGAGTTTATGAAGACTACTTGGTTGATGTGGGGACATATTTCTTAGAAGAGGAGCTTTGGTTTGCAAACAAACAACAAAACCACAAGATATTTTTAGCAGTGGCCCAAAACAATACCAGTTCACTTTTTAAATTGGATAAAGATTATGTCTGTTGTCATAATGTGTTTAGAAGTTAAAATACACACATTCTATAGGAAAACAACATCACTGAGATACTATCTCCAATTCTTTCATGTACAGATATTTTATATAATTTTGTTATTAAAATAATAAAATTTTCTATCCTTTTACATACCAAACCCTGTTCCCCCTCCCTCGTCTTCTCCTGCTCCTTACCCATTTACCCCTATCCAACCCCCATCCCCTCCTCATAGAGGGTAAGGCCTCCCTTGGGTAATCCACACAGGCTGTCATACCATGTTGTGGTCGGACCTAGTCCCTCCGCGCTGCATCAAGGCTGAGTAAGGCATCGCACCATAGGGAATGGGGTCTAAAAAGCCAGTTTGTGTACCTGGGGTAAGTCCTGGTCCCATTGCCGGGGACCCACAAACACATCAAGCCATGTAACTTTCACCTACATTTAGAGGGCCTAGTTTGGTCCCATGCAGGCTCCCCAGCTGTCAGTCCAGAGTCCATGAGCTCCTATTTGCTTGTGTCAGCTATTTCTGTGGTTTTTCCCAACATGATTGTGATTGCCCCTTGCTCTTACAACCCCTTTTCCCTCTCTTCAACTGAACTCCAGGATCTTGGTCAAATGCTTGGCTCCAGGTCCCTGCATCGGCTTTCGTCAGTTACTGGATGTAGGTTCTATGACGACAATTAGAATAAACACCAATCTGAGTGCAGGGGAAGGCTAAGTTCAAGCACCCTCTCCACCATTGCTATGTGTCTTAGCTGGGAACAATCTTGTGAGTTCTTGGGGTGTTCCCTAGCTGCAGCTTTCTCCCCATCCCCTTAACAGTACACTCCATCAAGATATCTCTTTTCAGAGATACCATGACAAAAGAAGACATCATGGGAATAGGGAGAAACAGAGTGCTAGGGAAGTCCCCAGGAATCCACAAGGATGACCCCACCTTAGACTACTGGTAATAGTCGAGAGGGTGCCTGAACTGGCCTACTCCAGTGATCAGATGGCTGAATACCCTAACTGTCATCATAGAGCCTATTGACAAAATTATTAAGGCCACTCCACGTAGTTAAAAGGAGATTTATTTAATGGCGTAACTTACAAATTAAGGGATAGATAGGTTGCGGGGTCTGGGGAAGGTGTATTGAAGTCCAGCGATGTTCTCTGGAGCTCTGCTAGGTCAACCTCCACCGTCAAGGGTCCCGGAACAGAGAGTGCACTGGCCCACCCCTATCTCGGGTCTCTAGGCGCCTCCCTTGGCCCCGCCTTGTAGGCGTGACAGTTGCTGAAGCCTCAGTGGGGGTTGGAACTTCCAGATCAAAGCTGGAAAGGCTACCCACTACAAGAGCCCTCATCCAATGACTGGTGGAAGCAGATGCAGAGATCCACAGCGGGGTGCCAGACAGAGCGCTAAGAGCTTGAAGAGTCCAATTGATGACAGAGAGGAGGGATTCTATGAGCAAGGGATGTGGAGATCATGATGGGAAAATGTACAGAAACAGCCAGCCAAACTAGTGGAAACGCATGAACTGTGGACCAATAGCTGAGGACCCCCCATGGTACTGTACTAGGCCCTCTGGATAGGTGAGACAGTCATTTAGCTTAAACTGTTTAGGGGGCGCCCAGGCAGTGAGATTGGGTCCTGTCTCTGGTGCGTGAGCCGTATTTTTAGAGCCTAGTGTTTATGGTGGGACACTTTGTGCAGCCTTGATGTAAGGAGGAGGGGTTTGGACCTGCCTCAGCTCAGTGTGCCAGGCTCTGCTGACTCCCCATGGGAGACCTTGCCTTGGAGGAAGTGGGAATGGGTGGGTTGGGGGGAAGGCTAGGGGGGCGGGAGGAGGGAGGTGAGGGGAATCTGTGGTTGGTATGTAAAATGAATAGAAAATCTCTTAATAATAATAATAATAATAATAATAATAATAATAATAATAATAATAATAATAAAGATATTTCTATCATTGCTCTCCCTCCCCCATACTCATGTACATATTTATTAAAAATAGCTAGCCTATGAAAAGTAAGAGTAGGTAAAATCCAAAACATAAGTACCACAATGAGCCCCTGGGGCAGAACCCTGGCATTATTAACATGAAATTTTTAAGATATTGTGATTAGCAAATAGATTAAAAAGGGATCAGATGAGAATATAAGAAGAATGAAAAATGTAAAGAAGTATCTGTTGTAGTTTAATGGCAGCAGGAAATAAGATTGAATGGGTTATAACTATAGCTGATCAATTTGGAATAAGAATCAACGTTTCCTTTCTTTTAGTTTAAAAAGCCACAAACTAAAAAATGCAAATAAAACACCAGCTTTCAAGTAGTAAACTTTAGGCATTAGTTGTTATTTCCAATGAAAACTCAGACATGTATACTTTATTAGCGAAAGAATTCCATAGGAAGATCACACATAAGAGTGCCGGGCAGTGGTGGCGCACGCCTTTAATCCCAGCACTCGGGAGGCAGAGGCAGGTGGATCTCTGTGAGTTCGAGGCCAGCCTGGTCTCCAAAGCGAGTTCCAGGAAAGGCACAAAGCTACACAGAGAAACCCTGTCTCGATAAACAAACAAACAAACAAAAAAAAAAAAAAAGAGTGTCCATCTCACACAGATTCACAAAGGTGAACACTGCCAAATATCCTGAAGGGAAAAGCAAGTAATTCACATGGTATTAGTTTGAATACCTAAAATAGTCTTACTGGGGGAGAAAAAATGTTCAACAATAAATCTTATGAATCCTAATTGATATGAAGTACAGGAAGTGAAAGATTACACCTTTCCACCACTGAAGAGTAAAGTTCTATGTTTATAAAAATATAAAATGCCATATAAAAAATGTTATAGTGTAGCATCAAGTTAAAATCTGCCAAGACAGAAAAAAAGCAGGAAAATGGAATTCATAATAAAAATAAATGTTAGGTAATAGAACCTGGACCAGTAATGTCAATGATTTTACATTTAGCAGTTAAGAATACTTGAAAGTTACAGAATGTGTGGCATACAATTTCAGAAAGCATAAAAGACAAAGAATATACAAACACAATTTTCAAAACTGTAGCATAAAATGTAGACTGGCTGTAATAAGATTAGGTTGGTTATAATTCATGGCATATTAGACATTACTGAACTTTGATTTATTTATTTTATTTTATCATAAAAATGGGCAAAATGAGACACAGGAATTAAAATCTTTAGAAAGCATTATTGAACTGCTAAGTGAATTCAAGTATTCTAAGTATCAAGAACTCAAGTATCAGGGGTGATTCTTAACATGTAGTGAACAAAATATGACCTCAAAATTCACTTATAAATACTATATATGCTTCATGATTTCTTAAAAATCATAAACCCAAAGTCTAAGTATGTCAAGAAAACTTGAGCTCACCAAGCAGGACTAAGGTAATGAAAGGGAGCAACATCATCAAAATGCCTAAGCAAGAATGCAGGAAAATAATCTTACAGTCTTCACACACTTTTGAAAAGATATTTATAGAGAGCAAAGAAAATAATTGTCAATTTCTTTTCCAGTGGAAATATTGTTATGAATAGATAGAGAAAAGCATGAGAACAAGGTTAGGTATATACTTATATGTATCCTCAATTACTGAAGAAAATCATAGAGACTTTGAACACATAAAATACAATTTTGTCTTTATTTTATAAATCCAGTATTATACGAAACCAATACTAGATAAAGAAAACTACAAGCACCATGATCTACTCAGCTTGGTTCTGGAACCCTGACTGGCATAACAAGAGAATGAAGACATAAGAGACAAACATACAGAAAAACTAAGATTAGATGGTCCATATTTGTTCTGATGGAGGCCATTTACCAATCAGCAGCCCAGAAACAGATCTTGTTTATTATATGCAGCAAATGATGTGGGGTTAGCAAGTCTCAATAGGAGGTCTTTGTAAGGGAGAAGTCTCAGGTTGTGGTAATCCATGAAGAGGAAGTTGAAGATACTAGTTTTTTTTTAATTTTATAATTTAATTTAATTTTACATATCAGACATGGATTCCCTTGTGCTCCCCCCCCCCGCTTGCCCCCCAGCCCACCCCCATTCCCATCTCCTCTAGGGCAGGTAGGTAGGTCCAGTCCCCTCCTCCCAGGCTGAGCCAAGTGTCCCTGTATAAGCCCCAGGTTTCAAACAGCCAACTCAAGCACTGAGTACAGGACACGGTCCCACTGCCTGGATGCCTCCCAAACAGATCAAGCTATGGGTGTGGGGGCAAGGCATGGAGATTGCAGGTTCTGCCGGGGGTCTTGGAGAGGGGTAGCCTTCCCAGTAGGGGTGGAGGGATCCTGCCCGATGGCCAGAACCTGGGGCCAAGTAGGGCAGGTCTTCCCCGAATGACTGGAGCCCAGGGATGGGATCTAGGCTAAGCCCAGGCACTCACCTCTTGTCCAGATGGGAGGTCCGGGGCAGGATTGAAGATACTAGTTTTTGCGTACACTGCCAATATGTGAAAATCCACATGTATGGGAGGAAGGCTTTGAGAATTCTAGGAGCTTCCTCCAGGAAGCCTGTTTCATTCCCATGTGTTTGGAGCATAGGGGCTGTTGAAATCAGTTCATTGCCCACTTTTTTAGTAGATTTTTTTCCTGTTCTTTATACAGTCTAGTTATTATCCTTCTGAGATGCTAGAGTCCTTTACAGACAGTCCTTGCCTATAAGTACATATAAATGACAGTCATTGATGGAAGCAAACATCAAAAAACAAAAAAAAAAGCAAAAAAAAAAAAAACCAGCAACAGCAACAACAAAAAAGTTAAAAAAGCATGGTAAACAAAATGTTATTAAGAGTTCATAGATCTCAAGGGAGGCAAAACATACATGTTGGTGTTGAAAACAGACTCTAAAATTTAAATTTAATTATTTAATAACCTTAGCATATTGATATTTCAGTATAAAGACAATGTCTTTTGTGGACTTTGATGCACATAGCATCTACATTATCTCCTCTCTGCAGACTGAAGCACAAAATCTTGGATTTTAGAAGGCTGCTCCAATAACTTTTCTTGCATACAGTCCATGCTCTGGAATTCTTCTGTTTTCCCAGAGCTTTTCTGTTACCCAACATCCAGTTCCATTACACTCTACTAATTTCATTAAGGAGTACTATTTTCTGAAGCTTGGATTTCACCCTCAAAAAAATTAAAAACATGCCCTTATATAGCAAGGACATGTTTTCATTGGAAACTATATAGAAAACAGAATATTTTATTATAGCGAGTAGAGAACTGCCATTTAACTTTTGTTTTGAAGAAAATACATATCAGAGAATATAATTACAGCAAATTCCAGATATTCTCCCAAACAGCTTTGTGGAAAACAGCTAGTAGAGATTTGTAATGAGATCAAACTAGGCAACAGTCAGCTGACATTAAAATGTGAAGAGCAATCGGAAACAATTCTCTGATTAAAGGTAGGAGTTTGTGGAATTCATGTGGCTCATAGGTGATGCAGGATGAACTTGATTGTAGATGATGCAAGATGAATTTGATTGTAGATGATGCACGATGAACTTTATTGTAGATGATGTAGAAAAGATGTTGTCCTCCATTATTTTGCTAGTTCACACTTTTGTTGAAAAGGCTAATTCCTATTCTAATGGTCAAAATCCTCTAAATGCACAGAAGCTTAGAATAGCAAAAGTTAATTCTTGCTTTTGGCACTTATTTAATGCATGTGACTGGGGCAGGGGTGGTGATACAGTCTCATCAATTTATGCTTGGGCAGCAGAAGGTTCTTATGTCAATTATATTTCCACATCACTAAGGCACTAGAAGAGTACAATGAGAAGGAACAAACTTTGAAAATAACATGCACACTTTCATTCAGATACCTTAAATACATATATATATATGTATTTAAGGTATCTGAATATATATATGTTCTTTATTACAATTGCAATG
The DNA here is from genome assembly GCF_007827085.1 of Peromyscus californicus insignis. Taxonomy (NCBI): domain Eukaryota; kingdom Metazoa; phylum Chordata; class Mammalia; order Rodentia; family Cricetidae; genus Peromyscus; species Peromyscus californicus. The sequence continues at coordinate 118,543,801 of NW_026294573.1, forward strand.
GTGTTTACATTTGCAAAATATTTGAAAAAAATAGCCAATATATTGATGGATTGATTTAAATACTAATTCAGCTCTCCATAATCATACAATATAATGAAGGAAGTTAAGTCAGACATGAGGGCAAATACCTGCAGCAATAACTTCTTTGAAGGCAGAGGCAAGATGACCATTAGAGCAAGGATATATCAGCTAGCCTGGACAACAATACAGTATGACAATAAATAAATAAATAACTGGAATTCTATATTCTTTTTTATTATCAGTCATCATTTTAAGAACCTTAAGTTGTATTAATGCCTTTATTCATAAGTAATCTTTGATGAAGATATTATTATATTACTTTGTGTTAATGTAAGGAGTATAAGGAACAAAAAATGAGGCTCAATTATAATTTTTAAATTTTATATTTACATATATTGACATGTGTAGAAATATTGAGTTGAAGTGAGGACTTATGAATTCTGTTTTCTGTGCCTGGGCCTTAGATAATAAGTTTCTCGAAGTGAACTGTTTTTCAGGATTTGTTTTAATTTGTAAGGCATGTCTTCATGGATTACAAGAAAGTTTGTACAAAAACTGATTCACATGGGGCGTCTTTGGTTAAAGAACAGAAGGGCCGGTGCCATTCCCACCTGGGCAAAGTGCATTTTCTTCTAGTTTCACATTTTCAAGCCTTTCACTAACATCATACAAGCTTTGAAGGCTATTCATTTACGAAAAATATGACCAATTAGTGAATATTTACACTCCCTAACTGTACCTTAGCTAAACCATGCAGCCCTAAATTTGTTATTCTAACATTAAAACAATAGAAAGTAAAGTATTCTGAGAAACAAAATTTGGAATATACTGGCAAGGTGTAATTGAGGATACAGGAATATTTATTTCTAGAGTTTAATTTCCTAAATATTTTTCAAAATTGCATTTGTGTAGTTAACGCTAAATTACAAAAGCTGTAATGGTTGAACAGACTTCACCTTAAAAAAGAAATTAAAACCAAGTAATTACTGTTGTTTGTTTTTGCTCTTTTGGGGGGCCCACTAATCAGCTCCCAAATAAACCACACACAGAAACTTATTCACAATTATGAATGGCCGGCCTTAGGTTGGTTTGTTTCTTCCAAGCTTTTCTTAACTTTGAATTATCCCATCTGTCTTTTGCCTCTGGGCTTTTATCTTTCTCTATTTCTATAGAACTTTCTTTCTTACTCCGTTGCTGGTTGTGTAGCTGGGTGGCTAGTTCCTGGTGTCCTCCTCCTTCTCTCTCTCCTAGATCTAGCCTCTCCTATATTTCTCCTTCTATTAATTCTTTTTGCCTGCCAGCCCTAGCTATCCTCTCTCCTGCTTCACTATTGGCCATTCAGATCTTTATTAGATCATCAGGTATTTTACACAGGAATAGTAACACAGCTTCACAGGGTTAAACACATCTTAAAATAATATTCTGCAACAACTAACTAATTAATAAACTGGGTCACCTTGTCTGATTTTATAAAGTCATAGAGAGTAGCTCTGTGGATGCAAATAACAGAGTAAAAGGATGGACAAAAGTATTCCAATTAAACAGGAACAAGAAGCAAAGCAGGTGTCACTATCCTAATACCTGACAGAACAGATTTTAAACTAAAATGAAACAATAGAGATAAAGAATGATGCCTCATTCTTAACAATGAGAAGATTAACCAAGAAAATATTATAGTCCTAAAAATATGTGCAACAAATAGTTGTGCAGCCAATTTCATAAAAATACAAATTAATATCAACTCATTAATAGTAGGCGAATTAAATAGCCTCTCTCCAAATGACAGATAATATGGACATAAACAAGAACAGAAACATTATGATTCAATGACATCATACATCAACTGGGATTAATAGTTAACTATAGAATATTAAACTAAACACCATATAATATACATTCTGTTTCACAGCTCATGAAATTCACCTTAAAATATGATATACAAAACACACTTTAACATACTCAGAAAAATCAAAACAACTCCAGTATCCTCCCTGACCATAATGCAGTAAAACTTAAAATTGACAGAAAATAAATTTCTCTTATGTACACAAACGTATGGAGATTAATCCCTTCATTATTTAATGATGAAGGGGTCAAAGAAAGAAATTCTGGAAATAAATGAAAATGAAAATAAAAATAACAAAATCTATAGGATACATTAAAAGTAGTACCATGAAAGTTTATAGATATAAGTGCCTAAATCAAAATCATAAAGAGAAAAAAAAACCAACTTGATGTACATCAAGAATTTGGAAAAGTAAAAACAAAACAAGTCCAAACTCAGTGGATGACAAAAAAAAAGTGAGAATCAGAGGAGAAATTAATGAAATAGAAACAAAGAAACAATACAAAGAATCAAGGAGTCTAAGAGCTGGTTCTTAGAGAAGACAAATAAATTGACAGACCATTTGCCAAAGTAAAGAAAAGAAAGTCAGATAGGATCTAAATTAATAGACTCAAAAATGAACAGAAAATAATTAAAATGGACAGCAATGAAATTCACATATTATAAGAAAATCTTTAAAAACATATATTCCATTGTTGTAAAGTCTTTTCTTTTAATAAATGGATGAATTTCTAGATTCATCCAAACCACTAAAATAAATCTAAGAATAAATCAATAACCTAAGTAGGCCCATAATAAATGAGATGATTGAAGTAATAATATAAATCCTTCCATCTCGAATAAGTTCAGCTACAGACAGATTCACAGCAAAATTCTACGAGACTTTCAAGAATATTTACATGCAATCCTCCTTAAATTATGAAAAAGAAAAGAAACAGAATGAACATTCCTAAACTCCTTCTATGAAGCAAGTATTACTCTAGTAACAACACTAGATAAAGATACCATCAACGAAAATCTACAGGCCAAAACCCTGATGAACATAGATGCAAAAATAAGTAAATACTTGCCTACTAAGTACAGGTGTGCATCAAAAAGATTATCCATCATGTCCATGTTGGCTGTATCTTGGTGAAGAGTTGGTTCAACATATGTAAATCCACAAAAAAAAAAAAATCACATAATTATAACATGGTTGTCACAGCTTTTTATCAATGTATAAAATGTTACTGATTTTTGTGTGATGATTTTGTGTCCTACAGGTTTCCTGAATTAATTATTTTATAAATTCTAAGATTTTTGGCAGTCATGAGGATTTGTGCACATAAGATTATACTATCAGAAAACAACTTATTATTTCCCTTTCCTACTATAATGCTTTTTTACCTTTCTTCTATTATCTAATTGATCTGCTTAGAACTTACACTAATATTTTGAAACGAAGGGTGAGAGTGGGCATCTTCATTTTGTTCCATTTTACTTCATAATTAGGCGATTTGGGGTTTGTTGTTGAACTGAAGGAGTTCTTTATATATTCTTGGCTTTCACCCTAGTCAGAATTGTGTTTGTAAATACTGTCTCCTATTCCATTGTTACCTTTACACTGCTTATATTATCTGATATACATTTTCAATTTTTTTTTTTTTTTGGTTTTTCGAGACAGGGTTTCTCTGTGTAGCTTTGCGCCCTTCCTGGAACTCATTTGGTAGCCCAGGCTGGCCTCGAACTCACAGAGATCCGCCTGGCTCTGCCTCCCGAGTGCTGGGATTAAAGGCGTGCGCCACCACCGCCCGGCCATTTTCAATTTTTAAGTCCAATGTACCTTGTTCTTTCTTTTGTAATCCACAATTCCACTATCATATTGTAGAAAACATTGCCAAAACCAACAATAAGAGGTGAATGTGTTGGTATTATAAGAGTGAGCAAAACTGCCTCCCAATGTCAAAAGGATTTATCCCTATGTTTTCTTCTAAGTGCTTTATAGTTTTCCAGTATTGTCTTTGATTCACTTTGAACTAATTTCTAAATATGATATAAAATAAAGTTTCAACTTAAAAAAAAGTCTTAGAGGGTTTAGAACTAGAGAGAACATACCTCAAAACAATGCTGTAGAAACCCACAGCAAACATCATCCTAAATGAATAAAAATGTCAAGCAACTACACTGAAGTCAGGAATGGACAGACCCACTACCACCACTCATTTTCAATATTGGTCTTAAAATACTAGCTGAAGCAATAAGATAAGAAAAAGAAATTAAGGAATGCAAACAGAAATGGAAGAAGTAAATCTATCCCTACTTGCAGATGATATGATATTATGCATAAGATATTCCAAAATTTATATTAAAAACTTTCAGAAACAATCAACAGTTTCAGAAAAGTGGCAGAACACAAAATCCACTTACAAAGCCCAAGATATTTTAAAATAACATCAACAATGTTGCTAAGAGGTCTAGCCTCCAAGAAAAAAATATCTACAAGTAAGTCTTACCAAGGAGGTGAAAGATTATTACAATGAAAACTTTAAATCTCAGATGGAAGAGATTGAGAAAGAGAGTAGAAAACTGAAAGATATTCCATGCTCACACATTAAAAATGACCACTGATACAGAAGCAATTTACAGATGCAATGTAGTCTCAATCAAAATCCCTTTCATATTCTTCACAGGAATTAAAAAAAACAAACAAACAAAAACGAATAAACAACAACATAAACTACCCTAAACTCTGTCTCGACAATAAAATTACCTAGAGAGACAAGAAAATACAGAGCAAAACTAACAATGCTGGTGGGATTACAATTCCAGGTTTCAAGATATATTACAGAATCTTAACAATAAAAACAATGTGGTATGGGAACAAAGCAGAAGTGTAGACCAAAGAAACAAAATAGAAGTCCTAAGCATGATACATGTAACTACAGCTGTTTAATGTTTGAAAAAGAAGTAAAAAAAAGAAAAAAACATACACTAGAGAAAAGAGAGCATATCTTCAATAAATGGTGCTGGAAATAATGTCCATATCAGAAAAATATGAAATAGAGACACATATCTAGTGCCTTGCACAAAAACTAACTCTAAAGGGATCAAACACCTAATGTGAAAGCTGAAGCATTGACAATGTTGAAAGGAAACATAGGAAGTACCTTACATGGTAACAGGAGTAAGAAAAGACTCTCTAAATACTACTCTATTGTTACCCAATAATTAGGGCAATCAAGACACGAAGCTAAAAAATTTTAGACATGAAGATAGAAAACTTCTGCCCAGCCAAAGAAACAATCAGTTGCCAGCAAATACATCTGCCAGAGGATTAATAATGTAAAATATACAATGAAATCAAAAAAGATATTAAGTAACAAATAAGTGACCTATTCAAAAAACAAACTATTGATCTGAACAGATAATTCTCAAAAGAAAAAAAATCAAAGAAATGATGAAATAACTCAAAAATGTTCATCTTTCAATAAGAAATTAGAAATATGCAGAATAAAACATTTTGGACATTTCATCTTACCCATCCAGAATGGATAAAATCAGTGAAAATAAATAAAGAAACAAAACAGAAACCAAATTCTGGAAAGGATGTTTGAAAAAAATACTTTCATTTACTCTGGGATTGCAAACTAGTTCATCATATCTGAAAATAGGCAGAACTCTCAAAAAAGTAAAAATGAATTAATACATGACCAAGCTATATCACTCTTCAGCATATGCCCAAATGTCTTCACTTCCTATTACACAGATAGTTACCTAACCTTTATCACTGACACTCTGCTTCCACTAGCTGTAATCTAGAAAAAAATATAAATGTTTTTCAAGTAGAGGATGGATAACTCAAATGTAGTAATATGCATTATGGAATATTGTTAAACTGTAAAGAAAGATGAAATCATGAAAATCTCTGGTAAATAAGTGAGTGGTATTGAAATTATTTCATTAAATAAGGTTAACCTGACTCAGAAAGACAAACTGTGCTCGCTCTTTCTGATTTGGAACTCCTGACTTCAAATCTTCAGATGTCAGTATTTAACCCTGCCTAACTGCAGAAACCAGGAAAATAAGAAGAGACGAATTGAGAGGCAGAACACTAGAAAGGAGACAGCAGGATACCAATGTTTTAAAGATAAAATAGGGAACAAAAGGATTCCTTGAAGAATTAGAGACTCAGGTATGAGGTTAACACAGAAGGAAAGTGGAGGAGGAGGGGAAAAAACAGGAAGGATGTCTGAAAGCACAATAAGTAATCATTACTTATTTATATAAAATTATATATAAGACTACATGGATACATATTTTGTTTAAATAAAATTTTCCAAACTGAGTTGGCAATGCTCCCTCCAAGAGCGATAGACTAATAAAAAAAACCCAAATGCCAGGCAAGATAATTCTCCTGCCAGGTGACTACAAGATACTCAGAAAACATCATAGACTATTGGTATTGCTCTTGGTTGAATCACAGTTTGTAGGTCAATTCCTATTGCTGAAGAGAGCATGCACATCAAAAACAGGAACTGGGGAATCTGTGATGGATTTCACCTGAAAGCCTTCTCCCTGATGTCTGACTTTCATAATACCAGCAAGTGCATGCAAGTTTCCAAAGAAGGAAAGCAACCAATAATCCAACCTAACTATATACCTATGCACTACAATAACAATTTGCATGGCACAAGAGTGAAATTATGACGTTCACCTCTTGATAGTAACTAACAGTTCTCTAATTGTATGTAGGTCCTGCTCAACAATACAGAAATCATGCATGGCACTGAAAACCTAGCTAACTACTCAGGTCAAATGATGTCATGAATCTTGGAGGAGAACGTACAAATGCCACATTACTAAACGCGCATAATTCCTACCTGCATTTTTAACATTTTCCTTATATGTACAGGTAGGTGCAGTTCTCAGCCTCCATTAAAGAAATTCCTTTTTGCAACAGACAGAGACTGTTACTGAAAACCAGAACACAGGGAACAGGTGACTGCATGGTGTCCAGCCCCACCTGATGCACTTACAATGCGATTTCTGTACATAGGACTCAGAGAGCATTGCATAAGAGCAAGGGACAGGGGGTATCTTTGTGGATTTCTGTGGGCCTCTCTAGCACTTTGCTTTTTCCTATTCTCATGTGGTCTTCATTTACCATGGTCTCCTATTCCTTGTTCTCCCTCTCTGTTGTTGATCCAGCTGGGATCTCCCACTCCCCCAAGCTCTCTTTCCCTCGACCGGAGCCCTTCACTACCCCAACTCCTGTCCAGGCTGTTCATATAGATCTCATTCCATTTCTCTGTCATTGGACGATCCCCCTGTCTTTCTTGGGGTCCTGTAAAGATACCCCCACAACAGACTGCTGGCAACGAGACACAGCCGAACTGACCTACTCTGGTGATGGGATGGCCAAACACCCTAATTGTCGTGCTAGAAACCTCATCCAACTACTGAGGGATCTGGATGCAGAGATCCATGGCTAGGCCCCGGGCGGATCTCTGGGAGTCCAATTAGCGAGAATGAGGAGGGTTTATATGAGCGAGAATTGTTGAGACCAAGGTTGGATAAAGCACAGGGACAAATAGTCAAACGAATGGAAACACAAGAACTATGAACCAATGGCTGAGGGGTCCCCAACTGGATCAGGCCCTCCGAATGGGTGAGACAGTTGATTGGCTTGATCTGTTTGGGAGGCATTCAGGCAGTGGGACCAGGTCCTGTGCTCATTGCATGAGTTGGCTGTTTGAAACCTGGGGCCTATGCAGGATCGCTTGGCTCGGCCTGGGAGGAGGGGACTGAACCTACCTGGACTGAGTCTACCAGGTTGATCTCAATCCTCCTGGGGGGAAGGTTTGCCCTGGAGGAGGTGGGAATGGCGGGTGGGCTGGGAGGAAGGTGAGGGGAGCAGAAGAGGGGAGAAAAAGGGAATCCGTGGCTGATATGTAGAACTGAATTGTATTGCAAAATAAAAATAAAAAAAATATTAAAAAAAAAGATTCAGAAATAGGGAAAAAAAAGAGCAAGGGACAGAAAGTCTGCTGTGAGATCATGTCTTCTAGAAATGCCAAGGAAGCCACACCCATTACACATCAAAAACATAGCTACCTAAATATGACCAGAACAACCAGAGATTCCATAGACATGCTGACATTGAAAGGTCAATCTCCTGGGGCCTCAAACCTAGAAAAAAAACTAGAGGCAACTAAGAAATAAGGAAATGGGTGAAACGATCTCCCCCCCCAAAAAAGGCTCCAACTGTTTACCCAATTCCAAGCATTCATCTCAGAAATCATATACATACAAGTAACTAATGTTTTATAAAAATAAAAATTAACAAAAGATGCTGTTAATTTGAGAAACAGAAAGAAAGTGTACATGAAAATTGATGGATAGTGGAAAAGTAAAGGAAACATAAAATGAAATCTGTAAATAGTTTCAGTATTTCTGCACCCCGCAGGGTATCATGGTCAGCTCAACTATTAAAACCAATTTTTTTTTTCAGGTAAGTAAACATGAAAAACAACTCGGCTTGAAGTGACCAATAAATCTGATGATTAGCATTCTATTTTATTTTCTGAATAATTAGTTACTAAAATGAAAAGTGAAAGAAATACTAAATAAATGTGCATGGAAAAAATAAATGTGTGCAGTAGAAAGAAATTTATAATAACATTCACTTTTCTCCCATACCATCACATATTCACTCATTCATTTCATTTCCTATTTTTCTTCCTTAATTAGCTTTATCAAAATATTAAATGACCTCAGTCTTGCATGTAAAATTCCCTTTTACAATTTGTTAATTTTAACTATGAACCTGAATATTGATAAAACACTGTAATTTAAAATTTCTTAGAAATATTTCAACTCTACTTTTAGAAGCATTAATTTATAAACAATTAAAAAATATCTTTCATTTATTATTAAGATAATGAGTAAAACTGGTTAGTTAGAAAAGTGTCTCATCTCTGATAAATGCTTTCTGTTATTTCAAAGGATCAAAGTTCAGTTCCCAGTACCTACATTTAATGGCTCACTAAAACCTGTAACTCTAGCACCAGGGGATTTGACAACCTCTTTTGACCTCTATAGGCATCAAGATATATGTGCACATACACACATATACACATTAAGAAGTGTTAAAATATTTTTTGGAAAAAGTAAAACAAATGATATTTCAAATACAAACTTTCTATACTTAGAAGTTAAGTAAGAAAATTCTGATAAAATGTAGTATTTCTGTTAAAATTATTTTATATTTTTCAAAACCTCTCAATACAACAATTCATTTGTAATATATTTCCTTCATACTTTGGGTCTGATATTTTGTCCTACCAAACACAAAATTCAGAGCTCTCTCAATTTTTGAAGAAAGTATATATTATTAAATAGATTTAACTAATATGTTTGTTATCCTTGGAGAAATTTTATGTCAAATATATAGCAAAGTAAATGACCATTCCCCCAAATATATTTCATTTGTTTCCAAATCTGGTATTAAAACATAAAGGAATAGTTTTCTATATTAAATGCTTTTATTTTTCCTCAAAGACACATATAATTTTTCATTCCTTCTTTATTCATAACAGTTTGGTCTTCTACAAAAATTTAGCACTGGATAATAAGCTAATATTTCTTCTATGTTGAACAAATATTTTTTTTATATTTGCTTCATCATATTACTTTTTTATTCCCCCAAATGTAATAGTCAATTTACATTTTCAGTGTTGTGGCTATGGAATTTAAGAATAGACCTATTTTTTTTTAAAGAAATACCACAATCTCCATGAATTTGCTTCTCCGGTGTTATGGAAATTTTCTGTGATGTATTATAGGCAATTATAGCACTGTCATTGTCCCAGTGTGGTGCATGGCTCAACACAGCCACTGAGGACTCACCTGCCAACTAGAGCTACCAGTGCTTGAAAAATGTCTTTCTTGACATCCAAATGGCCACAGCTGTTACAGTGACAAATGCCATCTATCCTCAATACCAATGTCCAAATCTCCAAGGAGTAACATCTGAACACAGAATACAAAGGATGAAATGACACGGAAACTGGTTATAATATTGAGGGAAACTGAAGATTTACACTAGAATGGGAAAACTCATATTATTTATTTCATATTTTTTTCCGTTCAGGAATATTGTAGTGTTTAATTTTGGATACTTTGATCACTGAGTTATTAAGCATCCTAAACAAAAGAAATTGAATATGGTCTCGAGGAGGACCAGTACTCCATGCTAAGTAAAACCAACACTTAAGAAAAATGTATAATTCCCTTTTTGATGTATAATGTAACCTTGGAGTTGGTTTTAATATCACTTCATTTTTTTGTTCAATCTGACCCTTTATTCAGCAGCATTGTCCTTTGTGTTTTCTCGGCTCTCAGACAAGGGTGAACTAGATTAATGAGTTTGAACTCTACAGATTAATACCCTGTAATAGCAATCATTTTTTTCAACTGGTATTATTTCACTATTTCAATTTTCTGAACTCTCTTGGGACTCATAGTAACCTAGGGGGAATGACAAACAATAAGATTAAGCCGGAACAGCAATGATCTAAATTCTCACAAAATCTTCAGAAATATATGGGTATCAATTTTTTTAGGATTAGACGAAAGACAAGTGGGATGATGCCAGAGCAGAAAGACAATTTGTTCTTTAAAGTCTCTTTCAAATCCTTCTCCCTAAGGCATACCCTTTAACTGAAATCATGCCCATGAGACACACCAACCAGCAAGATGCTTCCCACAAATGCTCAGAATATTTGTTGAAGTTTGATCAAAGAGACCCCTTTTAACACCGTATTGCAACAGCATTGTAAGTGAAAATTCATCCAGGAGAATGTTGTTATAATGACTGTAATAATCCTTGATAGTATGAGGGCTTGGGAAACTTGTAAATGAGCTTCAGAAATGTAGGCCAGATTCTGTAAAATAAAATGAGAATATTCAACAGTGAAAATATATGATCAATTCATTTCACATTAATTAAATGTTACATACCACTATAAATATGAAAATATATTAAAATTTTTATAATAATAGAGTCTTAAACATTTTAGGGGGAAGAACTGAAAACTAAGGTTTCTATAAACTATTTTCAAATATGTTTCAGATGTTGTAACTATTTTCCTTTCATGGAGCTGTTCTAATAATATCTAAATAAAAATTTTGTTGTCTCCTCAATAATTTTAGTCATTTGAACACAGTATTTTAATTAGGAAAAAGTCCCTTTATATGAGGTAGATCATTGAATCTACTCTGAGAAAAAAAGATAAAGAAATAATAGGACAAATGGGTAGATCATTGAATCTATTCTAAAAAGAAAAAGGGGAAGACATAAAAATGACAAAAAGTAGATTATTGAATCTTTTATGAAAAGAAAAAAGATAGAATATGGATATGATAAGATAAAAATCAATTATTGAATCTACTTTTAAAAAGAAACTACTTGTTTTTTTGTTTTTGTTTTGTTTTTTTTTTTGGTTTTTTCGAGACAGGGTTTCTCTGTGTAGCTTTGCGCCTTTACTGGAACTCACTCTGTAGCCCAGGCTGGCCTCGAACTCACAGAGATCCGCCTGGCTCTGCCTCCTGAGTGCTGGGATTAAAGGCATGCACCACCACTGCCCGGCGTAACTACTTGTTTTTAATAGGATAAGTAATGAAAATTTTTATCTGAACTTGTCAAATGGTAATAGATTTGACATTGTTATATATCAATGGAGTTTTTCATCTGAATCTGTCAAATGTTAATGGACTAGACATCGTTAATATAATTCTTGACTGTATATATTGTAAATACTTATTGGATATAGTTTTTCTTGTATTAGTTATAAGCTTTTTTAATTTTAGACAAAAAAGGGGAAATGTGGTAATATTGTGTTCCCCAAAATATTATGCACCCTAATAAACTTATCTGGGGTCAGAGAACAGAGAAGCCACTAGATCTAGAGGCCAGAAAATGGTGTCACACACACCTTTAATCCTATCACTTGGGAGGCAGAAATCCATCTGGATCTCTGTGAGTTTAAAGCCACACTGGAAACAGCCAGACATGGTGACTCATGCCTTTAATCCCAGGAAGTGATGGCAGAAAGCAGAAAGGTGTATAAGATGTGAGGACCAGGAACTAGGGCTGGTTAAGCTTTTAGGCTTCTGAGTAACAGTTCAGCTGAGATTCATTCTGGATGAGCACTCAGGGGCTTCCAGTCTGAAGAAACAGGATCAGCTGAGGAATTGGTGAGGTGAGGCTATGGCTGGTTCTGCTTCTCTGATCTTTCGGCATTTACCCCATTACCTGGCTTCAGGTTTGTTTTCATTAATAAGACCTTTTAAGATTACATTTATAGATTAGGTGTTGATAAAATTAACAATAGTTATTGTATGCATATAGTTGTTTATTAATATATCAACATCTGGCACATACTGTTTTATCATCCTCCTTGAATCATCTGATATATATGTGTGTGTGTGTGTGTGTGTGTGTGTGTGTGTGTGTGTGTGTGTGTGTATAAGCATAATTAAGATATAAGCAAAAAATAAGATAAATTTGATTGTCTTTTTAACCCACAATATTATTTATTGTTTTATTAGGGATATGTATTTTAGAAAGCATAAACAATCTAATCACAGTCACATTTCAATTAAAATTACATAGCAAATATTTGAATGGAGAACATCAGACCAAAGGCCTCACAACTTAACAGGAGCATGTACCTGTACTTTACTGTATATAGTAGATTTCTAGGACTCTGCAGTTGAGGTGAAGAGAAGAAATCAAGTTATATAATATGATTAAATGTCAAGTAATCGGTATTTGGCAGTAGAGGCATGGTCAAGACAAATCATTGACTAAATTCCGTATCAAATAATGAATCAAATATAGTATCTAAAACCTGAAAGAAAATGCAATGTCATTGGTCTTTATTGTTTCATATAAAGATCAGATTGCTAACAAAAGTCCATAAATGAAAATTCCCAGGCAGGCATAGTTAACCATAATTTCTATCAAATACTTTATATAAATTATGACATTGAGAACAATTGTTAATTTATTGTGAAATTAATTTGGAAATTCTATGTGTTTTCTAAGCTTCCAGAAATACTGTGGAATTATGTAACTACAGTCAAAAAATGTAGATACCTGCCAAGTGTAAAAATGATAGCATCATTCTGTACAATTACTCTATGGGAAGAAATACCAACTACAAGGGATAACATTGTATGATTCCGTTTCTAAAACAGTTGTGATATTACAAAATTATAGACATGTGAAAGAGATAAATAATTCCTAGCATTTAAGGAGAATTGGTGACAGAAATGGAACAAGGGTGGCTACATGACACTTGGGTCATGGGATGTGGAGAAATCAAAGCAGCACTCGCCTAGAAGTTTGATACCCACTGAACAGCTTTTGTAGCAACGGAGACTTCTATTTATTCTACTGCTGAAGAAAATACGCAAAATCTTACTAATTTGGGAATCTGTAATCTATGATAATGACTGCCTGGTCAAAACAGACCCACTGCTTTCTCAGTGGATTTAAAACTCTCTCTGTAAAACATAACCCATTGTTGGAACTCTTAATTGGGCCAAAAGCCATGATTGGTTAAGTCACAAGTCCTAAAGCAGAACAAAATATACTTATTCTGATATATTGACATAATATTACACTGTTCTCTAGGTTCTTATCTTATCCTCATATGTTAGTCCATGTTTCAAGCCTCATCTGAGAAGCTTTGTTTTGCAGTCTATGATAATTAATAGAGAGACCTATGCCTGGTCAACATGCAAAGCAGAGACTATGGAATGTCCAGCTATAAATATGACAACTATGTCTTATGTCCTTGCTGCCTGGTACAAGGATCATTGTGGAACAGAAGACAGAAAGATAGTAAAAGTCAGAAGTAGTGGAAATCTGCAGCAAAACATTACTTGTGGGATGTGGTGATTTGAATGAGAAATGGCCTCTACAGACAATATATTTTGAATACTTGGTCCCCAGTTGAGGGGCGCTGTTAAGGGATGTCAAAAGGTGTGGACTTGCTTGGCAAAGTGTATGACTGGGGGAGACTTTAAGAGTATATAGTCTCAATGTACTCTCAAGTCACTCTGGTTTGTGTTTGAAGATGAAGATGTGATCTCCTAGCTTTTTGTTCCTGCCTCCATGCCTGCTCACCAAGATAAATATCCATTCCTCTCAAATTGCCAAAATAAACTCTTTTTTTAGAAGTCACTTTTTGTAATGGGGTTTTATCACAGAGAAATAACTGATGCACTGGACATGGCAGGATGATTGCACACATGAACTCACATTTGCTTTGACTGCAGATCCAAGATTTGCTTAGGATCAAAGCACATAAAAATCATGATGAAAATAAGGGAAGGGCTTATGACGTAACACACTTAATTAAAGAATCAATTATAATTGTTGAGTAAGTTTTTTCATGGGTGTAATACCTAAAAAGCTGTCCATTGTAGATGGAAGTGTCTCTGTGCCCTGCCTGGTCCACAGCCACTCAGACCCAAGTAGACACACAGAGGCTGATATTACCTAAAACTGCTTGGCCATTAGCTCAGGCTTTCCATTGACTAGTTCTTACATTTAAACTCAGCCCATTTCTGTTAATCTGTATTTTGCCATGTTTCCCATGGTTTTACCTGTGTGCCAATTGCAAGCTGCTCCCTGGACTGTGGGCTTACGTCTCCCCCTGCCTTCTTCTAGTCTGTCCCTTTGAATTCCACACTTGCCTCTAAGCTGCCTTGCCATAGGCCAAACAGCTTTATTTATCAACCAATCAGAGAAACACATATATGCAGCACACAGAATGACATTCCCACATCAGTCCATGCTCATATAGATGCTCTCACACCCATGCACACAAAGACAACATAAAGTCAACTGGCTTTAAAAAATACAGAACACAAGAAGTTGTCATGAAAAATATTGTGGGGAAGATAAGAAAGAAATTCAAGTTCAGGATATAGGGGATATGCTTTATCAGAACACATTATATGCATGTATGAATTTCAATATAAAGGAACAAGATGAATATTATTTTTGTGATTGAAACATTTATTATTCTAACATCAAATATAAGAATACTAACTTATGTATTAAATTACAGCTTTACAAGATATTTCTGGGAAAAAATGTGCGAAGTTTATATGATATTATTTCCTTTTTTTTCTTTATTTAGAAATTTTCTACTCACTCCACATCACCAAGCTGAGCTCTGGGAATCCAATTGATATTATTTCTTATAGCTAGTTATAAGATAATAATGTTTTTCTTTAAAACAAAACACTGATATGGAAAGGAAAGAAAAGACACCAGGAATCTGGGAAAATAACATAGGAGGAAGACTATGATATTAGCATATATAAAATTCAGAGGTCCTGTACAAATAAATAAATTAATTAATAATAAATCTCACTCCAGCCACAGTTACCCTCAAATCTAAACTTCATAAAGACCCAACAAATAAAAAGAATTACAGACCAATATCCTTTACGAACATAGGTGCAAAATATCTCAATAAAAATGCTTACAAACTGAATCCAAAAGCAAATTGGAAAGATCATCCATCATGATCAAAAAGGCTTCATCTCAGATGGAGAGATAGTTCAACAGCCATAAATCAATAAATGTAATCCACCACCTAAACAAACTTAAAGACAAAAACCACACAACAAATTAAGGCCTTTGACAAGTTCAACATAGTTCATGAAGAGAGTCCTGGAGAGATTAGGGATTAAGAAGATTCTTCTTTTAAATTCTGGTAAAATTCTTCACTAAAATCATCCAGGCCTGGACTTTTACTTGGCTGAGAGATTTTCAATGATTGCTTCTATTTCACTAGGAATTATAAGCCTGTTTAAATTGCTTATCAGATCTAACATTGATAAGTGGTATGTATGTAGAAAATTACCCATATCGTCTAGATTTTATAAATTGGTGGAGTACAGGCTTTTAAAATATGTCCTGATGATTCTCTAGATTTCCTCACTGTCTGTAGTGTGTTGTGTATAATCTTTTTGTACACTGTGAAGATGTATCTCTGCCAACATACCTTTTGATTGTTTTGATAAAGAAACCAACTGTAAAGAGAGGATAGATAGGACATCCAGGAAAAGATAGGAACTCTGTGAAGAAGAGAGGTGGTATTCATCATCCAGACAAGGAGGAAGTGGGAAGTACTATACTGAGCAGAGATAATAAGCCACATGGCAGGACTTAGATTAATATAAAAGTGTTAATGTAAGTTTTGAGAGCTAGGTAGGAAGAAGCCTAAACTAAGGCTAAGCTTTCATAATTAAAAAAAAGAACACCAAAAAACAAAAACAAACAAACAAACAAAACATCTCGAGCTGTTCCCATTACCCACCTGTCTTGTGACAATAGGGGCAGAGGAGAAGTGCCTCCCCCCACTCATCATCTTTGGAGGCAGGTGGGAGAAATGACCCTGTGGTGATAAGAGTGGGAGAGCCGTTCCTGACCTCCACCAGCTGCACACTTGGGAAAGCAAGCCCTGCAACTTACCAGGGCAGCACAATAGAGCCAACAAGGTTAGCAAGGTTTAGATGAGTCATCCCTGAAATTGTGATCATGGGAAAAGTGTCCCCATTATCCATCTGGTGGACCAACCCTATAGCTGTCCAGGCCCAAACCAAGGGTTATGACTTGGTCTGCCCCAACATCCACTCCATCTGTCATCTGCTGAAACACGTGAAAGGATCAGACCCACAAACCTGCAGGACCTCCACAACACGATACTAGCAGGAGGCTAGGAAGAGTCCTAGTGCGGGCCCAGCATGAAACGTGTAGTGGGTACCAGAGGCCTCGAACCAGATCAATGACTCTTTGCAATGAATAATTGCAAGTAGAGATTTATGAACAAGGGTTATACAGCATGACTTGTTGGGTCGCACTGCAGTGTCCACGATATTTTTAATTCCTTCCCTGTTTTTTATTTCTCATATTATTTTCTTCATTTTTCTCTTGAATTTTGTTTTATTTGGAGACGGGACAATGCAGGGGCAGAGGGTGGATGCAAAGTGATGAATGGAATCAAGATATGTGATATGAAAAACACACAGTATAAATAAATTTTGTTATAAAAAAAGAGTCTCCATGTCATTATTTGTGAATTGGCAGATCAAAGAACATCTGACTACAGTAGTCTTCCCTTTTTCATTTCTAATTTTGTTAATTAGAATGTTCTCTCTTCTTTAAGTTAATGTGACTAAAAGTTTGTCAATCTTATCAATTTTCTCAAAGAACCAACTCCTTGTTTCATTGATTCTTTGTATTATTTGTTTGATTGTTTCTATTTTACTGATTTTATCCCAGAGTTTGATTTTTTTCTTGCCAGTGAAATCCTTTTGGGTGTGATTTCTTCTTTTTATTCTGGAATTTTCAGGTGGTCTGCTACAGAGCTAGGAATGAGCATGGAAGATTGCTTTTGTAGAAGAGGGGGGGGTGAAGGTCTGTAGTTTGCCTATTTGATTCCCTGGTTAGGGAATGAAAATGAAAATGAAAAGCTATTTTCAATAAAAGAGGGAAAAAATTCCAAAGATCAGACATTTTCTTAAAATGATACCCAGTACCTCTCTATTTGTGTTTTTAGTAGATTTTCAGATGGAAGGTTGTGGGGAAAATGACTGAAAAAATATAAAAGCAGTATGAACTCCCTAAGTTGTTTTAGCCAAAAATCACTAAAGATAAATCTGTATTTCAGTTTCTTCATTTCTAAAAGCACAATATTGAACAACAAAAAGAAAGAAATTAATAAATTATAACATAAAAGCTCTCTGTTTTTACTTTTAAATTTTTAAAGGAAAACATCGGGAAAGTCCTTGTTTGTGGGAAAAATGCAAGTTAAAGAAATATTGATTGAGAAGTGTATGATACTTTTTCAACTAGATGCATTCTTCTGGAAGTACTTTTCAATATGAACTGGTGCATAAATTTTTTTTTGAGTGCAGTCATGAAGCAATAATTATAAATGAGAAAACAAGAAAGAAAAAGCTGTGGAATTTGAGAACAGACCTAGTTAAGGTGTAAAATCTGCCCATACATATTCTTTCCTTTTGGGTGGAGATGGCTAAATGCTGCCTTGCAGATATCTGCCCTTGGCTGAGGTGGCTCTCTGCAACTGTTCACACTGCCCTCAACAGAGGCAGAAAACCTCCTTCAATGGAGATCTTGCTAGTCTACCCTCAGTTTTAAAGTACTGTGTTTAATACATATTTTTCAAGACTGAAAATTGATGCCAAATTTGACCCTGGTTTTGGACCCTGTGCCAGAGTGAGTTGCTATGCACAACCTATGAGGTCATCAAGGTGTAAATGCAGTGTTTGGAGCAAGGAAAATCTCACTATAGAATATAAACTTATTATGCATGTAAATAAAAGATAGGAGACAGTAGATGATACAATCTACTAAAGGTTAATGCATGTCAGAGAGGACCCACAGGTTCCATTATGGCATAGAGAAGAAGGCGTTCTTTTCAGGGGTGATGCAAGCAAGAAAGCTGAACTTTACTGTAAGGATTAAAAAGCTTCCTCATGTTATAACCACGCATGCAATGAAAACCTTTGATCTGATGTTTGCACCATGCAGCATTTGGTGTCCTCAGAGCCATTAAACAGGAGTTTTAATGTCCATTTTTCAGAACAGTCTATGTGTCATGACTCTGAGTGAGTTAAATAAATCTTACAGCTCAGAATTCTCCTAGGTAGCATAGCATCTGGGATTTAAAGCACATCTTTTTGTTCTGATTTTATGATCCTCTAGGTTCATACACCAGCTATTCTTAGCCATCCTGACAACAAACAGCATTCTTTACTTATATATTTCAGATTGAAGGGAATCATTTTCTTTTATTTTGTAAAAAGTGAAATACCCTTTCATTTGCTTACAGAGAGCAGCAAAGTGTGAATAACTATAAAAACAATTGTAACAGCAGCATACTCAGTTTAATAAGCAGGTCTATGCTAGGCTCATTGGAGATATCATCTCAATACCATCAATCATGACTAAGAGTGAATATTAACTCTTACTGTGTAGAAAAGAAAACAGACTGGACATGATAACCTGGATAGACAAATGAGTAAAAGCAAATAGAGAAGAGAAATTTCAAAAGTTAAAACATAGGAAAGATATTAAGTTTTTTATGTTGTTTATATATATGTTAATATAAGTTTTCAGATTTTTTTAAGATAATAAATATATATATATATATAAATAAGTTAATAAATTTCAGTATTTAATGGTGAGACATGTTTTTCAAATAAGAATTACTTTTTTTCAGTGAGTGTTTCTAAGTTGAGTAAATTTACATAACTTTTGATATTTTATAATTACATATAATTATTTTAAATTTGTATTAAAATATAGACCATCAAATTTTCCAGTCAATCATTTTAAATACATCCTGCTCTGACACACACAACATTCTAGGCTTTATGTACCTGCTTCATTAGTTGATTGACAATCCAGGTTTTTCCTCCTCTGCTAGTTTTGAATCAGTAGCATCCCAAGGATTTGTGATAATTCTTAAGACAGTGACCTTTCTGAAGCATTCCATTCCTTTGAACCTTAATTACAAAGGAAGAGTAGACTTTACTCCTACACACACACACACACACACAAACACACACACACAACACACACACACACACACACACACACACACACACACACACACACACACGAGCATGCACGAGCATGAATTCAGAGTCCATCACACATTCTCATAGGGTCCAGACATATTCCCACTATATTTTTCAATTATAGAAACTGAACTTGCTTTCATTATTCATTATTATTACTATTATTATTATTATTAGTAGTAGTAGTAGTGGTATTTACCCTTATTATTATTAACAGTTTTAAGTTATCATACTAAGTAATGAGTTTCATTGTTGCATTTTCTTACATGTATGCTCCATATTTCCTCATCCATTCCTTCTTCCATGCTTTTCCATGTGCTCTCTCTTTCATATTCAGCTGATTCTTTTTCTACCAGTTTATCCCTAATGTGTTTATCTTAATTGTTCTAGTATTAATAAATCTCAGAAGTCAGAAACTGAGATAAAAATCTGATAAATCCAAAGAATAGCTGTGGAACAATCAGCTCACACTACTCCCCATGTTCCCTAGACTGAAAACCACTCAAAATCTCTCCAAGCCCCTCCTTATCTCTTCTTGTGCCTCTCTACCTGACTCCTTAGGTCCTCCCACACATCCATGGCTAATTCAGGTCAGAAATTTCTGACTCTGCCCTCTGATTCAAGTTTAACTTTTTTGGAAGTCCTAGAGTGCCAGTGCAAACAAATATCCCACAACATATTTCTCCTTTGATTTCCTATGGCATTGTATTCTATTACTCTCTTTGTTTTTCATGCCTTTAAGAACTCTTCCTCTCCACTGCTTCCCTTTTAATTTCGTGACCTGCAAACACACTTATATGTTATCATATATCCAAACCTACTACAATAAATAGCCTTCATTGACAACTTGAAACAACCTAAAATCACCCATTCTAGATTGCTGTTAACATTCTTATCTTCTAACATCCTATGGAACAACTCACTGAACTCTCAACACTTACTGGTTTTTATAGCCCAAAGTTTCAAAGTCCTTCCACAATCCTGCCAAGAACATGGTCATGTCTGTCACAGCAACATGCCACTATCCTAGTTCCAACTTGTCTTAGTTAGGATTTCTCTTGCTGTGATGAAACACCATGACCAAAATTTTAGGGAGGGAAGAATATATATTTGGCTTATACTTACAAATTATGGGTCATCACCAAAAACATCAGGACAGGAACTCAAGGAGGACAGGAGCCTAGAAACAGAATCTGATGAAGAGGCATGGAGGAGTGCTGCTTACTGGCTTCTCATGGCTTACTCAGCCTGCTTTCTTCTCTCTCTCTCTCTCTCTCTCTCTCTCTCTCTCTCTCTCTCTCTCTCTCTCTCTCTCTCTCTCTCTCTCTCTCTCTCCATTTTTTTCTTTTTACTGAAATAGGGTCTTTTCTCATTCATATCCTGATTATAGTTTCCCCTCACTCCTTCCTTTGTCCTTTCCTCTCCAGATCCACTCCCTTTCTGTCTGTCATAAGAAAAGAACAGCTTTCAGGGAAATAACAGAGAAGCTTGACAAAATAAAATATAACAAGATAAAGTCAAAACCATCACATCAAGGCTGAACAAGAGAAGCAAAGCAGTCCTAAGAACAGGTACAAGAAGCAAAAACCCAATCATTCACAAACTCAGAAGTCCCATAAAAGCACTGAGCTGAAAGTTATAATATATATGCTGAGGACCTTGTGCGGACCTATGTAGGTCCTGTGCTTGCTGCTTCAGTTTCTCTGAGTTTGTATGAGTGTTGCTTATTTGATTCAGAGGTCCTTGTTCTCCTGGTGTCTTCTGTACCCTCTGGATCTTACACTCTTTCTGCCTCATCCTTTGCAGGGTTCCTTGAGGTCTGAGGGGAGGAATTTGATGGAAATATCCAACTTAGAGCTGTGTGTTCCAAGGACTGACTCTCTCTCTCTCTCTCTCTCTCTCTCTCTCTCTCTCTGAATAATGTCTGGCTTGTTGGTCTCTGGATCAGTTCCTATCTGCCGCAGGAGGAAGGTACTCTGACGATGACTGAATAAGGCACTGATCTACGAGTACAGCAGAATATCATTAGGAGTCATTTTATTGATATTCTTTTGAGATCAGTAGTACTTGAGTTTGCCCCAGGTCTCTGGACTATCTAATATCTGGTTCTTGGTCATCTATACATCCATTGTATAGGTTTTGTCTTGTGGAGGGGGCCTTACTTCAAGTCAGACATTTTACTACTCCTACAAGTTCTGTGCCACTATTGCCTTAGCATATTTTGCAGACAGGACAGATTGGAGGTCGAAGCTTTTGTGGATGGGTTGGTATCTGTGTTTCTGCTTTGGTAGCCTGCAGAGTACCTTCCTGCAGCAAACCCCTAGAATGCATATTTGGAGGCTCCATGTAGGCATTGGTTCAACTCCTTCATGTTCAATGAGTTGTGCAGTTGTTGTCCTCTAACCTCCACCCCCATTTGTGGAGAGCAAATCCATATTCTTAGCAACTTTCTGAGTTGTTTGTTTAAGGATTTCCTTGGGATATCCTTGAACAACAGCTCAATTGAGTGCAATTCAGTCTTCATACTAAGAAGCTTGGTTGGTGAGAAGAGATGGCTGGTTGAGACATTGACTCTTGCATTATTAGTAGACCTCATAAGGATCCTCTAATAAGTCTTTCTGACTAGAGTGAATGGAATCACAATGTAGTTTAAATTTACATTTCAGTGATGGCTAAAGTTGTTGAAAATCTTACAGGATTTTAAAGGTCATTTGTGAAAGACCCTAAATCTTCAGGCTTACACCCCCCAAGCCCCTGGAGAATAAGGAACTAAAAAGAAAACTAGTTCCAAGGGCAACCTGACTCAGTCATTATTCAACCACCCCTGCCACAATGTAACAATGTAAAGAGATCTCTGTTAAGAGATGTGCTCAACTGTGACTGGGATAATTGCAAGTGTTCCAGGAAGGACCACTGTGACTTTTGTGTAAACTCCACTCCCGCCCTGATAGCCCCCTTGAGGTTTCGGGAAGAATGTGCATGTGGACGTGACTGTACCCACTCTGTGATCACCCTGTGATCAGGCCATGATCTTATGAAATTAGCCTCTAGACATAAATCAATCAAAAAGAAATTGTATGGGAATTGTAATCTTTTTTTTAATTCTTTTTTTTTTTTTTTTTTTTTTTTTTGGTTTTTCGAGACAGGGTTTCTCTGTGTAGCTTTGTGCCTTTTCCTGGAACTCACTTGGTAGCCCAGGCTGGCCTCGAACTCACAGAGATCCGCCTGGCTCTGCCTCCCGAGTGCTGGGATTAAAGGTGTGCGCCACCACCGCCCGGCTGGGAATTGTAATCTTATGGCTTTTGTGGGTTTTTCCTTTAAAAGTACCCATGTGATTGCAATAGGCATGACTCTTGCTCTTTGGAGCTGAGTTAACCCGACTGTACAGCCACTTAAACAATAAACCTCGTGCTGTTGCATCAACTGGACTGGAGTCTGGGTTCTTGGGGCGCCCACTTGAGACCCTAGATTTGGGGGTCTATCAATTTGTATTTCTTCTTTTGAAAATCCATGAACCCATTTATTGATCAAATAATATTTTGATATTTAACTATTTCAGGTGTTTATATATTTTGGATAAAATCTGTGTGATGTGTGTGGTGAGAAGTTGGTGATGTTCTTCATCCTTCCATCAAAAAATTTCCCTTTGCTGTCTGTTTCCTTTGTGGTAAAGAAGCTTCTTAATTTCATTTAATCTCATTTCTCTGTTATATTTTTTTTCCATTTTTTAATTCTTTGAGTTATAGCCTAAGTCACTAGAAATCTTACTCAGAAAAATCTACACTTATGCCTATGCCTCTATCATGAAGTGTTTTATCAGTGATTTCCTATAGTACTTTTGAAACTTTAGCTCTTAAATTGAGGTTTGTAATCCAGTTTGTATTAATTTTGTGTAGGGTTAGATGTGTGGACATAGTTTTATTCTTCTATCCATAGAAATTCAGCTTTTTCCAGTACTATTTATTAAGGTTACTGTCTTTTCTCTACTGTATTCTTTTTGACAATTCATCGAAAGTTCTGTGGGTTTGTTTCCCTGTAGTGGGTAGCCGGTCCAGCTTTGACCTGGAAGTACCACCCCCTTTGAGGCTTCGGTAACTGTCACGCCTATGGTAACGGTAACTGAGCAGAGAGAGGACATTGAAGACCCAAGATATGGATGGATAAGATCTCTTGTTTCCTGGATCCTGGACGCTGGACGTAGATGGAGCAGAGCTCTCCAGAGAACACTGCTGGACTGCGCTACCCTTTCCCAGACCCTGTAACCTATCCCTTCGCTTGTAAGTTACCCCACAAAATAAACCTCCCTTTTAACTATGTGGAGTTGCCGTAATATTTAAACCAATATTTCCCCTCTCTCTATTCTGCTCCATTCATTTTAAAATTTTGTGTCAGTAGCATACTGATTTTATTACTGTGATTCTGTCAGATCAATTGAGAACTGTTATCAGAATATCCAAAGCATTGACTTTTTTGTGTTTGTTTTTCTGCTAAGGGTAGCTTTAGCTGATTGGATCGTGTGATTTCACATGATTTTTTTTTTATTTGGAAGCTCACATTCACTTTATTGGATATAAGTTTTTATCCATTGAGAGATCGTTAAATAGCATATGTGTTTTTAACAAGTTCGGAGACAAGTAAAGAGCAACATGATTGGATAACAAACCTTCTATAGACATGGAATTTGCTCCCCATCCACACGTACAGGTTGGTTATTTAAGAATCATTTGTAGCAATATTTGTCATACAACTCAATGCAGATGTACTCCTAAAAGACTCTTCTTACCTACATATATATACAATATTTACCTAACCAATATCAAGAAATGGTATTGGCCAAACATCTGTTTTTTTCCAGAAGCTGGTATTTTAAGTGTACCAACTCAGACTACTTTTACCCCATGTCTGAACTTTGCAGATGAAGACTTTCACTAATGTTATCCTCAAGGAATCAGATCACATATACAAAAGCATGTACTTGTGAAATCAGGGACAGCAGATATGAGGGAGATATTGTGTGTTTGCATGTGTTCATTTGTGTATGAGTGTTTCTATGTGACTATATGTTTCTGCATTTGCATGTTAGTGCAGATGGACACCAGAGAAAACATTACATTTTATTCCTTATGCATTACTTGCCTTATTATATCCTCATCTCCTTTTTATTCTTGTTTTTCCTTTTTTTCAGACAAAGTCTCTTATTTGCATACAATGTGCCAGGAAAGCTAAGCTAAATTCTCTGTCCAGTTAGATCTAGGCAGTCTTCTGTTTTCTCCCTAGAACTGGGGTTTCAAGCATATTCTACAATCTTAAACATTTTTGGTTATTTTTTAATCAGCATATGTGTTAGATATCATTATAATATTTGCAAACAACATGTATTTTTATGCTTCTCCATCTCCTCACCTCCATCACCCTCCTGTTGCTCCTCCCTCCAAGCCACCATTCAAGGAACTAATGTGAGGAATTTTTCGAACTTCTAAGTGTATCTACCCCAAAAATGCATTCTGTCACTGGGGGAGGGAAGCAGGATGAGTATTTCAAGGGCCCACTCAGACCACACTAAGTCAGACTTTGGCTAAACACCCACTGATCATCTGACCTCCTTAAGTATCTACTGTTACTGGATGTCCACAATGATATTTTCAGTTTCCTGACAATTTAAAGACATTTACTATTATAACCCCCAAATCATAATTATTTTTCTTTTTCCCAATATATAGTTTCCTTCTTGTGTTAGTTATATATTTTGGATACTGACCCTCTATCAGATCTGGAGTTGGTAAAAACCTTTTCTCACTGTGTAGACTGCCGCTTTGTTCCAAGGACAGTGTCCTTTACATTACAGAAGCTTATTGTTTCATGATGTCTTATAGTGCCTTTGCCAATGGCATTCTATTAAGACTTTTCCTATGTCAATGAGTTCAAAGCTACTCCCCACTTTCTACTTTATCAGGTTCAGTTTTTCCTGTTTTATTTTGAGGTCTTTGACCCATTTGCAATTAATTTTTGCAGGGTGATAATTATGGATTTATTTTGATTGTTCTACATCCAGTTTGACCAACAATATTCGTTGAGGATGTTGTGTTCTTTTTTCCAGTGTGTATTTCTGGAATCTTTATCATAAGTTTGCTGTTCATCGGAAGGTGGATTTATGTATAAGTCTTCAAGTCCATTGATCAGTATGTCTATTTGTGAAAACACCATTCTTTTTTTTTATTATAGCTTTGTAGTATAACTTGAAACAAGGATGGTCATTACTCCAGCAATTTTTTGTCTGTTTCATTGACTGATTGATTGATTGACTGAAATTTTTTTTGGGGGGAGGAGTTCTTTCTGCTTGTTTGACTGTATTTTTTGTTTGTTTATTCATTTGTTTTTCTTTTTTCTTCTGGACTGTTAAGTTTTTTTGTGTTTGCATAGGAAGCTGAAAATTGTCCTTTCAGGATCTATGAACTGTGTTGGAATTTTGAGGGGAACTATGTTGAATCTGTAGATTCCTTTTGTTAGGATGGCATTTTTTTTTACAATATAAATCCTACTGATCCATCATAATGGGAAATCTTTCATTTTTTGATATCTTCTTCAATTTCTTTCATCACTGATGAGATTTTTGTCATAAAAGACTCTCAATTGATTGGCTAAAGATACCACAAGATATTTTATATTATTTGAGGCTATTATGAAAGGTGTTATTTCCCTGATTTCTTCCTCAGTCCATTTGTAATTTATATATAGGAGGGAAAATGACTTTTTATTAGTTAATTTTGTATTCCTGTAGTTTGCAGAAAATGTTTATCAGCTTTAGACATTTCTTAGCAGAAATTTTTGGGTCACTTGTGCATAGTATCATAACATCTGCAAATTAATATATGTTGACTTCTTCCATTCTAATTTGTATCCATTTGATCTCCTTCCATTGTCTTACTACTCTAGCTAAGAGTTCAAGTACAATATTGAATAGGAATGAAGAGAGTGAACAACCTTGTTTTGTACTCATTTTAGTTGCTTTGAGTTTCTTTCTCTTTAAGTTGATATTGACTATTAGTTTCCTGCAAACCGTCTTTATTATATTGAAGTATGTCCCTGGTATTCCTAATCTCTCCAGTACTTTTTATCAGGAAGGGGCTTTAGACTTTGTCAAAGGGCATTTTTACATCTAATGAGATGATTATATGTTTTTATTCTTTCAGGTTTTTGTATGGTACATTACATTGAATTTCTATATATTCAACCATCCCTACAACTCTAGGATGAAATCCACTTGATCATGTTGGATGATGTCTTGGATTCAGTTTGCCAGAATTTTATTGAGTATTTTTGCATTTATGTTCATGATGGAAATTAGTCTACAATTCTATTTTTTGAGTCTTTATGAACTTTGTATTAGGGAAACTATGGCCTCATAAAATGAATAGGACAATGCTTCTCCTGCTTCTCTTTTTGTTAAATAATTTGAGTGGTATTAGTATTAACTCTTCTTTGAAAATCTGGTAGAATGTTGCACTAAAACCATCTGGCCTTGGACTCTTCTTAGTTGGAAGACTATTTCACGACTGTATTACTTTAACTAGTGGTTATAGGTTTATTTAAATTCGTTATCTGATATTCATTTAACTTTGCTAAGAAGAGTGTATGGAGAAAATTACCTATTTCTTTTAGATGTTTCAATTGGATGGAGTACAACTTTTGAAAGTATGGTTTTATAATTCTCTGGATTTCCTCAGTGACTGTTATGTTGCCCTTTATTTTCTAATTTTAATAATTTTGAACTTCTATTTTATTTTTTAGTTACTTTTTTTTTTTTTTTTTTTTTTTTTTGGTTTTTCGAGACAGGGTTTCTCTGTGTAGCTTTGCGCCTTTCCTGGAACTCACTTGGTAGTCCAGGCTGGCCTCAAACTCACAGAGATCCGCCTGGCTCTGCCTCCCGAGTGCTGGGATTAAAAGCGTGCGCCACCACCGCCCGACTTTTTTAGTTAATTTGATAAGGATTTGCCAATCTAATTGATTTTCTCAAAGAATCAACTCATTGTTTCATTGATTTGTTGTACTGTTCTCATTACTTCTATTTTATTGATTTCTTCCCTGAATCTGATTATTTCTTACCATCTGCTCCTATTGGTTATCATTTCTTTTTTTTTCTGTGGAGCTTTTAGTGTGCTGTTAAGTTGCTGGTTAGGGAGTTCTCCATCTTGTTTATTTTTACTTTTTTTAAATGTAAGCACTTAGTGCTAAGAAGTTGATTCAGAGCACCATTCATTGTGTCACTAAGTTTGGGTATATTATCTATTCATTTTCATTCAATTCTAGAAAGTAGTGTTGTAATAATGTGTACCCAAATAAATCTTATCTGGGGATCAGAGGACAGAGCCAGCTACTAAATTAGACATAGGGGGCAGGCAGTGGTGGCAAACACCTTAAATCCTATCACTCCAGAGGCAGAGATCTCTGTGAGTTCAAGACCACACTGGGCTACTTGAGAGAAACAGAACCAGACAGTGATGACACATGCCTTTAATCACAGGAAGTAATATGGCAGGACACAGAAAGGTGTATAAGGCATGACGAAACAGAAACTCTCTCGCTTGAGACTGAGGATTTTGTAGAGGTAAGAACTAGTGGCTGACTGTTCTGCTTCTCTGATCTTTCAGTTTTCACCCCAATATCTGGCTCTAGGTTTTTTATTAGAAGACCTTTTAAGATTCATGTTACAAAGTAGCTAATTTCTTTGATTTTTTTCTTTACTCATTTTTATTTAATAGAGAGCTTTTCAGGTTCTGTAACTTTGTAATCTTTGTTTCTGATTTTGTTGATATCCAGCTTTATATCTTGTGGTCAGATAAGATGCAAGATGTTATTTTTATTTTCTTATATCTGTTGAGACTTGTTTTGTATCTTAGTAAATGGTGAATATTGAAGAAAGTTCCATGAGTTGCTGAGAAAAAGGTATATTCTCTTGTATTTGTGTGAAATACTCTATAAGTATCTGTTAGAGCCATTTGCCTTATAACTTCAGTTAGCTCTAGTACTTCTCTGTTTAGTTTTTGTCTGGTTGACCTCTGCATTGGCAAGAATTAGATAGTGAAGTCCTTTCCTATCAGTCTTTGATAGTCAATAATGATTTAAGCTGTAGTAGTATTACTTTTTTACAAAAATTTGTACAAATTTTTACAAAATTGGGTGCCCTTTTGTTTGAGGAATAAATGAATTGAAATGCCCTCTTGGTAAAATTTTCTAAGTATGGAGTGCCTTTCTCTATCATTCTGAAAAGTTTTGAAATATATTTTGTCATATATTAAATATATTTATCACATACTAAAATGACTGTACCAGCTTTTTCTTAGGACCATTTTCTTGGAATATTTTTTGAACCCTTTGTCTTCAGGTGATATCTACCTTTAGTGTTAAGATGCATTTCTTAGATGCATCAGAAGGATGAATCCGATTTTCACATCCATCCTGATAGTCTGTGTCTTTTTATTAGGGAATTGAGACTGTTGATGTTAAGAGATATCAATGACCAAAAATTGTTCATTCCTGTAATATTGCTGTTGGTGTTATTGTTGACGGTGGTGATGGTGGTAGTTTGTGTGTATATATAGATGTGATTCCTCTTTTTGACTTTGCTTGTCTAGGATTATTTATTCCTGTGTTTT
The DNA here is from genome assembly GCF_007827085.1 of Peromyscus californicus insignis. Taxonomy (NCBI): domain Eukaryota; kingdom Metazoa; phylum Chordata; class Mammalia; order Rodentia; family Cricetidae; genus Peromyscus; species Peromyscus californicus. The sequence goes on from NW_026294573.1 coordinate 118,572,994, forward strand.
CTTGGGCAGAGTTAACCTCATCAGGTGGGAGTTTAGTTTCTACGACCATCTTTAGATTTGGAGATAGATATTGTTTAAATCTAGTTTTATTATGGGATATCATACTTTCTCCACCTATGGTGACTGAAAATTTTGCTGGGTAGTCTTGGATGACAGTTATGGCCTAATAGATTCTGCATCACATCCGCCAAGGCTTTCTGACTTTTAGGATCTCTCTTGAGATGTCAAGTGCAATTATAATAGGTCTGTCTTCCTATGTTACTTGGTCGTTTCCCCTTTTAGCTTTAAATATTCTTTCTTTGTTCTGTACATTTAGTGTTTTGATTGTAATGTACCAAGGGGAAATTCTTTTCTGGTCAAGTTTATTTGGTGTTCTGAATACTTCTTATACCTTGATAGGTATTGTCTGTGCTTTTAACCTTTGTTTCTTCTCATTCCTCTATTGGTATTACTCTTAGATTTTGTCTTTCCATGGTATTCCAGATTTCCTGCTTCTTCTATGCCAAGATTATGTTAAATTTAACATATTATTTGATTGACATTTCTTACATATCGTCAATGCCTGAGGTTCTCTCTTCCAGATCTGATTTTTTACTGGTCAAACTTGCCATTGTGGTTCCTATTAGAGTTCTCATATTTTACATTTCCAGACTTCCCTGTTTTCATTTTCTTTATTGATTCTATTTCCACTTTCAGGTTTTGAAGAGTTTTTATCTTTTCCTTCCACAGTTCATTTGTATGTTCATAGGTTTCTTTAAGGGATTTATTCATTTTCTTTAAAAATTTTTTATCATATGCATAAAGGCTGTTTTAAGGTTTTTTTACTTGTGTTTTAGTTATGTTGTAATATTCTTGGCCTATTGTGGTAGAGTTGCCGGGGTCTCATGCAGGCATATTGTCCCGGCTGCTATTGATTTTTTGTTTTCATTGTGTCAAGTTTTGGGAAAATTGAAATGCATATGTTGACATCTGGCCTTGTATTAATTTTGAGTGGATGTTTTGTTTCTTGGTATCTATTTCCTTCTTATTCTTAAGAGGGTTTGGTGGTTGTGTGTTGACTAGGAGAATCTTATGAGATTCTGATATGTGTGGGCACTGGGGGTTTCAGATAAAATGTATTTCTGGCTATTGAGATCTAAAACTTGGAAATGAGGATGTGATGAGTGTTCTGGAAGCGCTTCATAAGAGGGAATAAAGAAGGGTGTTATACCAGGATCTGCTTAGTTAGTCTCCTGGGAATGGGATCAGAAGTCAGTGCAGAAGGTCTGCTAGAGAGCTGGACATGAAACTGGGGTATTGGACTTGCAAGAATGAAGGGAGATAATTAGGGTGTTTGGCCATCCCATCACCAGAGTAGGTCAGTTCGGGCTGTCTCTCGACCATTGCCAGCAGTCTGTTGTGTGGGTATCTTTGTGGATTTCTGTGGGCCTCTCTAGCACTTTGCTTCTTCCTATTCTCATGTGGTCTTCATTTACCATGGTCTCCTATTCCTTGTTCTCCCTCTCTGTTCTTGATCCAGCTTGGATCTCCCGCTCCCCCAAGCTCTCTTTCCCTCGACCCTCGCCCTTCATTTCCCCCACTCATGTCCAGGCTGTTCATGTAGATCTCATCCATTTCTCCATCATTGGGCAATCCCTGTGTCTTTCTTGGGGTCCTGTTTTCCAGGTAGCCTCCCTGGTGATGTGAGTAGCAGTCCAGTCATCCTTGTTCCATATCTAGTATCCTCCTATGAGTGAGTACATACCATGTTCATCTTTCTGAGTCTGGGTTACCTCACTCAGGATGATTTTTTTTCTAGATCCATCCATTTGGCTGCAAACCTCATGATGTCATTGTTTTTCTCTGCTGAGTAGTATTCTATTGTGTATATGTACCACATTTTATTTATCCATTCTTCAATTGAAGGGCATCTAGGTTATTTCCAGATTCTGGCTATGAAACCCCATCCAATGACTGAGGAATCCACGGGGTAGGCCCCGGGTGGAACTCTGGGAATCCAATTAGCGAGAAAGAGGAGGGTTTATATGAGCGAGAATTGTTGAGACCAAGGTTGGATAAAGCACAGGGACAAATAGCCAAACGAATTGAAACACATGAACTATGAACCAATAGCTGAGGGGCCCCCAACTGGATCAGGCCCTCTGAATGGGTGAGACAGTTGATTGGCTTGATCTGTTTGGGAGGCATCCAGGCAGTGGGACCGGGTCCTGTGCTTAGTGCATGAGTTGGCTGTTTGAAACCTGGGGCTTATGCAGGATCGCTTGGCTCGGCCTGGGAGGAGGGGACTGGACCTGCCTGGACTGAGTCTACCAGGTTGATCTCAGTCCTCAGGGGAGGCTTTGCCCTGGAGGAGGTGGGAATGGGGAGTGGGCTGGGGGGAAGAGGAGGGGGGGCGGGGAGGGGGGGAGAACAAGGGAATCCGTGGATGATATGTAGAACTGAATTGTATTGTAAAATAAAATAAAATTAAATTAAAATTAAAATAATAAATAAAGAGGTGCAAACACCACCAAAAACAAAAAAAAAAAAAAAAAAAAAAAACAAAACAAACAAACAACCAAAAAAAGAATGGAAACAGATTTAAATATCAATAGTTACCCCACTTGCTTCTCTGATCAAAGTGGCCTGTGGGTTCCCAGATAATTCCTGCTGGAGTTGGAGGCTGGGACAAACAGTAAGTAGGGAGAAGGAAGTTTTTAGTGGAAGATCTGTGTGATCCTCTGGAGATGAGTTCAGGTTGAGAAGGTAGGCTATAGGAGGTGTTCTGTTTTAGAGCTGGGGATGACACTGAAGGATTTTACGTGGAAGAGCAGAGGGAGATGCGATGGTATGCAATTTGCCTACCTGATTCCAAGGCTGGAGTGATTGTGAGTTCCAGGAAGTGCCTTCAAGAGTTGGGGGTTGGGGAGGGAATGAAGCAACAGGTTTTGGAAAGGAACTTAGGAGAGTGAGATCTGTAGGGTCAACTGAAGATGGTGACAGAAGAGGAAGGGGGCTGCAGCCCGTGTTCTGTTGCAGAGCTGGGAATCGATTGAGGACTGGACTTGGAAGAACAGGAGGAGAGGTGAGGGTCTGCAGCTACCTTACCTTCTTCCCTGCCTGGAATGGCCTCTCTTGTTGCTTTCAATAAAGTAGATATTTTACCAATTTCTATCATTTCATCATTGATCTTTACTTTTATGCAAGAATCAGCACTGATTTTCCATTTTATACTTCTATATTTTTAGTTTTTAATATTTTTATTTTTATAGTTGTATATTTTTATATATTTATTACATTTTAAGTAAGTTTTGTAATGTGATATCTTACTGTCAACATTTAAAGGATATGTGCTTAAGTGCCATGATGGTCAAAGGAAGTATAAATTAAATCAACAATAGAAAATAAAACCATTAAGACGTAGTGGAAAGGAAGTATATGAGGCTGCTGATAGTGAAACACGAAATAATATTTTTTTAGAAGAACATAACTGAATTTTTTTATTCAAAATATATAGAGGATAAGAACAAAATATAAAATATTTCTTCAGAGAAACCTTTTTACTTATGTTTTGAGGAATTATAAATATGTACTTTAAATATTTCTCTATAGCTTCTTAAATGAATAATTTATGGGTACTACTTCACAAATATTTTCATCCCTACCATGCCAAGTATAATTACTTCTGTATTGCATGTGACCCCAAAAATTCTACCAGGGAACTCCTACAGCTGATAAACTCTTTCAGTAAGGTCGCAGGATTCAAGATTAACTAAAAAAAAATCAGTAGCTCTCCTATATACAAATGAAAAAGGGGCTGAGAAAGAAATCAGAGAAACTTCACCCTTTACAATAGCCACAAATAATATAAAATACCTTGAGGTAGCTCTAACTAAGCAAGTGAAGGACCTATATGACAAGATCTTTAAGTCCCTGAAAAAAGAAACTGAAGAAGATATCAGAAAATGGAAAGATCTCCCATGCTCATCGATAGGTAGAATCAACATAGTAAAAATGCAATCTTACCAAAAGCAATATACAGATTCAATGCAATACCCATCAAAATCCCAACACAATTCTTCACAGACTTGGAAAGAACAATACTTAACTTTATATGGAAAAACAAAAACCTAGGATAGCTAAAAGAATCCTGTATAATAAAGCAACCTCTAGAGGCATCATGATCCCTGACCTCAAGCTCTATTATAGAGCTATAGTAATAAAAACAGCTTGGCACTGGAATAAAAACTAACATGTGGACCACTGGAATTTAATTGAAGATTCTGACATTAATCCACATACCTATGAACAAAATAGTATTGTAAAGTAAAGTTATTCTTTATAAGTAGTAAGTATATACTCTTGGAAAACAATGAAGTAGATTATATGATAACTATCAAGTATTACGTATGTTGCACAATCAAATGTGCTGTAGTCTTATTAACTGTCAATTCACTGGTAATGTTGCTGCAATGATTTGATAGTCAAGAGGTCACTACCTCTAAGAGATTACTGGGTGTAACAAATATTATAGATTCATTATAATTTTATGAAAGTGTAATGGCATGTTTAGTATATACCTTATTGAATTTTCCATATGATGTTTATATATATAGGTAGATGACTGAACATATTTGTATTTTAGTTTCAATAGTAGGAAAATCACAGAAAAATGCTATGCAAAATTCAGATAGAGTCCAATTAATCATTTTTCATTATATAAATTATATCATAAATCATGTCATATCATTCACATAGTCATTAATTATGTGATATAATTTATTAAAGACTAATCTGTCTATATTTCAAATGCATAACAATTACTTAAATATAGTTTGGTTATATGCATATATGTTTATACTTCAAATTTTAAAATTTAGTAAAGCTTGATTATGTTGACTTGCCATTAATAAGCTAAAATTGACAGTTAAATTATATAATTCATTGGTTTGGACATACTTATAATAACATGAAGCCATCTTTGTAAAATGACAAAATCATTTTATGTATTGAAAGCTTGATAATGTGATACCTGTCTAACCCTAACTCCAAGACCCTCCACAAATACTGATTTTTAACAATATCTCCATAGTTTTACTAATGCTGAATATTATATCTTATAATTACACAATATATCAATTCTCAGATTGCCTTCTTTCATTTGCTGATCGCCATTCATGTTTCTTGCATCTGATATATTTGTTGATTTAATTTGAACTCTGAATAATATTCCATTGTCTCAAAACACTATAGTTTATCCACTTATCCAACAAAGGGACTTTTCAACTGCTCCAAGTTCAGGAAACAACCTAGCATAAGCATCCATATGCAGGTTTCCACTAGTGTAAAGTTTTTTATTGTCTTTAGGCAAATATGGAGTATGATTATTGTATACTAATTATGTTAAGTGTGTTTGATTTTGTAAGTAAACATAAAACTATATTCTCATGTCACTGTAGTAATTTGCATTTTCTGTCTGCAATCTGTGCTTCTATTGATTTGTAATCTGCTGTGATCTAGATTCCAGATTAGGTCACCATTATACAGATGTTTGCTTGCTGACCTGAGTTCTTTAGTATTCTTTACCAAAATGTCTTTTATTTAGTAATATATATATTAAATGCAATTTCCACCATTTTACAGTCTGTATTATCCAGGATTGGAGGGCTAGAAAATTAGATGTCTGATGAGGGCTCATTTTCTGTTTCACTCTCCTAGTATGTACCTAGATTGTAAAAGAAGCAGATAAGCTTTCATGGGCCTCAGAGAAATCATGTTCCATGTTTTTGACAATCCTCATTCATGACCTAATCATTTCCCAACATTTCTACTACTTAAACATTTCTACATAGAGGATCATACTTAGTTCTTTTGTACACAGGTATAAAACCATGTTATTGACTACATGACTCATAAGGAACCCAAACTTATTTGTCACTTTTTGAGAGGCCAGGAAGCCAACAATCAAGGTATTAATAGGCTTTGTTGTTTCTGAGGTTTATATTGATTACAAGGTAGAAGACCTCTCATGTCCTAAAGGTCTCACAAGGTTTCTTCCTCTCAATACCATCACATTGCTCATTAATTTTCAACAAGTAAATTGAGGAGGGGGCATTTCTAAGTCATATCAGATTTCATTATGCAAAAATAACAGAACATAAGCATTTAAGGCAAGGCATGGTTCATTTGTTTCTCAGTCCAATGTTTGATTCATATAGAAATCACGAATGTCTTTTTACCAAAAAAACAAGTCTGTTCGATACTATTTTTCTAAACTGTTATTCTATATTAAATTCTGCAGATTTTGAGATGGTTTATTATACAGCACTGGGAATATTGTACAAATATACTTCATATTGTTTGTTATCAACTAAATACACATTCCTCTAGGAAACAGCAAAACAAATACAAAAGCATAATGCTTAAACTTGCTCATGATCCATCAGTGCAAAGCATTGCTTCCTTACATTTTTTTTTAGTAAATAGAGCTTTTTTTCCCTCATTTATATTCTTTTTTTTCATTTTTCTTCATTAAGAAATTTTCTATTCACTCTGCATACCACCCATAGATACCACCTCCTCCCTCCTCCCACCCCCAACCTTCTCTCCCAAGCCCCCCCTCCACATCCCCACATCTCCCAAATCAAGGTCTCCCACGGGGAGTCAGCAGAGCCTGGCACACTGAGCCTAGGCAGGTCCAAGCCCTTTCCCACAGCACCAAGGCTGCGCAAGGCTCACACCACAGGCACCGGATTCTCAAAAGCCTGCCCACATGGGACAGATCCTGATCCCCCTGTCTGGGTGCCCCCCAAACAGTTCAAGCCAAACAACCATCTTCCATATCCAGAAGGCCTAGTCCAGTCCTATGGGGGCTCCACAGTCACTAGTCTACAGTTCATGGGCTTCTACTAGTATGGCCGGTCATCTCTGCCTGACCACCTTGAACCAAATATCCTTTTGTTAGTCATTACCATTATAAAATTAAAATAAACTCATATTTTAAGAAAATCACAAGGACAAACATATCTCTAAGTCCACTTAAAAGATGACCATAGGCCCTTCAACTATAATATAAATAGATTACCATTAAGGAAGATGATAAATATCACTTCTTTAGAGCTACAATGGTTAAAATAAAACAGGAAAAGGCTCTTTATAAAAGCATGAACACAGTTTTAAAAATCCTTCCTATTTGGTGCTGCAGGAAACATAAATTATATACTTTGCAACCAGCTGTAATGGTAGGCATAGGCAGCTGGTCTAATTTACTGTATAGTACTATTGTACATATTGTTTGATGCACAAATTACTTATAATTTCTAGAAGTGCATCTTTGCAGTTTGATATTTTTATGCAGCACTTCAAAAACTTGAGAAGTTGTCGACTTTTACAGAGGCTAATTCTGAAAAGACTTCACATTGCCAGCATGTTTTCCCACATCAATGCCTACAACACTCTATTTTATATGTCTAAAAAGTAAATTGAAAAGCATAAAGGTTTCCATAGACTTCAGGAAAGAGTTTAGGAAATTTTTGACCATTTTTTTTCTTCTAATTATTTTTATGTGCGAATGAGGTGTGTTTATGTATGCAGTGTGTATGTATGTGTGTGTGCACATTTATGTAGGTGTGAGTATTTGTGTGTGAGTGTATAGAGAATAGAGGGAAAACCTCAGATATCAGTCCTTAACTTCTACATTGTTTAAGGAAAGGACTTTTGTTTGACCATGTGAACTCCAGGCTAGCTGACCTGCAAGCTTCCAAGATTCTCCAATCCCTGCCTCCCACTGCATCTTGAGTGTGGTGGAATTAAAGATGAATCCTTATGTGGGGTGCATGGATCTGAGAGCAGGTCCCCATACATTGAAGCACTGGGTCATTTCTCAAGTCCTCCACCCCTTATTTTAATGTTTGAAGTTACATGTTTTAATTGTATGTACTAAATTGTGTCAACTAAATTAGAAAATCATTTTGAAATGGAGTACAAAATTATTTTTTTTAAAGTTCACCTTTACTAAATCACAGGGAAGAAAATATACATATAGATAAAAACCTAAAAATGATATGGACACTGAATTATTAAAGGGACTCAATATTTTTTCTACATAGCTGAGACTATGTTTTCATATATACCAGTGACAGAATCAAGACTGGGGAACATTAACAATCTCCATTTTCTCTCTTAGACTCATTAAAACTGTAAGCAAAGTGCTCCAGAATAAACATATTCTTATAATACAATGAATCCTTTTTTTCTGGTTTTACAGCTTTTAGCCCAGACTGCAAGCTATAGTAGCAAAGTCCTACCCAAACTACTGTCCCTCTGTAGCTGGCGTTTCCACTCAGGTGATCTGTGTGCATTTCTTCTGTTCTCCTTCAGTGAATGTCATAGATGTTTTGTTTAAAGTGCAGCTATAAACTAGGCACTATGGAGTTTACCTGTCCCAAGTGCTCAAGGCTGAGGCAGGAGGAAAGATGGTTTGAAGTCAGGTTGGTCTATGCAGCCACTCAAAAATAGCTCAACTGAGAACCTGTCTTAAAGAAACAAACAAATGCATAATATTTTAAAAACTGACACTGTATAAACAGTTATCGACGGTTTCTTTCCAAACCATTTCATTCATGTTGTAATACTAATTGAATTTGTATTTAAAATATCACAGAATGGTCAAATGAATATTAATTCACCACAACACTTGAATGCTGTCGGAATTCACTCTTTCCTTCAATCCTAAGCAGTTTCCCTTTTCTTTGTGTCTTGTAAATTCATTGCATACCTTCTTAAAGGCTTGACATGAGTTTTATCTTGGCTATTTTTCGGGAAGTTTCAATTGCATTTTATAGGAATATAATTAGAGCTAACAATATAAAGCAATATCTATGAATCTATACCCAGATTAGATGGTTGTGAACAGTTTCAATTACTGGATAAAATTTTGATGTTTTACATGTTACTTCAGAATTCATTTCTGCCTCCAATATAAGCCTCTCTCTGAATCTCAGGGGAGCAGACTAGATTGTCTTCACAGCTTCCCAATAGGGAAGCACAATGAAAACTCAAATTCAGTCAAACACAAAATTTGTTTCATGTTCTTCATATCACTTTTATGTCCAGCCTTCATCTTCAATATATCAAAGGAGTAAAATTCAATTCCTTAATTTAAAAATGGGAGCAAGAAAGGAAGATATTACCTGATTTACCGGTGCTATTATTGTCATACTAAAGACTGGGGTGATTAACCAACAATGGTTTGATTTCTTACAGTGTCAGTGGCTAGAAACCTACATCAAGGTGTAGGCAGGATTAGATTTATCTTATACTTCTGTCTTTGGTTTTCAATCTTTCTCCATAACTTCAAATTGTTTTCTTTTTGCAACTGGCTTTGCTAACATTTCTTTCTCTTTTAGGAGTGCCAATCATTTTACATTTGAAATTACTCAATGACCTTCTTTTATTTACTTAGGATATGCAATATAGTCACACTCTACAATACTAGTGAATCCTCAAACATGTGGATGATGGAGAAATACAATTCATTCTGTAAAGTATTTCTGTCTCTTTTTTATCCTCACACCTTCTCCCTCTAATTACTATTAACAAGTGATATTACCTATTAAATATGTCTCTAATAATCTAGTCTATGATAAGTTTCATGTGGATATTTGTGGTGGCTATTCTCACCCTGTTCCAGTGAATTCTCCTTATGGCAGTCCTAATAATATTTCAGCAATTCAAGTCAGTTTATATGTGAAAAAAAATTATCTTAGCACTCATCTGAGCTGTGAGAAAGAGCTGAGCTGCCAGATGTCAGAGAAGTCCATGAGCCAATCGAAAAGTGAATGTCAGGAATTTTAATCACAAGCTACTACACTATAAACATGAATCTAAGATGCAGAAAATAGCACTACCCTGCTCATGTTATCCTGCAGAATAACCACACAGGTGTGGGACTATCGTACTGCTGGTGGAACCCTAGCAAAATGTTGCAGCAGTTTTGTACACTCTGAGTCCAGTGACTAGAGACGACTAGGAGAATGGATGGACGACAGAATGGATGAAAGCTAACTAGGCAGAATTAAGGTGAGGAAATCATCTTTAAGATCTCCTCTATCTTCCTTTGCACACTGACATAAGAAGAAGACCTGTGCCCAAGGTCTCAGGTATATGATGCTATATTGGCTAAGAATGCACTTAAGAGCATGGCTGGCCCAGGGGCTTTGAGCTCTTAACTGTGACCTCTTTGAGCTATTGCCAGGCATTGCCTATGTTCCCTCTGGTATGTGAGGTTGAAGTAAAGAGTGTGGTGGTGCACACTTGGAAATCTAGCACTTGGAAATCTGGAGTAGGATGATCTTTGCTTCTGACAACTCTGGGGCATATAAACCTCATCTAAAAAAAGTTATCATGTACTTTTTAAATTGTTTTGTGTCCCTTAAATTAATATAAATATAATTTTAGAATATATTAATTCATCAACATTTGTTAGCAATCATTATTATCTGATACTGATTAACCTTATGATTTTCCAAGAGCCATACACCAAGAATATAGTGAAATTAATTTGATTACCTTATAGTTTCAACTTGGAAGGAAAGGTATGTTTTGATAGGCAATTTTAATGAAGGAGAAGAAGAAAAGGTTATGAGGCAGTATAAAGCATTTTTCTTAATGCTTTTCTAAGGTGAATCAATTCAAGTAAACTGTATATTTAAAAATAAGATTATGAATTCTAAATCATAAAGTATATTAAACATACACAGTTTACTTTATCAAATAGGAAGCATATAAATGGCTCCTCTTTCATTTGAAAACTATGGTGGATTTCCTGTCACAATTTGAGTGTATTAACTAAAGCTCTATTAGTATACCAGGCACAATTATGAACTTTCCTGAACAAGTATACTCTGCTGAAACGCCCAGGACCTAAAGAGGAATGATATGATTAACACCATTTATTCATAAAGGCAAAATTAGTTCAATCCATGTCAATACCTCAGCAAAGATAGACCTCTTTCCTGTGTTTGAACAGTCTTATCTTTTAAATCTCTACTTTTTTCTATACTTTCTGGATTTTATTTATTTGAAACAGAAAATTAAGAATGATTATTTATGTGATTCTTTGTGGAATAATTTGTGACAAAAAAAGAACCCAATAAATGCATATTGTAATATTAAACCCCTTGAAGTCTCTTCTAATTTAATACAAAAATTCAGGGTGAAATCAGTATTTTCAACATGCGCTAATATTTATTTAATATGAGATGTAGGAAGTGCATGATTGTTTCTAAATGATCATTAGCAGATGTCTAGAGAATTGTGATAATTATAAGGGTTTGTGAAAACTAGTATCTGTGGATGTTAAGTGCTTCTGTCACTGATAATGGCTGGGCTTCACTGAACTCATGTTAAAAGTGAAAGTTTTTGCAATGACTCTGCACATCTGACCCTTAGAAAGGATATATCTTGCATGCTTGACTCACAATATTTTAAGTTGCAAATTGAAATAAGGGATTTTAAACACATTTTCATAAACAGATTTTAAGGAACAAGTGGCATTTCACTACTGACAGTCTCCATAATGAGGTGTTATAATCACGTTCATTAAGCATATCTAAAAATCCTCTCTCTCCCAGCATGCATGCCTTCTCTGTTTCCTATTATCTAATTGCTGTCAGTTAATCATCATCTTCTTTTATTCATGTGAGAATTTGTATGCAGTGATGCTTGTGCTATACTAACCCTTGTATTTTCCTGTGAAGTTGGCATTGCTGCTGAACTGCAAGGCTTCACGGTCACTGTGGTTAAAAAACTAGGAGCAGATCGTGACAGCCCAAGACATGCAATATTGACTACAGAGACTCAATTTGTAATGAGTCTATTCCCCATATGCCAAAATCATTTGGCTACCCCTAGTTGAGGAGATCCTAGGGAACACTTCAAACAAACAGATACAGAGAGGATGAGTCTTTGAACTAGGAGATTCCTTTAGAGTGGAAATACGAATTGCCAAAAAGCCACAGATGTTCTCCACATGAACAGGTGAAAAAATAACGCTCTTTCAAATGCATTTATCAAAGGCTCTTTTGCTTTTCTGTAATTTCACATTGAATGGGCCATACTTTTCAGCTGTTCTCAGCTTAAAGACGTTAATAAGGAAAGACAGAGTGTATGTCTTTGTTAACAATGGTGTGGCAGAATCTCCAGCATTTTCCAGCCCCTTTCCTGGCATATGTAATTTTCTAATTGCTGTTCTCTAAAGCAAGAACTGCAGTTAGAAAAATGTTATCTGAGGACACAACTCAGCTGAACATCATTTGGCATTTCAATCTGTTTTCAGCATTGGATTGCTGTAGTGAAAATTTGACTTTAAATTTTAGTTTGTCATAATTACCTGCTATTGAACTTATGGTTTACATCATATATGGAGTTCCTTTAAAGTCCTAATTGAATCATGGCCATACTCATTAGGACTCAGGCAAATCTCACTGTGGACATTTTTAACAAAAATTAGAACAGATAAGTGGGAACAGAAGACATTTGGATGTGCTCTTTCATTTATTAGAAATACTTGACATATTAGACTGGCTGCTGAATATTAAAGGTAACAAAGACTATTTGCCCCTTCTCCAAAGTGCTAGACTTTAATTCCTTAACTATTGAATCAGTCTGGACTCATTAAATTGTCTAGTAAATTGAATATTATTACATGAATGTTGAATGACTTCTAAAATTAAGTCTTGAGCCTTTCTGTTTTCATTTAGGCCTTTTGAAACATTTGCTGACTGACAACAAATGTTTATTTTTTTATAAGGGTGTTCATGCTGGTTCAGGAAACAGCACTTGCTCTGGCTCAGTTTCCCCATGACTCCCAGACATCATCCTTCACCATGTATTCAAATCCCTTGGGTAAAGCCTTCCATTCTTATGCAGTTTATCAACCTATCCAACATCAAGTGGAGGATGAGGATTTGTGCCAGGGTCTTCTGCATGCCCCGTCATGAGTGAAACTCCTACTATCCCTCAATGGTAATCAGAACAAAGGCCTCGGTGTAAACCTAATGTTGCAAGGGTAAAGAGATGGAAGAGCCCTTTTTGTCTTTAAGTTGTTTTAAGTTACTGCTTTAAGTTCCATTTTCTTTCAAGTTTGGTTACCGATGCAAATGTTTGTGACTTACCAACTAAAGTTTGTAGATATCAGTAGAATTTGAATTTTTTTATAAGGAAGTTGCCTTCATGTTCTCAAGGGAACACCTGTGGATAGCTTTGTCTAGAAAACTTGGTTTCTAACCAGAAATTTTCATTTTGTTTTTGTTCTTACTTAAAACAGCCTCTATGTAAGTAATTCTTGATCTTTGAAATTGAGGAACATAGATTAATTCATCAAAAGAAGATGTTCTATGGGATATTGATGCCAATGAAGAATTAGATGATATTCAGGAATGGTGACACATACTTGTAATCTTAGCACTTGGGAAACAGAGATAATGAGACTCAGGAGAAGAAGGCCAATCTGGACTGTATGAGACCCTGTCTAAAACAAGAAGAAACAAGAATGTAACAATGAAAATGGACAAAGAAACACTGTTGATAGAGAGAGAATACTACTTCAAAGAAAGCCCTCATGCTTCAGTGGCTAACAGTAGCATCCACTGCTGCACAAGATGGAATATATACCAGATTATTTTCTATGTCTCAGATGTTGATAGGTCCATCTGGTGCTGTGTCTCACACTCTTCTAATTGTCCCCATCTGCATGTCAGCTTTCGTGGAACCTCTATTCCTTCTGCTCCTAACAAAGGGAACAGAATAAAATCACATTTCAATAAAGTCCCCTATTAAATTAGTTGAACAGTTTTTGTTCCAACAACAAAGCATACGGAGCTACATGCAACTTTAACAGGGTAGAATCTCCAGGTCTTTGCAAGGACTGATTGCCATGGATTGGTCCAAGTGTCTTTGACCACATCAGTGTCCTTCTGTCATTTAAACACTGTGGAAGCTTCATGTATTTTTTTCACTGCACAGACTCTTCCTTTTATCTTGACTATGTTAGACTGATTATCCCCATCATGCCCTCCTTTGTCATAGCTCAGAAACCAGCCAAGTATTTTCCTCTCAGGTGTTGATTATTCATAAATATAATCATTACATAATTATTGCATTAGTTACTCATTGAATGTCACTCACTTTCAATAGATATATAAATGAAGGAAACATGTTTTCTTATTGGGAATGTTCTGAATTAATAATACGCATAAATATAAAAAAATTACTGTTGATTGTAACTTCATAGTATGTTCCTCAAAATACTAAACCATATAATAAGCTTAATGCCATAAACCTCATTCAAGTTCTTTAGAAACATAATTACAGAAAATCTTTATCTTTGAAGGACAGTACAGATGTGCTGTAATTCTTACTAAGTACTTGTTAAGAAATATGCAAGGACCAAATCTTGAATCAGCTTTTATAGTTTTTCTCATTAAAAATATGTAGTGATTTGTGCATATAATTATTATTTTCTACTCAAATTGATTCATGCAAAATTCCTACAATAATCTTGAAAATTGCCAAAAGAATAGAATAATATGTAACTATAACTGCAGCATCTACTTAGTATAGTTTGAATGTGATTTCAGGGCTGACCACTTGCTAGTGGATAACCAATTGTGGGCTCATCTCTAGGAAAGCTTATTTTGTACCTCTCAGCACCCCTTGGTTACATGTAACTCTTTGTACAGGAGTGGGACCCCATGAGATTCCTCCATTCTATGTTATAATACATTGGTACTATCCTTGTTCAGGTCTTGGTAGGTAGCCACATTGTTAAATTATCAAGGCTAAAGCTTCCCTATCATTTCTAGAAGACATAATTTCACAGCAGATTTCCTGGTCTTCTGGTTCTTATAATCTTTCTGACCCTCTTCCATGAAATTCTCAGGACTTCCAGTGGAAGAGTTACATTATGGATGCATCAGGTAGACTTGGCACACTATAATCAGTGTTTCTCTACTTTTTTGGCAAAGTGTTGTTTTCTGTAATAGTCTTTATCTAGAAGCTTTTTAAATGAGGGTGAGAGAGATACTAATATGTGAGTATAAAAATCTGTGTTTAGAACTCAGGTATGAATTATTCTTGCTCACTAATGTGGTAGTACTAGTTCTTCTCTAAAACTAATGACCTCTGTAGCATGAATCTTAAAGGGTTTCATTAATAAAAACAAACCTGGAGCCAGATATTAGGGTAAATGCCGAAAGATCAGAGAAGCAGAACAAGCCACAGCTTCCTCACATCGCCAATTCCTCAGGTGATCCTGTTTCCTTAGGCTGAGAGCCTCTGTGTCCTCATCTGAATGGATCTCAGCTGACTGCTGCTAAAAGCCTAAAAGCTTAACCAGAACTAGTTCCTGATCTTCAAGCCTTATATACCTTTCTGCTTTCTGCCCTCACTTCTTGGGATTAAAGGCTCACTTCTTGGGATTAAAGCCGTGAGTCACCATGCCTGGCTGTTTCCAGTGTGACCTTGAACTCACAGAGATCCAGACAGATTTTTGCCTCTGGAATGCTAGGATTAAAGGCGTGAGTGCCACCATTTTTTAGACTCTGTATCTAGTGGCTGTTCTGTTCTCTGACCCCAGATAAGTTCATTAGGGTGCACAATATTTTGAGGAACACAATACCACCACAGACTTCATGAGCCCTCTGTGGTTAATTAGGTTTCCAACACTATTCGTTATTTCCCTCCTGTTGAGTTGACCAATTATAAAATTCTGGGGTACTAACATGTTAAGTGCCACTGATGCATCTTTAGAGATATCTTTCCTTATTGATCATTGCTGTGATTCATAAGCATCATATCTAGTAGGATTATTGTTTCTCTCTTTTGACAGTTTATAAAGTTCTAGCAACAGTTTGCAATAGTTTTAGATATTGACAGAATTTATTTAACTAAAAATACTTATGAATAGTGCTTCTTTAAAACAAATCACAAAATTATTCTGTCCTCCAAAAATATACCAAGACTTTACTAGTTTCAAAATCAATATTTATAAGGATGAAACTAAGTAAGTATTTTTTTTGGTGGTTCTTCATCTCTTTTTCTTTTCATTTTTCTTTTTTCGTAGTATTTTTATTTTATAATTAACTTGATTTCACATATCAGCCACGGATTCCCCCATCCTCCCTCCTACCACCCTCCAACCCTCCCCTCGCAATTCACCCTTGACTCCCACCTCCTCCAAGGCAAGGTCTCCCCTGGGGAGTCAGCCCAGCCTGGCAGACTCAGCCAAGGCAGGTCCAGTCTCCTCCTTCCTACACCAATGTTGAGCAAAGTGTCTCAGCATAGGCCCCAGGCTCCAAAATGTCAGCTCATGCACCAAGGACTGGTCCTGGCTCCACTGCCTGGGGGCCTCCCAAACAGTTCAAGCTAATCAACTGTCTCACTTATCCAGAGGGCCTGGTCCAGTTCCATGAGGGTTCCTCCGCCTTTGGTTCACAGTTCATGCACTTCCACTAGTTTGGCTATTTGTCCCTGTGCTTCCTCCAACCGTGGTCTCAACATCTCTCACTCATACAATCCCTCCTCTCTCTTGCTGATTGGACTCCTGGAGCTCCACTTGGGGACCCTAAGAAGGACACAGGGATTGTCCAATGATAGAGAAATAGATGATAAGATCTACATGAGCAAACTGGGGTTGTGGGGGGTAATGGAGAGCAAGGGTCAGGGGAAAGAGAGCTTAGGGGAGAGGGAGGTCCCAGCTGGATCAGGAGCAGTGTGGGAGAATGGAGAGGGAGATACCATGATGAATGAAGACCCCAGGGGAATAGGAAGAAGCAGAGTGCTAGAGAGGTCTCCAGAAATCTGCAAAGATACCTCCACTGTAAACTACTGGCAATGGTTGAGAGAGTGCCTGAGCTGACCTGCTATGGTGATCGGGTGGCCAAATACCCTAGCTGTTATGACAGAACTCTCATACAGTGTCTGATGGAAGTGGATGCAGAAACTAATTAAGTATTAAGAGGAAAACACTGAAAACTGTATGCTATGGACTATTAAAATGTTTAGTTTCATTTTAAAAGCATTCTTTGAGAATGTCATGTTAAAGAAATACAATGAATTCATATTAACAAATATATGAAATTTGTTAATTTCATACACATAGACAGTATATTTTGTATTTTGCTATCATCTCTTATCTATTCTTCCCAGAGCCCTCCTCTCTCTCCTATATCCCAAGCTTCAAGTCCTCCTCTCCTTCCCCCTGCTCCCTCTTCTTCCCCTTTCTCTTCTTACTTTCTTCTTTATAACATTTCAGGTATCAACTTGACATAACATAGAGTAATCTGGGAAGAGGGAACCTCAACTGAAGGATTCCTACATCAGATTGATCTGTGGCCACATCTGTGAGGCGTTTTCTTAATTGCTGATATATGGAAGAGGCTTCAACCGATTTTGGGTAGTGCAATTCCTAGGCAAATGTGTATGTACTGTATAAGAAAGGTAGCTGAAGCTAGAGTTTTCCTTCCTGGCCCACAGTCAGGACAAATATCTGTCACCTGCCAGTCCCACAGCTGCTCAGACCCAACCAAGTAAACACAGAGACTTATATTGCTTACAAACTGTATGGCCGTGGCAGGCTTCTTGCTAACTGTTCTTATATCTTAAATTAACCCATTTCTATAAATCTATACCTTGCCACGTGGCTCGTGGCTTACCGGCATCTTCACATGCTGCTTGTCATGGTGGCGGCTGGCAGTGTTTCCCTCCGCCTTCCTCTTCTCTCAATTCTCCTTTCTGTTAGTCCCACCTAGCTACAGATTTTTACTATGAAGTTTTGAAGAAAAGCAGCATTAAGGAGATGTATAAATTAATCACAGACCTTTGTTAGAGATAAGAAATCATTTTTCACTAAAACGATAGGTATTTGTTCTGTTCTTTTCCTTCCCTCCTTCCCTCCTTCCTTTCCTTTCTTCTATTTCCCCTCCTTTCTTTCTTTTCTCTCTCTCTCTCTCTCTCTCTCTCTCTCTCTCTCTCTCTCTCTCTCTCTCTCTCTCTCTTTCTTTCTCTCAAGAAAGGGTTTACTGTTACTGTGTAACAGTACTGGCTGTCCTAGAACTTGCCCTGTAGACCAGGTTGGGCCTCAAACTCACAGAGATCTGCTTGTCTCTGCCTCCAAAGTACTGGAATTAAAGGCATACCCCACGATGACTCAGCTTGAAATCACTCATCTTAAGGAGATATAGAAAGAATGTTGTCTTTGAATTAATTTTGTTATGATTTGCATAAAGGGGGATTTAAAACTCAACCTATAAATGCTCAATAAAGAATAACACTGATTGAAATGAGAAAACTGAAATGAAGCATATAAAAGAGAGGTGGTACAAAAAAGCTGGACTTGGTCCCTAACGAGGGATCCAATATGAACCTGATCATTTGAATTTGATTAACTGGAAAAGCAGCCTGGGCAAAAATCATCTATGGAGGGTAGAAATGATTGATGCCTTAGAAACTGAGTCAGGGCCAGGCATGTTGGGGCAGCCTTTATTACCAGCACATGGGAGGTAGGAATAGGCAGAGGCAAGCCTGATCTACATTTCAAGTTCCAGCCCAGTCAGGATTAAATATCAAGTACCTATCTGATAGACAGACAGATAGAAAAGAAAGAGATAAAAGAAAAGATAAGCAAGTAAGCAAACAAAAAAACCTGAGAAAGAATGAGGCAAAATCTTCAGCATAGACAGAACTAGTACTGGGTAATTCTGATATGAGTATTTCTTTACTCTGTTAACTAAGGAATAATCATAAAACCAAATCCAGATGAGGCTGATGAAGATTAAAGCAACCAGGAAGCAAGAAAAGGTCCAAATTCTTCTAGTTCCCTAAAGAAGTCAGATCTGCCTGGAAAATAATGCACAACTGATTATTCCTTTTGTTGATAAGTGAGTAGTTTTTCCTATCAGTAGATTAATGGAAGGAATTGGTGGCTGTGGTGTTTTGAAAGATGATGGCTCCCAAAGGGAGTGGCACTATTAGGAGGTGTGGCCTTGTCAGAGGAAGTGTGTCACTGTGGGGTGGGCTTTGAGCTTTTCTCAAGCTTCACTCAGCGTGACTGTCAGTCCACTTCCTGTTGCCTGCAAGATGTGGCACTCTCAGCTCCAGCACCACATCTGCCTGCACGCCATGCTCCCCACCATGATAATGGACTAAACCTCTGAAACTGTAAGCTAGTCATCCCAATTAAATGTTTTCCTTATAAGTGTTGTCTTGGTCATGGTGTCTCTTCACAGCAATAAAAACCCTAACTAATAAAAAAAAAAAAAAAAAAAAGAAAGGTAGCTGAGCAAGCGAGGGAGAGCAAGTCAGCAAGTGTGTTCCTCCATTATCTCTACCTCAGTCCCTGCTCCTAGTTTCCTGCCTTGAATCCATTTTGACATCCATTAACAATGAACCTGTAAACTAGAATATGTCTTTCCTCCCTAGGTTCTCATTGGTCAGTATTTTACCATACTAACAGGGAAGTAAGGAAGGACCTCATTGAGTCTAGGGTTATCTGTGTGTGAATGAGTACTGGATCACTCATTAGAGTATGGGGCAACCTACAAAGAGTGGTATCCATGAAGAATACTGACTTTTTTATTCCTATCAGCCATCAAGTACTAAGAGCTCCCCCAGCTAG
The DNA here is from genome assembly GCF_007827085.1 of Peromyscus californicus insignis. Taxonomy (NCBI): domain Eukaryota; kingdom Metazoa; phylum Chordata; class Mammalia; order Rodentia; family Cricetidae; genus Peromyscus; species Peromyscus californicus. Next base: position 118,592,648 of record NW_026294573.1, read on the forward strand.
GGGTGAGACCTAAAGAATCACTTCCTCATTAATGCTAGAATGTTGACAGGCTTGATCATGTACTTATCTTCTTAACATCTTATCCTCTGAAAAAGTAAATTATCCTTAAAAATGAACTATTAACTATTGTTTATGTGAAGACAGTAGTGCATATAGATGTTAAATAACTTTCCTTACCTCTAGATACAATATACGCATATAGCTAGAAAGTATAGTAATTAGCATTCAGTCAAGTTTGTGGACTGAACACGGGTCCTGACTGCCATGTTTCATTGCCTTCAAATGCAAGTTTATTCTATACACATGTTAATTCAGCATATCTCAGCAGAAGATCATGATCCCTGAAGGCAAATACTAAAATCCAAGCACCAATTCTATCTCTTGCTATTTCTGTACAGTCTGTAATTCTCTACTTTCTTTGTACTACAGTTGTCTGTTTAGTAAAACATGGTCTTTATAATCTCTCAAGTGGTGTTTTGAAAAAAAAAAGTAATGAGAAATGCTTAGCATTGTGCTTGACAGAATCAGGTGATTAATGAATATTAATTTCCATCCTCTTCTTTTTAATGTTTCATGGAGTGTGTGTAGAAGTCAGATCATGCAGTGCAATCATCAATGTGACTTTAAATACTGGGATGGTCAATAAATGTCACTTGTTAAAATAGAGCTGGCTTCCTACATAATTTGAACGTTCCTCTGAGTGAGAGTAAGAACCTGTCACCAGCTAAGGAAATGTACCTGGAATTGTCTCAGGCTTTATTCTAAGTTATCATTCACAGAGAGTTGAAAAATGTTTAGTCTATATTTGGAATTCATCTCAAGATTGTGATAAATTATGATTGATAGCAGTCCTGGGGCAGTGACAAAGGTAGCTTTTCAGAAAGGAAAATGAAACAGGAAACCAAGCAGTAGAACTCCATGAACAAATGACAAGAACCAGGCTACTGAAAACTCGTGCAGTTTTTTTCCCAACGGCACATTCAGTGGTTGTTGGGAGTGGAGGATAGAACCTGCCCCAAATTCCTCATGCCAAGGCTTCCAGCTGTGTACTGAGAATACACAACTGCACAGCAAAGAAGTATAAACCTGTGGAATGTTACAGTACTTCTTGCTATCTCCACATGGACAAAAGAAAATCACACGGCAGAAAGCATTTTAGGATCTTGTGCATTTCTGAACATATATGCAGTACTTTTATTTTAGTTAAAGTACTTTTTAACATGCTGTTAACCAGTATGCACTATGGAAATAGCTCAAATTTATTTACCATTTTGTTATAGGCAGTCATATTTTCCTCCAGAAATAGTATTCATACTCTATCATTGATTGTTTCAATTAAATAATTCCTTTAGTGAAATGAAAGTCTTTAATGCATTTTAATATATGAAGAAAACAACATATGATAACAACAAATATATTGTTGTGGTTTACTATTGAATCTAAATTCTTGTACTTACATCTCTGTTTATTGTTCAAATACATCTTTGAGTAACGGCATTAGATAAATATGTCAAAAATTGGGTTGATTTAAGTTCTCTCATTCTTGGGCTTAAATTGCAAAATGGGCCTTTAGAAATAGTGTTCATTTATTCTAAAAAGATGCAGTGGTCTATTTATTCTTCCATCACCATTGTATAAAATACTGATGTGCTATTGATTTGTTTTACAAACTCTGGAACATACTATCTTGAATTACTTATATACTCTATTTTTTTTGAAAAGGCCATTTTTTTATCTTCTTTAGAAAATTAATTAATGATCTATTTTTTTTCCTACAGGAATGTTCATCTTTGCTGAAAAAATTTAAATTATTCATTAGTTGTTTTTCTAGAAAAGAGTATTGAGATAAAAATTATTTAATATTAAACTATTAAATATTCTACAAGTTGAGCATACCTGCATTTCTATAAGCCTTTGGAACACACAGAACATTCCAATATTTATTCTTCAGCCTTCTTTTTCTTTCTTTTTTCCCTTTATTTTGAAAATAGTTTATTATTTCATACAATATATCCTGATTGTAGTTTCTACTCCTTCCACGCCTCCAAGGTCCTTCCCTCCTCCCTCTTCCTCTGGATTGACTCCCTTTCTGTCTCTCATTAGAAAAGAACAGGTTTCTAAGAAGTAGCAACCAAACACAGTAAAATAAATTATAATAAGATAATGCCAAAATAATCACATCAAAGCTGGACAAAGAAACCAACAGTAGGGGAAGAGTCCCAAGAACAGGCACAAGAATCAGAGACCCACTTGTTCACACAGGATTCCCATGAAAATACTAAGCTAAAAATCTATAATATATAATCAGAGTGGGTGGTGCAGACCCACATAAGCTCTGTGCTTGCTGCTTCAATCTCTGTGAGTTCAGATGCTTGTTGCTTAGTTGATTCAGAGGACCTTCTTCTGGTGTACTCTATCCCTCTAGCTCTTGCACTCTTTCTATCTCCTTTTATGCAAGATTCCCTGAGCAATGAAGAGAAGATTTTGATGGACGCTCTGTCCAATAATATCGGCCTGTGGGTCCCTGCATCTATTCTCATCTGATGCCAGACTGATATGGGATGTCTTTCTGTATGTTGTGAATATGTTTTGCTCCCATTGGTTAATAAAAAAAAGATGCTTTGGCCTATGGTAAGGCAAGATCAGAGCCAGATAGGAAATCTGAGCAGAAATACAGGGAGAAGAAGGGTGGAGTCAGGCACAGAGGCCATCCAGCCACCTAGGACCAAGATACGAGCATGGTAATGCCATGGCCACATGACAAAATATAGGTTAATAGAAATGGGTTAATTTAAGTATAAGAGCTAGTTAGTAATATGTTTGAGCAATAGGCCAAATGATTTGTAACTGATATCAAGCCTCTGAATGATCATTTACAAGTGGCCATGGGACAGGGCAGGATAGAAAAAGGTCTTTGTAAAAATGGTGTCCAACATGGGGCATGATCCCACTACCTTGTGATTAAGAGTCTCATGATCTACCAACTGGGCTCACCATGGATTTCTTGAATTATTTGGCACCCACTGTGTGGCATGGGCCCACATAAGACCTAAAAAAAGGATTCTAAACAGATAAAAACAAAACCAAAAAACAGCTTCCTAGCAGTATCTCTCATGTAGGCAGCAGTACAGAGATATCATGGCATTCAGGCTTGAGCACAGCATTCCTGCTGCAGGAAACAGAGGCATCCCCAAGCTGCACAGCATGCTGCAAGGCAGATTTAGTTTTTACTCATATAATCAAAAAAGGTTTGTGGTCCTGCTGCAGGCTACCTGTTTGCAGAATAGACCCCAGAGTTAGGGGGGAAAACAGGACTCTCCTGGGTACCTCTGCCATTTGGGGAAGCCAAACAGGGATGAGCCAGCAGCCAAAGCTGTAGCTTTGATCCTAGCCATGCCTTGTAGACGAAATTCTAAACAGTCTTATTAAATAAGAAACACAGAGCCAAATAAAGAGTTAAAAGTCCAAGAGATCAGAGTACTAGCGAAGAGCCAAGACTACCTTTAGCTTACCACTTGCTGCCATTGATTCCCCTGAGAGAGAGAGAGACCTTCTTCCTGTGTGACTTTTTATTTTTATTGCCTTTCTGTTCTGCCTTCTCATTGGCTCTAAACCCATCCACATGACTGCCTCATCACTGCCTGTCTATACAGACCTCCAGGTCTCTATGGTTGGTCCTGGGATTAAAGGTTCAGGTTACCATGTTTGGTTGTGTCTTTGACTACACAGAGACTCTGTCTACCATGTGATCAGATTAAGGGCGTGGGCTACCACCACCTGACTTCTATTCCTGGCTTGCTAATGACCTCTGATCTCCAGGCAAACTTTATTTACTAACATACAAATAAAATCACGTTTTACCACAATTAAAATATCACCACAATACCTGCTTAGCAGTTTAAAGCAATGATCAGAAAAAGATTACAGATACACAATAAAGACAGATTCAGACAAAAAGAAACCTCTAAATGGGTCACAGTATGTTTAAAAAATGTATGTAGTCCTGGGAGAGAGAGGAAAAAGAGTATAAGCAGTTATAGAAAGAAATAAAAAAAAAATAAAAAAAAATTCTTAGGCCAGGTAGTGGTGACACATACCTTTAATCCCAGCACTCAGGAGGTAGATGCAGGTGGATCTCTGTGAGTCTGAGACCAGCCTGGTCTAGAGAGCAAGCTCTAGGACAGGCTCCAAAGCTACACAGAGAATCCTGTCTGAAATCAGCAAAATAAATAAATAAATAAATAAAGTCTTTACGAAGACAATAAAAGTAATATAAAAATTTAAAAAAAAAACATTGTAAAGATGGAAAAATACACAGTCTGGATTATGTATATTATTATGTTCTATTTGAATTTTTTACCGTTAATGAGCTAACTGCAGAGAGATATTTGATTAAGGAGGCTACTAAGTTAAACCAACATATATATTTTAAAGGTATCTTGATTTTGAAATTTAGATCTTTGTATATGTTGCTTTAGAAAAGAGATTCTATTTTTGTTTCCACAGAAGATGAGAAACTAGGGATTGCTTCCATGTTAATATGATTTGATTGAGCAAGATCCCCTGAAAGGTCTCTGATGGTAATGATGGCCCAGGTGATTCAACATCCACAGCTTCAAGGCTGCTGGCTGAGATGGACCAAATACACAAAATACCCCAGTAAGGACTTGACCATAAATCTAAATTTTCTCAGGATCCCTGTAAGATTACCAGAACCCCCAAACAACAGGAAATAGTCTAGAAAACTATGCCCACATTTCCCAAAATAGATTATGGATGTGTATCTTTTTTTTTTTTTTTTGTTTTTGTTTTTGTTTTTTTTTGTTTTTGTTTTTGTTTTTTTTTAATTTATTTTAATTTATTTTGCAATACAATTCAGTTCTACATATCAGTCACGGATTCCCTTGTTCTCCCCCCTCCCGTCCCCCTCACCTTCCCCCCAACGCCCCCCCCATTCCCATCTCCTCCAGGGTAAAGCCTTCCCCACAGACTGAGGTCAACCTGGTAGACTCAGTCCAGGTAGGTCTAGTACCCTCCTCCCAGGCCAAGCCAAACAATCCTGCATAGGCCCCAGGTTTCAGACTGCTGGCAATGGTCGAGACACAGCCCGGATGTGTATCTTTTTTAGGGGGTTGGTTACAAATTATTATTGGTCATAGTCAATCACTTTCTAAAAGAAGAAAGGGGGATATGATATTGAAATTTATGATATAAAAATAATAGGATAAAATGGTAGGTTACTGAATCTACTTTAATCCAAAAAACAACTATTGACCTTCATATTTTACATTAGTATGCATTTTGGTTTATTGATACAAATTTAAAGTCAATTTTATTATATTGTATGCATATTTCTACTCTTGTTTAATATATTGTATTTATGCAACTCATTTAAAATGTAATATGAAATTAAAATACAGATTAATATTTATCTATAATAGTCAAATTTATAGTTATATTAGTTAGGTTTTCTAGGTACACAGAGATATATTTAAGAAAGATAGGTAATCTTCAAACACTTCAAAGACATAGAGAATATGACCTTTAAATGTTTTAATAAATTAAAATTCTGTTGACATGAGACAGAGTCCTGGCAGCACTGATCTACTCCCAAGAGGATGATGGACCTTGAAGACACTCCACACGTAGTTTGTCTTCTTATTGGCAAAATTTTCCTGTTGGGCAAAGAACTGCCCTTGCCTAGGCTGCTGACAGTAAGCATGGTGTCCAATCTGGACAAGCAGGATGCAAGGAAAAGTGACTTCTCAATCTTGCTGAGACAGGATAGGACAGTCCTTCAAATTTTCCTGCTTCTGATAATAAACTGTCAGATATTCTAGGCCTGTAGCCAAAGTTGGGTGCCCCAACATTGCAGAGAAACACTGGGTGACTGACCAGGCAGCCAGTGTTTCTACCACTTCTTGCAGTTTTTGGAAGTTGCTTGCTTGCACTTCCTGCTTACTCAGGTAATATTATTTTCCTTCTCAGGTCTGGGATGGGGTTGAAGACTATATAGTTACAATTACAATCTTCTCATATATTAGCTAAGGGAGTATTGGGTACAAGACTTAGACTCTTCAGAATAAGACAGCTATTGCAGTAATCTCTGTAATTTGCCAATTACCTGTGGTCTGGACATTTAGAATGTGTTTCTTGCTTGATGTTGTTATTGTAGGTTGTAGTTCCCTTTTTGTTTATGTTATTACCTTTTCTTTCTTTCTGAACAACAGTTAATCGCATTTCCTATTGTACATAGTTTTCTATTAGGATTAGAACCTTCTTATTTAGATTTAAAAAAGGAGGAGGTGTAGAAATTCAAACCATTCAGCCAATGGCTTCAGGGTAACAAGCCCTAGAGTGTTGTCTTGTCTGCCTATATGATTGCTTATGAGCTGAGGAAGAGATTGAGCACTCTCTTGGGTGGTCAAAGCTGCATCAAGCAGCAGAGAGTGGCTTCCTGTTGGTACCCATTGCCCTTGGGCAGAATGGCAGCTGATTCAGCAGTGCATTTACTCGTTTTGTATTCTTGAGTGTGATCCCCATTTTATTGCTTAATAAATAAGTCTTTTTCCTAGACATCCATTGATTTCTTCATTGCCAGAGATGACTGAATAAGGCCCTAATCTATGAGTACAGCAGAATATCATTAACAATCATTTTAATACTTTTATCTTTTTTAGACTTTTATTATTTTATGTAATATTTTATTTTACTTTAGATCTCCTGACTATCTAGTCTCTGGTTCTTGGTCACCCAGGCAGTGTCAGGTATGTATTCTATCATGTGGAGTGGACCTTAAATCAAATCAGACATTGGTTGGCTACCTCCACAAGTTCTGTGCCACCATTGCCCCAGCATATTTTTTCAGGCAGGACAGATATTAGACCAAAGGTTTTGTAGCTTGGTTGGTGTCCACATTTCTTTTCTGGTGGCCTGCAGAGTATCTTCCCATACCAAAATCCCTAGAACACAGGGGTGAAGGCCAGATGCAGGCACAAGCTTGATTATCCCATGTTCAGTGACCTGTGTGTGTTGTCCTTAGCAATGGAATTCCACTGTCAACTTACAGAGAGTAACCTACTCTCTTAGAACAGCTTATCTAATTTTAGGTGTTTGCATGGAATATCTTTGGCCAATAACTTAATTGAATGCAGCCTAGTCACTGTACTGAAAATCCCAGTTGATGATGAGTTGAGAATGTCTCCTCATTATTAGGAGACCTCAATAGGATTACCTTCATATATTTTAGGCAGTTTCTACTGCACTGGGTTTTCATTTCATACTTCCAATGACCTTCAATTCTAGCTGTATCTTCTCACATTCTCTCTCTCTCTACCTTATCTCTCCTTCTCTTCCCCACCCGATTCATTCCCACATGCCACAAGCTTCCATAAAATCTATTCTAGTTTCCTTTTCCAGTCTTCACTGTATATATTTTCTGTGAGATTCTCAAAGATCTTGCTAAAACAAGCCTTCATGTATTCATCACTATGCATTGGCATTCAATTTTCCATATTTTGTGAACTAATTACAGTATAATTACATATTCCACTAATTAGTGGATGTTTCTATTTGTTTACTTATTTTTGCAATTCTTTCCCAAAGAAGCTATGAGTCTTCTTGAACCTCTCTGTTGTGGAAATATATTTTGCTTGTCTTTTTTATGTATATATAGGAAGAAAATTATAGTTTCACAGGAATGGTACCTAGTCAACTCTAAAAAGCAACAACACTATCTCCATATAAATTCAGAAGTATATTTATTTATACTTCCAGTAACATAGTATATAAGTGCTGGTTGTACTAAATCCTAATAACTCTTGGGAGTGCAGATTTTTGGTCTTAGGCACTAAGCATCTACTGATAATATATAGTACTTTATCTAGTCATTTTCCTGATGACTAATCACATTGAACAACATGATTATTGTTCATAAAAATAATCTCTCTGCAAAAGTTAAATAAAATTATTAATTGTACAAATATATGATTCCATTTTTACTATTTCCATTAGATTTTTAGATTTTGCAATCTGGATTTATTTACTCTATTTAGGACTGAACTCAGAAATTCATGACAGATAGTGTTCTACCACTAAGCTGTATCAACAACCCTGTTTCTATTTTGCATTTTGAGGCAGCATCTTGGTAATTAATTCAGGTTGGCCTACAACTCTCATGTTCTAGTGAACACAACAAGCCTTGAACTTGTGACCTTCCTTATTTGGCCTCTCAATTAGTGAGCATCATAGGCCTGTTCAGTAGGCATAACTTATTAGGTCATTAAAATATTTTAATAGTCTTAATGGATGTTACTAATTTCTCAGAGTGTGAATAGTTACGTTTGATGCTACTCTGAGTACTGTAGGAATATATTATAACAGTTCTATATTTAGTTACCTTCCATTGGATATTGATAACTCTCACGCATGCAAGAAGCTATCTTGGATCCAACATTAAATTCCCTCTTCTTGTGAGCAAGATACTGCTCAGTTCTCAACTTTGCAGCTGTAGCTTTTCTCTGGGAGCTTAGAATTTTGTGAGTATGTATGACTCAGACCTCTGCAAACGTATGGGTGGGGTTTACTTGCATATTTTCTATCTCAGCTTCAGTGGCTTATTCTTTTTTTTTGCATTTTACCTCTGATTTTCTAACCTCTGCTATAGACTTGGATTCAATCTTCTCTAAGACCAACACGCCAATTTTCTGCTTGAATTCAAGCCATCATCTCTGTACAGTGAGAGATGCCTTAGGTGAAATCTGAACACTGATGAGTCTCATATAAGGTAGGATTTTTATTTAATGAATTGATTTGTTTCCTGTGTCTAGCTCTTTTTTCTCTAATCATATTTCAATGCTTTATATTATTTCAATGATTTATATATGGTTGATTTCTCCTGCTATATATACATTAGCATTTCAGATTGTGATGTAAGCTTACAGTTGTTGGCATATAATACTGTAATGCAAACTAATTCACCATCACTCAATGCAGAACTGTAATCAATCCATATTTTTAAACCCAGTAAAATATAGGCAGCAAGATAAACACTTATACATCTTTTATTATGCAATTCAACTCAGTTAACCTTTGATATGTAACCATCATCACAACCTTCTCTAGAGTGATTCATTAGTGCAAAAATGAATTCCCAGCTAATGGAAATAGCTTCTCATCCCAAGCTTTGACCCATCATAGGTGTATTTTCCCCACTTAGGCTTTAATTTAGTTATTTAAGTGTATCTTCTAAGTTGAAACATAGAGACTATTAGTCCTTTTATTTAACTCAGCAGAAAATTTTCAAAGTTCATCCACATTGTAGAATGCACAAGAATTCCATTTCTTTTAGAAGTTAACATTCTGGGTTTTTTTTTGTATATGTTATACAATAGGTGACTTAAAGGATGTTATTAAGCTAGAATGAGAGGAGAAGGTATGGAAGAAAATAACTAATGCTAAACATGATTCAAAAAATTCATGTGGAAAACTTACTACTGATGTAGACTCTTCCTAAAATATATACATATACATCTATAAAAATACTTTAAGTGGAGACCCTATATCAGGGCATCAATGTCCCTACTAGATACAACAGACTAACAAAATGCCCAGTTTCAGGAATTGGTTGCATTTTTTAGAATAGTTGAGCAGTGAGGTCCCATGGGCCTGTACCCTGAACATTACTGTCCATTGCCATTGTTCTTGGCTCTCCCTCACCTCAGAAACTGACAGGTAGATTTGATTGCTAAAGATTCCACATAGTTGAATAATAGAATATGGAGAAATAAAGCTGGTACTGATGTGGAAGCTTCATCTCTACTGACTAGCTTTAATAAGGCTGGAAGGAAAAATATATGTTACCAAAGAAGAACAGGATTCACCAAACTTACCTGAAGGAGAAAAGAATTCATGAGTATTACCTGGTTATGAACCTTAGGAATGTCAACACTGAGGGCTCCAGCAAGACATGTCCACTGGACATGTGACACCAACACCATGGGAGTAATGAGTCACTTTCGGTTGGATTTAAGGCCCAATTCTACAAAATGAAACCCATACCTGGCACCATCATTGGGGCCAAAATGACAGGTTCTATAAGAGAACATTAATACTATTCTACTAAAGTGACAAGGTATTAAATTGATTCCTAATGATTTAACATTCTACACATATATTGATGCATCTCTCAATTCTCATCATCACATCTTTATGTAGTAAATGGCAATTAACACAGAGACCACAAATGATCAAGGTGCAGAGAATAAAAGATTGCAGAGAGCTCAGACCTAAATGAGACATGTATGTCACATCCTCTCTCAAATCTCACCAATCATTGTGGAAGGGGGAGTGGAAAGATTATGTAAGAAGTAGAGATAGTACACAATGGTAAGGAAACTGTTTTCCAAACACAACAGAGAAGTAGCATATAGGAACCCATAGGAGTATTGACAATATGCACAGTTTTGCATCAATCAGTTCAAGCCAGACAACATTTCAGCATGGGGACATGAAATGGTCCCAATATCCTATCATAGCTAAGGAGCTATTGGAGTATGATAGCTGCTAAGATGGGGGAGTCAGTTTTCTTTAAATGTGTGGTTCTTTGTAGGTTAACCATGCTCCAGTGGAAGGCTGCACATTCATAAATATATGGGTACTCAAATTGGACTTTGTGAGTTTAAAAGAAAAAGAGGGTACAAAGGTATGTTGATAAAAAAGGAGCAGCAGATCTGTGAAGATTTCAGGAGGGGCGAATATGATAAGAACATTAGTTGAAATTCTCAATGATCTTGTATAGTAAGAAAAATAATTTTTTTCCATTTTCAACACATCTAAGTTTAAAACTAACATGTTCCAAAACATTAAAATATAATTGCAATATCATCATCATTTTAATTTGCTATTTGAAAAAAATATAATTCATTTTAAACTCAATTTACTTGAATTAGAGTGAGTTTCATAATTTCTTAAAATATAAAAACATTTGTATTGTGATCACTCAAATCCCAAACCCATATATATCTTTTTTATTCATTTTTTTCTAAATGAATCTAGATGAAACCTAAAAAATATCCTAGATGAAAAATTTATCCTTCCCATATAGAAACCTTCCTGTCTTGTAATCCAAATAAAACACAGATGAAGTAATCAGTGGGGTTGCCGTGTGGTAGAAGAAGCTGCTGCTGGAAGCAATGACTTGACCATAGTCCCCATTCCCAGGTGCAAGATACCTTCACAAGGATTTGTCAAGGAGGCTATATATTCCACACCCTCCATGCCCCCCAACTTCCTGCTCAATATATATGCTCTTCTCAGTCAGTCTAGTTTTCCTACCTAACTAAAGGATAAGTTCATATTGTGGAAGATGCCACACACCTCAGTCACAGGATATAAGTAAAGCAATCTGGAGCTGAGATGGAAACTTGCTAGCTGGATTTCAAGTGCCTGAAGGTGTCATGTGGGCTGCTAGAAGAGAAAAAGTGTCATTGGTCTCACCCTGCTCTTAAGACTTGGAATCCAAAGACCAAGTACCGAGGCAGTATTTCTCCACCAGTACAATTGAGGAATGAATGTTGTGGGGAACCAACGGCTCTCTGACTGAGTTGGAGCACCACCACAACGGACAAAACTTATGCCTGTCACTGTAAGCCTGGCTAACAAATGGCCTGGGGAAATCATAGGACCAAATGACAGGATTATTGCTCTGTTTTCATTTAACTGACATGGCATGAAAATGGCTTCTACTCATCTATGCTTATATCTATAGACAAAATCTGCTCTGAGTTATTTAGGAAGCTTATACAGTGGCGAATGTAGAGACATATGGCTGATGTTTATGTAGAAAATAAGTGATGGTTCCTTATGTGCTCAGCTAGCCCTATACCAGACAAAGGAACATTGTGAAGGAGATGGCAGGAAATATGGAAGAGGTAAAAAATATTTTGGACAGCAGAGGAACTCAGGTTCCTACTCTTTCCTTTGAAATTACTGGTTTTAGACAGATTCTGGGAAGAAGAGAAGTCATTGTCTTCAAGAGTGTACTCACTACTGAGCTCAGTGGGCTCCATGAGATAACTCCATTCTTTCAGTCACACTGACAGTCCTGTTTAAGCTCAATAGGTCACAAAGGAATCAGTAGACATGAACATGAGAGATGAAACTGTGGGGAGAAGACAGAGTGAATAGCTGTGTGTGTGCGTTTCAGAGTAGTCAGTGTATATTGTGTCCATGTGTGAAATTGTGCTTCTTACCTTTTAAAAACTATTTTCCTCATTTGAATGCTATTTGTTTGTTTTAGGAATGCATATGTTGCATGTAGCATTTGCATGTGTGTGCACATCTGTGGATCTGTTTGTCTGTGTCCATGTGTGGAGGTCTGAGCCTGACAGGGTAACTTCCACTATACCTCCCCTTTCTACTTCTTGGAACACGTATCTCACTGAACACAGAGTTTACCAGCTGGACTAGACTGTTTGGCCAACAACCCTGGGCTCCATTTTTACTGCTACCCCCAGAAAAATGCATTAAAAATACTCTGCTGTTGTTTGGATCCTTGATTATGTGCTTTTAAGAACCTACATTTACAAGATTCTCTATGAAACACAGGAATACAGAAGGGGGTTGTTGAGGTATGAAGGTCACTAACTGAGAGAAAGGAAACAAAAGACAGTATTAGGAGCTAAGAATGAGTGAAGTACATCCTATGCACTGCATTTAATACATTTAAACATAGAAATTTTTAAAATTTTCATGCATATTTTAAAAAAATTCTGAAGACTTTTTAACTAGTATTTCAGTTTTATCTATTTCTTAATTACAAAATAAAAGTAACCTTTTAGTTGTGAAATGATGAACACATGTGTTACTTAATTCAAAATATGTGTTATAGATATGTTAAGAGTGCCAACATGGGTCTTGGAATTCAGGAGAAATGACAAGAATCTGAGGTCAGAGAGACTGGGGAGATGTCTAATTGGTTAAGAGCACATGTCGCTCTTACAGATGACACAAGTTCAAGTTCTGAGCACCAGTATCAGACAGCTTACAACAGCAGCCTGTAAATCCAGCTCTGTAAAATAGAGCACCCCATCTCCTCAGGCACTTACACACATGGCACATACTCACATACATGCACACATACACACAATTGCAAAGAAAATGAAATCTTTTAAAAAAGTAAATCAAGTTCTGTTGTCATCGGGGTGAACCATCTTGTCCATTCCCTTGCCTGCAGGCTAATGTCTCAGAGCTAGTTTGTTTCATGAGACAGATTTTCAGTCCTGATTCTGCCTTTTATTAACTTTGCAATTGTGACTGAAATGTGTTTTTAATATCTAGGCTGTTTGATTTCTAAAATAGAATATTAATGATATTGTTATTGTAAGTTTGTGTGGGTAATTTTGGAAGATCTATGTAAAGTTTTATTGAAACAACCATAGTTGTATTATTTGAATCTATTTAACTTTTATGAAAATGCTGACATGAAAATAAAAGTAATATTTAATACTGAAAGTGTGCACCTATAAGCTCTTAATTAATAATTCAGCAAATATATAAAAATACTGCAGTGGATAATTCAAGTGGGTATGCTCAAAGCCTGGCCCAGAGTTGCTCCTAATGTGTTCTAATGACCTCATCTCCTCCTACTTTATGCTTTTTTTTTGTCCACCTGCTTAAGTAATGAGCACATTGGTTCTTGGTTGTTAATCAGTTTAACCAATCTGTACAAAAGATGAGAGTTTTTCTGTAATGATTAATTTCACCTTTCTGAATGTATTGTCAAGGTCATTATTATTTTTTAATTCTAATTCAAAATGTATTATTAATCCCTCTTTTCTCCAAATGACAAAAGAAAAATCTGGATGATTATTTAACAACCAAGAACCACCAGCTGGTACTCCAGACTGGTGGAAGCCACCATGTGTCACCACTATATCCTACCATAAATCCTTAAAAATGAGAATGCAAAAGGCAAATTCAGTTCATAATGCCTTTGGAGATGAGCCACAGAGAGGCATCATCATTTCAATGCTATAAGCAGCCATTAAGGAGCTGGGATAGGAAGCAGAGGATGTAAAGAAAAATTGGTATACATTAATGAATTTAGAGAATTTATGTGACTTCCATTCAAAGTATCTTGTAAAAGTGCTAAGATAACACATTTAGAATTTAAATGCAAACATTCCTGTTTACTAGTGTCACAAAGGTTTATTATAACTATAGTGATAGAGTAGCAATAAAAATATTACTCAACAGAGAGAGAATGAGAAAAAGAGAGAGGGGGAAGGGGAGCAAGCAGTGTACATTTAAAAATGTTTATTTTGGTCCTTTACACTTTATTTTCAGACACTGTCCCTGTTTTATTGGTTATTTCAGGACAATGATGCTTATACAGGCCAATAAGTAGTTCATTGTCCTTTGTGAATTATGAAGTGTGGTCTACTGACAGCTAGATGCTCTCAAGGATGTCTAGTTCCAAAGGTACTTAGTGCAATGTTTGGGTAACTTTGGGCTCAACACAGAACTATAACATGACAAAACACAATATGATATGTTTCAGGTGAGTTTTAACTTTGGAAAATATTAAAAGCAGGTCTTTTTGCATTCCTCAATATATTCATTGAATCAGACGATTATGTCTATTCTCTGTTGTAGCCTGCAGTTGGTTGGAAAGATTCTGTTGATAGGGTCTAAGACAAGTGTGAAGGACTCATGGCATCTGGAACTTTTACCTCCTTTATGCATTGCACTGGCTCTGTACTCTTAGCGCTTATGTCGAGAACTGAGCATTTATCTCTTTTAGATCCATAGACCTCTGTGCTACTCCGAGAAGCTGGGGGCAGTGGCTGTCCTGCTCATTTTGCCTCTCCTGTAACACACAGCGTAAGTATGTAGATGTTCCCATCATCCTTCTTTGTTACTATACTCTGCTCCCTTTGAGAACCCTGTGACGTGCATGGACTAAGCACTCAGAAGGCTCTGTGCATATAATCTTATAATATTTTATATTGATGCTCATAATTAGAAAGAAATGGGAAATATTCTTTTATGGCATGATAGCTTCTAACTGAGAGAGAAGGCAAAAGGGCAAAGTTGATTTCTGAGTTGTGTCATAAAGACCTGGGAAACGGAAGGCTCCTGTGGTCAACTTGACCTCAGGTAAATATTGTGGGTTGTATGAAACCAGACTACTCCAAATGAATAATTTAAATTTGAATAGTCTTTAGCAATTTAAATTATCAACTGACTATATCACATTTCAAACCTCCAGGAACCTTTTTTTCCATCTAAATGATAAAATAAAAGGCAGATACTTTGAGTGAAAAAATAGACAATGGTAATACACGGTTCCTTTTCCTAAACACGCATTACATATTAATATTTGGAATTCAGAGCACCATCTCCTCTGTGTAAATAAAGAAGTTGGTATGTCTGATAACTAGGATAACTTGGGAGATAACTGCTTTTCCAAGTTAGCTCCCAACTTATCCTAGTGTCCTGCCTTATCTTTTCCCATTCCTCCTTCATTCCCAGCACAGCTGACAATACTTTCTTCTACATTATGCTTCATGCCATTCTGGCGCACTTTGACCTATTTATTTGTGTTTGACCACAACTTCTACCTTGGATCTCAGTTTCTAAGAATTGATAGTAGCTTTATTTCTTTTACTGTTCCAAGGTTTTAATAACATCCATTTCCCTTAAGAATTTTAATGTCAGATGTGCAGAATGTCGGTAATGGTATCAAATATGAGTAAGTTATAATATTGCTTTAAATCATCTATATGTATAACACTTAATTTAATCATACTACATGATCTGTGAGTTGGACAGTTTAGGAAACTGAAGCATTATGTAGTCAGAGAGCTATTCCAGAGGATGACAGAATAAGAATGAAGACTTAAATTGAAGTTGCCTGGGGGTCATCATCTGTTACTGGAGCATGCTATCAATCTCTCAGGACCCCTTACTCATCACGGACCTTAACAAGTTCCTTGTTTTCTTATTGCCCATGTGTCTCAGGGCCAGTACCTTCTCATAACCTTGTGTACAGCAGCCCTCTGACACATACCTGTGTGAATATCATCAGTCTCTTCTTCCCCTGGTGTCAGGGCCTCTGTGATGTGTTTCTTCAGTTTAGCAATTAATACAAAAAAAGAAAGAACAATGCTGTTCTCCATAAGCTAATTGGTGATAGAATTTCTGGAGAAACGAAGTGGCAGAATGTATTAAAACATTTTTCATGAAGTCCCAGAAGTGACGTTGCTGCCCTTGGTCATAAATGACTGAGAGGAACTCACACAATTCTACAGTCCACCCCCCTTTTTTGTATTTCAACAAACTTTCAAACTTGATTATAAAGAGCCCTCGGTTCCTATAGGTGATGTTGATTTTATTACAATGACGTTTGTTAAGATAAACCCAGAAACAATTTAAACACTCTAGCTCATCGCTCTCAAGAGACACCCTAGTTATCATGGTAGACAGTAGGGGAAATAAAGGAATAATAACAGCTATCATTCTGCACACAGCATTGTGAAACAGAATGTTTTGAATGCAAACCTACTATAACATTGACTGCTTTCTAGGTTCTATAGATAGATATCATTCTCCTCCTCCTTCCCTTCTCCTCATTATCATTATTTTACAGATAATAAATTGAAGGTGAAGTAACTCAAATCCATTGCCCCTCCACTGAAAAAAAATAAATCAGAGAATTAGGCCTCAAATACAACCTCTTAAATACAAACACAAAAATTTTTAACATCAACTGTTTCTACATTTTTTTCAAATGCTTGGTTCCTATTTGATAATGAAAACTCACTCATCAGTTACTGACATCATGGTAGACCTTAAACTTAGAAGAATTTATTTCTAGCACATTAATTTAGGTAAACTTAAAGGGTAGATTATATTAAAGGGAAGCAAGGATGGATACATGGATGGGAAGTATCACTGTCTGTGAAGTGTAAAGAGGAGACACAGGAATGGCAGCAAGACTTGGTTTGCCTTTAAAAAAAAATGCACTCACTCTCTGAAATGGCAAATGACAACTTCCAAAGGTTTCAGGGGGTCTCTCTAGCCCTCACATATTTCAACAAGGATTATGTCCTTAACTCCAGAGAATGAAACATTAGATAGTATTGTATAAGGGATCAAATATTTAGAATAATAGAAATGTGGAAGAAAATTAATTTCTGAAATGCCTCTATAGAACATATCACTTTCTTATTTTAGGAATAAAACACTATATGAAATATATGCTCTCAATATTTTAAAGTTTTAAATAATTCAAAATGACAAATATATGCAATATAAATTATAGGAAGCAGTAATTGCAGATAAATTAGAGTGAGTATTCAGTCATAATGGCATTAAATAGGGAAAGGGGATTAAAAAATTGAGAAAAGGTGATATTAAGTAACAGTATTAAAGGATATGATACAAGTTACAAAATATTAAATTGCACATTTCGCTAATCTGATGGATGAATGAATGTTCAAAATCCAATGGACTTATTATAACTTACTACAGTGAGAAACAAGAGGAGTTTGGCTTCTGAGATGAGATGTATTCTGTATGATAGTGAATAAGGACCAGTGAGGTGGCAACTCTTAGGCCAGTGTTTCTCAACCTCCTTCATGCTGTGACCCTTTAATGTAGTTCCTCATGTTGTGGTGACCCCTCCCCAACAATAAAAATTATTTTCATTGCTAGTTCAAAACTGTAATTGTGCTACTGTTATGAATCATCATGTAAATGTCTGTATTTTCTGGTGGTCTTTGGCAACTCCTGTGAAAAGGTCATTCTATCCTAAGGGGGTCAAGACCCACAAGTTTCTTTGGTGTAGAATGTTACTCAGGTTGCCTGGAGGTTTACTTTGTCATGTTAAATGCTCAGTCTCAATACATACTGCTTGCAGTTGCCCTTAAACTTTGACCTAAATATCTACAATGGATTTAAATAAATCAATCACATTGGCTACTTAGCCCACCACAGTTAAAATAAATGCAATAAAGACAATCAAGAGTGGTCTTGAAACATTGAGAGAGGGAACTGAATAATCAGTTCTGGAGTTAGGCAGTAGTGAGTAGCAGATTGTATATAATCAATAAAGTCATGGGCCAGATATTTGTATATAATTCACTCAAGTTTATATATTGACACCATATACTACTGTGATGGTTTGAAAGAAAATGGCTCCCACAGGGAGTGACACTATTAGTCAGTGTGGCTTTGTTGGAGTAGGTATAGCCTTGTTGGAGGATGTGTGTCATTGAGGAGGCAGGCTTTGAGGTCTCATATATGTTCAAGCCATGCTCAATGTCACAGACCATTTCCTGTTGCCTTTCTGTTGAGATGTAGGACACTCAGCTACTTTTCCAGCACCATGTCTGTCTGCATGCCACCATGTCACACCATGATAATTGACTAAACCTCTGAAAATGTAAGCCCCCCCCCCAACTAAATGTCCTTTCTTTATAAAAGTTGTTATGGATCTCTGCATCTGCTTCCATCGGTCACTGAAGAAAAGCTCTGTGATGACAGTTGAGCAGGCTTTTTGGAGCACACTACCTATGATGGGACACATCGCACAGCCTTGAGGCAGAGGGAGGGCCTTGGACTTGCCTCTACTGGATGTGCCTGCCTTCTTGTGGGGGAAGTGGGAGTTGGGTTGGGAGGGGGAGGCTGGGGTATGTGGGAGGAAGGGAGAGGGCGATCTTTGATTGGTATGTAAAATGAAAGTTTTCTTAATAAAAACATAGAAGAAAAAATTTGCTGTGGTCATGGTGTCTCTTCACAGTAAAAGAAACCCTTACTAAGACAGAGGTTGATATCAGGAGTGGGGTGTACTCTTTGGTGAGATGTGTTTCATTACTAATGCTTTTGATTGTGTGCTATTTTTAGAGATGCATATTATGTTATTAAAAGCAACTAAATAAAAGTGAACTGTTCATAGATTGATGAGTGTGTCCAGGAGTTGATGCTGACTTGGAAGAATACATTGTTGTCTTGTAGATATATCACACATTCCTTATCTTTCTGCCAAGCAATTCACAATTTCCTAGGATCCATTCTGATTTCTCTTATCCTTCCTATGACACAGATGAAACATCCCAGTTTCTTCAGGCAAAGAAAAATTCTATCACTTGTTCTCTATATGGGACCCATCTCTCCTCATATTTCTATGGCTCTGTTCTTTTCCTGGTTCCCATTTTTTCACTCTCCATCAGGCTCTCTCTCAATGCTGAGTCATTTTTACCAGCATGCAAACAGTCTAGTCCCTTTCATTTTCACTTCTGTCTTAGGGTTTCTATTGCTGTGCAGAGACAGCACAACCATGGCAACTCTTATAAAGAAAAACATTTAATTGGGGTTGCTCAATTACAGTTCAGAAGTTTAGTCTATGTAGAGCTCATCCATTTCTCTGTCATTGGGTGATCCCTGTGTCTTTCTTAGGGTCCTGTTTTCTAGGTAGCCTCCCTGGAGTTGTGAGTAGCAGTCTAGTCATCTTTGTTTTACATCTAGTATTCTTCTATGAGTGAGTATGTACCATGTTTGTCTTTCTGAGTCTGGGTTACCTCACTCAGGATGATTTTTTTCTAGATCCATCCCTTTTCCTACAAACCTCATGATGTCATTGTTTTTTTCTGCTGAGTAGTACTCCATTGTGTACATGTACCACATTTTATTTATCCATTCTTCAGTTAAAGGGCATCTAGGTTGTTTCCAGGTTCTAGCTATTACAAACAATGCTGCTATGAATATAGCTGAGCAAGTGCCCTTGTGGTATGATTGAGCATTCCTTGGGTATATGCCCAAGAGTGGTATAGCTGGGTCTTGGGAAACAACCTGGACATGAGTGGGGGTAATGAAGGACAAAGTTTAAGGGAAAAAGAGCTTAGGGAAGTGGGAGATCCAAGCTGGATCAAGAACAGAGAGGGAGAACAAGGAAGAAGAGACCATGATAAATGAAGACAACATGAGAATAGGAAGAAGCAAAGTGCTAGAGAGGTCCCCAGAAATCCACAAAGATACCTCCACAATAGACAACTGGCAATGGGTGAGAGAAAGCCTGAACTGACCTACTCTGGTGATAGGATGGCCAAACACCCTAACTGTCGTGCTAGAAATCTCATCCAATGACTGAGGGAACCAGATGCAAAGATCCACGGCCAGGCCCCATGTGGAGCTCCGGGAATTCAATTGGCGAGAAAGAGGAGGGATTGTATGAGCAGAAATTGTTGAGACCAAGATTGGAAAAAGCACAGGGACAAATAGCCAAACTAGTGGAAACATATGAACTATAAACCAATAGCTGAGGAGACCCCCATCTGGATCAGGCCCTCTGGATAAGTGAGACAGTTGATCATCTTGAACTGTTTGGGAGGCACCCAGGCACTGGGCCAGGGACCTGTCCTTAGTGCATGAGCCCGCAGTTTGAAACCTGGGGCTTATGCAGGGACACTTCACTCAGCCTGGGAGGAGGGGACTGGACCTGCCTGGACTGAATCTACCAGGTTGAGCTGAATCCCCAGGGGAGTCTTTGCCCTGGAGGAGATGAGAATGGGGGGTAGGCTGGGGGGAAGGTAGTGGGGCGTGGCGGTGGGAGGGGGGAGGACAGGGGAATCTGTGGCTGATATGTAAAATTAAATTAAATTATAAAATAAAAAAAAATTTAAAAAGTTCAGTCTATTATCATCAACGGTGGGACATAGCAGTGTTCAGGCAGATATGATGCTAGGCAAGTAGCTAAGAGTCCTATATCTTACAGGCAGCACAAAGTCTGATATACTGGCTGATACTGTGAGCATAAATGAGACCTCAAAGCCCACCTCCACAGTGACACACTTACTCCAATAAGACCATACCTACTCCACAAAGCAACACCTCCTAATAGTGCCACTCCTTTTGGAGGCCATTTTCTTTTAAACTGCCATAACTATCTTCCGACAGTGGTAGAGGATGAGGATTCAGTGTCTCCTTAGGCTTCAATGAGATCTTGAAGGTAGAGCCACTTCACAATGGTATCACTGTCCTCAGCAGAGGAAGAAGACACATCACAGCTCCAATCTCGCATCTTCCTTCTTGCCTTCTATTCCTCTGACCCGTTTGAAGGTACAGAGAGGATCAACCAAGTACTCTCCAAGAAATAGATTCTCAATACAGCCTGGCCACAGTGGCCCTGTGACCTCATTCTTACCAGTTAAGAAGGGTGAAAAATTGCTATCTGTTATTTTAGCTGACCCACATCTGGTGCTTTGTTATAGTAGCCTGCGCACATCAGTTGAGGTTGGTTTAAGAAAGAAAGAATGGGGACATAAATGATGATATAACCTTTGCATAAAGCACAGTCAGTCACTGTTGGGATAACTGGGTCTTAAGGATGTTGATGGACAGCAGTTTTCATAGTAATTTCCAGATGACCCTATGAAGTTGCCAGGGATACAAGAATGTACCTTAATCATCAAAAAGGATTTGCCACCAAGATGACATGAAAAGTGAAACTCAATATTATTTTAGGGACAGTATTAAATTTTGAGGAATGAGAAAAGAATCATAAGAAAAATATTTAGATATATTTTTATACTGTTTCATTATTACTTTTTTAAAATATTGTTTCAACACTACAAAACTTTCACATGATTTCAAAACTCAGCTTAGACCCTAGGGAAACTAAGAAATTTCTATAGGACTTGAAACAAGTATATTTTCTTTTAGTTTTGAGCAGTGTTAAATATTTCCCCTAAGGAATTTTTGCAGCAGTAGAACATTATTTTTAAATTAATTTTTTCATTAACTGCTTGTTTCCTTTGAAAGGGGAGCAGCTGTTAGTGCTGGCAGATTTCTTCCCCAATCTTTGAGCGCAAATCAAAAACCATTTGTTTTGTGGATGATTTACAGTATGACAATTTGTCTACAAATATGTCACTGCCTGTTTACTTCGGTATGTGTCAATTGGATTTAGCTCTCTTTAACAGAGAAGAGAGTAATGCTGTCTTGACAGCATCGGTGCCTGCTGCCTGGCTCTACAGCCTCCCCCTCAACTTCCTGTTGCCCCTGAGAACCACAGGGAGTGAGAAGCCCCACGCTGGGCCCAGGGAAGGCTTAGCAGGACCAGGAGAGCTATAAATTAGAGATGCTGGCTCTTACAGCGAAAGGAGAGAGCTGTTCACACAGTGGCAGATATTTCTGGGCAGTGCTTTGATTAAGTCTTGGAAGAACCTTAATAGACTGCCATTTACTAGAAAAGAGCCTCTTAGAGACGAGTGCTGGAGGTTGGAGACGGGTTTCCCCTTTGTCAGCTCCTTCTCTACTGAACAGCTGAGGCGTGCATTTAAAGAAGATCAAATTAAAGGCTTATTCAGCATATACCAGATTTCCAGGAAGAAAAAAAAAATCAGCTTCAGCTTACTTCTTTGTAAGTATCATCTTCCATGTGCCGCTTTCCATCACCCGAGGACTTAGCAATATAAGGATCCAGACTCCTTCCCATAGTCAGGCACATCGCTCTCCCTGTCAGGGACACTTATAAAAGAAACTTGCATATAACAAGAAGACTGATCTGAGCTCCTGAACCCAGACGCTTTCTGGGATGTTTCTACGTGTGTAGATTACTTGGACAAATCCTAATATTGCTACTTTGTGACAAATGAGGAATGTTCCCTCTTACAGAATTCAGAACCAGCATTAAAATCATGATAACTGAGTTACTAATCTCTGTCCATTTTCCAAATGTTTGGGTTTTTTATATATTTTTTTCTTTAAAAATGAAATGCAAGAAGACAATGGAAAACCTAACAGAGATTATTTCATGGAAAATACAGGGGTGGGCCATGTACTGACATGTTACATTAATACACAACTTTATAAATCCTTAATAAATAGATACAGGTGTGGTTTATAAATCAAGGGCATAAATAAATTTAAAGTTTTCTGTATGAAATATCTGCATAAACATACTGCTCACTAACTCTATCTCAGAGGTTCCTTTAGGGTTCCTTTGTAATTCTTATTCACCAAAGCAAAATGATAGCTTGTTCTTGGTTGATGCTAGAGCAGAGCCTCCTTCTCTGGGTCGGAGGGGAGGGGTCACTAGGGAGAAGATACATTGAGAATGCCAAACTTTACAGAGATCAGGTGACTCAATAGTTGCCCACCAACACAAAGACACAAATGTTCCTGAATTTTTCCTCACCAGTGTACAGATTGATCTGGAAAAGCTTTTTCTGACATTTCAGAACATCCTTAGACTTCAGATGGATTAGGTATTAGCTATCCAACGTCTCGCTTAGACTATCTGAGGGTGAGGCAGCTAGAGGAGAACTGTTATGAGTCCTCTCAAATGTTTGGAAGAAAAAAAATAAGCACATCTAACAAGGGAACAAGGGCAACCAGGAGGATGTGAGCAGGAGGAAAAGCCCTGGTAATAACAGCCTGTTAGATGAAGTATTTCTATTCAGAGACCCAGAAAGATGTGCTAACAACAAAGAGTGAATAAAGCATATTAATTTGGAAAGACAATTTTATGTCTTTCCAAGGTAAGAAAAGCATAACTTGACAACTCTTTTGAACACATCTTTTAAAGACATAGTTATGGAAACAAAATGGAATTTGATAATTCACATAAATAGTTACTCTGGGAATTCCAGCAAAAAAGTTTATATTTGCTTCACCTAGAAAAGACAAAAGGGAAAATCATCAATAAATTCAGATGCAAGAAAATCCTCAATTTATAAAAGTGACTGAAAAAACAGATGAAAACATGAACCATTCACAAACACCTTTTTAAGGAAACATATTTGATATTCTAATATCCCTGGACGAGAATACAGGAAAATACCCAAAATTCCTTCAACTTCTCCGAGGAATCCTTATAGCTCCGTAACAATGGAGCTGCAGAATATTTAATGTCAGGAAGACACAATTAACAAAATTCTGCTAGATAAATGAACATTTTCCACCCAATGGTAGGGAGCTGAAAACTGAAGGATTGGCCACAGCAAAAGGAATGTAAAATACATCAATGGATCATGACAGCAGACCAGAGCTATTAGTATATTTGGACCTTTATTTATATCAAACAAAAAAACAAAAAAAAAAGGAAAGGAGATTTGGGGAGGAAGGAGAGATAGATTTGTGGAGTTAGGTGATGGCAAGTTTGGCCTAGTATGAATCAACACTAAGGAAATACTTCAGTCTTTGTGCAAATGCTGATATGATACATATTTTGAGCAGCATGCTCTGGCATAGAAGTATCCTGGCATCTTCAGAGAAAGCATTATGGAAGGTTTGAAAATGTATATATGGAAGGAAGGAAACCTCCTCCACTACAATGAGTTTGGAAGAGAGTTGTGAGTAAAGAATCAAAGCAGGCAATTAGCTTTGCTACAGCTGGACAGAAAACACTGGGGAATTAGTACATTACATGCTCTCTTTTGTATGTATTTGAAAACATGTTCAGAAAATAGATATTTAATATATTCAACAGGTAGGACAGCTAAATGTGAACAAAACAAGAAAGATTTACAACATTTAAGATAAGTATATCTATATTAATTGATATGTGATAATTAAACAAAATACCAGAGCCTAGAATTTAATTTAAAAGAAGTTTATTTAGTATATTTAGTATATTTAGTGTTTGAAGATTCAAAAGAATAACATCAGCATCAGTTGAACTCTGGTAAGAGCCTATCACTGTGTTACTCCCTGGCCAAAGGTGTCATAGTGTATGCTCACACTGGAAAGAAGGTGACATAGAGGAAGGTTCAAGGACTAGATTTTCTCTTTTACTGCAATCCTTTCTTATTGGAACTCACCAGCTTTTATGAGGCCTATGTTAATACTTCATAGTGCACCAAATCCAATGAACTACCTACATTCTACTAAAACCCATCTTTTAAATGTTTCACCACCTCAATGCTGCTACACTGAGGTCATTTCTAGCATGTGACTGGAAATGCATTTAAACTGCATCAAAACTTCCACAATATCTAATAAAAACCCATTTGTATTTCCTTTATGAGACAGTTACTGCACTAGAAAACAGTTTGAAATGAATAAAATAGATTAGGGACAGAATAAAATGCACAGCACAGACGACCAGCAAGCCCATCAGCACATGCAAATATCTACACACGGGCAACCCAGTACATGTACAGATATATCAGCCCACATACATGCACTCCCATCTGCACACATATATGTACACACATAGGTCCAGACACAAACACAAATTTGTTTTTATATCATCTTTCACTCATGTGACCTCTTTTTACATTTGACCTTTGCTAAGTGCTGAAGGACACATACTCAACACTAGTTAGCAGACACAGCAAAGTCATCTCTTTGCAAATTGAGCAGCTGTTCTGACCCCCAGAGACAGTGATTCAAGCCAGAAAATATTTTGCATCTTCCATCACAGACACAGAAGATTGTAGTCTTCCCGAAGTGTTATGGAAACATACCTTTATACTGGCCCCTGAAGACTGTATCAAGAGTAAGAATCTCCTATTAGTTATGATTGCCTAATATTGTTGTACTAAAATATAAACAATTATTTATAAAATAAGCTGTGCTAGCTATACAAGTACATAAATCTCACATCAACTTTGAGATTTTCATGTGGTAAATATTTCTATATTTTTCCTAGAATCAAATGCTTTCATTTAATTAATAAAAAATGATTTATTTACTTTTTTACATGTAAAAAAGTTTTCTCTACATGTGTATATGTATAATGAGTACCTGTCACCAGTGAAGTCTGAAGAGGGTGTTAGATCTCCTGGAATGATCTGTATGACTACTGGGAACAAAAGCTAGAGCACTCTGCAAGACAAAATGGTTTGAATTATTTCACCAGCTCTCAAATATTTTATCTTCTTAAGTAAAGTGTGGTGTACTGCAGTCAAGCTAAGCAAAACTTTCATTTCTTTGTTTGGTGCATTACATGTGGACAAGAAATAACTCCCAGATTTAGCCAGAATGGAAATTCATGGGAGACAATATTGGGAGGTCACCAAATTACCTAAGAGCAGGTTACTAAATTCAGGAAAATTGACAGCTACATAGATGAAGGTTTATGCCTCAATACTGCTTAAATCACACCAGATATCCAGGATAGGAAAGCTACTGCTTGCAAGGCCTGGATATCAGAACATCTGTACATATTCCTCCAGCATAGCTGGGATGGCTCCAGGTGGTGTACACCAACAACTGTGGCATAGAGAGCCTGGGTATTGCAGTGTAGTTTCTGAGGCAAAGAGTCCTTCACAGGATCTGCTGATTGTGTGTAGCTCCCAGCTCCAGATTCCTGGAACACATAACTATCTATTCCTTGACTGCAAGTTATAGAACTTAAGGGCTCCTACAAAGATGACAAAGAGAAGCTTACTGTGGATTCTAAGAAAGCTCCCAAAGATGGACAACCAGAAGTTGATTTCTACTATAATTATTTTCTAAATAGTGTGTATAATTGGATCTTCTAATAATTTGGGTTTGGTAATGATATTAGCCTGTCAGTACCCAATTTCTTAATAAATGATAGGCCATTTTGAAATATATTGAGTTCTGAGGGTCTTGTAGATGTCTGAGGTTAGTGCTATTCAGTGTTTCTCTAAGATTTTCATTTCTAAGAGCATAAGCTGTCTTATTCTGAATCTCTCCCTTCCTCACTAAGAGAATGCACTCTTGTACATGCAGGCCAAATGGTGAAAGAATGGGCAAGAGGTGTATGATTCAGGAAGCTGCCATAAATAAATATGAACCTGACTGATCATTGCACATTGTACCAAATCACAATGTAACCTGTAATTCAGAAGCCAGTACTCTGTAACTTTCCCTACAATACTTGAGGTAAGAATATGCTTTGATGATTCAGATCTCATAACTCTTAAAATCTAGGAAGTTTCAAAAGAATGTTATGGTAACTAAATGAGAAATTCATGGCCATAAAATTCAAAGAAATCTGATGATGATTTTACAAATGCAGGTGCCAGCCCTCCTTCAGAATTTAATTTTAAATTGATGAATTCGAGGCAACAGATTCATTCATTAATTCCTTAGATTCCAGGAACTATGAAGTGATTCACAAATTGCTGCCTCTCAGTCTATGTCTGGTCTCAGTATGTAATATATGTATTGTTCTGCCAAAGCTTAAATAATTCTGTGTTTGTAACATAAACATCTCTTATTCTTTGTTTAGAAAAAGATCTTAAAATATGTTACATTATAGCAATTCAGAAAACAGCTTCAAGAAACAAATTCCTATTCTTCCAATACAGTAAAAAAAAAAAAAAATCACATATCACTTAGCCTAAAAAATAAAACCTAATATTTGAAAAAAAGTTCTATACATTGCTAAAGCAACTGGCAAAATGCAGTGAACTTTGGGAAAGTCTATCTAAGGCTTTCAGCATTTCACATGACATCAGACCTGGACTGCTCAGGATGATGGAGTCATTAGTAAGTGCACTTCACCTTTCATTTTCTGATTTCTATTAGTTTGTAAAAAGGATTGTACATTTGCATTTAAATAAGAAGGTAATGTGATAAAGATTTCAATTAAAAGGCTGTCTGTTTGGGTTAATTCATTTTTAATAGGAACAGTAAATATTTTTCAGTTGATACAGTTCTTTGTGCAGCATCCGTTCCCTGTTCTTATTTATCTAGCTGTGTCAGGAAGTGCTCAGGAAAGAACACCATGCTGTCAGCCTCTGCTCTTGAGGAGCATGTCTTATTTTCTTCATTGATTTTGTTTTTTCTTCTTTAGAACCAGAACACATTTTTAAAAGTTCCACCGGAGAAAGCTGAGGATACAGTTCATTGTTAAGAATAAAATTTTCTTTACACACATAAAAAAGCATGTAACTCATTAATAAATGTTTTCAAATTATATATACATAGACATCTACACATATGAAATAAATTTCCTAGAGTTTTTAATACTAACTTTGTTAGAAGAAAAAGAAAGCCTGTGTTTTCATGAAAAGTTCGGCAAAGGCTTCAGAGTCACATCTACTACATAGTGGTTGATTCGTAAGGTATAGACCTTATGAAAGAATGACCATTACATAATGACTTTTCATGTAGATGACATACTTCTGAGTGGAGAAATGTCCTGTAATAAAAATTCCTACCTTACTGAGATATACCATTTTTTTAACTTCTAAAGCCAGCTATTTTTTTAAATTACATTTTAAACATTTATTTAATTATCTATAATTTGTGTGCATTTGTGTGTGTGTGTGTGTGTGTGTGTGTGTGTGTGTGTGTGTGTGTGTGTCTGTATGTGCAAGAGCACATGCACATGTGCAGGTACCATAGTACACATGTAGAGTTCAGAGAAAATCTACTATGTAGGTCCCAGGGATCTAGAAATTGCCTGTGTTTTTTCAGTGAGCCCTGTGTCAGGCTCTTCCAACTTTAGACTTTGAGCTGCTGTCTAGTTTGTGGGTAAGATCCTAAACAAATTCAGTTAGCTTTATAAGAATCTGCTCAAAACATTTTTTGTTACAGAACATATGCCTATTATATTTTTAGCTCTAATTTTATGTTGTTTTGTTAATATCCACATTTATATAGATCATACATTTTTACGATAGTTTTTTTTTTTTTTTAAGAAAATAACTTTCTTTTCTTACTTTTCAAAACCCTAAAAAATTTTGCCCTGGACATTCTGTTTGGAGGCAAAGGAATCTAAGCATTTAAATTATGAACTGAAGCATTTAATTAATATGTTCTGGCTTCCTGCTAGCAGAATCTCATGGCAGGGAGTTAATGGATGAAGTCTCATGTACACAGACTAAGAGATGGCTTAGCAGTTGGTGTTTTGTTCTCAGGTGTCTAGTTAAGGAAAACGCAGGGGGCCAATTCAACCTTTAAAAATGTTATCTTTGACTAGAAAGCTGTCAGAAATGTAGTGGGATTTTTCACAACAAACCTACAAAGAATTATTGCCGTTTTGGTTTTGAGACTTAACTTTTAATGGCTAAGCTCTGAGCTTCATTTTTCTTTAAAGAAAAAGCACAAACTACGAATGCAGACCTCAGTGGTACAGATTCAGACCTGCAGTGGATGCAGCTGCCCATCTTCCAGCAGAGTCTGAGAGTGAATTTCATCATTGGGGGGGGGGAATTTTTCTCTTTTGGGGAGCCTGTCATTCAGCTCCCAAATAAATCACACAGAGGCTTATTTTTACTCATAAATGTCTGGCCTTATCATGGCTTGTTTCTTGCCAGCTTTCTTTAACTTAAATTATCCCATATACCTTTTGCCTCTGGGCTTTTTTTACTCTGTGACTTGCTATGTACCTGTGTGGCTGGCCCCTGGAGTCTTCTCCCTTAAAATAATATTCTCCAACATTTCTCCCTTTTTGTCTAAATAAAAAGAAAGGTTTAAACTGTAAAATAGTATAACAATATACAACAAAAACAGTTATTAAGAATTAATTTCACAATATTCTATCCATTTGTAGTCATCATATTCAGAGAAAAATAATGCATTATCTATCCTATTTTAGTGAATTAAAAGTTTTACACTTAATTTACTTTCTATCATAACTAAGAAAAACTGTAACTATAACTATCTAGTCTTCAACTCCATCAAAGACCAAGAAGGATGTAATATTACCTAATAACAGAGACATTTGGCTGCCTGGACAGTCACTCAAAGACCCTCTGCAATATTGGGGCATCCTTCTTCAGCCTACAGGCCCAGACTATCTAGCACAGTTTTCAGATTGCCTTGTATTGGCAAAGTTCAGCAATCTCTTTCCTGTGTGTCCTAGAAAATGTGTGCCAGACTCTTCTGTGAAGCAAGAATTTTGAAGGACTCTATTTTTTTTGGCAAAGTTCAACAGTCTTTTTCTAGTATGTCTTGCATGTTCAGTCTGCACAGCACATCAAAGGTAAGAAAAGTTTCTTTGCCCAGTGGCTAACCTTGCCACAATGAAAGCAAACTCCATGAAGAGTTTCTTCAATGCCCATCATCTTCTCTGAAGTAAACTAGTGCTTCCAGGAACAGATGTGTCTCATTGTCATGAAAAACTTTAAGTTAACAAAACATTTTAAATGCCATATTCTGTAGGTCTTTGAAAAGTTGAAGACCATCTATTGATTGAAAATGTATCTCTATATGATCTGGAAAGCACCCCTAAAATATCCAGAATTTTGATTGTTATAAATGGCTAACCACTAACCTATGCTTCCTAATTATCCTATATAGTTTATAATAATAGCTTTCAAAACCCAGAACATCGCCCTACATTTTCAAATGCACTGCATAGACACAATATCTCAAACAAAATAGAAACATACATACAATATGTTATAACAAAAATAACCTTAAATTTTTATCAATATACAAAAGTCTTTTAAACAAGAGTGGAAACATATGCACAGTATAACAAAAATAACTCCAAATTTGTATCAATGTACTATATTCTCCTAAATGAAAACAAACATCTATAACCCAACCACTAACCAAAGACCACCCAACCCATCTCTTCGAATGTGGGCATAGTATTCTCCAAACTGCTTCCTGCTGTCTATGGATAAAGTATCTTTTGGGTCCCAGAGAAAAAATTTGAGATAATGGCCAAATATTGAGAAGACCAGCAGTAATTTTTGCTGATAGGTATCACCTGTCAAATTCCAGGAGGTCTTGCCTGATCAAACCTGATCTATATTAACACTTAAGGAATTCACAGCCTCTCATCTCCTGTAGGAACAAAACTTCAAAGCATTTTTGATTTCCATTTGAGAAATACATTTTTTGACTTTTTAAAAGTTGAAGCATTCCTAAAGTATATAGGCTGATTTATTTCAACAGTCCCTCTTCCAATTCTAAGTCTCTTTACAGCTATCCTTTGCTTTTCCACAATCAAAAGAAAAATTCAAAATCTACACAAAATCATACAGGATCCAGACTCTCTGTGTATTTCCCATCTTATGTGGCCTTTTTCTTTTATATTACTTTTACTTTCTCTTTAAAAACTTGGTTATTTTTAAATTATTCATTTTTTTCTGTGGCTATACTCTTTTTTTTTCTTAAGCCTATGCACATTGTTAAACACACTGTAAACTGTTCAGAGGTTTTTAGATCTGGACCTCTTTTACTACATATCTTCAGCTTTTTTGACCATATGAGCAAACCCTTAACCTACACCTGGATCCTCCACACTTGCTCTCAGCTAGCTCCACACACTCCTTAGGTCATGAAAACAAAGCATTAAATTCACAGCTACTGGGAGGTTTGTCTAACCAGGAACTGCATTCACCCTTCTTAGAACTCTAGAATACCAATGCTTGCACTGTGAGATGCATTTTTACTTAGGTTTTTGCTTCTACTTAACTTACTATCTTCTCAAGGGCTTACCAGCAGGTAGAAATTCTTAAAAGAGCCATATCCTCTCTCTCTCTTTTTTTTAAAGCTTTCTCAAGCACTATGGATGTTCAAGGGCCACATTGGTAAGCCCAAATATTGTTTTTTATTTTTGCTCTTTTGGGGGGGTACCATCCAACTCCCAAATAAATCACACAGAAACTTATTCTTACTTGTAAATGTCAAGTTCAATAACAAAGTCAGCTTGTTTCTTGCCAGCTTTCCTTAATTTAAAATACCCCTCATACCTTTTGCCTCTGGGCTTTTCCCATTCTCTTTCTTCTATAAATATTACCCTTACTCTGTGACTTACTGTGTAGCTTGGTAGCTGGCTGCTGGAGTCCCCCTCCTTTTCTGGCTACTTCTACTTCTCCCAGATTTCTCCTTCTAATTATTCTCTCTGCCTGCCAGCCCCACCTATTCTTTCTCCTGCCTCACTATTGGCCACTCAGCTCTTTATTAGACCACCAGGTGCTCTAGACAGGCACAATAACACAGCTTCACAGAGTTAAACAAATGCAAAATAAACAAAAGTAACACAGCTTAAAATAATATTCCACAACAGATTTCCCTTCTTCCTAGTTTTACAGAAAAGGAAAAGTGACACCCAGGGCACAGAGAAAACCTCTTTACAGAAACAAACCATGGTGGTAGCAAAGGAGAAGGGTCAGGCTAATGTTAAACACACCTATGAAGCCAGTCATTCAGTATTGTCCCAACTTCATCTGTAGTCTCAACTTGGGTGTATGTTCCAATTAAATGCTGGCATAAATCTGAGTAATATAAATTCTTTAAAACACCTTTTCTCGACTTAGTTTCTGTGAGAATTTCTTTTTCTATGAAAGGTAGTTAGTACCTTAAAAATTCCACAAATCTCCCTCACCTCATAATTTTCATGCAGATCTTTTTATATTCCCTGCATGACAGAACTTTTGTTAACGCAAAGGTCCTACTGCACCCTAGAACCTGATGACCAGGAACTGAAGACCCCTCCTGCTGTGGATTAATCCTTTAGTATACTGTAAAGATTTGTCACTGGAATTGGTTTAATAAAACACTGATTGACCAGTAGCCAGGCAAGAAGTATAAGCTGTGCAACCAAACTAAAATGCTGGGAGGAGAAAGGGCAGAGGGAGAGTCGCCAGCCAGATGTAGAGGAAGCAAGATGAGAATGTCATACTGAGAAAAGTTACCAAGCCACATGCCTAAACATAGATAAGAATTACGAATTCATTTAAGTTTAAGTTTAAGATCTAGTTAGTAATAAGCCTTAGCTACTGTCTGAGCATTTAGAACTAATGATAATCTCCTTCTCTCTTCTCCAGGCCAATGTCCCTAACCTCACAGTCTCTAAGCTTGAAAGCCTTCCTCAATGGGTTCACCTACCTCATCTTAAGCCCTTTACTCCCCAGTCTCAAGGCAATTTTCCTTCCTACATATCACACTAAAAAGGACCTGTGCCTGTCAGGCTATGGTGGCACACTCCTTTAATCCCAGCACTTGGGAGGCAGAGCCAGGCAGATCCCTGTGAGTTCAAGGCCAGCCTGGTCTGCAGAGTGAGATCCAGGACAGGCACAAAGCTTACACAGAGAAACCTGTCTTGAAAAATCAAAAAAAAAAAAAAAAAATGACCTGTGCCCTTAAATCTCAGAGGACACTGTGATCAACTACCTTGTCCCTGGTTTTAGAAGAATGAGTCTTCACTTTGGCAGCCATGCTTGACTATGACTATACTGGATGGAGAACTCTATATGGAAGTAAATACTTCCTTTCCTGACCCTTCCTTATTTTTCAGTCTCTACTAATCACACCTTGCTTTATCAATTTCTTCTTTACATTCCTTCAATAACAAAGTCAAAAATAGCTAACCAAACAATTAATCAGCTATTGTTACAGGACTGCCAACCACTAGCTACTCTGAC
Organism: Peromyscus californicus insignis; assembly: GCF_007827085.1. NCBI lineage: Eukaryota > Metazoa > Chordata > Mammalia > Rodentia > Cricetidae > Peromyscus > Peromyscus californicus. The sequence continues at coordinate 118,625,956 of NW_026294573.1, forward strand.
TACCAAATATGCCCTGATGGTAAGAACCCACAGTACCCCGAAAATGTCTATGGCCCCCTGACAACAGGAAGCAATCTAAAAGAGCAGGCCCCTATCCATGCCTCACCATCCCTTCTTATTTTCTCATGTTTTGTAATAAACCAAAGGGAGAAATGTAGCAGGAATCTTAAAAGTCCTTATTAATAAAATCAAACCTGAGGCCAGTTATTGGGGTGAACACTGGAAGATCAGAGAGCCAGAACAAGCCACAGCTACCTCACCTAGCTGGATCCTCAACTGGTCTTGCTTCTTCAGACTGGAGGCCTCTGAGTCCTCATCCAGAATGGGTCTCAGCTGAATTGCTGCTTAAAAGCCTGAATGCTTAACCAGCCAAATGTTTTTAGTTTCTGGTTCTCACGCCTAATATACCTTTCTGCTTACTACCACCACTCCCTGGGATCAAAGGTTTGCTTTCTGGGATTAAAGGCATGATGAGTCACCATGCCTGTCTGTATCCTTGAACACATGGATTTCTGCCTCTGGAATGCTAGGATTAAAGGCGTGTGCTACCACTGCCTGTCCTTTATGTTTAATATTGTGGCTGCTCTGTCTCTGACCCCAGATAAATTTATTAGCATGCACAATATTTTGGGGAATACAATAGCACAGAGAAATGTTAGCATTCAGGCATTTACACTGACCTGCTCTCAGGGACCAAGTCATCAGCAGCAGCCTAATTGTGACACTATGCCTATACAGACACTGAGTGCCTCACTCTCTCTATGTGCTTACACTACATCCCCTTATAAAAAGCAAGTGTCTTTTCTCCCCTCTCTCAAGTGTCTGTCTCTGCACACCCCCTCCCAATAAACCTTTCTTGTGAGTTCCATTGCATCATGTGACTTTGTGGCATCCCATGGCTCCAATCCACCAAGGTACCTTCCACTATTAAATCATTATATACTCACCAGCACACCACACCATATTGAAGCAGCTTTGTTCATATGAACACAACCTAAATTCACTGATGAAGCATTATTCTAGTTAATCTTATCAATAAAAATCAAGAGTCAGACATCAAAGTATAAACCTAAAAATCAGAGAAGTAGGGGAGCATCCACAGTTGCTTCCTAGCTCTTTAGTTCCTCTGACCAAAAGGCCCAAGTGTTGGAATTCCTGGCTGCTTCACATGTGTGGCATATCTCTGTTAGCCCATATGCACATGTGCAGGGGAATCCGTAAGAAGCAGGTAACAGGCCCCTCTTCTTTCTCTTCTCCTTCACCTCCCTGCCCTCTCATTGTGTACATGTCTTCCACAGGCTTGGTCACACTCTCTTCTGACCCTCCCTTCTACTCATAATGCTCTGATCCTGGGTTTTGTTGTGCTTCATGGTCTTTCTCACACAGTAACAGCACCGCTTAATGAGTAACACAGAGCAGAGCCACTGCATTAAAACCAACACCAAATTACTTCTTGTCTACTCTCTCTACAGTCTTCCAAACATTCTATGGTTAATTTTCACCAGCTAGTGGCTGGCCCTGCCCTCTGACTCCAAGCAAGCTTTATTTGTCAGAACACAATCAAAATGTCACACAACACACTGAAACTCAGCTTCAAGAGCTGTGGATAGCACAGTTTATACTTTTTGTTTATTATAACTAATTTATTTATACTTTTAATCTCTAGCAATATGAATATTGAAAATTTTTTGTCCTCTTTGAACATTTTGTAACAGATACAGAATTACAGAATTTATACATATGAATGAGGCTCTGTGCATGATTTCAATGATGTTTCCATTGTATGCTTGTCAACATTGCTATCTCCTCAGGCATTTATCACATCTTTACAATGAAAACATGTAAAAACATTTTGAACTAGATACTACATTTTTGTAATAAATTATCATTCTCTATATTCATCCCACTGTACAAGGTAGGAAGGAAGCTTTCTTCTCACATTAGCTCTCTTCTTTTCTCATTCATATTTGCTGCCATCATTTGACTATCAGTTTGTATGAGATCAAATTTTCACCATTTCCTCTCCAGTGAGTTGAGGTATCTCTTGTCAATCTGGACCTTCCTTGCTTCTTTGAACTACAGATCTCTAGTGTCAGGATGGCTAGATGGCTTACCAGATATAGGCACTTTTTACTAAGCCTGGGGATCTGAGCCCTACACCAGAATCCAATATATAGGAAGCAGAGAACAGTCTGTGCATTGTCCTCTGTCCTCTGAGTCTGCACTGTACCTTTTGTGCACACACACACACACACACACACACACACACACACTTATATTAAATTAATATGAACATGTTTTTAGAACTTTGACTAACCTGTTACTACAAATAGCAGGATCACATTATTGTTTATGGTTAAATAATATTTCATTGTGCAAAAATTTCTCTTTTTCACCCACTCATCACTTAATGTTGAAGTTGTTTTTCTATCTAGATTACTAAGAGTAGGCATTTCTGCAGTGAACTTTGGAGGTGTATGTGCCTGTGGTAAACTAATTCAACTTCTTCCAGATGTGTATACATGAGACAATTTTTTGAAGAATGTATTCTGTTTTAAATTCTGAAGAAAAATCAATCCTAAAGAGTACACTGATTTTATACTTTATCAGGAAGGATTATCTTTTTCCCACCTTCTAAGCATAGTTAGCTTTTGTGTTTTCAATAGCAAACCTTACTCCTGGGTTAGGTGCTTCTCAACATGGTTCATATTTGCATTTGATTGGTGGTTCATGCTACTGAGTTGCTGTTTTGATGTATGTATTGTTCATTTACATAAATTCCTCTATGAAACATCTATTTCAGTCACTTGCATATTTAATAAGAGTGTTCATTTATTATTTGCTGTTGAAACTAATTAGGGTTATTACATATCCTGGGCATCTGCCCTTTGCCAGGTATATCACTTGCACAACCTGTTTTTCAGGGTGTTTCTGAAAGCTGTTGTTCCTTTTGTTCTTCTGAGATAGTGTAATTGGATCACAGCTTATTTGCCTATGTTTGCTTTTGTTTCCTGTGTGTTAGGGAGAACATAAAGTTGGATAATGTGAGACTTTGAATGAAAATGTCCCCGTAATAGGGAGTGGCACTATTAGGAGGTATTGCCTTGTTGGAGTAGGTGTTGTCTTGTTGGAGGAAGAATGTCACTGGAGGTGGGCTTTGAGGTTTCATAAGCTCAAGCTGTCTGAAGTGCATGACATCTTAAACAGTAGGGAGTTACCTTCCAACTCTTAGGAGCAATCAAGGGTAATAGCAAAGGCTGTAAAGTTTTAGGAGGCTCTTGGATAACTGTGAGCAACAATTCAAATGAGACCTTCTATGCCTAGTATTGACATTTATGATAAGTGACCTTTGGCTCTTAGAGGAAGCATTGTCAGCCCAGATGAAAATTTCATTTAAATCATATATATATATATATATATATACACAAACTTATATTATTATTATTATTATTATTATTATTATTATTATGCAGATAGTCAACTTTTCCAGACATCTCTTTTTTAATTGGCTCTCTCCTTGTTCTGTATTCATCACCCTTCACCTTAGTTAGAGTCTTCCCTTATTTCTCATTTCCTCTGATCAGATTATGTATACACTGATATCCCCTTTTTTATTTTATTCACTAAAATGATCTATCAAGTCCAATATGCACTGCCCACATACTTTCGGATGTTGAGTCAACCACTGGGGACTGACTGATTGATCTAACAAGGGCTATGTCATTAAAGAAAATTAACTATCCCTCCCCCACTAGCATTCAAGTGTCAAAGGCTGCTTACTTTGGGGGATTCCTGAGCTCCATACATCTCTTTGATAGACTGTTGACTGGCTTGTGCTTGTCCAGGCAAACATTGTTATTGTAAGTCAATGAAGGTAGTGTTCCTGACATTTCCAAAATGCACTATTTCAGTCTGATCCTCCATGACCTCAGGCTCTTACTATCTTTTTTGGTCTCTGGTTCCTTAATGGTCCCTAAGGTTTTAGGAGAGGTTTGACTTGTGACTGAGCACTTCACTAGAACTGATGATTTGCGCTTTAACCAGCTGTGAGTTTCTGATTTAGCAGTGCTCCATTGGGTGAGTGTATGCATGCACATGCACACACACACAAAGCACACACACACACACACATTATCTGATAAGGTATAAGAGCTTTATAGAGATATGAATTTAAAGCAGTGGTTCTCAACCTGTGACCAGCATAGGGGTCACATGTCACATATTCTGCATAATAGATATTTACATTATGATTCATTACTGTAGCAAAATTACAGTTATGAAGTAGCAACAAATTAATTTTATGGTTTGGGGTCACCACAACATGAAGAATTGTATTAAAGGGCTGTGTCTTTAGTAAAGTTGAGAACCACTGATTTTGAGAACAGTTTGATTTTATGACCATTTATCAGAAAATTAGTAGTCAATTTAGTACTAGGACCTGTGAACTCCTCCAACTATTTCTTGGTCAAATTTACATTAAATTTAACTAGAAATCTATTAACTACCCCACTGTCATATCCATGGTGTGTCATGTGTATCCATAGTGTACAGTAATTTCTGTAGTTCACAGGGTTCACATCTATAGAAGATCATTGGTAACTTTTTTTTCCCCAGCAGTCTAAATAGTATCTTCCAGTACTCTGAATGCTAGTGACTTGATCTTCTAGTAGTATATTGAATAAGGAAGGTGAAACATGAGATTCCCTGTCTTGTTCCAGATTTTAGAAAGAAAATTTTCAGCTCTTTCCTATTCAGGACAGTCCTTTCTTTATCTTAATCTTAGAGATTTTGATTATAATGCCTTTTAGAATAGACTTCTTGGAGTTATGTCTGACTGGTGACTTTAACATCCCTCAGTTAAAACATTTTATCCTTTTCTAAGTTCGAATGTTTTCTCTTAGTGTATATTCACCTAAGTTTTCTTTCTCCTGCAAGTCTCCAGGCTATTTTGCCCCTAAGTACCATCTACATTTGCTCCTTTAATGCTGGCCTAAGTTACCCATACTTCCTCGACTTCATGTCAAACTTGCTTTCTGGTGTGTTTGGATCCCTCTTTTTAGTTCCATTCCCCACAATTTAGACATCTTGTCTTTGAGCACTCCTCACTCACAGTCTGTTTCGTTCCCCACAGTTTAGATATCTTGTCTTTGAGCACACCTCACTCATGGTCTGTTTCGTTCCCCACAGTTTAGATATCTTGTCTTTGAGCATGCCTCACTCAGGGTCTGTTTCGTTCCCCACAGTTTAGACATCTTGTCTTTGAGCATGCCTCACTCACGGTCTGTTTTGTCTGCACTACTGTTCCTGCTTTGACCACCCCTTTGCTTTCCTACAATGCAAACTTTAGCTTAAGTTTTTTGTGGCAATTTTAAAAATTACTTTATTTTTCTTTATTAAGTTTCTCCTATGAACATTGAGGTATGTTTTTGTGTTTTCTTTAAGCTCCTCAAGTTTCTTTAAATGCAGTATTTGAAATTCTACATCTATCAGTTTGAAGATACCAGTTGTTATGTACTTGGCTTCTGAGACATTACTTTGCTTATCCAGGGAAATAATAATGCTTTGATAATTCTTACTTCTTATTGACATAAGATGCTCTCTGTCCACTGAAGCATTAAGTGGGTTTTTTTCCTGGTTTCCCTAGTATGTTTGTGCATTTCCTAGGAAACACTGTCACTTACTTCCTTTCCTATATATTTGGAGTTTTTCAATACTACACGGTATTTAAATTATGTTTGCCGTGAGTCTACTGTTATGATTTGCTATCTCAATATTAGACGTCAGCTCAAACCAAGATTTGTCCTCATCCCATATATATTTATTTTGTACAGGATGGTGTGGAAAATTTCTGAGGACAGCTAGTTCATGAACATTTTTCTGGGAAAAAGTCCTCAAATGTTTCCTGCCTATTCATTTGAATGTATTTGGGCACTAGAGGAATTTGTCAGACTCTGTGCTCAAGTAATGTCCCTAGAATCCAATGCGGTGACTTGGTATTTCCCTTTTTATTTATATATATATATAATATTTATTTATAATAATAATAATAATTATTTATGTATATATTATTTATAAATAAATATATATATATTTCAGTTTTTTGGGACAGGCTTTCTCTGTGTAACTTTGGACTCTATCCTAGAACTCAAATCTTTAGATCAGGCCAACCTTGAACTCACAGAAATCTGCCTGCCACTGCTTCCTGAGTGCTAGGACTAAGGACCTGTATCACTGTAGCCCAGCAGGTATCTCTCTTTTCTTATGTCCATTTAGCATTCACTTTCTATGTATTGTATAATGCTGGAGTTGAAGGAAACAAGGGATTAGCAGTGAAAACTTGTGTCATACCCGGAGCTTATAGTTGAAGAAAACTAAACAAGCACAAGGACAAAACTAAGACTTAACAATTCTAGGGCCAGACTTCTGTGCATGTGGATTTCTGGCCTCAGGTGTCTATAACCAGGCTGAAATGATGGTGGCTATAGTACAAGTCTGATTTACTGGGTTCTCGGCGAGAACCTGGCACTTCTATGTGTTGAAATGTTCCATTCATAGACACTGGCCTATGATTAGAGACTACTAGAATATGCAGTATTTGGTTTCAAGTAATCTAACACTGAGTTCCAATGCTACTCTGTGTCCCATTTTCTTCAATGTATCACAATTAAATGCCTTAGTCCTTATTTGCTGCTCATAGTTAAAAGAGAAACCATGAAGAAATCAGACCCTTGGCAGCTAAGGATAATGATAAATTAGGTAAGATCTAAGTCTTATTGTTTCAGGGGACTCAGTTGAAGGGGTCTGTGCAGTTTCTGAGATTAGCAACAGAATCATGTCTGTCTGGTGGTGAGTAAGGCCAAAACATGTTGTGCCTCTCTGGAACTCACTGAAGCTACACCATTGAATACTGTCTAAAAACAGCCTCTGAGTTCTTCTAGGTTCTGGGTCTTTCTGTGGAGGACTTGGCACTGAGTTTCAAAACAAATTCCTGTGCTGAAATCTTTGATGTTGTCACTAAAGTCCTGCTACATGAGATGATGTTTAGGTTGGAGAGAGCTTGGTGAAGCTAATACTTTAACCACCTTGATAAAGAATGTCCAGAGGCCAGACTGTAGCCATAGGCATGGGGACAGAAACTGTAGTGTTTCCTTGGTAGGGATTCATTAAGGTGGGCCCAGTCGGGAGTTCCTAGTCTAAGGCTTACATGCATTTTCTTCTTTCCACATGTTGTACCACATGGACATAAAAGAGGGTAAATCAGATAATGTTTTTTCCCTTAATCTTTTCTTATTATCATACTAAGACACTTCATTCTCTGACTTTGTGGCTAACCTGTTGTCAAGATACTTTGACATGTGAATAGATGTTCAAAGAAATTTACATATGATTAGACAGTTTTTTTTAGCTCATCTTACTTGTTGGGCTTCTTGCTCCCAATTCTCAGAATCTTGTTTTAAACCAATTTCCTTGCATTATGCTAGTGTTAGTAAAGAAGCACTGAACAAAAGAAGACAAAATAAACAACAACAAACTATGTCAAGGAACTTTTATAATAAATACTGCTGTGGGATGGTCTGTATGTCAAATGTGTTGTTGATTGGTCAATGAATAAATCACTGATTGGCAGTGGCCAGGCAGGAAGTATAGGCGGGACTAACAGAGAGAAAAATTGGAGAACAAGAAGCTGGGTGGAGGAGACACTGCCAGCCGCCATCAGGACAAAAAAGATGTAAAGTACCGGTAAGCCACAAGCCACGTGACAAGGTATAGATTAATAGAAATGGATTAATTTAAGCTGTAAGAACAGTTAGCAAGAAGCCTGCCACGGTCATACAGTTTGTAACCAATATAAGTCTCTGTGTTTACTTGATCGGGTTTGAGCGGCTTGGGACTGGCGGGTGAGAGAGATTTGTCCTGACTGTGGGCCAGGCAGGAAAACTATAGCTACAAAATACCATTTGATTTCATATTTTAAGATTTATTTACCTTTATTAATGTTATTTGTGTGCCTACATGAGTTCATGTTCACTGTGTATATGTAAGTACCTTCAGAGGCCAGAAGACATGAGATTCTCTGGAATGGGAGTTACAGGGACCTGAAAGCCACCTGATGTCAGTGCTCAGAACTGAACTCATGTCTTCTGCAAAAGCAGTAAAGCACTCATAAATGCTGAACCATTGTTCTAGGACCACATTTAATTTCTTACCACATCTCTACAAAACAAAACAAAAAGTAATAGTTAGAAATGTTCATTTTTTATTTCATTGAAAATATTGTTCCTCATATAATATCTCCTAGTTACAGTTTCCTCTTCCTCTAATCCTCCCGGTTCTCCTACCTCCACTCCCATTTGAATAACACCTCCCTCATTGCTCTCTCACATTAGAAAACAAAAAGGCTTCTAAGATATAATAGGAAAATAAAATAAAACGTAAGATAAACCAGAGTAGGACAAAACAAGCAGGAAAAAATAAGACCAAGAAAAGGCACAAGAAGCAAATATAGTTGCAAAGACACTCGTTTGCACACTCCAGAATCACAAACACAAACGTGGAAGCCATAAAATACATTTAAAGGACCTGTAGGTTTTTTAAAAAAGGAGAATAAATAAATAAATAATAAATATATACAAATAAAATAAAATAACAAATTTAAAAAGTTAAAAAAAATAAAATAAAAGTTGGTAATTCTTTCTAATAAAAATTTTGGGTAACTTTTATATAGGAAGAATATACCCCAATGTGATTAAGGGCACTTGCAGCAAGTCAGTGCGCCACATACTGAATGAAGAATAATTGAAAACTTTGCACTATAAAACATGACAAAGATGATTACTTTTGCTCTGGACCACTCAGTCCCTGTTCTGGTCCATTCCTATTCCTTTGTGTCAGCGGCCTAAACATAGAAATGCTCTCTGCCTAGGAACCCAAACACCAGGCTTGGAATCAGATTGGTGTCTTACTCAGCTATAATCCGAGAAACTTCTTCCTCCGGGGGGTGGGAGGCTAATACAGAGACCCACAACCAGACAATGTGCAGAGGGAGACCTTGAAACACTCAGTCCTAAATGGTATGTCTCCATCAAACTCCTCCCCTCAGATGATTGGGATCCATGTGGAAGAGAAGGTAGAAAGATTGTAAGAGCCAGAGGTGATAGAGGACACCATGAAAGCAAAGCTTTCTAAACACAACAGGACTGATGCACCTGTAAACTCAGAGTGACTGTGACAGTTTGCGATCATTCTGCACATGTCCAATCCAGACAGCTAGGTGGCATCCCAGCATTGAGAGGGGACATGGACATACTCCCTCATCTCTAACCCAGAAGTAATCTCTCACTCTCTTACTGCCAACTGCCTACAAAAGAAAAAATAGTTTTCTCCAATGGAATCTCACTGTGCATATGAACGACACTTAAATGCAGACTCCCATGCCCAGCTCTAGTACTCAACACAAAACAAATTCAATAGAATTTTTGGAGATTTTTTTTCTTTGTCACATAATGCTTCATTTTTTATTTTTTTAACCTTACCAGTCTTTGCTTATATATTATGGTTTCTGATTTTGTGTTTCTATGAGGTTTTTCTGTTTTTTTTTTGTTTTGTTTTGTTTTTTGTGTGTATGTGTTTGTGTATGTGTGTATGTGTTTCTCATGCTTTTCACTTCCTTACTTCTTTCATTTGCCTTTTTGTTTTCTAAACAGGGAGAGAAAGAAGGTGTGGAGTTGGAAGGGTGGGGAGATGGAGAGGATCTGGAAGGAAATGGGGGAGGGGAAACTGTGATTAGAATATATTGTCTGAAAATTGATTCTCAATTAATAAAAGGATGCATAAGACAATAAAGTATCAAATTAAATAAAATCTAAATTATATTTTCCATCATTCCATCTAGAACCTTAAAACGCAAACAAATATATGTATGTGTACGTATGTACAAGATTAAGGATTAAGGTAAGTAATTCTGTACTTTCTGGCATTTTGACTAGGATATAGTGAAATTATTATTTTCTTATCTTCTAATTCTGTGTCAACATGATTTTCAGGGATATTGGCTGGACTCTCTATGCTCACAATTTCCCTGCAGACGCAGAGAGTGTCGGTGTTGCTCCTGCCAAGGAGTTTTCCATCTCTGCGTCAACATGCTGATCAACGAACATTTTAAACAATAGTTCTAGACCTTCCATTGAAAAACGAAGGATAGGACATTTTATTTGAATATGAGGAAGTTCTTAGAACAATTGTATTTAACTAGCTATTTTCATAATACTGAAAAGTGTGAAATGAATTAATGTAGATTTTTATTTTATATTTGGAGCTGTTTTCTTATATTTTGTCTTTAGAGTGCTGTAATTTTTTAAGAAATATGTGACTTTCCTGAAAAATAGACTTAATGGTTCAAACTGCTGTAGACCTACCTGGTTACTTTTGGGAAATCATTAAGAATCACATATTGCTGGGTCACATTTAAACTTAACAGCAAAAACAAAAACTGTTTTTTTTTTTTCTCTTGTTAAAATGTTGGTATCAGAGTTGCTCATTCAAAACATCAGTTTGGCGGTTCTGTGGAGTGCATCTTTCATGAATTTTTTTTTTTTAAATTTCCTCTCACAGGAAGTATTCCCAAAGCTCCTAGAATACCTCCTAGGACTTAGAACAAGCACTGCCATAACTTGGGTCAGTGGAGAGGCACTGTGGTGAAAAATTGACAGCTTTTAGTGCAATCCAACCGGAATATTACAAGCTCACATCTTATCTGTATCAGGGTGTAACCACAGAACCGAAACAATATCACTTTTGTCCTCTCATTCTCTATTTGTTCTAAAATTTATTTATTTTTTCTATAAAGTAATAAATAGAGTTGTGTAAAATTTGAAGATATCATAGGGATAATATTTAAAGGTTCTTTCTTTGTAATTTGTATTTCTCTTTACTAATTACTATTTCTTTGGTTAAGATCCTTACATGCCTTTGAAATTGCTTGTTCTTCAACAAGCAATCCTTTCCTTGATAGATATAAACCCATCATATTGTGGTTTTTCACACTAGTAATGTTTGTGTTGTTTATGGTAAACACTAAAAGAAGAGGATGTGGTTTTGGAGATATGGGTATGCTGTCAAGGACACTTGATGCTGTGTTGCCAGTACCCATATTGGAGGTTCAGAATAATCTTGGTGAGCTTCAGTTCCAGTGTAACTAATGCATTTTTCTGGCCGCCTCAGGCTCCATACTCACATGTATATATGTATATACTACGTGTAAGTAAAAATAATAAAAATACGTATTTAAAATTCAACTTTGCCTCCCATTGGTTGTCTTGTTCACCCTCTATATGAGAGTTTTTGCCTTGCCTTATTGTAACTTGCTTAGTCCTGTTCAGCTGTCATCCCTTGGAGGACTGCTCTTTTCAAAAGAGGAAAGGGAAGGGGGGTGGAAAGTTGAAAATGTAGCAGAGTATTTGAATAATAAAATAAGACAATAATTTAGTCTACTTTATGTTTTTGAATTATGATTGAATAATACTTTTATTACTTCATAAAAACAGTGAAACAGTGGCACTTCAGTAAAATGAGTTTTACCACTTAGAATTTGTTGTCTAGGAAGAAAAAATTAGAATATATTGAAAAAAATCTACTCCAAAATTTACATTCATATATGTAGAGGGAAAAGTCCTTATGCACACAGATAAGCACTAGAGAAGCCAGGAAAAGTTAAACACGCAGCTGATCTCTCTAGAGGGAGACACTACTTGGCTGTTCTGGAATGCTGGGTGAAAATACAGTTTACAACCTGGTAAACTTTTTCTACCTGTTAAATCAGTATCCACCCATATCCCCCAGAATATTATGTTTGTTTATCCCAGAGTGTTTCTCACCTAACAGCTTGAGAATTACTTCTAGTCCATAAAACTCATACTTGTCAGAGTTGTCATTTGTACTTCACAACAGCCTAAGTGACTTTTTTTTAAAGATTTATTTATTCATTATGTATACAGCATGTATGACTGCAGGCCAGAAGAGGGCGCCAGATCTCATTACAGATGGTTGTGAGGCATCATGTGGTTGCTGGGAATTGAACTCAGGACCTCTGGAAGAGCAGTCAGTGCTCTTAACCTCTGAGCCATCTAAGTGACTTCTATTTATCTTAGTCAGGCAAAATCCTGACTCCCACAGGCATTATGTTTGCCTCAGTCCTTCTCCCTAGACCCTTATCTTGAGCATTGCTTCTAAGTCAACAAGAACTCATCTTATGAATGAAGCCATATGTACTTCATAAAGAGCTTCAATGCAAACATGTCTTAAGCTTTGTTGTATTCATGGGACTGAGTTAATTATTATCAGAGTTTTTTTTCCAGATTTGTGGCAAAAATAAGGAAGCTGGTGGTCAGACTCAAAATCTTGGTCCAGCACTGGTTACCTGTATCAGGCTCCACTGAGTTTCACTTTTCCCTCCCCAGATGGTTTCTATCCTGGCTCTAAAGCCTGCAGGCACCTCCCTCCACCCCCCACTCCACACATATATACACTAAGAAAACTAAAATTAAGTTTTTCTGCTTTGGTAATGCTGTGGATAGACTGTCAGGCCTCAGGCATGCTAGTTCAGTGTTCTACCACTGAGCTACAACCCTCTAAGGTCAAGTCCAAGATTGTTATCTTAAATTTGCTTAACTAAGGATTATTTTAAGAGAATTAAAACTAATTTTTGTTTGTTTGTTTTTGTTTTTTTCTGCTTTGTTTTTTTTTAGAGACAGAGTTTCTGTGTAGCTTAGGAGGTCCTCAAAATCACTTTGTTCACAAGGCTGGCCTTGAACTCACAGAGATCTGCCTGTCTCTGCCTCCGAGTTCTGGGATTAAAGGCGTAGTCTATCACTGTCCAGCTAAAACTAATGTTTTATATATGGAGAGCTATATTTCTCAATACTTGTTAAATATATTTTCATAAACATAGATCACCAATGCCTGTTTAGTAGGCAATTTTAACTCAGAGTCCTTAGGGGGCTTGAGGATGAATTTTTAACATGACTTAATTTATGTCTAATACTGACAGGTAGGAAAGAAAACAGATCAAGAAAGGGGAAGATTACTATACTGACTTATTACATAAGACAATACAAGCATCTAACAAGGATGATGGAATCCAGAGAAAACTGAGATGTGTCTTCTCTGAGTCTGAACATGGCTACACTTTATGCATTTAAAATCTACTTTGTCAGTGTAGCCTGATATCATTTGCTTACAGAAACAATGGCAACTATTTACATATATAGTAAAATATATGAATATATAAAAATACATTATTTAAGAATTGTTCTAAAATTCCTGATTTCTTAGTGAAACAACAAAACAAATTTTTAACATCATGAATGCATTAAAATTTATTCTCATGAGCATATTATATAGACACACTGTGTCATATTTGTGCAGAAGTTAGATATGTTATCATCTTAGAGAAATATTAACTTTCTATGCTGAAGAATGAAGGACTCCACAGTCTTAACATATGTATGGTAAACTCACACAATGAGTATGTACCTTCTATAAATGGAAATTTATTAGAAATTGATGTGGATGTTTTTGCCTTTAGTAGCTCAACAAATAATGAAGATATTCAATAATATTTCAACATTATTTTATTTTCTCCATAGGTCAACCACTTAGATCTTTTGACAGGTGCATTATAATGTACTTTCAAGATAATTCTTAGGAAGTTACTATGTGTTTCTTTACATCAACTGGTACCTTAAAGGTCATCAAGATAAAGACTAAAGATTTCACTCTTGGGAACAATATCCTAATATCGTATCATGACTAAAATAGGGAGTAGGTTCTACATCATCCTCTGGAGGGAGTTACTGTTGAGATGTTGAACTATATAGTTGGTTCACTAATATCTAATAAACACATTGTCCATTCTTTATACTAAACTATTTATTCCATGTTTGAATGACTCTCTCATTGACCAGCTTAGGTTTGTGTAAGGGTCATGGTCAGCATAAAAAGCATCAATGATAGAACTATAGTTATGACATCACAGAGCCATATAGACTCAATGATTGTTTTAATGTGATAGAAGATTTTTAACTTGAAAGTATAATTCTAACAACTATATATTCAGCCTTCATTGCCTATGATATATCTGATAATTTATTTGCTGTTTTAGCCACAGTATTAAGATTTCATAGCTTAATTTATCAATCATGAACACTGTAAAAATCACAATGTTATCTGAGAATTCTACTGCACAGCTCAGAGAACGTTATGTTTTTTCTGTGATCAGAACTTTTGACCTTTAATGTACACATGCTTTTCTTTTCTTTTTTTCTTTTTCTTTCCTTTTTTTTTTTTTTTTTTTTTTTGGTTTTTCGAGACAGGGTTTCTCTGTGTAGCTTTGTGCCTTTCCTGGATCTCGCTCTGTAGACCAGGCTGGCCTCGAACTCACAGAGATCCACCTGGCTCTGCCTCCCGGGTGCTGGGATTAAAGGCGTTCGCCACCACTGCCCGGCAGATTTTGCTTTTCTAATAAGATCCCAGATCCCAAAATATTGTTGGTCCAAGGATCCTATTTTGAGTAGCACAGCCTTAAGGAATGTTTACCTGGCCTGGTGCATCAGTTCAGTAAATGACTGTGGAGACAAGTGTACAAGCTGTGACTGTATTATCTCATAAGGTGGAAATGAGAGAATTTGCAAGAGGATTAATATCCCATCATTAAACTGAGAAATTGATAAAATGTGAATTCCAGACTCAATGAAGTCTTATTAGAAGTTGATCAACTTAATAGCTAAGTTAGAGATCAGGGAAAATGAGGTAAATTGAATGAGCATCCACTGAAGTATAATCTCCATGTCCCTTTCACTTTTATATTTTTAGTGCAATTTCAATCCTAAGAATAAAATAAAAAATTAGGCATTATTTTCAATGATGAGTATCTAAATTGAAGAGGAACATACTTTAAAAAGTCTTGATAAGCTTTAGCTTCTCTCTTATTTCCCTGTGATCACATCAAATACCATAGATCAACTTGATTCAACCCTTTACTTTATTAGCTATGTGTGTTATGTACGATATTTTATTTTCAGTATAAAGATCCTTGCAGTTGTTCGCAATGTTTGTATATCTCCAATCACATTGATATTGAGAAAATTAAAATGATTCATTAAGACTCCTCTCTAGCAGAAGTTGGAACATTATAGTCAAAGGGACAAATCCACTCAAGAGTCTGCTTGTATAAACCAAGTAAAATGAAAATCTGTCACACTCATTTTTGATACCTATTGTCACAGTTACCTTTTCGCTATATTGAACTTTTATAAGCCAAGACAATTCTGCTCTAGACTCATAGAAGACATTTTCAAATAACAAAATTCATACTCTGTATGCACTATACTGAAATATATCTTTAATAATGAATGTTATTACAGTATTGTGTATGAACATGTGTGTGTGAGCTATAATATGATGTATGATATAGTGTTCTAAGATCTTAGCCAATTTGCAGTCCTCAAGAAGTATGGATTTGACTTTGATTTTTGTGTCATTACTTCTGAGCACACAAACAAATATGTATACACACATTATATATATATATATATATATATATATATATATATATATATATATATGACAAATTGAATTTAATGCAAAGAAAATTAACAGGTCCAATCACTTGTCACCTTAAGCAAGACATGCAACATTTTAAATACAAAGGGGCTGATGTAGGATCATTTCAAATGGGAATGTATGTTTCAATGTTTTTAACATCCTTTCAGTATCTGATCTGTCACAATAACCCTGGAAGATAGAATACAGCTTGACACTTTATGATGAAATAATATAAATTCCAAGACTCTAAAAGTTGTTTGCTTCATAATTTGTGTAAAACTAGAATGCCCACAGTACACAGCAGACCAACAGTGTATGTTCACTAAGCCCTAGACAAGCAAGAACCCCTTCAACATGATTTACTAACCCTAGAACTCTACATTCATCTTCTAATAAAATTTGGAATCAGTTTCTAATGATGGTTCCACAAGTTTTCAATGTCTTTGTACACAAAATGGAACTTCAACCTAGAAATTATTGACAATACAATATATTAAAACTTTTTAGAAAGTTATAATATCCTTTCAACCCTACTTCAACTGACAACATCAAAAACTTTGTATGGATTTAATCTGAGCTATGGTTTAGTTTGTTGTAAATGTGTGTCCATGACTGATAGGTCATATCTTCCCATTTAAAATCCTTGTGTACTGGCTAGGCTTTTTTTTGTCAATTTGGCATAAGCTATTGCCATTCAGAAATTAGAAACCTCAACTAATAAAATGCTCCCATCAGGTTGGCTTGTGGACAAGCCTGTGGGCACTTTTTGATTCTTTATTGAAGCAGAATGAAAAATCTGTGAGAAGCAAGCCAGTAAACATTCCTCCATGGCTTCTTCTTCAGTTACTGCATTAGGGTCCTGTCCTGCTTAACTTTCTACCTGAACTTCTTTCAGAAATAGAAATAGAGTGTGACATGAAAATCATAAACTAAAATAAACCCTTTCTATTTCTGCAAGTTGATTCTTGTCATTTTTTTTCTTTAATCATGGGAATAGAAGCTAAACTAAGACATCTCTTCCTCTTGCTTCTATCAGATTTTGAGAACATACATTTCAGAATGGAACAAATAACCACATCTCTTGGGTTCCTGTTGTCTTTTTGTTTCAGGGGAAACATAAATAGACAAGAAGTGAACATACAAACCTGCAGGGATGCATCAAGTAGAATAATAATTCAGCATTCATTTGAGAGTTCAACAGGTACAATTTGTCCAGTAGGATGTTTGGAAGTAACTGGTTTTTGTTTCTTCAACTCAACATTTAAGACATTATGTATTATAGAAATATTCATAATTCCAGTTTCCTTGAGAATTTTGCTATCCCCAGCTGTGCATATCCACCTAACAATGCTTCACAAGAACTGAGTGGGCATCATTTTTTTTCAGAAGCGTCATGATCTACCCGAGTGAGCATGAGTCCCATGCTTGTTCATAGTCCTGACATTTCAGAGAAGTATCAATTGCCATTTGTTTCTTCTACAAGAGAGATATTACCTACAGTATTTTTTCTGTTACTAGTGGAAAAGACAAACCCGCAAGCCTGAAATTTCAGGAACTGGAATAGGCACAAAACTCTGCGGCCTATTTCATCCCCTCACATTATGTAGAAGTATACTGTCTTATTTGGATTTGTGAGCTCATCTAGGAAAAAGTACATTCGATGTTTCATCCTTTCCTTACATGTTCCCAGTACCCACCCACCACAGAAATTAGTTTTTCTTTGATGATGCAGTGAAAGCACCCATGTTCTTCAAATAATTCAGATGATAAAAGTCAGGTATTTTGAAAACTCTGAATATACACATTTATTTAAGTATTTGAAACAGATGTTAAAGGTTATGTCTACTCTTTATCACACCATTTGTTCTTAAATATTAAGTACTACCCATCCTTTTGATGATACATGAATTAAAGCCAAAAAGAAGGAGAAAGAATGTAACTTGGGGTCACAAAGGTATCACTTGATGACGTGAAGTTGTGCTGTGTTTACTGTACTGTCCTCTGAGATTCTGCAGTCTTTTCTCTGTAGTTTGAAAAGCTAAGTCTGCTGTGGGATGGTCTGTATGTCAAATGTGTGCTCTGATTGGTCAATAAACAAAACACTGATTGGCCAGTGGTCAGGCAGGAAGAATAGGCGGGACTAACAGAGAGGAGAATTGAGAGAACAGGAAGGCTGAGTGGGAGAGAGACTGCCAGCCGTCACCATGACAAGCAGCATGTGAAGATGCTGGTAAGCCACGAGCCATGTGGCAAGGTATAGATTTATAGAAATGGGTTAATTTAAGATATAAGAACAGTTAGCAAGAAGCCTGCCACGGCCATACAGTTTGTAACCAATATAAGTCTCTGTGTTTACTTGGTTGGGTCTGAGCAGCTGTGGGACTGGCAGATGAGAGAGATTTGTCCTGACTGTGGGCCAGGCAGGAAAACTCCAGATACATAAATCAATTCACTAAGCTCAAATATGTGCAGATATGTTCACACTCGTGCCATCATTATCAGCAATTAATATGATAAAATCACAACTTCTAAGCCTTAAATATTGTTTTCATTGCATTTCCTTTTCTTTTCACCTTTGTAAGCCAGGATACTTTCTGGTCATTTAGATGTTCTAGTAAATGTTTGAAACTCAGTTATGCTTTTTTAACTTCACTGAAGTAGTCCATATGTATCATTATGTTATCATCATAATTATTTTTCTCCCTTACACATTATTAAAAGTGAATTCCTCAAGGACTATTTTTTTAAGTCTTCAGAGCCCTTTGTAGTATCATTAATGCTACTGAATTTAATTGAATATTGGAGCTCCTTAACAGTGAAAGTAAAAGGAGGATCTGAATGCCAGAAACTATTAAGAAGAAATGAAAATTAGAAGCCATGTATATGAGCTGTTTGTAGAAAGATATGGGTTTAAAAACTTATCAAATCAACATCCCCTTTTGAAGTGTCAGTTTCAATAATCTTTCCTAATTGTAATTTTTATTGCCTGGCTACTTCGGCTAATATGAACTAAGTTGCTTCAACGGCATTATAGAAGCTTCTCAGGAATGGGATTGTAACTCAGGTTTAAGCTCCAAAGAATTTTGAGAAAAATATCTATCTGTTGATATTATTTCCAATGCACTTGCCTTGTTTCTTTATGATCAGGTAGTGACAGCAACTGAATTTTGAAGTTCAATTACATATCACACTACATTTTTCTGGGTTTCTTAGGTTGCTGTATTATAAGGTCTTTTGGCAGCCTATAAACTGGCTTCAATTGTAGAACAGCAAGACAACAAATGAAAGTTTCCAGTTGAAGTCTTAAAGCCTAGACATAAAGAATGTGCTATCTGAGGCCTTTATCTCCATGTGAAAGATTTACCTTGCCGTGCAGTTATAGAAATAGCATCTGAATGCTGCTCCAAACATCCTTACCTAGAGCAAAGCAAAACAATTATTTAATGGAGTGGTGGGTGAGAGAAGACATTATTTGAATTATCTTCTCATCTCTAGGTTATCATCTACTGACCTGAGATTTTGGCTACAGAATATTTACACTACATGGATTTGTGCTATGTTCTTTAGCAAGCTTTTGAACACTTGTAATCTGCTCATGAGAATCTTTTCCTGAGGCTCAGTATTAAGAAGATCTCATAAAAGGAAATCCTGGCAAGGTGGTGTCACTCTTACAGGACTCACTTGAAATACTTAGTATTGTAGCAGATAGGAGTCTACCTTCCTGAGAGCACACATTTTGGCTTAGGTTTGTGATCTAAGCTTAGAGCCTTCAAGCACTCAGCATGTTGGCAATCCCCTCTAAAATGCTATCAGCGGGGGACAGAGAGAAGCAAAAGGATTGTATCTGAGAGAGCTCCATAAGTAAGTTGTTCAATTGACTGCAGAGGGAAGAAAACTTCCCAGGGTGATTAATTCGAATGGCTTAAACTAGTGGATGTGTGCTTTTAAATGATTGTTGCCTTTCTCTTTCTGTCTTGAAGAATAGTCAAAAGTGCATTTGAGAAGAAATACCTTTTCACAAGACTTTAAACAATTTTAAAGATACATATTGTGGGATAATTTTTTGCTAAAAGCAGAAGTCTTCAAAATTAAATAATATAATATAATAATTAATGTCAAGTTATTCAGACCTTAACTTTATATTATCTACGTTTGAGTCTTAAAATTGTTTTGTGATATGTTGCTTGAATTCTTAAATGGTCTTTTAGTAAAAAACCCAGAGGCAGATATTGGGATGAAAGCTGAAAGATCAGAGAAGCAGAGAAAGCCACAGCCAACCTCACCTTGCTAACTCCTCAGCAGATCATGTTTCCAGGAATCCTCAGACTGAAAGCCTCCAAGTCCTCACCCAAAAGAATCTCACCTGAACTGCTTTTGTTCCTGTTTCCTTATGCCTTATATACCTTTCTTTGACCAGTCATCACTTCCTGGGATTTAAGGCGTGTGTGCTTCCCAGGACTAGGATTAAAGGTATGTGCCACCACTGCCTGGCTCTGTTCCCAGTGTGGCCTTGAACTCATATGGCTGAATCTGCCTCCCGAGTGATAGAATTAAAGGTGTGTGCCACCACTGTCTGGCTTCTATGTCTAATCTAGTGGCTGCCTCTGTCCTCTAATCCTCAGGCAAGTTTATTAGAGTACAAATGTATCACCACAGTGATATGAAAATTTAGAGTTTGTCCGACTGAATAGAACACATAAAGAATTGATAGAAATATGAACTCCAGATGAGTCTTTCCCACTGTTTAGTTTAGAAGGTAACTTTTCAACAAGTGATTGGGCAGCATCTTGCTTGGATAAAGAAACAGAAAAAAAATCTGTTATAAAACAAAACAACAACAAAGATCTAGAGTTTTATAATTAGAAGTTTTCCTAGAACATACTGTTAATGATAAGTTTGCTTCTCAGAGTTTCTGTCATGTTTTGATCTGAATTCTATTTTCAAGAAATTACAAAGGTATTTTCACTTAAAAAATAACTGTTATCTGGATATGGCAGCATATGCCTGTAATCCCAACACCCAAGAGAAAGGCAGGAGGTTCACATTTGGGGCCTGCCAGGCAGGGCTATGCAATGAGTTCTAGACCAGCTTAAGAAACACAGCAAGATCTTGTAGGAGAAAAAGGAAGAAAGAGAGACACAGAAACAGAGGGAGAGGGGAGAAAGAGTGAGAGCGGGTGGGGGGGGGGAACATAACTGGGAAAAGTGCTTCACAAACAAAAATGAAAACATGAGTCCAGATATGTAGCGTCCATGTAGAGAGCCGTATGTGATGGCACATCTGTACACCTCAGTGGTGGTTAGATGGATGAGGCCGGAGCTTGCTAACCAGCCAGTCTAGCTGAAACAGTAATGTCCAGGCTCTATGGACGACACTGCCTCAAAAATCAATGTGGGGAGCAATAGAGGAAGACAACTCATGCCAACTTCTGACCCATGAATACATTAATCAGATTTATTTTCTTAATTTAAAAAAAAGGAACAAAACAGCAAAGCAGATGAATGAGGGATAGTTTTAGGCCCTAGGAGACAGCAGAAATCATGCAGTTTATCCTGCTTAAAATTTGTATTTCCAGTCCTATTCAAAATTCTTGGGAAGATATATCATTATTCAGATATTAGATCAGATAGAAGTATAACACAGTCCAGTCACTGCAATAAGGAGGCATCTTGCAAATCCTATTGAACATAGTATGGATATTTTCAAGCTATTTACAGATTTAAAAATTGGAGACTTTGGTGGTTAGCCTTTTCTTTTGTGCTTAACTGTTGATAGTTGCATCATACACTTTGTCATTTATAGCTGTTTAGCATTCTATATGCTTTGAATATAGGACTTCACACTAAGAAATGACAGCATATTACTGAAAATACAACATTTCCACATATACTTCAGTTAAGCTCTTTAATTCCATTGCTAAATTGTATATGGAAAGTAATCTATGCTCATACAGTTTTGAGAGAAGAAAAATACAGGAATCTTTCCTGCTAGGAATTATTTAATATTTTGAAAGTTCAGATCATCTCCATTTTTTTCTTTTCTATTTATTCTAGGTGTCTTTTACATCATGTATCTTGATCTCATTCATTTCCCCATTCCTTTGCATCTACCCTCTGCTTGCCCCCCAAAAAAAATTATGAGGAAAAAAAGAGAAAAATTAAAAGTGGAAGCTGCAGTGTGACACAGTGGTCTATGCAGTAAACTCCTTTGTCTCTATGTCTTTACTTGCAAGTGTTTGTTGCAAAGAGTCAGTGGTCTGGTTTGAGGCTTCTGGTTTCTATTACACCATCAATGCTGGGCCCTCACTAGGACTCTTCTTGGATATCCTGTTCTGGCCCTGTGTCATAGAGATACTACTGCTGCTTTGGGTCTGTGGGTCAAGTTCCTTCACATACTCTAGCAGATTACAGATGAGGTAGATGTTGGGGTGGGCCAAGTCATAACTCTGGTTCTGGGTCTGGGCAGCTGCAGGGTTGGTTCTCCCTCCAGTTCTCCTCTGTCCTCACCACCAGGGTGAGCTCTCCAACATTGCCCTGGCTAATTCACATCTTATTGTAATGAGTGAGGGGTGGGGCCAGTTCTCCTACCTTCACACTCTCAGGGTCAGATCTACAACACCTACACTGTTAAGGCCAACTCTATTGTGTTATACAAGCAAGGTATAGAGGACACTCTTCCAAGTGCTGCAGCTGGTAAGGGGTAGAGAAAGCCCTCCCAGTCCTATGACCACAGGAACAGCTCCACCACCTGTCTCAGGCATTGATGGGGAGGGAGAGATGGTCAGAAGGTTATCTCTCCTTGCCCATGCTGCCACATGTCAGATGAGGAATAGGAACAGCTCTCCCCTGCTCATGACATCGGGGTTGGGTCACTCTCACCTCTGAACAAAGAGTAGCTCTGCTGTGCTGCCTAGGTGAGGAGCAGGGCCCATTTCCTGAGTGCTTCAGCTGGTAAGGGGGAGGGTCAGTGCTCTTATCTGTTGCAGGTGGTAAAGGGCAAGGGGTAAGGGGGGGCATCTCTCACCCTCCCATACTGCCACCTAACAGGCAAATAGTGAGGACAGCTCTTCCATTCTTACAATTTCAGGGCTGGCTCACCCACACCTCAGCCAAAATGTTTGGCTCTATTGTGTTACCCAGGTAAGATGCAGGGCCTGCTCTCCCAAGTGTTGTAGCTGATGGGGGTGGGTAGGGACAGCTCTCCTGCTCTTGTGATGTCAGAGCCAATTCCCATACCTGCCTCATGCATTGATGAACAGGGAGAGTGGTGTCAACTCTCCCCTGCCCAGGCTGCCACAGGGCAGATGTTTGATAAGGATAGTTCTCCCTTGCTCACTACTTCAGGGCTGGCTTACCCACACCTCCACCAATAGAATGGACTCTGTTGTATTGTCCAGGGAAGGTACAGGGTCTGCTCTGCCAAGTGTTGCAGCTGGTTGGGGGCAGGGACAGCTCTCCCACTCTTGTGATCTCAGGGCCAGTTCTCACATCTGAGTCAGGCATTGATGGTGGGCAGGGGAGGGCATCTTTCCCATGTCCATGCTACCCCAAGAAGGATAAGTAATGGGGACAGCTCTCCCATGCTCACAAATTTGGGGCTGGCTCACCCATACCTGCACTAACAGGATTGGCTCTATTTTATTGCCTTGGTGAGGTGCAGGGTCTGCTCTCCTAAGTGTTGTAGCTGGTAGAGATCAGGGACAGCTCTTCCACTCTGAAGTCACAGGGCCAGCTCTCTCACCTGTCTCAGATGTTGATGGACAGGGGGGCAGGGAGGAGGACAACTCTCCCTTTCCCATGCCACCTCAAGACAGATGAGTAATGGGGACAGCTCTGCCTTGTTCATTGCTTCAGGGCTGGCTCACCCACATCTTCACCAACAGGGTTGGTTTCATTGTGTTGACCAGGCACAGTGCAGGTCCTGTTCTCTTGCTCTTGTGACTTTGGGGCCAGCTCTTCCACATGCCTTGTGTTGGTGTGTGTGGAGAAAGGCATGTTTGCCCTGCCTATTCCAGCATAGGACAGATGAGAAATGGGGACACCTATCCCAATCTTACAAGTTTGGGGCTGGGTCATCCACACCTCCACTAGGGTTGGCTCTATTGTGCTTGCCTGCAGAGGTGCAGGGCCTGCTTTCCGAAGACTTGCAGCTGGAGGGCATCAGGAACAGCTTTCCAATTATTACCAACACAGGGGGCCAGCTCTCCCAGCTGCTTCTGGTGTTGACAGGGGTGGGTAGGGAATCTCTCCTAGCCCATGCTGCCTTTGGCAGATGAGGGGTGGGGTTATATCTCCCATGCTGAGTCATCCACATTGTGACAACAGGGTTGGTTTTATTATGCTGGCCAGGCAAGGTACAGGGCAAGCTCTCTTGAGTGTTGTAGCTTATGGGGGAAAGGGACAGAAGTAGTGGGTAGCCATTCCAGCTTTGATTTGGAAGTTCCAACCCCCACTGAGGCTTCGGGAACTGTCACACCTACAAGGCGGGGCCAAGGGAGGACCCTGAAGACCCGAGATCCCGATGCACCAGCTCTCTTGGTTCCTGGACCCTGGACACTGGAGGTCGACTGAACAGAGTTCTCCAGAGAACACTGCCGGACTGTGCCACACCTTTCCCAGATCCTGTAAACTATCCCTTCACTTGTAAGTTACCCCACAAAATAAACCTCCCTTTTAACTATGTGGAGTGGCCTTAATAATTTCGCCAACAGACAGCTCTCCCACTCTTACTACTTCATGGTCAAATCTCCCATCTGCCTTAGGTATGGATGGGTGGCAGAGGGGAGGGACATCTCTCCCCAGCCCATGCCACCCATACAGAAGATGAGGGGTGAGGCTAGGTCTCCAACTCACAAGTTCTCAGGGTTAGCTTACCTGTGCTCTCATCAACAGGGTCATCTCTGGTATACTGCTCAGATGAGGTGAAGGGCTCTCTTTCTGGTGTGTTTCAGCTGGTCAAGGGGTCAGCTTTCTCACCACTTCAACCTCTCTTTGTTTCTTAAGATATGCATCTGTCCACAGGACCTGAAACAATCTCTCTCTCTCTCTCTCTCTCTCTCTCTCTCTCTCTCTCTCTCTCTCTCTCTCTCTCTCTCCCATACCACACCATACCATAGCTATGCTCACTTTAATAGTACCCATTTGTCTGTCCCTGCAAGGTACTAGGTGAGCCTGTGTTTTCTCTTTGGAGTCAAGGGCAGAGAACCCCAGGCCTGTGTGTGGGTCTTCTTGTCCCACCCAGTTCTCCATGATGTTGGGCTGGGCCATGCTTCCTCATCAGAAAGATATCATTGTAGTGTCCAAATGCCCAGCACTTATGGTGCTGGAAGGTTTCTGGTTGGTTTTTTTTTGCTCAGTTCCTCTGACCCCAGCTGAATGGCCTGAGGTGGGGGCTTTGCTCTCCATTTTTCTTTTTTTGATAAATCCACAACTATTTTTTCCAATGTAAATGAGAGAGAGAGATTAAATAAACTATGATCTAACTTGATGTTTGGGAAGGTTAATTTTCAATTTTCATTTTTAATTGAATAATAATTACATGTTTCTAAAAATGTGATGTTTTAATATATATATCTACTATGCAAATGATTAAATCAGGATAGTTATCAAATATATCACCTCACATAATTTTTGTGACTAAAGTGTGTAATATATACTCTTAAGCATTTTGAAATATGCAATTATATTGCCCCATTGCTAGCAATAGTTGAGATGTGTGAAAATCTACCCACAGATGGCTACCAGGGCTAAATACACCCACCCCACACACACACACACAAACTGGAATGGTGTTCAGCATTACCATAGAGGGAAAGTTTCTGTCATTTTCCAACAACATGCTTAGACCTGGAAGGCACTGTGGTAAGTGATATAGAGCAAACACATAAAAACAAAATCACTGCATCACCTCACTTACATTTGAATTGTGAAAAGCTTGAGATTATAAAGTTTGGAATAGTATAGTGGTTACCAGGAGTGTAGACAGAGAGAGCTATGAAAATTTGTATTCAAGGCCATAGAGAATAATACTTCAGCTATCCTGGGTGAATGAGCTTCCATAATTATTTTGTAGTGGTTACTTTACTCATCAACAATGCATTTAATGAGTCTTTATATGGGTCACACTGACTAGCTTATACTCTTCTGTTATTTGATCACATATTATTTGGATATCAAAGAAAATATTTTTCAGATTGAATTAAGAATTCCTAATAGTTAGCTTATTTAAGGAAAATATTTTCCACCACCAGCATTTGAAGAGCAACAGATCAAAATTATCTTGAAAACAAGCATTAGCTTTCCCAAGAAATTTTGAAATTTCTTTTAGGGACAATGCCTTTTGTCAGTGCTAATGACATTTTGTACCATACATTCTTTTTGTTTTGGAGTGGTGCTGTGGAATGTCTTTCTGTATGCCATGAATAGGTGTTGCTCTGATGGGTGGATAAATAAAGCTGTTTGGCCAATGGTGAGGCAGAATAAGGTAAGGCAGG
This sequence comes from Peromyscus californicus insignis, assembly GCF_007827085.1. Taxonomy (NCBI): domain Eukaryota; kingdom Metazoa; phylum Chordata; class Mammalia; order Rodentia; family Cricetidae; genus Peromyscus; species Peromyscus californicus. The sequence goes on from NW_026294573.1 coordinate 118,652,048, forward strand.
ACATTCCAACTAGAGAGAGAGTAAAGAGAAAGGCAGAGCTGGGGAGACGCTGCTAGCAGCCACCAGAAGAAGCAACATGTAAAGTACCATTAAGCCACAAGCCACATGGCAAAGTATAGATTTATAGAAATGGGTTAATTTAAGATGTAAGAGCTAGCAAGTGAGAAGCCTGAGCCATTGGGACATATATTTTGAAAATAATATAAGCCTCTGTGTGTTTATTTGGGTCTGAGCAGCTGTGGGCCCAGGTGGGACTGGAGAAAGCTTCCAACTACATAGTTGGGCTTTCTAGCTTTAATAATTATAGAAGACATTGTGCTTTATAACACAAATCTTCACGAAAAAAGTAAATTGCTGTGTGTGTTTCTGAGGTTGTGTGGAGTGTTGATTCCAGAATAAGAATAATTCTTAAGTAAATTTCTTTATCATTATCTTAGTTTGCTTTCTGTTGCTGTGATAAATACCATGACCAAAAGCAACTTGAGATGAGAAGTGTTTATTTATATTACAATTCTAGATCATAGTCAGTAGCAGAGGGAAGTCAGGACAGGAACTCAAGGTGGCAACCTAGAGGTAGGAGCTGATGCAGAAGCTATAGAGTGGTACAGCTCAATTTCATGCTCCTAATGGCTTACTCAGCCTACTTCTACATCATCCAGGACCATCTGTGTAGGAGTAATACTGTCCACAGAGTTCTGGGCATTTGCCCATCAATCATTATCAAGATGGCATGCCACAGAGTTGTCTACAGGACAATGTGATGGAGGCATTTCATTAGTTGAGTTTTTCTCTTCCTGGGTGACTATTTGTGTTGAGTTGGCAAAAATCTAACAGGCACAATCAAAGAATACAAACTTATTTTACTGGTAACTTCAGCTAAAATTAAAGACTAAAAGTAACACTGATTATACTTATTGTAATCATCTTTTAAGTTGCCTTGTTAACTTTCTGTCACACAAATTCTTGGATAAAATTACAGATAGCACACTGCTATAGATTTGATATGATCATTCTAAATACAAAACATAACTGCTGATGTGTCCTTTTTGCTCCCCAAATGGAGGCAGTATATTATTAAATTATATGAACAGTGGTTATAATAAGGTTAGTTCATGAAAATTAATTTCTACTTCTGATTTAAACTCAATTAATATCTTTACCTCTAAAATAGTGGTATTATTCAGCAACCAGATTTTAGAAAAAAAACTAACAATTTGTCATGGTTAAACCTTTTAATTGGGTAAAAATGATGTTCAAATGATCCTTGTACATGAGATAACTACTTTTGCTATAGAGAATGACACTTTCTGTAAAGTATCATCTTACTGATGAAACAAGTTTAAAAGAAACAAGGCAATAATGTTTAGCCTAAAGTAATTGGACATAAAACATAACATTGTCTTGATTAATTACTCATTAAATTTTCCTCTAATAAGTCAAGTTGTATTTCCACTGTAAAAGTTGCCCAACACTTGAAAACTATTTTTATAAAAGCTACTATTTAGTTTCTTGGTGAGTCTTACTGATTTGTGTATTTATATAGTAGTAATTTAGAAAATAATGTTTGAGTAACAAATGGTAAAGTGGGTATTTGGGAAAAATGGTTTCTACCCCCTTTATTTGTGGGAGGTGATTAAGACTTTCCTGCTTGATAATAATATCTAAAACAGTTATAATACTTATTTAATGTTGATGTACCCATTATTATGCACAAATTCCAAAGAACAGCTTAAGCAGAGTTTGTCACCTCCAATGTAACAGACAAAGTATTTTTATTGCTATATCAATTGCTGCAGATTGAAATACTGGTGCGATACAATGTCAGCAAAAGGGGCTAAAGCTGTCTGCTGCAATGCTGTTATAAAAAAACACAATGGTTGTCTTTATTAACTAACAGAGCATAGGTTTTTCTTGTTAACTAACACCTTTGGCTACATTTGGGTAAACTTTTCACAAGTCAAAAATAGGTCAAACATTAATAGCTACATAGAAAGAGGAATGATTAAATACATATATACAACACTGAGAATACTAACTGATACCAGACAGAATTTCTTCTTAGTGCTGAAGGAGCTCCAAGTCACAATTGGAAGAAATAATATGGACACCAAATAAAAGTGAGAGAGGAATGATCACCCACTATGAACTGTGAAATTCTACCCCATATACATTGTTCATGAGTATCAGACACAAAAGGCAAAGGCTAAAACGTTCTGACAGAATGGAAACAGGCACCAAGAGAGGCCAGCTAGGAGCAACATAGTAACTTAGGTAATATTTGGGAACATAGAAGTATATTTGCAAATAATTTGTGAAACCCAAGTAATCTGTTATTTAGATAATAATTGTGTACAGATATTGAAATAATCATTTTGGTGAGAAGAGTATAGTTAAGGCAGAAATTTTATCATACTAAGCTGATTCATTGTGTTTTACTATGATTTTATCTGTGATATATAAAGTTCTATAAATGTGAATGTGCTGTGGTTTACCTGGGTAGTTAACTTAGGGCTATTTTGGGTGTACATTTGGAGGGTTTTCCAGAATGTGAAATCTTTTTTTTCCATCATTTTTTAAAATTTATTTTATAATTTAATTTAATTTTACATATCAGCCACAGATTCCCCTGTCCACCCTCCTCCAGCCCCCCCATCACTCCCCCCAGCCCACTCCCCATTCCCATTTCCTCCAGGGCAAAGACTCCCCTGGGGATTCAGCTCAGCCTGGTAGATTCAATTCAGGCAGGTCCAGTCCCCTCCTCCCTTTACCCAGGCTGAGTAAAGTGTCCCTGCATAGACCCCAGGTTCCAAACAGCCAGCTCATGTACTAAGGACAGGTCCCAGTTCCATTGCCTGAGGGCCTCCCAAACCCTTCAAGTTAATCAACTGTCTCACTTATCCACAGGGCCTGATCCAGCTGGGGCTCCTCAGCTGTTGGTTCATAGTTCATGTGTTTCCACTAGTTTGGCTATTTGTCCCTGTGCTTTTTCCAATCATGGTCTCAACAATTCTCGCTCAAACAATCCCTCTTCTTTCTTGCTGATTGGACTCCTGGAGCTCCACCTGGGGCCTGGCCATGGATCTCTGCATCTGCTTCCATCAGTCATTGGATGAGAGTTCTAGCACAACAGTCAGGGGGTTTGGCCATCCGATCACCAGAGTAGATCAGTTCGGGCTTTCTCTCGACAATTGCCAGTAGTCTATTGTGGAGGTATCTTTATGGATTTCTGGGGACCTCTCTAGCACTTTGTTTCTTCCTATTCCCATAGGGTCTTCATTTATAATGGTCTCTTTTTCCTTGTTCTCCCTCTCTGTTCTTGATCCAGGTGCGATCTCCCTCTCCCCTAAGCTCTCTTTCCCTCCACCCTTGCCCTTCATTACCCCCACTCATGTCCAGTTTGCTCATGTAGATCTCATGACAGATTCCCTGTCATTGGACGATCCCTGTGTCTTTCTTTGGGTCCTGTTTTCTAGGTAACCTCCCTGGAGTTGTGAGTAGCAGTCTATTTATCTTTTGTTTTATATCTAGTATCCTCCTATGAGTGAGTACATACCATGTATGGATTGTCTTTCTAAGTCTGGATTACCTCACTCAGGCTGATTTTTTCTAGATCCATCAATTTGCCTGCAAACCTCATGATGTCATTGTTTTTCTCTGCTGAGTAGTACTCCATTGTGTATGTGTACCACATTTTATTTATCTATTCTTCAGTTGAAGGGCATCTAGGTTGTTTCCAGGTTCTGACTATTACAAATAACGCTGCTATGAACATAGCTGAGCATGTGCCCTTGTGGTATGATTGAGCATTCGTTGGGAATATGCCCAAGAGTGGTATAGCTGGGTCTTAGGGGAGATTGATTCCCAATTTTCTAAGAAAGTGCCATATTGATTTCCAAAGTGGTTGTACAAGCTTGCATTCCCACCAACATTGCAGGAGAGTTCCCCTCGCTCCACATCCTCTCCAGCATAAGCTGTCTTCAGTGTTTTTGATCTTAGCCATTCTGACAGGTGTAAGGTGATAACTAAGAGTCATTTTGATTTGCATTTCCCTGATGACTAGGGATGTTGAACAATTCTTTAATTGTCTTTCAGCCATTTGAGCTTCCTCTGTTGAGAATTCTCTGTTTAGTTCTATAGCCCATTTCTTAATTGGAGTATTGAGCATTTTGATGTCTAATTTCTTGAGTTCTTTATATATTTTGGATATCAGCCCTCTGTCAGATGAGGTGTTGGTGAAGATCTCTTCCCATTCTGTGGGCTGTTGCTTTGTCTTGTTGATCATGTTCTTTGCTCTACAAAAGCTTCTCAGTTTCAAGAGGTTCCATTGATTGATTGTTTCTTTCAGTGTCTGTGCTACTGGTGTTATGATCTTTTAAATTGTAGGATTGAGTAAAGCTGGTGTCCCTCTCCAGTGTGAGTGTTCCTGATGAATCCTTCAAAGGCACAACAAATCCTGTTGGTGTACTCTGCCTGCCTGCTGACCTGGGATATCTTGTCCTTTCTATTATTTGTCTGTAGACTTATGTTGCTCAAATATTATAAAAATCATTAATGATAAAAACTTCTCAATTGCAAAAGAATAGTAATTTCCAAGTGTATTCTAAGAAACATTCGTTTCTTTAAATTTATTGACTATTAGCTGACAAAAAACATTTTAGTCTATGAATGGAAAATACTAGGCTCAACAAAATTAAATAGTTTTGTTTAGTATGATTTTTGCACATGCACTAATAATATCCTTTCTAAATCTGTGAAATTTAAACACTAAGACTTAATTTTAATTTACTCATAATTTTCTTGACTGCTCATTAGGCTAATGCTATGGAAGAAAATTTTATAAATACTTGAGGAATTATATCACTAGATGTTGGAAAGATGTGAATTTTTGATATAAGTTTAAAAACCAGTAATTTCTAGTTATCACAATATGGTACAGTGGTTGACATTCTAGTACCTAGCATTTTGACTCATTTTTCTTTTCTCAACACATACTTACCATCAAATTTTACTCTGTAACTTCACCTTGACTTAAGTCATTATTATCTGAGTATGGGTTTAGACAAAGAAACTGACATTAAGAAGGGAATTGTTCATTATATATGGATGTTGCCCAAACTGTTCCCTTCTGTATCTTGGAAATACCATTTTGTTTCTTCTCCTAACCAGAAAATATGCTGTTTGTTCTACTGTGTTAGTCCACTTTCACTTTGGTAATGAAATTACAAGATAAAAATATGTCAAAATTCTGTTTACATTAGTACCTTATGATAAGAAAGACACTTAAGTTAAATTAGGTAATTCTTAGCAAAATATAATCAATTTTCCTCTAGGGTTTACAGTGAGGGAATTTTTATTATAAAAATGACAATACTGATCCAGTTTGGATTAGGAAAGAGTCAAATTCAATTCCCAATGAAGGAAGCTCTACTTTAACTTTACTGGGTATATTTCACAAAAGAGTTGAAAACTTTGTGAGGAAATCATAACTATTAAGCCAGAGGCCCAAGCAAATGACGCTTCTGTGAAACCTAAAATGAAGAGGAGGATTGAAATGCACTGAGATTCAAGAAAAAGATTTCGTAAGGTTGTTCCCTAGTTCCTGGGTTCATGTCAGAGCCTGACTATATAGATACAACTCTGAACATGCTTAAATAAGCTTTGATAGCTAGCTAAATAGTACCAGACTAAATGAAAATAAAATAGAATATTAATTGTCATGGTAAATAAATCTAAATCATATAATATTTTAACTGCCATTGAATTCAAAAAGTATGTAAGAGAGGCTATAATTATAGAAGCTATCTAATCCAAATGATTTTTTTTTCATACCAAACAGACTGAAAAGAGAACTGTAAGGTTTTTTCTTAGACACCGATCCAGAGTTTGAAGAAATATCTAAAATGTCTAAAATATCACCCCAACCACAAAACTACAAAGAAATATAATGATGTCAACCTACACCCACAAAACAACCATTGAGTCAGCATTGTTAAAAAATATTCTGAATTAGCATAAGTGCTAAAAATCCATTATACATTAGTGAACCAGCACAAAAGAAATGCAACCCTAATCTCAACAGAAAACACAAAGACTGAATGACAAGATTTTTAGAAATTCAATTGTTTTTAACATAGCATAATACTCACTGGAAGAAATAAACATACGAATGGTTATTAGGATAGTTAAGCAATGAATAAGTGAAAATAATTATATGCTATAGATAATGAATGAGTTTTAAAACTCTTTAGAGCTTTACCGATGTATAATCTGTGTTCAATAAATGTATTCAACTTTGTAGAGTAATTACAGTCATCAATTTCTTTAAATTTGCTAAACACAGCATGAGAAAGAAGAGAATGAAAGGACAATGATGGGGAACATAGAAAACATAAAAGAGACACAATTCCAAATCATGTACTAATTTTGAAAATTAATGGACTACACATGCTACTCAAGAGAAAGAGAATGATCAAATGCATAAAGGAAAGAAACAACAAGGTATTCTCCACAGGAGACATGAGCTAAATTCCATGACATGAAGTGCTGAAAGCAAAATCATTTAAAGGGATAAAAAATTCTTAAAAATCTGAAGTGGATTTATCAGTGTAATATGCATATTATAGAAAAGATAGATGAATAGCAAAAGAGAAGGCTATTTCACTATAATTAAAAGAACTGTATTTCAGATTATCAGTATGGAATACATTCTCTTAACAAATCCTAACCCAAATTATTCAATAACTGACCAAGGGGCATAGACAACTAGGCAGTGCAGATTACTGAAGGGACCAATATTCTCCTCAATACCTTAGAAAACAATAAGGAAGAAACTCAGTAGGAATACAGACATTCTGAACAATACTAGCAAATATTGGATAAACTGCAGGACACTGTGTCTAATCACATTCAAAATGTTTTCCAAAACACATTCTCAAGTACATTAAAATATATTAAAATTAAATATATGTATTTTAATGATTTAGAAAATGATGGGGAAAATTATGACAATATAACAAAAATTAGTTCTTATAGTAAATTAATAAAAAATACATATTTATGTTTTATGGGAAAGAAAATTAAATGTCATATACAGCACTGTGAAGTGGCTATAATTTTGACAAACAATTTAAAGAGACATTTAATAAAATAATATGTGCAGAATGCTAACAAGAATATGACTTAGGGCTTAAAACTTTTGGTCATTATAATTCTAATGAGATAATAACATTACTGCTTAAGAATGAGGAGAATTGTATAAACTGTTGGCATGAAATGTTCAGGAGGTAGAGAATGTGACTCACTTGAGCACATTTAGGTTTGTGGAAAGTGATAGTTCATTAGGTAGCAGTTTGGCAATTTGTTAAGGTTAAACAAAGACTTTGTACAAAATATTAGAATCCATTACCAGTATCTTTTCTATGATTTATATAGCTGTGAAGAGACACCATGACCATGACAACTATTATAAAGAAAAACATTAAATTAGGTGGTTTACAGTTCAGCGGTTCAGTCCGTTATCATCATGGTGGGACATGGTGGCACGCAGTCAGACACAGTGATAGAGAGGAAGCTGAGAGTTCTACATCTTGACTCACAGGAAGCCAGAAGTGATCTGAGACCCTGGACATGGCTTGAACATATGTGAGATCTCAAAGCCTGCGGCCACAGTGACACATTTCCTCCAATGATACCTACTCCAACAAGGCCACACCTGTTAATTGTGTCACTCCCTTTGGGGAACATTTTCTTTCAAACCACACACTCCACTTGCTGGCCTCCAAAGGCTTCCAGCCATATCATAATGCAAAATGCATTCAGTCCAGTTTCAAAAGTCTCATAGTCTATAACATTCTGAAACTCATTTAAATTTCAAAGTTCAAAGTCTCTTCTGAGATTCATGTAATCTCTTAATTGCAATTCCCTATAAAATAAAAATAAAAAAGCATATCACATACTTCCAAAATATAATGGCACAGTACACATTTTACCAATCCTAAATGCAGGGAAGGGAGCAAGCATAGTAAGGAAATATTGAACCAAAGAAAGACCAAAAACAAGCTGGCCAAACTCCAAACTCTGAATCTCTTGGGCTGGTTCCACTCCCTGTTAGCAGCTCTTCTCTACAGGTATCCCACAGCTCTGGAATCACCAACATTTTGAGGTCTCCAAGACAATCCAGGCCTCATCTTCACAGCTTCACTTAATGGCCTCTCTAGGCCTCCATTCAAGGACACATGCCTGGCCTAAGTGGATTTATGTAGTCACAGAGGCAAATTCCATAACTACCTTCTAGATTCTTTAAAGTCAGAATCATTTGGTCAAAACTGCCAAAGCTGCTTTCTGGGACCAATTGATCATGGCTGCCTTGATCAATTACATCTTCACTGGTTTTCCGCTTTCAATGTTTATCTTCACTGCCTAAACTTGGCCTTATTTGCTCTGTAGATCAGGCTTGCCTCAAAGTCAGAGATCCTCTATCCTCTGCCTTCAGAGTGCTAGGATTAAAGATGAACACCATCACACCCATCTCTAAGCTTTTCTTTAATTCTTTTTTACAATAGAAACTTAGCTGGGTGGGATCCTGATCTGAAGTCACCACTCCATTATTCCATTTCTTAATTTATTTCTTTGACACATGACTTAGCTCCATTCCACCTTCTGGTGTTCCTTTTCTCCTTGAATTTTACACTTTGTAATTTACCCTGCTCTGCTTGTTCCTTTTCATAATAAAACTTCATTAGAATTACCACTAATAACCACTTGACAAAGTCTACACTAGGTTGTTTTGAGATATCCTCTGACAATGGAATTAATTCAAAACATTTCACTTTTAGCCTTAGATAGACTCTTCAGACAAGAGCAAAAAGCAGCCATGTTCTTTACCAAAATATTGCAAAAAGTATATCCAGGCCTATGTTTATATTCTTCTGCTCTGAAACCAGGCCCCCACAATTAAGATAACTCTGAGCAACACATCCAAGCTCATACTAGTATGGTTCATTAAGCAGTGCTTAAAATACCCCAAATCCACAAGTCCATATTACTCCAAATAAAAACATGGTGTAGGCTTTCACAGTAATACCCCAATTACTGGTACCAACTTCTTTATTAGTTAAAGGTTTTATAGCTGTGAAGAAACACCATGACCATGGCAACTCTTGTAAAGGAAAACATTTAACTGGAGTGACTTTGAGTTTCAGGGGTTTCATCCATTATCATCATGGTGGGATGTGCAGGCAGACATGGTGCTGGAGAGAAACCTGAGAGTTCTACTTCTTGCCTCACAGACACAGGAAGTGGTCTGAGATATTGTGCATAGCTTGAGCATATATGAGATCTCAAAGTTTGTCTCTACAGTGACACACTTCCTCCAACAATACCACACCTACTCCAACAAGGCCATACTTTCTAACAGTGCCACCCCTTTTAGGGGCACATTCTTTCAAACCACCACAACCAACTATTTATATTTACTCAATATAATTAAAGTCATATCTCCACAAAATACATTTTTGTGAATTTACATAGCTTTCTTATTCAAATTAGCCAAAATTTTAATCAATTCATTCAGGAAACTAACTGGTAAATGAATAAATGAATATATAATATGATATACCATAAAACACTTCTCAGTAACATAAAGAGGCAACATTCCATAAATTTATAAGGCAAAAATGTATTATTATAAGAAAAAGAAATAATATATAAAATATTACACAGTTTATAATGAATTCATATGAAGATAATAGCCAAAAAAAAATGATAGAGACATGAAGTCAACCATTAGGACCATTAGGGATGGCATCTTGGGACTACATATACTGGCTATAGCCTGGTTTGAGTAAACTTTTGGGATAAATAAAAATATAAGAACTGTGCCCTCACAATCAATGTACAACCCTGTTTTAATTAACAATACAGCTAAAATGACCAATTTCGTTAATATGTGGTACCTCAAGAAAACCTTCAAAAGAAGGCAAAAAACATTTTAAAAGTAAAAGACATCTAGAAAATGCTTAATTAATATTTAATATAACTAGTCATTCATTATAAAAATACCTGAAACTCCTTCTGAACATTTATGGTTGTAAATACTTACAAGCAACCAAGTTATTATTCAGACAGTGAATAGATACATAAAGCCAATTATGTGTAGACAATGAGATCCAGTGCTGAACTGACAGGCGCTATTAGGCCATTCCAAGATATATATATCTATAGATATATAGATATATATATAATTAAATTTAAATTATCAAGTGAAAGACTTCAGTCTGAAAAGGCTGCAAACTACAAGACTCTAACTATGACAACCTGGAAAAAAAATCAAGCAATGGAGACCTTAAAAGATCAGGGGTTATGAGACATAAGGTAGAGCAAATATGGACAAATGGAGCATAGTGAACTTTGACCTTTGGAGAGAGTGAAACTTCTGCACCTGTTACATAAAGGTGGATATGTTAAATTGAACAGATTCACAACACTAACTAGACTTGTAGACCAATAAGAGTGAGCCCCATTGTAAACTGTGAGATTTTGGAGTTAGTTTCATGCAGAGAGGACCATACTAATTTCACTCTTCTAGTGTGGAGTGTTGATGCTGGAAAAACCTGATAGGTTATATGGAACTTTCAGCTTTTTCTGCTCAATGTTGCTATGAAATACAATGCAAAATAATCTAAATATTTAAAAACATTTAAGTTTCTTCATTAGAAGTTAACAAAATGAATGGACTCCTGGAGCTCTGCCTGGTGCTTGTCTATGTATCTCGGCAGCTGCTCCCATCAGTTACTGGATGACAGTTCTATGATGACAGTTAGGGTATTCAACAATATGATTAATGGGGTAGGCCAACTCAGGCACCCTCTTCAGTATTGCTAGTAGTCTAAGCTGGGGTCATCCTTGTGGATTCCTGGGAACTTCCCAAGCAAGAGATTTCTCCTTATCACCATGATAGAGTCCAATTGAAGAGAGGAAAGAGGGATTCTATGAGCAAGGGACATACATCAAGATTATGATGGGGAAATCTACAGACACAACTGAACCAAGCTAGTGGGAACTCACAAACTTTAGACCAACAGCTGTGGAGCCTACATGGGATTGGACTAGGCCCTCTACTTAAAAGAGACGGTTGTGTAGCTTGGTCTATTCAAGGGGCCCCTGGCAGTGGGATCAGGATTTAGTCCTGGTGCATAAGCTAGTTTTTTATAGCACATTACCTATGGTGGGACACGTTGCACAGACTTGATGCAGTGGGGAGGGGCTTGGATCTGCCTCAACTGAGTCCCCATGGGAGGCCTTGACTTTTCAGAGGAGGGTAGGAGGGGTGGGTTGGGGGGGAGAAGGCTGGGGGTAGTGGGAAGAGGGATGAGAGGGGGATCTGTGGTTGGTATGTAAAATGAGCAAAAACTTCTTAATTAAAAAAAAGAAGGTAACAAAAATCTAAAAAAAAAATAGAAACTGTAGCCTAATTACATTCGTAATGTTTTACACAACTTAGAAAAACCAAAATTATAAAAGTTTGACAACATAGAGAGAGAAAGAGAGGTATGCAAGAACAATAAAAAAAAAGAGAACATGAATTTCAGACTTAGCAAGGGATTATAGGGGAAGGATGGGAAGGAACAAAGGAAATGGGAAAAACTATATAATTATTTCATTTTAAAAATATAAAAGATAAATTAATAAAAGTGTCTGACCATATGAATGCTTGTTTTAGAGATGAAAAATCTAGAAATATCACAACCTATAGTGTAGTTGCCTGATTTTATAAAATATTAGAAAAGAGTTAAAAATTTCTTTAAAATGTTAAGAAAACCCTCCATTTGGCTAGCAGCTTCATTCCTGGACATATACATGAATGAAATAAAGCCATGACCATAGTAATACTTATATACAAGTGATAATGACATCTTCAATTTCAATAACCCAAAACTGGACACAGCCCATATATTCATCATTGGGTAAGGGTATAAACATGTGCTCTATGCATGTAATCAATATTGCTAATCATGAGAAAAGAACAAAATACCCATAAAGGACACAGGATAAATTACAATGAGGAAACAAAGCATAAATATTACATGCAACATGGTTTAATTTCTGTGAAATTTGAGAAATTACTCAACTATCCCACAGTGATGGGAGTGATAACTGTGGTGATATTTTATTTTTGTTGAAATGTGATATTTGTATGTTAATAAATAAAGTTACCTAGAGATCAGAGGTCAGCAAGCCATAAACACAAGTCAGGTGGTGGTAGCACACACCCCTAATCCAATCACATGGCAGGCAGAGTCTCTGTGTGGTCAAGGACATAGCCAAGCGTGATAACATGAGCCTTTAATCTCAGTACCAACCATAGAGACCTGGAGGTCTGTGTAGACAGGCAGTGACGAGGAAGTCATGTGGCTGGGCTTAGAGCCAATGAGAAGGCAGATCAGGAAGGTAATAAAAGCTCAGTTTAGACAGGAAGAAGCTTGCTGTGGGATGTTCTGTATGGCAAATATGTTGTGCTGTGGGATGTTCTATATGACAAATATGTTGCTCTGATTGGTCAATAAATAAAACACTGATTGGCCATTGGCTAGGCAAAAAGTATAGGCGGGACAAGGAGGAGAATAAAGCTGAAAAGTAAAAGGCTGAGTTGGAGAGACACTGCCAGCCGCCATGATGAGAAACAGCATGTGAAGATGCCGGTAAGCCACGAGGCATGTGGCAAGGTATAGATTTATAGAAATGGATTAATTTAAGCTGTAAAAACAGTTAACAAGAAGTCTGCCACGGCCATACAGTTTGTAACCAATATAAGTCTCTATGTTTACTTAGTTGGGTCTGAGCAGCTGTGGGACTGGCAGGTGAGAGAGATTTGTCCTGACTGTGGGCCAGGCAGAAAAACTCAAACTACAGAAGCTCTCTCTGTGGAAGCAACTGTGTGGTGGTAAGCTAAGGCTAGTTGTGGCTATTCGCTCTGATCTCTTTGGCTATTACCTCTGTATTTGCCACTGTGTTTCTTATTTAATAAGACTGTTTAGAAATTCATCTACAGATAAGTACTTACTTCAGATTGTGAAGTAATAGAATCATTACAAAAAAACCTGATTTTTAATGTTATACTGAACTTAGTAATAGTTTCATGCTGTATAAATACATGAACATTTTTCAAATTTTATGCTGTAGATAATTATAATTCAACATATCATCTTCAAAATGTTGATTTTGACTAAATTTTAGTTATTAAATCTATTTGGGAAATAAGTTCTTGTTGTCTTCTAGGCCACTTTCTATGCGACATTGATCTAATGTTGACATTTAGCATATATTTCTCATATAAATTCAGCAGGACAAGTACTGAAGATGATAATAATGTAGTTTCAGGTTTAAAAAAATGTACATGACTAGAATAGTGAGAGATTCTTCTATTTTATGCCAATAGTGCTGAGGATTTCCTGCAGTTAAAAACAGAAATAAAATTACACAGGATGATTTAGGAATTCTGAAATTGCAAAATATATTTAATTTATTGTTTTATATTTTCTTCTAAAATTAGCCCCGAGTAAGATATTTTAACATGCATCCCATTTCATTTTTTGTGCTATTTTTAAGTGGGGTAATTCCAGGTACAGGCCATCAAGTCCAGAAGAAATAATGTTATAATAACTCTATTGCAAATGGAGATTCCAATGAAGCACTAACTTGAGCTTTGTGGGCTGTTTTGACCCTCTTAACAGTAATGGCTAACCTTTAGTGAACACTTAATATGCACAATATATTCTTGTTAAATTTCTCTTATGGCATCTTGAGGTTTGTGCTATAAATACCCTATTTTACAGATAAGGACAGAAGTTTAAAGAGGTTAAGCAGCTTGCCTGAGGGACTAAATGAAGGGCAATATTTCCAACCCAGGTGTGTCTAATCATATAATAAGCCATATTTCTAGATAGATGAGTCTTCTTCTTAATCTTACGAAAGGAACAGCCAGACATAAAGGTTAAATACTAAAGTTTATGTTAGTATAAACTTGTAGAAGTTGTGCTTGGGCAATTCTGGTATTAAGATTGATTTTTCTCAATTATTTCTTTCTGCATACTTACTATGTAGAGCTGTGATTTTATCACCTTCATCTATCTGATTGATACCTCTGAATCTGAAGATAACAAATGTCTATTTAAGAGTTTAATCTTGTTCTCTTGGTATCATTAAAGGGAAAATCTTTATATTTTAACATTTAAAAAAAACAGAGAACAGTATAAACTATTGATGAGTTTATTAATTAATTAATAAAATTAACCTGGTTACCTGATATGTAAAAGGATAAAAATATATATCAAAGGGGCAGGACATAATGTTCTAGTACATGGATATATTGTGTGATGTTTAAATTCGATTTGACATACCTATCTTCTCGTTATTTTATTACTTTATGCTAAAAATTTGAAGATATTTTCTTCTATTTACTTCAAATGTAATTCTTAAGATTATAATATCAGATTATAACATCATTTGATTTTGTAAGGTAAAACAATCATGGCTCTCTATGCTTCAGTAAGTCAAGCAGGGTTGAATTCCAATCAATACATTAATAGTCCCTGCTGGTTGGACAGCTTTGGTACTGGATCTCTAGATTTTCAGAATGAAAATAGGCTTTATGTATCCCCCAGTTTCAATCCCTCTCTTAAGTGACTTTAGGGTTCCTGCTGCGGAGGCAGAAATTTCACAGAGCATTAAAAGCCCACTGAGTGAAAACTGGTTCATACTCATGAAGAGAATGAAATCTCAAGCTTGGGTGCACATCTAAAATATCTGTTTGGCTGGTCAACTACCTGACTTTGGAAGCAACCCTCAGAAGACAGGCTCACACAAGCATATTGAGAGACAGGTAGGGCATTTATCCCATTATTCAGACACCAGGCTTTTCCTTCCCAGAATTCCAGTTTGATAGCTTCGCATCTCATAAGGCCACTATGCAGCTTTGCAAACTTGCCCCTTTTCCTGAATTATTCAGAAAAATGTAATATTTCTTGTTCTTGCTTTTATATTTTAAAGTTTTCATGCATTCTTTGGACATAGGGTATATAAAAAGATTATTTTTTTATAAAATTCAATTTCATATATAATGTATTTTAACCATGTTTTTTCCATTCCCTGTTTCCTCTCAGATCCTTCCCACAACCTTACCCACCAAACTCTATGTCCTCGCCTTACTCCAATCTAACACACTCTCTCTCAAAAAAAGCAAGCAAATCAAAAGACAAGAAATAAATTTAACAACAGAAAGAAAAGAAAAATACAAAGCAAAACACAATCAAGAAAAAAAGGCAAATAAGACAAAGAAAAAAACAAAACAAAACGAATTCCGGTATTTCTATGACTTTTGTTTCCTTCTCTTCTTTCTTTCTAGGCTCGAAGCAGACTTCTCACTGTGTGCTTCTTTTATTTTATTTCCAGGCTATGTCTGATGTAAGGTACAGATATTTGAAACAGTTCTATAGAGACAAGGTCCTGACGAAGTGAATCAAATCGAACCTTCTTCACACTTCCTCAACCTTTCACCTGACACCTGAGCAAACACTGCCAGTGCTGGAGTGAGTTCCCACCGACTCTCTGCTCATGACAGCTATTGAGAATCCTCGTCAACTGGCCCTTCCTGTGCTTCACCCTGCAGTTCAAGTAGGCTCTAACTGTCTCTTGTCCACCTCTCCATTTGACAGTCTTATCTGTTCTCCAACTCAAGCAATGTGACACTTGATTTCCCTTTCTTTTCTTTGAATGTTTACTACTTAACTCTTCTTTATTCTCCCTCATTTTTTCTATTCTGTTTCTTATGTAGCCATTTTCTTAATTCTAATACAATATTAAAGTTTTAAAACCATTATTAAAATGATAGTGTTATGTTGCTCTCTTTCTTCATTTAATATTTTTTATAAATCTAATTTTTGTTCAAACTTACTCTGAGCAATTCTGAGTTTTTGTGTTGTTTCTGATACCAAAATAACAAAGAATTATCCAATTATCTTAAAGGCTTATTTGTGTAAATACAATGGTTCTTCTATGTTGGAAAGGCCACAAATTATCTAACTCCCTATCATATAATTGTTTATTAGAATGAATGATTCTCTATTTCTAGGGTATTATTTTATTAGACAATATAATTCATCCATTCCAGTATCATTATATCCCTAAACATTATGTGATTCAGAGTTGCAACAAGCTCATAAAGTAGTAATAAAGCATTGATATGTAAAACATTTTTAATAGATATTATAATATTGGTTCTCCAGATTAGTGTGTCAGGATAGGTATCAAGATGTATATGCCTATGTATATGCAACCTTAGTATTTTATTAACAGTTACCATAAAGAGCAGTAAGAGTAGATATGACATTATAACAACTGTGGTATAGACTAGCTAGTATCTTCCACAGATCTTGTGATGATGTATTTAGAATTATAAAGATGTTTGATTCATAAATTATTACATATTTTAACTAAAATCATCATTTTTTACTTCAAAATCTATCAAAATTTCAGATTGAACACTCAGTTTCCTAATACATATATTCATTTCGACGGGCGGTGGTGGCACACGCCTTTAATCCCAGCACTTAGGAGGCAGAGCCAGGCGGATCTCTGTGAGTTCGAGGCCAGCCTGGGCTACCAAGTGAGTTCCAGGAAAGGCGCAAAGCTACACAGAGAAACCCTGTCTCGAAAAACCAAAAAAAAAAAAAAAAAAACATATATTCATTTCAATCAAAAGAAATTAAGTAATTTTATATCAAATAGAATAAAAAGTTAAAGAAACAATCTTCTCAAGGTTATAAATAGACCTCTTTTAACAAAATTTTTTAATTTATGCATATGAATGTTTTGTCTGTGCAGCTTGTACATCTCTGGTACTGAAGGAGGCCAGAAGAGAGCATTAGGTACCCTGGGACTGAAGTTACAGATGTTGTGAGCTACTGTGTGGCTACTGGGATAAGATCCTGGTCCTCTATGAGAGCATCAGATGTTCTTGACCACTAAGCCAGCTCTACAGCCCCGTCAATAACTCTTACAGGCTATGCACAATACTTGTGTTTAAAAAAAAAAGCTGCTAGATCCATGATCATGGTTCTATGCTGCCAGTGTCTGTAGCTTTGGACACACTACATTGTCAGCCTTTGCTTCCCATAATTTAAATAAAAATGATGGTCATTGTTATAGTTCCCCTCAGGATATAGACATATTTATTCTAAAAAGTATTTTCTTATTATTGTTTTTAAAGAAAAAGGAAGGCACAATTCTGCTATAATTATCAAAAAATTTGACTTAGAATACTTATTCAAACATTTTAGGGGACTATGACAAAGACTTAAAGACTAACTCCTACTCTTATGAACAATTAGAAGATACATAAAATCACTTGACACACTGTGTCTACTTCCAAATGATTTATGATGCCATGTTGTACACTGTATAATTTATGCATATACAATCACATATTTAATCAAGAGAACCTTGAACATATAAATTGCAGTTTTTGTTATGGTAATTTGAAGGAAAAATATACATCTGGCTCTTTTAAATTGGGAGTTATAAAGAACAGGCACTAAATAATATACATATTTCAAATTTTCAATTAGGAAATTATCATAGTATCTAAAATATATCACTGTTATCCTAATAATAACAAATCAGAAGTAACACAGCAGTAAGCACTAAAATATAACTCAAAAATTTAAAGAAATAGCCGGGCGGTGGTGGCGCACGCCTTTAATCCCAGCACTCGGGAGGCAGAGCCAGGCGGATCTCTGTGAGTTCGAGGCCAGCCTGGTCTCCAAAGTGAGTTCCAGGAAAGGCGCAAAGCTACACAGAGAAACCCTGTCTCGAAAAACCAAAAAAAAAAAAAAAAAAAAGAAATAAAGAAAATAAAATAATCCATAATTAACAATTACACACACACACACAACTTTGGTTTAATTAAATATGATGAAATAAACTCTAAAAGAGGAACGGTATATAGCTTCTTACAAATCATATAAATATAGACTTACTTAAGATAAATTACTATGAACAAATTATTACAAAATGTGTCAGTTTTTTAAAGAAAGATAGATACTCAGTGAAAGAATATGTGTCATCAATAATCAAAAGTATGAACCTTAATGAAGACTAAACAATTTGCTGTCTTTATATATGCTATTGTTATAACAGTTTTATTCAATAAATATTTTCATGAATGTTTTGCAAATGCCACACAATGTGCTTTTATCTTATTTATCTCACCTCCTTCCTTAACTTCCCCTAACCCAGCCCATCTTCCCACCCACCCCTAACTTTATGTCTTCTTCCTTTGGTTAATTTAATTAATGACCCATTTGGTGTACTCTATGGTGGAAATAAACTTCTCAGTGTGAGGCCATCAACTGGAGTGTTGTCAACTTACCAGGCGCTATACTCTCAAACAATCAGGAAAAAAAAAGAAAGAAAAAAGAAAAACAATAATAACAAAACAACAACAACAACAAAAAAAACCTGTCTGCAGAAGCTGTCTATGGCAAATAGATTCTCAGAAAAGTGATAGGTGTGGAGGCTCACAAGCTCCTTTTATACTCTGTGCTAGAATGCTGATTGTCTTAACTCTGTGAGTTCATGAATTCAGTCATCCTATCTTGTGTAAGAGGCACAGTTCTGCCATTCTCTTTCCTGGCCTCAAGCTCTCACAATCTTCCAACCTTGTCTTTCTTGTCTGGCTATGTAGAAGTACTCACATGTTAAGAGTCCATTCATTTTTGTCAAAGACCCCCCAAAAGGGTTTGAATGACAACTGATAAGTCAAATGATCTGAACAATGGACTAGTGAAATTTCAATTAAGAAAAAAAAATACTTCTTTGTAAACTTTTACAAGGGGACCCAGGAAATTTCTATTATATTACATTGTTGTCATAATTTTCAATTAAAATACTGAAAAATAAAGATTAATAAATACTTTGTCTATAGCTAAATCATCTGGGAGCATGCATTAAAGCACAGCACTTGGAAGACTGATGCAGGTGGATTGGCAGGAGTTCAAAGTCAGCCTGGGCTGCACATTTATTTCCAATCCAGACTTAGCTACAGTGTTAGGGTCTATTTCAAAACCAAAAAACGATTTTTAAAGTGACTTTTTGAATTTTCTAAATTATCATAGATATCAAATATAACATTAAAATGTGTGAAAAAATTATTGAAAAAATCTAAAATGTTCTCATTTCATTATTCTGAAACTCATGCTACTTAAACATCTCTAACATATAGAAAGTTGATCACAACAATGGATGCTTTTGAAAAAGCTTATACTAAGTAAATGCTTCTTTCACACACTCTATTGAGACTACATCACAGCAAAAGGAAAGCACTGATGGACATGATGAGTGGACTGATGAAATTTGGGAAAGCAACTAAGGGAAGTCAGACATGCTCCAAAAAGTCAAACTTATATTCTAATATTTTATTTTAAAAACTACAACTATGATACATCAATATTTAAAAAATCTCTGCTTTTCTCTAATATTAATATTTTAAATCATAGTTTTAAATGATTTTAAATTCTCATTTATATCTGAGATAGATAGATAGATAGATAGATAGATAGATAGATAGAGTATATCAGTAAAAATAAATTAGTTCTATTTATAAAATATTGTTCTGGAGTTTTAACTATGGCAATATTATTCCTGGCTTAGTTGTCCTTTCCTGAGTGAGATTTAGAGCTGCCTGTTTGATTACCTCAGTTGATGAATTAATTTAGTAAAGCAATTACATTGTTGATTATTTTTACTGAACCAAATTAATAGTTAGGCAATTTAGTTAAATTCATTTACATGTTTGCAAAAAGTCATAATCATCTTAACTTTTTCCTTTGTTTTTCCTGTGAAAAATTGTATCTCAACATTAAAAACCATGTAAAGTTAAATGAAGTGGAAAAAAATCAAAGGTAGTTATAACTCAAGTGATATTTTCTGTTTCTTGCTGTTAAGTTCTAGCCTATAATGAATTAAAACTAATCACAAACATTTAACTTTCATCACAGTTCTGAACAAAGTTTGACAGCTCACACTTTGCTAGAGAAGGCAGTGAATTTTCAGAAAGGTATGGTCTGACCTAAGAGTGTGATTTAATTATTGAATGCTATGCTAGATCATAATCTCTTATTATTAATACTACAAAGTATAACAATATTTGATTCATGATAGCAAGTAACAGTTTAACAAAAATAAGTCATTGTTACTTGATTATGAAACATTACTATATTTCCATGGTGTTTACCTCACCTTAAAATTCTGTACAGAGTTAAAAGAATGTTTCTACAAGAAAATCTACCATAAGCAATCACTCACTGTAAGGCTATAGTGTTATTATTATTATTATTATTATTATTATTATTATTATTATTATGTATCAGTAGTAAACTACAAACAGAGAGAAGTTACCAAACAAAAATTGTACCTCTAGGTATCTCTATTCATCTCTGTGAATTCTCTCTTATAGGCTGGTAGAAGTTTACTTTCTTCTTCATGGCTAAATACAAATGCCTTGTGTATGAGTGACTCATTTTATTTATCCATTTGTCTCTTAGTGGCAACCAAAGCTGTTTCCAAGTGTTTGGCCATTGTGTGATTTGTTGCAATAAACCTGAATATGCAAGATTGCCTGTGGTGAGGTCATTTAGAGTCCCTCAGTTATATACCCAGGCATATACAGCTGAGCCATACTGAAGTTGTATTATTAGCTGTCTAAGAAACCTCCATACAGATTCCTATGATGCTTGGACAAATTTTTACACCAGTAATGTATAAAATTTTACCAATTTCCAGGTTTTTTGTCTATTTCCTCAGGCAGAGCTACTCTGAATGAGGTAGATGGAATCTTAATATAGTTCTAATTTGTATCCAGCCTTCTAAAAAATATTGAACTTATTTTATATATGGATTTTCTGTATTTTTTTATCCATCTATAAACATCCCCCTTGAGAACTGCCTGTTCAATATAGTAACCCATTTATTTATTGAAATTTTTGGAGTTTTGGCGCTTAGCTTTTGTTTTTTTTTTCTTCTCTTGTTTATGCTGCTTTTTATGCAACCCAGGACCACCTCATCAAGGAGTGGCACTATCTTTTAGAGGCTTGGCAATCCCATTTCAATCATTCATGAAGAAAATGTCTCACAGACTTGCTTATATGCCAGTCTGATGGAGACATTTTGTCAGTTGAGGTTCCTTCTTCCAAGATTAATTTAACTTCTATAAAGTTGAGTAAACTAAGCAGAACAGGTCAACAGCTTGCAATTTTTCTCATATTTTACAGACTACTTCTTCACTCATTTCATTTTTCTTTCATTGAAAGATATTTTTAATTTCATCTAACTCCATTTCTCAGTATTTGAAATTGTTCCCAGTGTACTGAAGTCTTTTTCAGAAAGGGCTTGCTTAGGTGTAAGTCTTGTATGTTTTACCCATGTTCCCTCCAGTAGTTTCAGTTTTAGGTTACATATTAAGGCCTGTTATTCCGATTTAAGTTAATTATTTTACATGTAAAGAGGGAGGGATCTGGCTTCATTGTACACATGGATTCATAGGTTTTGACAATATTTATTGAAGAGGCTATATTTTCTCAGTTGTATAATTTTAGAATCTTTGTGAAAAATCAAATTTGTATTTATTTCTAGGTTCTGAATTGTATTCAGTTGAATTACATGTCTGCTTTTGCTGTCAGTACAAGTTATTGTTGTTACTAAGGCACAATAGTATGATTTGAAATTAGGTATCATGGTACACCTAGCATTGTTCATTTTGCTTAGGTTTGATTTTGTCTATCCAGGTTTTTGGGATTTTGTTTTTAATGTGTGTATAGTTCCATATGGATTTTGGGATTACTCTTTTTCTACAATTATGAAGCATATAATTGGAATTTTGAATGCATTGAGTATTGATTTACAAAATATTTTTCAGTGTACATTAATTTGTTTAAAGGACCAGTAAATCATATTTAAATTTAAATAAAAGAAACATTCTTACATGCATTTTAGATTTCTGAAATTATATAAAATTTTGTATTTTGGAATACATGTTAGAATTTCATATAGTAAACTTTGTTTCTCAATAACAGGGGTGAGAAGACAAAATAAATAAAAGATGTAGTGCTTCTACACAGAACCTACTTAAACTTCTAATTGTCAACCCCCTTCAGACAAGAAAATTTTATGTGACCTCTAATATAAAAGTGTACAAGTGAAAATTTAATGGTAAAAATAATAAAGAAATTTATTTTTAAATTTTCATGATGAGCCGGGCGGTGGTGGCGCACGCCTTTAATCCCAGCACTCGGGAGGCAGAGGCCGGCGGATCTCTGTGAGTTCGAGGCCAGCCTGGTCTACCAAGTGAGATCCAGGAAAGGCGCAAAGCTACACAGAGAAACCCTGTCTCAAAAAACCAAAAAAAAAAAAAAAAATTTTCATGATGAACATACAATTTTATAGTTTATTAAAGACAAAAGATAATTCATACACTAAATGGATGATGTACTTGTCTATTATGAATGAAGGATTAAATTGTGCCTGAATATTTGACACCATAGAGCACAGAGTACCTTTACCATTTTCAGAGTTAATTGTTATTTAATTTCATAACCTTCAATGCTAATAATGCCACTTCTAATAAATATGTAACACTAAATGGCAGAAGTACATTAGAGACACTATATATAAGTCTTTGAAATTCTGACTTAATCCCAAGTTAATATTCACTCAACATTTTTTTAAAAGTCAAATCAGCAACTCAAACAGCCATATCTGAAATCAAACATACTAACATGATAGAATTTAATAATGCACTAAGTTGATACATGCTGAGAAAGGTGGTAGGAATGCATACAATCTTGTTTTCTGTTACTAAACCTGCTTCTGTAACAGCAGAAGCCTCACAGGGTGAAACCACTGCTATTCAAATTCACAATAGTCTCAGATTTGAGCATATGTTGTTGAGTGATGTAATGGGCATATGCAAAGTGGAAACTGCACATGCATGGTTTGAATCAGGGCTGCATGCAGTAAAGCACCAAGAGGTCACATGGGCAAACCTCAACAAAAACCCCTGGAATTCATGCCATGCTTGATTTGGAATTAATTTTTGGTGCTTTCTTTTTCAGAAATCTTTACCTATCACATGGAATTGCAACTCATTATTTAAGAAACTGGACTCTAGACAATATCAAATGTCTCACAAAATAATTTTTGATATTAATTATTTCATTTTACTCAGCTTAATTTATTCCAACAATCCCTACTCATTTCTTTTTCTTTTCTTTCTTTTTCTGTTTTTTTTTTTTTTTTTTTTTTTGGTTTTTTGAGACAAGATTTCTCCATGTAGCTCAGTCTGTAGCCCAGGCTGGCCTCGAATTCATAGAAATCCACCTGCTTCTGCCTCCCAAGTGCTGGGATTAAAGGCATGTACCACCACCACCCAGCCCAATCCCTACTCATTTCTCTTAACAGGTTTTTTTCTCACCCTTATTTATATGTAAAGCTTAGGGTACATATTATGATTTAGCTATAAAACAATGTTCCTGGGGCAAAACAGTGAAAATTATATATTTCTTTTCTTAAAGAACTTTCATAATACAGAGGAGAAGAGACTATTCAACACACTTGATAGGATAAGTGTAGTAGGACAAGCCCATAGGGTCCAGGAAATTGGCTCAAACCAAGTTACCAAGCCATGCATGTATTATACTTCCTTATGAGCCAACCTGGAGTCTTCCTGAGGACATAGCAACAGGAACTGTCAGAGTTCCTGATATGCCTAGCTAATGAGGGATGACCATGCTATGTTACTGATTGGGATGCAGACTGGGTGCTGGGAGGAGGGTATATAAGGCCTTCCCTGTTATTGAATAAATGAGTCTGTTATTTGCCTTCACCTGACTCCCTGTGTTTGTGTCATTGACACTGTGCCTTCTCATCACCACCACCAGGGAACCATTAAGACCCAGCAACAGATAGGTGCTCTACAAATGAAGAGAATCTAAGCAGACATGAAGAAAAAGCACCACTGAGGCAATGTTGCAGAAAAACGAGCCCTCCGTGAAAGCAATGTAACTGGAATTGAGATTGAAAGAATGAAAAGTGTAATGCATAAGAGAGCAATATTTTTGTTACAATACAAGATAGAGAACAATTTTATACAACATTCATGTTCAACACCAAAAGTGCAATAGTCAGTTTCATTAAAGCAGTTGAACTTTTATCACAAACAGAAGTTGTGTAAACCACTTTCTCAGTGTTAAGAAAATTCCTATTACTAAGGTACATGTTCTAGTTTTGTTTCTGGTGCTGTGATTAAACTTCCTCATGAAAAGCAGCTGAGAAGAGGCAGGGTTTATTTGACTTACAATCCCATTTCTGCTGGGAAATCAAGGCAGGAAATTAATCACACCCAAAATCAAGAGTAGAGGAAGACACATGGACCCTTGCTTGGTGCTCCGGTTTTTTTTCACTCTCAAGTTCAGGGCCCAGCCCATGTCTTTATCACACACACACACACACACACACACACACACACACACACACAGAGAGAGAGAGAGAGAGAGAGAGAGAGAGAGAGAGAGAGAGAGAGAGAGAGAGCATGTCTTTTCACTCATATTAGGAATCAAAATAACTTCCTACAGATATGCCCATAGGCCCACAAGATCTAGATCACACCTTTTTAACATTCTCTTCTCAAAAGAACCCAGGTTTTATCAATTGACAGTAAAAATTAATCATATCATGCAAAATGCAGTGATTGTTAAAAATGACAAAACCAACTAGTTATTTCATATATCAAAGGAAAGTATATCTCAGCTATCCAATTATTTTGTAATAAACTATAATCATTGTGTCTCAAGAGGAAGTCATATAATATATATATATATATATATTCATGTAGGAGAAAGGATGATGAAGTGGCATTTGACAAAGTTATTTCATATTGTATATTATGCCTTTAAATATTTTTATTTCCATTCCACTTCCACTGATAATCTATGTAATAAAAAATGAAACTGTAAAGGCTTATTACTACTGTTTTCTGCCTTATTAGACAAGATAAATACTGTAATCTCCTTTCATAGCTCAAAGTGAGGTAGAGTGATTTAATTACCTGTGAATAAAAGCAATTTAGGCAATTCTTTCTGATGATTATCACAGAGAATCAAGAGACAAAAACACTTAATAATCAATAACAGTGTCAACTGAACACCAATGGTAAGTCCCTCTGATTTCAATGACTCTCTTTAGCAGAGTGAGGTCCCACTGGCTTCAGACATTTTGGGGCACTCTCAGTTGACAAAATTCATTACAGCCTTTGCAACTCACATACTTCTCCTGTACCTACCATTTCTTAATTTTATAAAAAATTTCTTGTGCATTTTAATACTAGTTTAATATAGGCTTGAAACAATCCATAAGCATTGTGGAAAAGGGAACCTCCAATGAGAAAATGCCCCTACCAGTTTTTCCAGTGGGCAAGCCTGTGTGTCTTTTCTGGATTGATGAATGTCGTAGGTGGACCTAATCTATGGTAGGCTCATCCTGGCACCTTAACTTTAGAGTATAACTGTTTCCTAAGTAGTATTGACTGTAAAGAAATGAAAAGAATATAAAAAGTAGTGGAGGCTTGATACCAGAGGCCAGTATAGATAATTGGCAAAAGTGTAGACTGAGTAACAGTGGAAATCCTAGGGTTGAAGGGGTCATAGAGAAAAGTTGAGTCTTTGCACTGTGTTTCAGGGGCAGATTGCCTGAAGAGAGAGCCTGGGAGAGCCTATTGATGGAGGAGCAGTCCAGTTGCAGTGTAGACCCTATCATTTTGGAGATTCTAGTACCATAAGATGACCACTAGGTATAGCATCAGTAGCAGCAGAATGCAGCCAGACTTAGTCTAGGAAGTAAGCTGTGTATGCCAATGGAAGATCTGGATCCCTTCAAAGAGAAATGGATCCCTTTAAGGCTCAGAAGATTTTGAGTGAATCCCAGATTTCCAAAACTGACCTTTTCACACTCGATTTTGGTTTCATTTTACTTCGCTTGTGACTATGTCCTGCTTCTTCCACCTTGGAGTAAGAAAGTATGTAATTTATTTATTTATTCATTCATTCATTTAATTTTGATGGAGACCACAGGAAAAAAAAACTATGGAAATTTAAAGAGACTTGATGCTGGTTTAACTAGATGGCTACTTACAGAAGAGTACAAATAGATCCATACTTCCATTCCCCCCTCCCCCGCACAAAACTCAACTCCAAATTGATCAAAGACACCACATACAATCAGATACACTGAATCTGATAAAAGAGAAAGTAGGGAACAGCACTGCAAATAGCCTTCACACCTACGTTTTAGTGTCTTTGGTACAGGAATATACTCTGATCACTGTCAAAATAACCCAGTTATATCACTCTTGATACAACCCCAGTTATACCACTCTTGGTCATATACCCAAAGAATGCTCAATCATACCACAAGGGCACTTGCTCAACTATGTTCATATCAGCATTCTTTGTAATAGCCAGAACCTGGAAACAACCTAAACGAAGAATGGATAAATAAAATGTGGTACATATACACAATGGAGTACTACACAGCAGAAGAAAACAATGACATCATGAGGTTTCCAGGCAAATGGATGGAACTAGAAAAAATCATCCTGAGTGAGGTAACCCAGATTCAGGACAAACATGGTATGTACTCACTCGTAAGTGGATACTGGATATAAAGCAAAGAATAACCAGACTACAACCCACAGCTCCAGAGAAGCTAGCTAACAAAGAGGACCCTAAGAGTGACATATGGATCACCTTGAGAAGAAGAAAGAGATTAGATCTCCATGAGTAAACTGTGGGTGGGGAGGCAATGGAGCGTAGGGGATGGGGGATGAGAACATAAGGGAGCAGGATGGTCTAACTGGAACAGGGACAGAGTCAGACATTATGCAGAAAGCGAGACATTAGAACACTGGGTCCTAAATAGGATGTCTCCAGCAAATTCCTCCCCTGGGAGCTCAGAGATTCCTGTGAAAAAAGATACAGAAAGAGTGTAAGCGCCAGTGGAATACAGGATTTAAGAAAACAAGGCTTTCTCAATCAATAGGATCAAAGCTCATATGAACTTACAGAGACTGAAACAGCATGTACAGGGCCCTCATGGGTCTATACCCGGTCCTCTGTGCTTATATTATGGCTTCAACTTTAGTGCTTTTATGGGATTTCTGAGTGTACAAACAAGTGGGTCTCTGATGCTTGTGCCTTCTCTTGACCTCTTTTCCTTTTGTTGATTTGTCTTTCCCAAGTTTGTTATGTTTTTGTTTCATCTCACTATATTTTAAATAATCTAATTTTAAATGAATGGATGAGTGAATGAAAGCCTAGCCACTATGGTAAAGGTTAAAAATTGAACTGTAATTTGTAACTCCTGGGAGAGGAAAAATCAGTTTTATTCACTGGAGTGAAACTAGGTATATCAACCACTGCAAGACAGGCCTCATGTGCAGAAGTAGTTGACTGTCATATAAAGGGCTCCACAGGGTTTTTTTTTTTTTTGTGTGTGTGTGTGTGTGTGTATGTGTGTGCTTTTATTGGTTTATAGTTTGTTGGTTTTGTTTTTCTCTTTGGGTGTTGTTTTGTTTTATTGGTTTCCAGAATTTTTTCATTGTATTGGATCTTTGTCTGGTTTTTGAGAAAGAACATAAAAATGAATGAGAAGGATCTGGAAGAACTCAGGGGAGGGGAAGAATACTTTTGAAATATATATTTAAAATTGTTTTAAGTAATAAAATAATAATAAAAAAGAATGAAAAAGAAAATATAACTAGTTATGACCCCTGAACCACTGCAGTATTCGAGAGACCACTGGTATTTTTTTGTCTAAGAATTTCTGTATTTCAGAATAGTCTATCCCTTGTAATGAAATTGCTAAGTATCTAGGAGGCAAATTCCCTTTTTAAATATGTAGTCTACAGTGTGGTGTGAAATGTTGAAGTTACTTCATCTACTGTTTACTCAGAACAATTTTGTCAGCACTGAGTGCATCTACCAAACTTTTAAAAAGATGATATGGAATTTTTATTAGCATTTTAAGAGGTTTCAATATTCTCTCGTAGAGATTCTTATAGGTATTTCTTTAGGAATAAAATCTAGGAATAGAAATAAATTTACTTAATTCTAAATTATATACTCAGTAAAGATAACTGCTGTGGGATGTTCTGTATGGCAAATGTGTTGCTCTGATTGGTCAATAAATAAAACACTGATTGGCCAGTGGCTAGGCAGGAAGTATAGGCGGGACTAACAGAGAAGAGAAAAGAAAGAACAGGAAGGCAGAAGGAGCCTGCCAGCTGCCACCAGGACAAGCAGCATGTGAAGATGCCGGTAAGCCACGAGCCACATGGCAAGGTATAGATTTATAGAAATGGATTAATTTAAGCTGTGAGAACAGTTAGCAAGAAGCCTGCCACGGCCATACAGTTTGTAACCAATATAAGTCTCTGTGTTTACTTGGTTGGGTCTGAGCAGCTGTGGGACTGGCAGGTGACAGAGATTTGTCCTGAGTGTGGGCCAGGCAGGAAAACTCTAGCTACAGATAATACTTTAATATACCCTCCAAAACAAACAAACAACAAAACTCAAACTAAACAAGCAAGAAAGTGCTTACAGCTCTTTCAGAGCTTGGCTTCAAGCACCTCTATTGAGTGATTCACTCCTGTCTGTAACTCCAGCTCCAGGGTGATCCAATGCCTCTGGCCTCTGTGAATACCTGCACTCTCATACTCATCCTCCCCCACATAAACATAATTAAAAATATATCTTTAAAAACAGAAAATTAGTTAT
Source organism: Peromyscus californicus insignis (assembly GCF_007827085.1). Classification (NCBI taxonomy): domain Eukaryota; kingdom Metazoa; phylum Chordata; class Mammalia; order Rodentia; family Cricetidae; genus Peromyscus; species Peromyscus californicus. The sequence goes on from NW_026294573.1 coordinate 118,680,925, forward strand.
AGTGAAGTGGGTATGTGTGATATGACAGATTAAAAGTCATGAATACCCAAGCCAGATATAATTGGGAATTTTTCTGCTTTCTACTTACTATTGGTATACCCTCAGAGGACAATTTGTCTCTAAGGCTTAGTTTTTCTCTTTTAACTTGTAAAATGAGAATTGCCACTTTTACATTGTAATGAGATAAAGAGTATGTTGCCCATAGCAAGCACTGAGAAATTGCTAATGAATCAGTGCATCCAAGGATTTCATGTAAGCTACTAGATCATTTAACTTGAACTCATCTTTTATCTATTTAAATATTCCAGAATGCTTTTCCCTATTGTTTAAGATCTTATGGAATATAACATTACAGACTCATGATAATGCAATGCTAATCTTTTACAGACATCATGAAATTAGAAAATTACAGTCTCAGTGAGATACTTTATATAGTTACAAGTGAAACTCTTGAGTGGAATGAACTAAACCTCAGTGGAAACAAATAGTTGTGATACAAAGTATTTGCTTCTCTCCTAAGGACTCTGCCATTGTGAATAATGTGAGCTTCCCCATTGCTATGAATTTTGGGACCTGGGTATTGTAGTTTTATACAAACATACCTACATACCTACCTATCTACACACACACACACATATATGTATACATACACACACACACACACACACACACACACACACATATATATATATATATATATATTTATATGTTATATTTATATGTTACATTTATGAACAGTTTTAATCTCATACTATACTTTGGTGCTCTCCATCTTCCTGACCTCTTCCAGAAATAATTCTGTTCATCATCTTCGGTACATAAAGTGTGACCCAGTGTCACTTAATAAGGAGAAGAGGTGAAGAGACACAAATCATGAAATGCTAAAAGGTATGTCACATTATTTCACCTTTTAAGAAATGTAATGCAAATATTTGTAGCAAAATAAAAAGAAGAGTCTGCAATCTGGAGGAAGTTTCTAGTATGACATCAGGCACTCAGTTATTTACTGAGACTCAGTCTTGAGCAATTTTGTTGTACCTCTATCAGTCAATTACACCTATTTATCCATCAGGTCAGGGCACTGGCAGCTATGGAGCACTATACAGATGCAAATATGGGATTCAGACCAGTTCCTCATGGGCTCTTCTAAGACTACGAATGTCCTCTTTAATTCTTACTATATCTTGCTCAAATCTCCCTGACCCAACATAGTATCTTTTCTTTCCAGTTCTTCTTTCTTTTTTCTGGCTCTATTCTTAATAGATTTTAAAAATTAGTTTTGGGGATAAAAATTGTAAATCTAGACCAATAGAAGCAGAACAAAACATGCCTGTAGGTCTTAGAATATATGCCCACCATCTTAGTAAACTGATGAGAGATTTATGGAGATGTTTCAAAAGGTGATATTTTTTAAAATTGCATCAATTAAGATGTTGCTGTGTGAATTTTTTCTGTCGAAGTGTGCACAGGCTACCCGTTCCAGCCACAACTGTGAAATTATTCTTCTTTATACAGTGAAATCTTCTTTCCAACCTCATTTGCAAAATGATGTGCTCTCCTGTAAGAGAAACTTGGCATGTGAGTCTGTTCAGTCTCTGTATCTCAAACATGCTTATTTCAAATATGTTTATGGCTTGAGGCTTAAATTCAATCTGAAGGAAGTTTCTAGTATGACATTATAGCCATCATCTATACTTTAAATAATATAACATTTATGTGATAAAATTCTTAGAACATAGGGCAATTTTGCTAAAGCCACATTGCTGAAAACCTTGGACTGGAAAGAATTCTGTTCCCAGGGCCATATAATCTAGGCATAACCATTTAATCAAAAAGTTCAACAGGAGCACTGGGGACTAAAGGAATGCCTTTGAAGAAGCATATGCAACTGTGTGATTGAATTTTTCTTTACTTGTTAACATCCACACTTATGTTCTCAAAACCATAAATCAAGTCCTCAAATGTCCTTCAAAATGTTGGATGAAAGAAATAAAAGCAATACTTTATTTCCTACTGCAATTCACAGTTAGATGGTAAAATGTAGGGTTTGTGGTCAGTCAAACTTTTGATTTTATGGATTTTAGATCAAACTCGCTGCTTTCTGCTTTATGTTTGGGCACCATTCAAGCTAAAGCTTTGAGGCTTTTAGACCTTGTAAAGCACCAGGTAGCCAGTCAAAGGACAAAGAACTCAGTGCAAGTCAGATTGGTGCATTCATTTCAAAAGCATAGACACCTTCACACCACCTGGATGTAGCATGGAGTTGCCTATTTCTTTTGTTTCTACAAAGAAAATCAAACATATCTTAAACAGTTTGCTAAGAGTGTTGCCTGATAAAAATAAATTTATGATGAGAAAATATTGAAATTGATCAGCTCCTACAAAAGAGAAATGATTATATGAACTAAAGAAGTCCTGTCAGATTCCATGATATAATTATTTCAAATATAGATAATGACAAAATCAAATTTTAAAATGTTATTTTAAATAGCTTACATTATCATTGGAGCTTCAAGGTGTAGTACTTAACTCAATTTATTCGTTGTCTGACCCAATTCACTAGAACATTCTTTGAAGGAATTAATATGCTTTGGACACTTTAAGGTGATGACCTTTCATTGTTTTCCACTTTTGTATTAAATTGAACTTGTTTTACTTTGTAATGAAGCACATTTTCAAGCAATGTGTACCTATAGAAACAGCTGTCATCATTTCGTGTGCAACAGGTTGATCTGCCATGTTTGGATTATTCATTATTGTTTCATTGCAATTAAATATGTCTTAACCTGCTCCAAGACAATGTAAGTTTTCAGAGAAAAGTAAGGTAATGTAACAGTATTTCCTGGAATGGAGATGGATTTGTCAGGGCAGGGTTATAGTTTGAAGAAATAATTGGTGAAAATTTAAGTGGAATTATTTATATATATGTTAGATAACTATGTATATTTAGTAAGCACCTTCTTTTGAGATTATTAAAGCATGTGCTATATATTCTTTTTGTCTCAGTCAGTGCTAGATATGCAATAACAGGTCAAAAGGGACCCCCACCTAATTTTTTTTATATTTTATTTTTAATTAAAATAAAATTATATCATTTCTTCTATATCATTTCTTCTCCTATCATCAATACAATATCTCACATGTCCCCCTCCCTGCAACCTATCCCATTCCCCCATCACTCTTTCTCAAAATAATGGCTGTTTGTTAATTATTATTGTAATACACATGTGTGTGTTATAATATATACGTTATAATCACATATAATTATGTGTAATGTATAGTTTTATATATATATATATATATATATATATATATATGAGTGTGTATGTGTGTGAGAGTATATATATCACAACATATTGAGTCTGTTTAGTGTGGCTTGTATGTATATAATTTAAGGGCTGGCCACTTTGTGTTGCATAACCAATTAACCAATTATTGGACTTATACCTGTAAGAGGATAGTTCTTCCTCTCTCATCAGCCATTAGTTGCCTGCAGTTCTTTTTCTAGGATGGAATCCAGTGATATGTCCCTCTACAATGTAAGCATATCTATTGATACTGTAATCATTCCGATTGTATTTAGGGAGCTATTATTGAGGTGTTATGGATATGGCTTCCCTGTCGTTTCCAAGATCCAGAATCTCACAGAAGACTTCCTGATCTTCTCACTCTTACAATATTTACACCCCATCTTCAAAAATGTTTCCTGGTCTTTAGGTGCAAGTGTTGTGTTGTAGATTTGTCCATTGGGGCTGGAATTAAACCACAATCCATTGATATCTGCATTATGACCTGTTGTAGTTTTCTGTAATGGTTTCCAGTTGCTGTAAAGAGAAGCTCCTTTGATGAAGCACAGAGTTACACTTATCTGTTCTTGTAAGTTTTTGAATGCAGCTAGGAATTACGATGATCTAGTAAAGTGACTGTACTATATTCTCTCCTAAGATCCCCAACTTCACTAGCTATGAGTATTTGGCTTATTTTCTTGTAATAGCCATGATTTCCACATTATTGAGTGGGCATTGAGCCCAATTAGATGGCTATTGATTACAACCAAGACATGAGTGCCACAATTACACCCTTAGGGATAACTTGCCATGCTGGTCATTGTTATAATTCACTAGTGTCATAGCTGGATTGTGTCCTATTGCAATACTACAGATAGTATAAAAAAATAGCAGAATCCTTGAATGGAAGTAATGGATTTAATATTGATATCAACAGCAGTAGCTAGAATGGTAGCATGATGTTTCCACAGTTTACTCTTGTCTTGTAAATTGACACAGTTCCTGTGACATATACCTACACATGACATTCTGTATACCAATGCAGATGAGTACTGGGCTTGAAAAGTCACCCAGCCATTTTCAGTAGATGAATGATGCCTTCCTTTTATTCTTTGCAGAGATGTTTTTCCATGTCATGTGGTTTCTCATGGTAAATATATCTCTCAGAACCAATCTAGGCAAAGACCTTTTTACATTTTTGGTAGCCACACCAGTATTTTCCTTTTATAACACTTGATTGCACGACAAATTTAAGGTCTCCTGCCTATTGTTCCTAGAGTAATTATTGGAAAACCCAAATATATTGTTTTACCTGTAAGATTCACTGCCTGTAATATGATTCTCTGAAATAACTAAAAAAGTAACTGTGGAAATTTCACAAAATGTAACTCAAGGATGAACATTTCAGTGCAAAATGTCATATCCTCCAGCCATTCATCACTGAATGCGGATAGTGTATCTACCATTCTGAGAATTTCTTTTATGAATTTCTGAGTAGTAATATAATTTTTGAATCTGTTACTAAGTGAGGATGTTTTGATATCACTTACCAGGTGCATACATTTATTCAGTGGCAGTAACCACTAGACAGTGTGGTAAAATTGTGTATAAGTTAACTTTGATTCTCATAACTCATAAGAAGTATAGACTTATGTTACTAAAAGTATTTTATATCTGAGAAAGCTATGATTCACAGAGGTCAATGAAATTGCTGAGGTCTTTCAGCTAGATGTTATTAAAGGCAAAATTCAAACTTAGACAAATAAGTTACACAACCAGTTTTCTGAACCACTACTTCAGTGTCTATATCTTCAGTGTCCAGAACAAACTAGAAGAAAAATAATTATTTTGAAGTTTTTCAGGGAACTGAATAAATGTATCAAGAATGGGTAAATGATTGAATCAAAGTTTTCTGGAGTAACTTTTAATTTGATAGAGTAAATTCACATTAAAAAATTAGATTGGCCTGAACCCCAGAAAGATCTATCCTTAAAACATCATAGACACTAAATTTGGAACAATGTATTCATAAAAGAGAGAAACAAAATATTATAAACTATAAAAGTATTATTTTGTGGATTATCAAAGTTTGCTGAGTTTGAAATAAATATGTAAGTATAAGTAATATCTAGATACACATATAGAAAATATGGTAATGCAAAATGAGTCCGCAAATTCTCTATAATTTCATTGCATATTTAGTAGCTTTAGAATGATTACCATATATAGTATAACAAAATCCTCCATTAGATTCCTTATATTCAAAATGTGAATGATGGCTGGACATTCCCAAAGGACACTTCTGGCTCCACCCTTCATAAAACCTAAGATTTATACTGTATGTATCGCTGGTGTGAAGCAGGTTTTCTTTGAGTTTCAGAGATTTTTTTCCCCTTAATCTAAGTCTATAGACTAGTGCTAATTGTCATTCTTAATTTATAGGGCAAGTTGTAAGGAAACAAAATCCACTGGGGACAGTACAAAGCATCAACAATCAGAAGAGGGTAGAGTGGGAGGCTTGCTGTGCATGCACTGAAACAGCTGTTTCATAAACCTTAAGCATCTGGGGAAGCCATATGGGAAAAGGCTGTCCACTGTGCTTTTGATCCCTTCATGTCAGAAATGGAGTAATGCCTTCCCATATGCTCGGTGAGCACCAGCCTGGTCGACTCATGCATAAGGCTACCTTTCTGCCTTGTTCCTTCCTAGGAAATGGCATCAGAATGTTGCTAACGTGTAAGTGAAATTATGGTAAAGTTCTGGAGGAAGTTGAGCTTAAGCATTACATTAATTAAGCTGAATAAGTCAACATGCTGAACAAAAAGGGAAAGAGAGCATAAGTAGAGGGTAAAGTTTAAAAATATGTGTGTAGAACTACATATTCTGTTTAAATGCTGTTTGAATATTTACACTTAATCCGCTAAGAATCCTCTGTGTATATCATAATTATTTCCATTTTGTAGAGAGAAGAATTTGCTGGATGAGACAGTTGTTTTGAAGCCCACAAATAGCAACTTTGGCCTCTGGATTCAAATAGGAATCTCCTATTACAAATTCCATAACTTCTTTTCCATTTGTACAACACATTAACATTCCCCGCAAGGGAACATACACTCAACAATATTGAACATTCTAAAATGAATTGCATATACATGGAAAGAAAATATCTTTATGAAATAAGAATTATTTGCATAAGTTTTCATTTTAAAATATTTTAAGTGTATTTATTCTTTATGAGCAGAAATTTTTCCCACAAACATTTGACATGATGTCTCTTACTCTGTCACAAAGAAAACAGTTAATGGAGAATATGTTTTATATTTACAATAAACAGTAATCAAGCATGATTTGATTCATGTAATAAGGCCATAGAGATAATTTTTTTTACTAGACAAAGTCACAATTGTAGTACAACTAAAGCTGAAGATATGAGTTATATATATTAAAAGTTAGGTAACTTAGTGGATGGATAGATGCATTAGCAGTTAATAACACTTAAGTTTTTCACAGCTGACACATATCCAGTTCCCAACAACTATACAGCAGCTCTCAAAGTCCCATCATTTCAGTTCCATAGAAAGGGATGAGACACCCTTTTCTGACCTCTGCAGGTACCAAGCACACATCTGACACAGCTAAGGACACTTAAACAAAACAGGTGTGTGTGCTCTAACAGATAAATGTAAATACAAAACAGGTATGTGTGCTCTAACAGATAAATGTAAATAGAAGTTGGTAAAGTCAGTAAAAAAGGTACTTTTGTGAAAACTCATCTTTTCCTTGCATAAATACTGGTTTGTGAACTTAGAGAACCAATCAATCAGTATCTCACACAATGATTCCTTTTAAAAAAAAAAATCTTGTGAAATTAAATTTTCACCATAGAATGTACTGTCATGCTACCTACTTTGTATTCTCTAAAATTACTTCTTATTCACACATATTTAACTATCTTGCATAGATGAAACAATAACTTCCTCTTATGACAATGAAAATAAGGAATTAAGTACTTGAGTTCAAAGGAATTTGTATTCATTTTACTAAAGACTAGTTGATAGTAACTAACTATACTCTCAGTTAAAATCTCTTAAGAAGACATCATGTTCGTCTTTCCTGAATGATGTTCATTTCTGTCCAGAGTGAGAAAAAGTCAGATATATCCTCTGCGAAGGGAAATAACAGACTCCTGAGCAGTGGGTAGAAGCTCTAGGTCATTACAACACCAGAACCCGCTCACTTTTGTATTTGAAACCACTGGTGTTTCCCTTCCTCATTACAAAATAAATTGAAACCACAGTTCCTTCATTTGTTTAGTTGTATGACCAATGGGTTGCAAATAGAAGCTATTAGATGATTCATAGAAAGTTCATTGAAAGGGAAGAGGTAGTTGGCCCCCAGGATGCCCATATCCTCTGTCTTTATTTTTCCTTTTTTAAATTTTTTGTTGCCCATATCTTCTGACCTTTTTTTCCCCTTTTTTATTTAAAAGTTCTCCCTCCCTCCTCTTTTCCACCCTCCCACTTCACTCCTGCATCCAATCCTCAGAGAGGGTAAGGCCTCCCTTTGTGATTCAACAGTCCAGCATATCCAGTTGAGGCAGGACCAAATACCTGCCCCCTGCATCTAGGCTGAGCAAGATATCCCTCCACAGGAAATGGGCTCCAAAAAGCCACTTCATGCACTAGGGATAAACCCTAGTCCCACTGCCAGGGGCTCCACAAACTACCTAAGACACATAACTGTCACCCACATTCAGAGGGCCTAGTTTTGTCCTATGTAAATTCCCCTTCTGACTCCTCCACTAGCTTGGGTCAGCTGTCTCTGTGGGTTTCCCCATCATGATCTTGACCTCCTTGCTCATATAATCCCTCCTCCCTCTATTCGACTGGACTTCAGGAGCTCTGCCCAGTGCTTAGCTGTAGATCTTGTCTGTATCTGCTTCATCTACATTTGCTTTCATCAGTTACTGGATGAAAGTTATATGACAATTAAGGTACTTATCAATCTGATTACAGGGGAAGACCAGTTCAGTCATCCTTTCCATTATTGCTTGGAGTCTTAGCTGGGGTCATCCTTGTGGATTCCTGGGAATTTCCCTAGCACCAGGTTTCCCCCTAACCTCATAATGGCTCCTCTATCAAGATATCTCTTTCCTTCCTCTCTGTCCCTCTGCCAACTCAACTATCCAGTTCCCTCATGTTCTCATCTCTCCCCACCACAACCCCTGCCCTGTGTTCCCAGTTTACTTGGGAGATCTTATCTCTTTCCCCTTCCTAGGGGAAACATGCATGTCCCTTTTAGGGTCCTCCTTGTTACCTAGCTTCTCTTGTGTTGTAGATTATAGACTGGTTATCCTTGACTTTATGTCTAATATCCACTTACGAGTGAATATATACCATGTTTGTCTTTCTGTGTCTGAGTTACCACACTCAGAATAATTTTTTCTAGTTCCATCCATTTGCCTGCAAATTTCATAGTGTCATTTTTTTTTTACACTGAGTAATATTCCATTGTCAAAATATACCACATTTTCTCTATCCATTCTTCAGTTGAGGGGCATCTAGGTAGTTTCCAGGTTCTGGCTATTATGAATAATGCTGCTATGAACATAGTTGAGCAAATGTCCTTGTGGTATGATCGTGCATCCTTTGGGTATATGCCCAAGTGTGTTGCTGGGCCTTGAGGTAGATTGACTTCCAGTTTTCTGAGAAACCACCATACTGATTTCCAAAGTGGTTGTTCAAGTTTGCACTTCCACTAGCAGTGGAGGAGTGTTCCTCTTACTCAACATCTGCTCAAGCACAAGCTGTCCTTTTTGAATGAAAGTCAGCATTGTGAGAACTAGGGATCTGCTGTTGACTGGAAACTGTGGAGAAACAAGGGTTAAATACACTAAGAAAAAGTAAACTACTTGTTGGCCTAGATTACAGATCTTTTTTCCCAACACAAGACTGACACTGCTTTACTACAGGATTGATGTTTATGAGAACTGTTGTTATTTGGATGATCAGATTTCTGCATTCATCTGACCATACTGTCTAAAAATATTTCCTTGAATTATCATATTCAAGTTATATCCAGATAAGGACTTAATGACTCATGTCTGGTCTAGTATATGACTTTGTTAACTGGTTATATCTAGACACATTTTTAAATCAGAACAAACAGCACCAACACAAAGTTAAAAATAAATCAGTTGAGGCTATGCTGAATCCCCTTGGGAAGCTTGCCTTGGAAGAGGTGGGAATGGGGGGTGGATTAGGGGAAGGCTGGGGGATGGGAGGAGGGAGGAGAGTGGATCTGTGGTTGGTATGTAAAATGAATAGAAAATTTCTTAATAATATAAAAAAGAAAAAATATACAGCAGAAAATAGACATAAGGCCTATTTGGAAGTAGAAAAGAAAAGATGAATAATTGGCAGCCACACCTCCTTTCCAATATAGTATTAATGTACTGTAACATATCAAGTCTCCACTTGGAAAGGAAATACCAAGAGTTGCTACTTAAATTATAATCAACATTGTATCAATTTTCTATAGCTAAATTATTGAAAGTTTTTTTTTGTACTTTAAAAATTTGTCACTAGAAAGATAATTAGTAAAATTTAAATGTTCCAAATTTATGCACATCTTCATACGATTTTCTAAACTAAGATTGATAAAGTTCCAGTTCAGGGCAGCTTTATTTAGTAATATTAAGTAATATTATAACAATTTAATTATACCTTCATATATGTTTTTACTTAATTTTTTTGCAAACTATAATGTAATTACTATAACTTATTTGAACCTTTACTACATTGCCTTTTGTAAACTGTGAGTTTATTCCTCTCATTGTGTAAGAAACTTATTTTGTTTTCTAATGATTTTCTTTGTCTTAATCATATATAACAAATATTTTTTCTTTCCTATTTTTAAATTTCTTTGACAAAAATTAAATTAGAGTAGTTTTAGCTTCAGTTTAGTACAACTCATGTATGTGAAGTTTAATTGCTAATTTTCTAAACTACTTTTGCAGATTTTAAGAAAAAGTAGATAATGATTTCTTCCACTAAGGTATTTTGTATAAAACAGCTAACTAATGATTTGTCATCTGTATGGATATTCATTTTTTATTCATTTAAAATGCTATCATTTATTTTACTGCTTTGCATTGATGCTATTTTTAAACTATGTTTGGGAAGTTGTTTACTATTTTTCCCTTTTCAATTTTCTAAAACACATTTGAAAGTATAAATTTCATTCTTTGTCCATACATAAAACTTATACTCTGGGCTATCATATAATCACTGCTAATTTACTGAACTGTACTTTATATTTTGTTCTTTTTCCTACTAGCTTCTTTTGTATATTTCAGCTCTGTAGGTATGATAGCACATGTCAACAGAGACTTAATGATATTTGATGTTCTGTTTGAAACTGGTGGCTTACAAAAGACAGTAAACATTGTTTGAAATAATAGTAATAGTTATCCTCTTTGAGATATCTTTTTTTAAATTTTTGATACCTTTGGTATCTAAATATCTAAATCATCCAATGCTAGGATTAGGGAAGTGCATTCTTATATATAGTTTGAAAATATGGTGGAGTGAAAAGTAAACAATAGTGTTACATCCCAACTCTTCTGCAATTTCTTTTTTCTACTTCTCATAGTTTCCTTCCCACTTCATGACTATATTCTCAAGCACACATCTGTACATGCACAAACATTAAAATTTAGGATCCACACTGTAATGAAAAAGGGCACTATTTTTTTTTTCTTCTTAGTCTGGGATACTTTGCTTAACACTTTGTACTACAGTTTCATCCAGTTACATAATGCATAATATCCAGTTCCATCCAGTTCCTGAAAAATGTTTTATCTTCACTGGGTAGTCTTTTATGGAGTTAAAGGAACCCATCTTTCTCCTACATTTTCTATGTTTACTTATTGATTGAGTTAGTCTTTTAAATGTCCTTGGTTAACCGAAGAATATGTCAGAGACAGTTGAAAGGTTTGTTGACATACAACTATCCCTTTTAATTTTTTTTTAAATTTTTTGAAAATATGATATAATTACATCATTTCACACTTTTCTCCCTGCAAACCTTCCTATATACCCTCCCTTTTCTATTTATAATTCATGAATTTTTTCATTAATAGTTGTCCTCTAATAAAAAAGGCAGAAGTTCTACTGAAGTAGAATCCCTTAATGTGGATTTTAGGTTTACAATTCATTGAATATTTATCAATACACTAATGGTATCTCAAAGTAGAAAATAATATATTTAAAATATATGATTTTAGTTCTAAATGACAAAATGATGACTTTTTTATATCAACTCTTTTTAATCCTGTATTTTATGATTCTATGTTTAGACATAACTAAAAATGCTATCTATATAATATGTTTTATTTTTACAGTGATTTTCAGATTAAAAAAGTCAGAAAGAAACCAAATGATTGTTTTAGATCACAAAACTAGTGAAAAAAATGGATAAAGAGATCAATCTTGGCAATTTTCTTGCTACCCTGAATTAAGGCAGTATGGCAAAAGCAACCATAAACTGAACAAGGTTTTTACACACCTTGTGGACTAAGGAACTGACAGGTGAGTGCATAATATAAATGCACTAGGAGATGGGCACTTTATAAGGTAATAGCTATATTTTTGAAGAAGTAAATGTAAAACTGAACTGCAATAGTTCTATGCTTTTATTATTAGTTAGTATAACTGATGTGTTTCTTGTTCACATCATTCTATTTTTCAAGCTATTTGTAAGAATGTCTTCACCTGCTCTTAGCATTACATGAATTTTCAGGGCATGATATGCAATAATAAAAAATAATAAAACAAATATATGAAAAAGGTCAACTATTAGTAGTATTTGAAAAATTATACTTCAATATTTATCTCTAAGTATACCCAGTTAAAACAACATTAAGATAAAATCATCATAATACTTATGAAAATAAACTAAGTTTAAAGAAATTGAGGAAAAGACAAACAAAAAAGGAAGTAAATGAATAAATTCCTTAAAGAAAGCAATAAAAAAAACAGACAGTTGAAGGAAATAAACAAAACTGTTCAAGACATGAAAATGGAAGTAGAAGCAATAAAGAAAAACAAGCAAATAGAATCCTGCAGACAGAAAATCTATGTAAGTGAATAAGAACTGCAGATACTGGCATCACAAACAGAATATAAGAGATGGAAAAGAGAACCTCAGGTACTGAAGAAATGAAAGAAGAAAAAGATACATCAGTCAAAGTAAATGTTAAATCTAAAAAAAAAAAATCTGACACAAAACATGTAGAAATTCTGGGACAGTATGAAAGAAACAAACCTAAGAATAATAGAAATATAAGAAGAAGAATTTCAGCTCAAAGGCCCAGGAAATATTTTAAACAAAATCATAGAAGAAAATTTTACTAACCTGAAAAAAGATATGCCTATAAAGGTACAAGAAGTTTACAGAACACCAAATAGATTGGACTAGAATAGAAAATCCCCTTACCACATAATAATAAAAATACTTAACATATTATTGAACAAGCAAAAAATACTAAAAGCTACAAGAAATAAAGACAAATCTATAAGAATTATATCTGACTTCTCAATGGAGATATAAATCCAGAGGGCCTGGATAGATATTCTGCAGATTCCAAGAGACCACAGATGCCAGCCCAAACTACTATACCAGCAAAACTTTCAATCACTATAGATGGAGAAAACTCCTTACTAATGTCAAATTAAAACAATATCTGTCCAAAAACCATCCCTAAAGAATGTACTAGAAGGAAATCTCCAGTCTAAGGAGGTTCACTACACCCCTGAAAACACAGGTAATAAATAATCTCACACTAGCAAAAACAAAAGAAGGGAAGCACATAGATACAGATACATATTCACACACAAACACACACATTAATACCACTACCAACAACAACAACAACAATAACAAGATAGCAGGAATTTGCAATCATTGGTCCTTGATAGCTCTCAAAATCAATGGACTCAATTCCCCAATGAACAGATACAGACTAATAGAATGGATATATAATTGTATCTATCCTGCTGTATACAAGAAATACACCTCAACATTGAGAACAGACATTACCTCAGAGTAAAGGGTTGGAAAATATTATGCAAGCAAATGGACCAAGAAACAAGGCAGAAAAGCCATTCTAATATCTAACAAAAGGGACTTCAACCCAAAATTTATCAAGAGACTGGGAAAGATAGATGATATACATCAAAACTAAAATACACCAAAATTATGTTTCAATTCTTAACATTTATGCCCTAAACACAAGAGTTTATAAAGGAAACACTAATGTTTATAAAGCACCAATGTTTATAAAGGAAACACTACTCACAAATCACACATTGACCCCCACACATTGATGATAGTGGGAGACTTCAATACCCCACTCACTCTTACCAATGGGGAAGTCTTTCAGACAAAAACTAAACAGAGAAATAATGGAGCTAACATACCTGATGAACCAAATAGACCTAAGAGATATCTACAGAACATTTCACTCCACTACAAAAGAATACATCTTTTTGTCTGCACCTCATTAAACAGTCTCCAAAATTAACCACATTCTCAATCACAAAGCAAGTATCAACAGATATAGGAAATTTGACATAACCTCCTGCATCCTATCAGACCACCACAGATAAAAATTAGATTTCATCAACAATAATAACAACTCAAAGAACCTGAACATCTCTCTATTGAATAACTGCTGGGTCAAGGCAGAAATAAGAGAGAAATTAAACACTTCCTAGAATTCAATGAAAATGAATACACAACATACGCCAATTTATGAGACACAATGAAAGTATTGCTAAGTGGAAAGTTCATAACACTAAGTGCCTACAAAAGAAACTGAATAAATCTCATACTAGCAACTTAACAACACATCTGAAATCTCTAGAACAAAAAGAAGGAAGTTCATCCAAGAAGAATAGAAGGCAGGAAATAATCAAATTGAGGGATGAAATTAATAAAATAGAACCAAAGAGTACAACAAAAAGAAACAACAAAAAAAGAGTTGTCTCTTTGAAAAAATCAACAAGACAGACAAACCCTTATCTAAACCAACTAAAAGATGAAAGTATGCAGGGATGGTTCAATATCTGAAAATCAGTCAATGTAACCCACCAGATAAACAGATTGAAAGAAAAATAAAACACATGATCATATCATCAGATGTTGAAAAACCTTTGGCTAAATCCAATAGCCCTCATGGTGAAAGGTTAGGGATACAAGGGACACACTTAAATATAGTAAAGGCAATTTATAGCAAGCCTATAGCCAACATCAAAGTAAATGGAGAAACTGAAGAGCAATTTCACTAAAATGGGGAATGAGTCAAGGTTGTCCACCCTCTCCTTGTCTATTCATAATAGTAATTAAAGTTCTAATGGGAGCAATAAGACAACTAAAGGAGATTAAGGGGATACACATTGGAAAGGAAGAAGTCAAAGCATACTTATTTGTAGATGATATAATAGTATTCATAAGATACTCAAAAAAATCTACCAGTGAACTCCTACCTACAGCAAATAGTGAAGTGGTTGGTTACAAATTTAGCTCAAAAATCAGTAGCCTTTCTATACATAAATGGCAAAGAGGCTAAGAGAAAAATAAGGGAAATAACACCCTTCACAATATCAACAAATAATATAAACTATCTTGGAGTAACACTAACCAAGCAACTGAAAGACCTATATGACAATATCTTCAAGTCACTGAAAAAATAAATTGAAGAAGGAATCAGAAGATGGAAAGATCTCCAATGCTCATGGATTGGTAGGATTAATAAAGTAAAAATGGAAGCCTACCAAAAACAATCTACAGATTAAAAAAAAATTCATCTAAATTCTAACAAAATTCTTTAAAGACCTCGAAAGGACAATTACTTAACCTCATGTGGAGAAACAAAAAACCCAGGATAGATAAAAACAATCCTGTAAATAAAAGGACATCAGGAGGTATCACCATCCCTGATTTCAAGCTGTCCTACAGAGTTTTAGTAATAAAAACCACATGGTAGTGGAATAAAAATGGGCAGGTTGACTAATAGAATAAAATCAAAGACCCAGATGTAAATCCACATATCTATGGACACCTGCTTTTTCATAAAAAAGCCAGAAACACTCAATTCAAAAAGAAAGTATCGTCAACAAATGGTGCTGGTCTAACTAGATGTCAGCATGTAGAAGAATGCAAATTGTTTCATATTATCACCCTGTACAAAACTCAAGTGCAAGTTGATTAAAGGCCTTAACATAAAACCAGATACACTGAGACTAACACAGGAGAAAGTGGGCAATAGTTTTGGAAACATTGGCACAGGAGACAAACTTCTGAACAGAACTCTGATAGTATAGTCACTAAGGACAACAATCAATAAATGAGATCTCACGAAACTGAAAAAATTATATAAGGCAAAAGACACTGTCAATAGGAAAAAATGACAGCCTACAGAATGGGAAAAGACTTTCATCAACTCCACATCTGACAGTGAGTTAATATCCAAAATATATAATGAACTGAAGAAACTATACATCAACAATATAATTAAAAAATAGGGTACAGATGTAAACAAAGAATACTCAGTAGAGGAATCTGAAATGGCTGAGAAACCCGTAAATAAATGTTCACCATCTTTAGCCATCAGGGAATGCAAATCAAAACAACTCTCAGATTCCATCTCACACCTATCAGAATGGCTAAGTTAAAAAACTCAAGTGACAGCTAATGCTGATAAGGATTGGACCAAGGGGAACACTCCTCCATTGATGGTGGGAGTGAAAACTTGTATAGATACTATGGAAATCAATGTCATGATTCCTCAAAAAATTAGGAATTAATCTATCCCAAGACCAACTATACCACTCTTGGGCATAGACCCAAAGATACTCCATCCTATCATAAGGACACTTGTTCAACTCTGTTCATAGTGGCCTTATTTGTAATAGCCAGGAAATGAAAACAATGCAGATGTCTCTTAGTAGAAGAATGGATAAAGAAAATGTGGTGTATTTACACAATGGTATATTACTCAGCTGTTAGAAAAAAAAATGATGTCATGAAATTCGCAGGCAAGTGGATAGAATTAGAAAAGATCACCCTGTGTGAGGTAACCTAGACCCACAAAGATAAACATGGTCCGTACTCACTCATAAGTGGACATTAGCTGTTTAACAAAGGATAATCATGCAACAATCCACAGACCCTGATGGGCTAAGTAACAAGGAGGGCTCAAGCTGTGAGAAATGGCTATCCTCTGGAAGGGGAAATAGAATAGAGTTTTCAGCTAGACTGAGGATGGGTAGAGATGAGAACAGGAGGGATCTGTCAGGATGTGGAAGAGACTACTGAGAGATGATTGGAATTGAGGGGTGATGTAGAGTAGCATGAATCTTAAATGGTCTTATTAATAAAATCAAACCTGGAGCCAGATATTGGGGTGATTGTTGGAATATCAGAGAAACAGAACAAGCCACAGCCACCTCATCTTGCCAGCTCCTCAGCTGATCCTGTTTCCTCAGACTGTAAGCCTTTGAGTCCTTATCCAAATGAATCTCAGATGAACTGCTGCTCAAAAGCCTGAAAGCTTAACCAGCCAAAAACTTCTAGTTTCTGGTCTTCAGGCCTTATATATCTTTCTGTTTTCTGCCATCACTCCCTGGGATTAAAGGCTCACTTCTTGGGATTAAAGGCTTGTGTCACCATGCCTGGCTGTTTCCAATGTGGCCTTGAACTCACAGAGATCCAGAGGGATTTCTGCCTCTGGAATGCTAGGATTAAAGGTGTGAGTGCCACCATTTCTAGCCTCTGTATCTAGTGGCTGTTCTGTTCTTTGACCCCCAGATAAGTTTATTAGGGTGCACAATATTTTGGGGAACACAATACCACCACAATATAGGATCTTAGTGCAGTGGAATCTTCCTAGAATCTACAAGAGTGACCTCTGCCCCAAATTTCAAAGTAATGGGGCATATGAATACTGAACTGGCCATCTTCTATAACTAGGCAAGATCCTAGCAGTGGGACTGTGACACAAACCCAGCTATGAAACATGAAACCTACAATTTTCCCTGCCTACGAGATATGGCAGGGAAAAGGTGGCACAGAACTTGTGTGAGTAGCCAAAGAATGCCTGGTCCAACTTGAGGCCCAGGTCAGGAGAGGGAGCCCACACATGATACTGCCTGGATGCCCAGGAACCAGAGGCAGGACAGCCCAGAGACCTAGCAAAGAACCAAAGATGACTGGCAAACAAAACAAAACAAAAAACACAAACAAACCCTAAACCCCCCAAAACAAAACAAATAAACAAAAAAGGGCGGTGGTAGTTATGGCGGCAGTGCATGCCTTTAATCCCAGCACTCGGGAGGCAGAGCCAGACAGAGCTCTGTGAGTTTGAGGCCTGCCTGGTCTACAGAGGGAGATCCAGGACAGGCAACAAAACAACACAGAGATACATCATCTCGACAAAACAAACAAACAAACAAAAAACTCAATGACTCAATGCAATGATTCCTAATGATATTCTGCTATACTCATAGATTGGTGCGTAGCCCAATTGTCATCAGAGAGGTTTCATCCAGCAACTATTGAGAGAATATGCAGAGACCCACAGTCAAACACTGAGGACAGCCATGGAACCCCATATAAGAGGGCAAGGAAGGAGTGTAGGAGTCAGAGTGGTCAAGAACCCATGGAAATATAGCTCACAGAACTAAATAAGCAGGACTCATAGGGAGTCACAGAGACTGAAGTAAAAAATACAGTTCTTGTTAGGGTGTGGCCTAGTTCCTCTGCATATACCTTGTGGTTGTGTAGCTTGGTGTTCTTGTAAGACTCACAGCAGTGGGATTCTGTTTTGACATCCAAACAGGTGGTGTCTCTGGCTTTTTGGCCTACGCTTGGGACTCTTTTCCTCCTACTGGATTGCCTGGTCCAGCCTTGATGTAGCACCCGCACTACTACCTGTTCATCATGGCCACACGAGGGGCTGAGGATTAAAACAGAGACAAGAAGGGGGGTCATTCGTCTCAGTAGAATGCCGTTTATTGAAGGTGGGAAGAAGCCTTAAATATAGGCTTGCAGCACAGTGGAAGAACCCCAGAGGCAGAAGTTCACTACAGATGTTTTACATTCTTGCATTCCAGCTGTTTACACCAATATGGAGGATACACAAACAAGGAACCTCCGGTAAGCTGTTTAGGAGAAAGGAAACCGGCAGGGAATTGCATAGGGCGGACATCTGATCAAGGTCAGCAAGCAAGGCAACAGCTATCCAAGGAAGTTGGTCAGGGCCCAACACCTTGGTATGAGGATTTGTGCCTAGTCTTTGTGTATCTTGTTAGGCTATGTTTGGTGGATATCACTGGGAATTCTGCTCCCTTTAGAATTATTTTTATTTATTTATTTTTTTGGAGGGCAATGGAGGAAGAGTAGATCTGGGGGAGAGGGGGAGCAGGGGAGGGACTGGGAGGAGTAGAGGGAAGGAAACCTGTGGTAGGAATGTAATATATGAGAGAAGAATAAAAAAAAAAAAGATACTATGTGAGGCTGTGCCATTTGGCATTTAACAGATGATTTAATTCTGTTTAAACATGTTAAAAGCACATTCTTAAGACAAAAACAAAGGAGATAATTTTAACTTCTATATCTTAGTGTGTTCCTCTGTTGCTGTGATAAAATGCAGATCCCGATGACAATCTATATTGACATAGAAATCACAGAATCAGAAGCTGGGGGTTGCTATCACTCTCCACACAGCACCCAGAAGCAGAAAATGAAGAATGCCTGCTGGAGCTCAGCTTCCATTCTTCATCTTATACCATCTCTTCACTGTTTCTAGATTTATGTCAAGCAGACAATTTATGCTATCACACAAAAGAAGAAGACATGATCTTGACTGTTTTTTTTCCTTTCATTTTTCTTTATTAAGAAAATTTCTACTCACTTCCCATACTATCCACAGATTCCCCCATCCTCCCTCCTCCCACCCCCCAGCCCTCTTTCCCAAGCTACCCTGCATCCCCACATCCCCCAAATCGAGGTCTCCCATGGGGAGTCAGCAGAGCCCAGCTCACTGAGCCTAGGCAGGTCCAAGCCCCTCCCCACGGCACCAAGGCTGAGCAAGGTGTCACACCACAGGCACCAGGTTCCAGAAGCCTGCCCATAGACCAGGGACAGAGACCGATCCCCCTGCCTGGGTGCCCCCCAAACAGTTCAAGCCAAACAACCATCTTTCGTATCCAGAGGGCCTAATCCAGTCTCAGGGGGGCTCCACAAGTTACTAATGAGAGTCATGGTGGCACATGCCTGTACTCTCAGCACACGGAAGCTGGAGGGAGGACAATCATGAGTTTGAGGCAGGCTAGGATACATATAATCTTTGGTTGAAAGACACACATACACACATACACAATCAGACACATGCAGACACACATACATATACACACAGACACATCCACAAATACACAGACACGTACATATGCATACACACAGAGAAACACACAGAAAGACAGAAAGAAAGAGGGGAGAGAAATAATAGTACATCAGATTATTATAAAATAAGATTATGTTTAAAAAACAAGCAGAAAATACTACACTGGTTACACTGGGTGAAAAGTTAATATTACACAACAATTTAGAGAAATCAGAGACAAATGGACAGAAGAAAGCAGAACTTTTGCAATTTTGCATAAAATTTTCTTAACAAAGTGGTGCCATTAATGTGATAGAACTACTGTATGTAGAGCTTTAAGAATATCAGAAAGTTAAGTAAATAACTCATGTCTCTCCCATACTATATATATATATATATATATATAGTATGGGAGGACCTGGTAAGCACAGAGGGAAAGATAAAAATGAATACTCTTGTACAAAATTCTCAAACATTTAAGTTAAAAACAATTAGTGGTTTGTGTGTGTGTGTGTGTGTGTGTGTGTGTGTGTGTGTGTGTGTGTGTGTGTATGTATACAGCCCCCATTCTTCAGATTCACGGCTTCTTTTTTCAGTGTTGCATGCATACACCTATATGCTTAAATGCAACCTGTTCATTCTAGATAATGTTACTTGTACGTGTGTTTTCAGGGGTGACAATTTGGCATTGGAAAACCAGTTGGTGTACTTTTTCCTGGAAAAAGACATCTCCCATTTCCAGTTTTCCTCAGTTGTCTATAGTTTTGTGTAGGGTTAGTCTCATGAACTTCTCCTTGTTCAGTTTGGCATGTCCATTGTTGTAACCTCTGTTCATCCTTGCTAGTATTTGAGAAAGCATCTTGGTGAGACATTATGGGTGTCATTTCTGACAATCCTGGAGGCTCAACCTGACATCAAACTCCCTGTTCCTCTGGCTCTTAGAATATTTTTATCCCTCTATCCACACTGTTCTGAGCCTCAGGTGCTGGAGAATTTTGTAGATGTATCTATTGGCTCTGGGCTCCATAACTCTGTGTTTTGATTCACTAATTCATACTTACCTGTGGGTTTAAGAACAAATGTTTAGAGATGGTTGTTAAAGATTATGTTGGTTTAGTAAATAAGTGGTTGTAGATTCTCCCTCAAAAACCATGATTTCATTAACACTGAGTAGTTATTTAGGTTTCCAATACCAACACGGTCTTCTGCTTGTTAACCAGTCTTAAGCTGATTAACACCAATGTATATATGCCACTAAAATTTTAAAACCAAACTGTTATTTCAGTTAACCAGTTATGAAGAATTATTTTTCCATTCATAATCACCATAGGCCATGATTCTAAGTGTTTTTCTTTTAATTTCAGTATCATTTAAGATCTATTTTTAAAATTATGCATATGAATGTGTATGTTAAAGGGTTGCACCCATGAGTGCACATGAAAGTGGAGGTCAGACTTTGGAGTCAGTGTTAAATAAGTGGTTAGATATTGGGGTTGGTTTCTGTGAACTTCTGGAAGTATAATATAGGTATTAATAAATAATCTATCTTTCTAGCTCCCTTATTTCAATATTTAGAGAACATTTTTGTCAGTGCTCATGTGTGACAGATTATATAGGCCTTTAGCATTTTAACTGCAATTCTAAATACACCTTGCTCATCCAAACATAAATATTTTTCACCTTACATACAATACTTAAATCCATGGAAAGTAGCTTGTATGGATTATTGTTTCATGTCTTTGTCACTGTTTTATTGCTGGGAAGAGACAGCATGACCACTGCAACTCTTACAAAGAAAAGCATTTAATCGTGGTCTCTCTAACAGTTTCAGGAGCTTAGTCTATTATCATCTTGGCAGGGAGCATGGTGTTGGGCATGGCAAGCATGATGCCAGAGGAACGGCTGAGAGCTACATCCTGATCTAAAGGCAGAGAGAGAGAGAGAGAGAGAGAGAGAGAGAGAGAGAGAGAGAGTCAGTGTCAGATGGACTTTTGAAGCCTCAACGCCTACATGCAATGAACTGCTTTCACCAACAATGCCACAATGTAGATGTAACCAACCGTCTTATCAAATAAGAAACACAGAGCTGATTCAGAGAAGAAAGCCAAGAGGTCAGAGCTAAGAGTCTTACCCTTCCTGCTTCAGCGACCCTCTTCAGTCAAGAGAGCTCTCCGAAAAGGACCTACTTCCTGTGTGTTTGTCTTTATATAGTCTTTCTGTTCTGCCTTCTCATTGGTTGTAAACCCAAACACATGACTGCCTCGTCACTGCCTGTCTATAGAGACTTCCAGGTCTTCTATGGTTGGGATTGAGATTAAAGACGTATGTCTCCAATGCTGGCTGTATCCTTTTACACACAGAGATCTACCTAGCTCTGTCTACCAAGTGCTGGGATTAAAGGTGTGCGCCACCACCGCCATGCTCTTGCTATAGCTCTAATAGCTCTGACCCACGGGCAACTTTATTTATTAACATACAATTAAAATCACATTTCAGTACAAATAAAATACCACCATACCACAACTCCTAAGTCTTTTGATCTTTTCAAATAGTGTCACTTCCTGATGACTAAGCATTCAAATATGTGAGTCTATGGGGACCGTTCTTATTTAAAACACCATATATGTCTCCCAAGAACTTCACTGGTTTATTATTTTGATTCATATATAAAAAAATTGTAATCAGGGGTTAAAATTTGTCCATGGCCATGTGCTTTATGATGTGATGAAAGTCATATTCAAAAGCTCATTCTGGAGTGTGCATCCTTTCCTTTTAATGTCCTTTGACTCTCAAGACTAGCCTCAATGTGGACTAAGGAGAAGTGAAGCTCATTGCTAGCATGCTTGCCTGTATTCTGTCTCCAGCATTATAAATAATTTAATAAAGAATAATTAAAGTAGAAAAGAAATATTAAATAAATAAATATTAGCACTAATTTATTTTTACTCATTTTTTTCCTGAATAGGAAGATTCACTAAACTTTGAATAAGTCATAGTATATAGGTATATTTTAGGCAAAGTTTCCTTGTTTTTAAAAAAGAAAACGAAAAATTCAACACTGGAAGAGTAACTCAATGATAAGCAGCCAGGTTTTATCTTAAGGGTATTATTTCTTTATTAACCTGAATGAAATCAAGGCTGATAAAATTACTCATTTTATTAGCTCACCAAAGATTTCAGAAACTGTGATTTTTTTTCTCGAAAAACTTTCCATGTGTTAGAACATCTGATTGTGTGTTAAAACATCTGTGCATGTTATAGAATGCCTGTTCATATGTTACATCTATCCATACATTACAACATCTGTCTGTGTGTTAGAACATCTGTCCACATATTAGATAATCATTCAATATGTTAGAACATCTGTCTATTGTTAGAACATCCATGCCTGTGCTAGAATGTTTGTCCATTTGTTACAATATCTGTTTCTGTGTTAGTATCCAGTGAAAATTAATTCACCAAAAATGCTACAGCATAGTAAAAGTAATGAAACTTTAAGATATTAACTTTTGAAACTATAAGTTTCAAACACATTCATGATGACTTTTTCATTATTGCTTAAACTGAGTATAATTGCTTTACATGACCTTTACATGTAACAAATGAGGAGTCAGTGTTTTGTGCATGCCTGACATACTTCCATATACATAGTTTCACAATTCCCTCATAATAATATGCATACACTCATGATTGTCCTCATAATA
This sequence comes from Peromyscus californicus insignis, assembly GCF_007827085.1. Taxonomy (NCBI): domain Eukaryota; kingdom Metazoa; phylum Chordata; class Mammalia; order Rodentia; family Cricetidae; genus Peromyscus; species Peromyscus californicus. The sequence goes on from NW_026294573.1 coordinate 118,704,360, forward strand.
AGTGAACAGCACTATTGCTATACAGAAATTGCTAGTCTGGCAGTTCATGTTAAATTCCTATGAAATGATATCTTTCTAAGTCTCTGCTCTTGTGAACATATATATATATATATATATATATATAAACAAGTCAAGTTATATGAATTAAAATACACAATTGTATATATATGCATAAAATAAAATTGTATAGATATATAGCTATATAAAGCTTATACCCTCTAGAGAACACAGGTGCAGGTTATCCTCCAATCCATTCTCCTTCACCATTTATTGCTTTATGGAAGAAAGCATTTTCTAGAAAGATTCTGGAATTCATTACAGTAGCATGTCAATATACACGTATATTCAAGTCATAAACTATATCATTTCAAATGTTCTTAATAAAAAACCTAAAATTATACTCTTCCATTATGGAATGTGTTAGTTTTATAGTAACATGTTTTGGTGACCCAATTTTAAATTATTTTAATTTCAAAGTTAATTACAAGTCATTTACCCAATATTTTCCAGGGAATGGAAAGGACTAATTTTCCCCATTTCTTTATTTTATAAACCTCATTCAATACAACTATGTATGACATGCTTGCAATATCTACACTATGTTTTAAAAGTTTTACCCATGTGTGTTACTAACCTGACAATATCCATATTTTCTGATCCATCTGAAGCATGTCGAAACACATGGGTGTGAATATTAGACACAGTACTTTTAGTGATTGATCTCCCTTTGATTTCAGGATCATAAATCCCAACCCAGGCTTCAGCCAAGTCCATAACTCTTACCAAATTTCTGTGTTCATATATTCTCTTCATGTCATGAACACAATCTGCATGCTTCACTTTTTTTCTTTTTCTAGGGAGATTGGAGATCTAGATTCTTAAAATTTCAATCTTGATTGAAATGAAAGAGCATTTCTTTTTACTGTATTTAGATTACTCAAGATTTCCCAGTTTTCAGATTGTTTATGTATTTCATAACAAAAACCCTGGACTTGGATATAGCTGAATACCTCAGGGCCTCATATTAACATCAAAGTATTCTTCATTTTCATACTGTTCTTTCCTAAGGACTAGGAATAGTGATCAGGTCTTCCGAAGCTAGAAATGTCACTTAAATTTCTCATTTACACTGTAAAGGTTTTTAATAATTCCTGGAGCCTTTAAACCCTCCCTCCGCCCCCCAAAAGCAAACTCTTGATTTTATATCAAGACATATTAATTATTTGGATAGTATTTCGTCATTTCAATAAATAAACAAGTCAAGTTATATGAATGGAAGTAACATGAGGACGGTATAGAATATTAAGATACTTAAAGAAATAGGGTCAAATATTGCATGAATGCACAAATATACACACACACACATGCACACATACACACACACACACACACACACACACACACACACACACACACACACTCATATACACATACAGACTTTCCAAATTATCCACAGCACACATTAACTGTCTGTAAATTAAAGAGGCTTCCTTAGTGGGTAATGAGTTCTCATTATTGGAGTTATTAAGGTGAATTAGAGCAATCGTCTTCTAGTATATTGTCCAGTAAATTAGTACATCATAAAGAGACTGGAAAGGGTGGCATTCTAGGAAGGATGAATTTTATGGATCACTCAGTCTCTGAAGCTTTATGATTCTAGTGATGAGACTCATGATATAGAAAGGCTCTTAAGCACAAATTCTTTCACTATGATATACAATCCCTGATGTACTACAATAATAATCATTCAAGCATGTTTTGGATTATTTTAATTGTCTGCAGTTAATAAAAAAAAATACTGGGAAATTCTGGTACACATTTTCCCAACATCCACACCCCTTTCTATTGTTCAGGTCTAAGATGTGCTTAAAAACTAGATCATTCTGAAAAACAATCCTGTGTCTGTGTCATGATAATCTTAAGAAAGAGATTTTGTATGTAGGTTTTAATGATCCTCTCTTTGATCTTATTTTAGATTTGGTTAAACATTTTGAAAAAGAAGCCATAGATTATAAAAGGGAACTCATCAAAATATATATTCAAAATCTGTCTCTACACATATAAATTTGTAATAAATGTAACAATTATAATACACTATGCATACACACACACACACACACACATATATATATATGAACAACTTGCTTGAAAACTAGTTGGTGGTTTTGAAAAGATTTTATTTTTCTCTCTAGTGATAGCATTGGATGGAATTCAGGGTCAGGATGAATAGGACAGTTCCTTGCTGTGTTGTGGAGAATCAGTGATTCAATACTCCCTTCTCCAAATGACTGTAAACTTCTGCTTGTTCCCAATAATCCCACAACTCAACTCCTTGGGGAAAAAAAGAAAAAGAACATTATCTGAAAATTACTATTTCCTTAATTTTTGCTCAATTTGAAATTATATTTTATGTGTATTGGTGTGAGGGTGTTTATAAATCCCCTGGAACTGGAGTTACAGACAGTTATGAGCTGCCATGTGGGTGGTGGGAATTGAACCCTTCTCCCCTGAAAGAGTAGCCAGTGCTCTAAACCACTGAGCCATCTCTCCAGCCCCAAGATAAAACTTAAACATCATGGGCTCCCATATACTGTGGTATTGTATTCCCCCAAATATTGTGCATGCTAATAAACTTACCTGGGGTCAGAGACAGAACAGCCACAATATTAAACATAAAGGATAGGCAGTGGTAGCACACGCCTTTAATCCTAGCGTTCCAGAGGCAGAAATCCATGTGTTCAAGGCCACATTGGAAAGAGCCAGGCATGGTGACACATGCCTTTAATCCCAGGGAGTGAGCCTTTAATCCCAGGGAGTGATGGTAGAAGGCAGAAAGGTATATAAGGTGTGAGGACCAGGAACTAGAAGCATTTGGCTGGTTAAGCATTTGGCCTGGTCAAGCTTTCAGGCTTTGGAGCAGCACAGCTCAGCTGAGATTAATTCTGGATGAGGACTCAGAGGCTTCCAAGTCTGAGGAAACAGGACCAGCTGAGGAATTGGCAAGGTGAGATAGCTGTGGCTTGTTCTGCATCTATCACCCCAATAACTGGCCCCAGGTTTTATTTTATTAACAAGACTATCTAAGATTCATGCCACATCTTCATGCTACACATATACTAATTCCACATTTAACTCTTAATAAGGAAAAATAATTCCCTTATAGCTATCTGCCTTAAATTCTGATTTCTGCCATGACAACTTATCTGAGACCTTTAAAAGCAAGGTCTGCCATTGTCTGGACAGTTCCAGTGTAAATCTATTTTCTAGGTTTAATTATTAATTCCATTTTTGTTATCAAAAATAATTTTAAAGATTAATAATCAAGCAGATACCAACCAGGGTAAAAACATATTTTAAAAAAATTACACTATTTGGGTATTATTTTATTTATCCTTATGAGAGTTACTTTTTTGTCACTGTAAAAAAAAATGTTTACCTAAGAAATTTATGGGATGCCATGTTTGGCTAATAGTTTCAGTGGTTCCAATCCATGATCTTGTGTTTCCACGGAGGACATGAAGAGAAAGGAAGCTTACAGTGGAGCTGAGAGACTTACCTCACACTGGACAAGGGCAGACAGTGGGGGAAAATCTGGAAATGTTATACCCTCCGTGGTCTCTCCCAAGTGACCCACATTCTTAACCACTCTCTAACTCATAGCAGTCAAGTCAGATACGAACCCATTAATGAGCATGATCCACTATTCTTGAAAACCCCATCAGCTGCCAACAAAGACATTAACACATGAGTTTTGTGAGGGACACATTATTTCTAAATTATATTAGCATAAGGTATATTGTTATTTATAAAACAAATTCTGTCTGGTAAGTGGGTTGGTGAGAAAATGTTTAAATTCTTTAAATGATGCTATGATGATAAACTAGTGAGGATAGACAATGAGTTGCTGATGAGATTCTGAACCATAAAACTGATAATATGTTAGAGCTGAGTCAGGAGAAAGTAATGAACCAATATAAGATTTTAGAAATTCTTAAATGCTTACATTGAAATTTCTTGTTTTAACTTGTATTTCTAAGACTTACATGCTCAATTTTTTATATGAAAAACCTTTTTTAACTCATGAGCAAAGATCTATAGACTGTTATAGACACACTCTCCAAAGAGAATAAGGAGAATAACTTCCTTTTGCAACTTGCCAGAAGAATGTTATGCTGTTCTTTTTTGAAAATGAAGTATTCTTAACAGAGTTCATATATTAATGCAGTTTGTTGGCATCTGCTGGGTATGGTTTGCAAATTATGAATTTATATCAAATTACAACTTACAATTTTATTTGTACTTAGCTTTTGTGAGTGTGAGTGTTTTGTATGTTCAATGCATGTGTGCTGCTGCCAGTGGAGTCCAGATGAGGGTATCAGACCCTCTGGAAATGGGGTTCTAGACAATTCTTAGCTGCTATGTTATTGTGTGACAACATTCCTAGGAGACGTGTAGAACTGTCAAATTAAGTAAAGTGTCAGCAACAGATCAAATTATGGCTACCACCAACATCCACCTTGCTGAATAAATGAGTTTATTTGGGGTTGCTTACAGGACTATGAGTCAGGGCTTACTTACAGGAGCAGAAATGACTTGAAGGTAGTGGATACTGGGAACTGAACCCAGGTCCTTCGCAAGATCAGAAAGTGCTAAGTGCTTTGTCATCTCTCTGTATAACCTTGGCATGCTTGAAACTTCCTACTTAGACCAATTTGGCCTGGAATTCACAGAGATCTTCCTGCCTCTATCTCTGGTGTGCTGAGATTAAAGGCATGTGTTGTTCTGCCTGGTTAAAATGAAAACTTCCCATATACAAATTTATGTTATATTTCAAAAATCTCTAAAACTAATAAAGCAAGAAAATTTTAAAAGTCACCCATACATCTCAAGAACTGGAATAAAGAACAGTTTTCAAAATATTTAATAAATGTAAATTCAAAGACACAATTATTTGGCTTTATTTGTGCTTATTGACATAAAGTATTCTCTTGTTGATTAATAAAACTAAAACTTTCTACTGCATATAATAGAAATAAATTAAAATTATAATATAATTAGAGATGTTACACATTATTTAGACATAGAACATCAAATATCAAATACTTATCAGAGAAAATGTTGAACTCAAAAGTCTCTTAAAACACAATATTCTTTAATTTTTTGGGTGTCATTTTATGATTTGTAGTGAGGATTCGTTATCTTTATTTTCTAACATTGCTTTTTAACCCCTCATGGGGAAATGGTTCACAAAGTCTTCTTAGACAGACAAAAATGTTTAATGTTGATAGGTAATAAGATTCACAGCTACTTTAAGTTAAAATGAGTAATTTAATCCTTTGTCTAGTGCAGGTAGAATGAATTCCTTACTAACCTCACATCAAATTTCAATGAAACCAGGTCTGCTGTAACTGTTAAATTGTGGTAGAAATTAGGAAATGTCGAAATGGTCTCATCAAGCAAATGTGCATAATGTCATTTAGTGCATTCCCAGAGTCCCCAAATCTTGTTCAGAAGGGTCTTTTCCTATCTTCATTTCATCATTGCGTGGCTCATTTGAAACAGCCAGCACTCTGAAGCGGATTCTTACTCTGGCTAAAGAAACTATTCACCACACCTCGTTAACTAGCAATTTCACCTGAGGACCATCTCTGGCATTCGATTCCTTGTGGTTTATTCTTTTAAATAAAAAAAATAGAACAAGTTATAAATATACTTAATATTACTGGTTTTGTGGTGAGTCAACTGATATTAATTCAATATGTTTGTTAATCAACAATGGGTGTTTTGTGTACATCATGGAAAAACTTTCTAGGCAGGCAGCAAAATTCTCCAAACAATGGTAGTTTGGATGTTCAATATTCTGTTCTTTGAGCTAATTTCTTGCTTGTTCCCCCGGAGTTTCATAAGGTGAAGATGGTCAAGTAATTTGGGCTCTAGTCCCTGCTGTTTAATTGGCTCTCTCCACTTCAGTAAACACCAAGACAATGCTGATTCCTAATAACAGAAGTGCTCATTACAGATGACTAGAAAAAGGGCTGGCCCCCCTCCCCTGTCTCTGTCTGTCTGTCTCTCTGTCTCTTCTTCTCCTGCTCAATTCTCTCTCTCTCTCTCTCTCTCTCTCTCTCTCTCTCTCTCTCTCTCTCTCTCTCTCTCTCTCTCTCTCACACACACACACACACACACACACGCACACACACACACACACACACACACACACACAATTTTTCTCCAATTTGATTCTCCCAAGGAGACTGAATATTGTTTTGTCTTTTTCCTTGTACTTTTCTCTGTAACTCTAATATGCTTGTAAATCACTTTAGTAAAGCATGTGTAGTGACTATTTCTTCTTTGAAGAATAATACTTCAACTAAAGTCTATTCTTCTCATTATAATGTCTTTCTTTGTGATTTTACTGTTTTATAATATTTGCATTTACTCCTGAAAATGTAAAATTACAGACCTTGTATAATAAATAAAACCAATAGGGTTAGAGGTTTATCATCAGATAGGGGCACTAACCACTCAGCCAGATGAACTGAGTGGATCCTTGAACCTATGTGTTAGAAGGCTAGGACAGACTTATTCAAGTTGTTCTCTGATTTTCACATGTGTCCTATGGTGAGTGCATGCACATGCACACACATACACACAAATAAATAAACAAAAATGAAACCCATTCGTTTTGGCTATTTGTCCCTGTGCTTTATCCAACCTTGGTCTCAACAATTCTTGCTCATATAGCCAAACGAATGGAAACACATGAACTATGAACCAACGGCTGAGGGGTCACCAACTGGATCAGGCCCTCTGAGTGGGTGAGACAGTTGATTGGCTTGATCTGTTTGGGAGTCATCCAGGAAGTGGGACCGGGTCTTGTGCTAATTGCATGAGTTGGCTGTTTGAAACCTGGGGCTTATACAGGGTCGCTTGGCTCGGCCTGGGAGGAAGGAACTGGACCTGCCTGGACTGAGTCTACCAGGTTGATCTCAGTCCTTGGGGGAGGCTTTGTCCTGGAGGAGGTGGGAATGGGGGCTAGCTGGGGGGAAGGGGAGGGGGCAGGAGGGGGGAGAACAAGGGAATCCATGGCTGATATGTAGAACTGAATTGTATTGTAAAATAAAATAAAATTAAATTTTAAAAAATGAATAAACATACTAGTCAATAAAAAAAATGAAACCCAAAATTTTCAATATATTATGATCATTTTTAATCTTTTGCCTTTAATTGTCAAACATAGTGTTACCTCCATGGAGACAGAAAGAACCAGGTCAGTAAAATTTTGGTTTAGTACTGTATAGCAGCATCTATATTCTGATGTTCACAGCCTGGTGCCACCACAGGAGGGATGGCAGGCTCCTCAGCAATTGCTTTATGTAAGAGTTTGCTATGTTCACACAGACATTAGGTTGAAGCCAGAACTTATACAGCAAGAAAAATTCTCATACCCAACTCTGTCCCTCTTCCTCCTATTCCTGTGTCTATCAGCTAAATCTTGCCAGTGAAAGACTGAGGCATTGCCTCTCTTGACCTTTATAGCACATAGTTCATTTCTTAATTTATTTTCATTCAACCTACACTTTCAAATCAGGAAAGCATGCAAATTCTCTCAACCCTCTATTTCCATTGTTAAAAGCATTTCCATCATAAAAAAATTGTAAATATATATATATATATATTAAACATATTGTAAATATATATACAAATATGCTATTACACACACACACACACACACATATATATATATATATATATATATATATTTATAACGTATTTGTCTATTACAGTGTACAATTACAACTCAAGGATTTTTCATCATGTTATGTGTCTATTCCTTTCCTTCATGCTCATTCATCTCTAAATCTTGTCATAATGTTCAGTCTGGTTTTATGTGTAGTTTTCATTAATATGCATTCTAATATCATTTGATGAACTTGCTGCTAAAATAAAGCTACATGCATATAAACACACACACTAGATAAAATATATGTACTAATTTTTAAAAATAGTACATTGAATTACTCAATAAACAAAATATAGAGGTTTCTCACCCTTTGGTATCTCAATCTAAGTTCCCACATCTATATATCTATATCTATATCTATCACATTTTCCATGCTTTACCCAGATCACTAATATACCTCACAACCCAACATTCTCCATTATACTCCATATCTCCCCAGAACCTTCAGCTACTCAGATTCCCCTCTTTATATTTGGAAGTTACTTGGTCCAAAGCCTTGGAATAATTCTTGGTTTCCTGTTTTCGGCAATAGGCCACATTTAATTTATACACAAATCTGGTCTGTCATCTAAAGATAGACAAGATCTTATCATGTGGAACTGTTTCTTCCAACATCCTGGTATCATTCTGAAGGAAGAAATACTGCAATAACTTTGAAAGCAATATTTCTTATATTGGTTTCTCTAAAACTACTCAAAGTGACCTTATTTAAAAGTAATTCAGAACAGGTCAATGAACCTCTATGGGCTTTAGCTATTTAGAAGATAAATTCTTTTAATTTGCAAACAAACATAAGCAGTGTATCTTTGTTCTCTTATTTTCCTATGAACTTTTTTTTCTTTCATATTAATCAGAGTGGTCACTGTTTTACACCTTCAACACACCAGATTTCCTTCTGTCACAGGCTTTTATACCTACCGTTTCGTTAGTAAGGGAAAATGTTTTCTGTGTGTCTTCTTCACTTACTTTCTGTGGTGATTTGGAAGAGGAATGTCCTCAACAGTCTCCGGCACTTGTACACTCAGTCCTGAGTTGATGGAGCCCTTTGGTTGGGTTTAGGAGATTCACCTATGCTGGAGGAAGGATATCACAGGGAACATGTGGTGAGATTAAAAAGCCTCCCCTACTTGCAGTTTGTTTTTTATGTTCATGCTTATTGCTCAAGATATAAGCTCTCATTATCCTGTTCATGACATCATACCTGCTGCTTCAGCCCTGCCATTACCAACTTTAACCATTTGTAACCATAAAATAAAATGATGGCTTTCTTCTATAAATTTCCTTAGTTGTGGTATTTTATCATAGCAACAGAAAAATAACTAATACACATTATTTTTTTAAATTTAGAACATTATTTACCTTTCCTCTCCAAGTGAAGTAATTTCTTTTAATATTATTGACTGTCTTCTTTACTTGTTTTACTTACTCAAACGCAATCCATTGTTTATGTTTTACAGATAATTTTCTTCATAATTCCTCATTGCCACTTCAGAGTAGCATGGATTTGTCTGTCTATTCATCCATTGCTATTAAAATGTTTAGGACATTCAATAAACATTAGATGAAATAGCAAATAATTGTTAAGTTTATATATTAGAGTTTTAATAAGTTAATATATACATTGCTGAATAATTTAGCATTTATTTATTTTCAATGAGTTTAATGTACATATTAAACTAATTGGTTTATCTTTCCCATTTGCATAATGTGTTTATTAATGCATACAATCACATTCAACAGATTTGATAACTAGAATAGTATATATCACTTATGAAATCAAGGATATGAAAGAGCTGGTGTGTCATGGATGAGCTGACCAAGAGTACCTCTCTCTGATGTTGTCTTCATAATAATGAACAAATGTCAGAGTTCCAGATGTATGCAACTCTAACTCCCTTTTTATAGGCTGAGAAACAGACATAATGGACACACTTAAGAGACTGAGCAAGGCAATGTCACCTTAGAGGTTCTATAAAGTATGAGAAGAGTGGAGTGATTCTAGTGCCAGGAACAAATATGCACTGAATTTCAATAGCCAAAGTAATAAGTGTACCAAAAAGTGGAGACTGAGCTTTACACAGGTGGGGTTACTGCACCCAAGTTAAGAGTGGGGAGGAGAGGATGATGCTATTTGTGTTTTTCTTGACAGTCCTGTTTTATTTTGTCCGTGGGTGACTTTGTTTGTATGCTATGAAAAATGGAACAATTAGAAACCCTGACACAAGGTAATTACAGTCTAATGCATTTTAATGAGAAACAAAGTAAAATATAGACCACAATCAAACAAAAATTGCTATTTTTTATGAAATAACAGTTATAAAATGACATCAAATAAATATAGAATTTCTTAACATTCAAGTATAAATATCATGAAAGTATTTAATACACATTTCCAAATATGTTACATCTTTTTGTTTTCAAATGAATGCCACAGAAAAGTGTGCCTTCGGTTTCCTCTTTACAATGTAAACCTGTGTGTTAATACTACAAAAATGACTAACCATTAGTAATGAATCTTTTTACCAGGGTATAATATTACAAGGAATTTCCAAAGTCTGGATGGCCTATTTAGATTTTATAATATTAAGAATTTGTGTTGAAATAGTATAATAGTCAAATGAAATCATTTTCTTAATTGAGAAAAATTAATTTTGATCTTTAAGATTATTCAGTGAAAAGTCTTTGTAAAAGAGGAATTTAATTTATGCTGTAATATATCTGGCTGCTTTTATCCAATGTGATCAAATTTTCTGTTTTGAGAAAAGCAGGTTGAGTGTATTAATACTTGGACTGTTAAACACATCACTTAATATTGTTCACTAACATTTATTGATTCTTGAAAGAGTCGTGCTAGCAAAGCCTTATTCCTGTGCTGCTAAGATTAGGTTTATCCTGAATTAATGCTTCAGTTTGATCATTTAAATACCTTCGAGTTCAAGTTTTACATTTTAATTTATTCGTATGCCTGTGACAATTCAGCTAAATCTTTGAGACTTTGCTCACCGCAGTGATTTAGCCTTGATCTTAATAAGCTTGGACTGTTGGCAGCTTTAAATAACCCCAGAAAAGCAGTATTTTTCAAGATTTTTGTACATAACCATACATGATTATAAATGTTATGAACAATGGGATGTGATTGTTCTTTGGGGGAGAAACTTTCCTTTTATAAATTACAAAGCATCTATTCTTCCCAAGTGAGAAACTTCACAATGGATTTGAAATGGTTTTTAAATAGCCATGCTAGGGGATGGGGCAGGATAACAAAATGAGCCTATCAAATTAAAATCTGAGAAATTACTCTAATTTTATATTGTTTTTAGATTTTGCTATGAGAAGAAAGGGTATTGAAAGGTTACAAAGGAGGATACCGTACAACTTTTACAAAAACGTAATTTCTCAAAGCTGATTGTCCCCTCCCCTACATCCTTGACTCTATGTTTCACTTTTGAAAACATAATGAATGGTATCACTTGACATCCAGTGTTCATAGAAATGTCCTAAAAGATTGATCTCTGTGGAGCATGAGAAATCAAAATTTTCATTTAAAACCTCTCTTTTTCCAAGCCATGTTTATCTTGCTTAATGATTACATATAGCCCTTTGTTATCCTCTTACATGAACATCTTTCTGCTATTTCTTGCCTCCTTGGTTCCAGTGAATTTTTCTGTATTTGTTTAAGAATTGTCACTATTTTCTAGACGATACTTCACTTAATAGAAGTCTGTGTAGATATAATTCGGGCACATTTAATTTCTATGTATGCTATAGACAGAGGAAGACTAGGTAACACTGAGCGTTCCGATGCTCATACTGTGGTTCCCATAGTTCCCATATGGCTGGGACTCCCGAGTGGAATGCAGAGGAGGAAGGTTATTACTGCAATCATAGTAGAACATTCAGATTCTACAAATACAGGAATAGTAATAAATCTGCAAGCAAGAAAGGAGTTGTGAATTAAATTAAAATGAATTTATTTGATATTTTTATTGAGTTTTTACGTTCATTTATCTAGAGGATATTAAATGACATCATGATGATTTAACATGATGGCTGTAAAATTTTCTCTAATTTCATTTTTTGTAATTCAAAACAAAGACAATAAGAAGTAGTAGATGACATTTATAAATAAAGAAAAAACCCTGAAAATCAAAAATATCTAGGCCAAACTGATAAAAAAAAAATGACTCAACAGTGGAGTACAGAATATATGTATGATGGTAGTGGTTCCTTTGATAAGCACATTTGAGATATTTTGTTCTCTCATTCGGGAACAACAGAGATAAATAAAAACAATAAATTATAGAAATGAGAATGTAAGTGCAACAGTCAGAGGAGCAGGGAGATTTACAAGAAAAAAAAGTGCAGTTTAATATTTAGAAAATTGGACTGATGAAAAATGTGGTCACGAGATTAGGTGTTAATGCCTGAACTGTGTAATTATTTTAAATGTATTGGAAAGCCTTTGGGGAGCCTTTGAGAGCCTAGCAAGAGAAACTGTGGTCCAGTTCAGGAGTTACTTATCACAAACTGCATTAGTTTCTTCTCATCTAATTAGCGTACAAAAACTGCGAGACACTGTTTCTACAATCTCACTGCTGCTCCTTATCACAGGGATGCTCCTATACGGACAAAGTCTGTTGCTCTTGTTTTTGTTTTTAGTGCACAATTTCTGACCTTGATTCCAAAGATGCTTCAGGAGCTGTGGAAGAAATATCAAAGCAGTAATTCCTTTATCCAGTTGTATAGCGTGGATTGTTCTCCAGTCCTGTCTCTCGCCAGTCCTGTCAACGTATTTTGTTCAGTACTGAAATGAACAAGTTTCCTAACAAACAGGGTCTAGCATAGACTCCTCTTTCCATGAGAAGCCACCACACCTTTGAACATCTTTATTAGCTCCTTAAATTCAATTTCCTGCTAATTTCGTTAAACCAAGGAAACAAAAGCATACGAGTTAAAATGCATTTGCATATTCAATAATGTAGACACATCGTGGTTGGCTCCAGGCTCCACCAAGCCCATATCCACTTGGGACTAGCTCAGACAGCTGCTTCCAGAGCCCTTTAGAGAAAAAAAAATGCATCCATTACACTAAAAGTAATAATGTAGTTCCAAACATTAAGGAGACTAGAGATGGGTGAATGAATAAGTATCATTTGTTTTTTTTTGTTAAAACACTTTGCTATTGCACATTGAATATGTATGTTTTTAAGTTGTACATTGTTCAGAAATATAAATAAGAAAAATTTAAACATCAATGACCATGGCAGCCAATAGAATACTAGACTACAGTTTGCAAGTTCACAGGTACATGAATCCAAGGCTTGGACGTTTTTCTGTGTTTGTGTCACTATAGATGAGTTTTTCCATCCATGGTGAGCATTTTTCACTTCTTAAATAGTTTTCAAAATTGATTTCAATTGCTGTATCTTTTAAAAAACTTATTTTTTTCATTTTTTGAGATTATAATAGAACTGCATAATTTTCACTCCTTGATCCTTTTCAAAATTATGATCTTTATTTTTTCATTATTTATTATTACATACATATACGTATACATATACACATATGTATATGTATATATATTCCTAAATATATAAATACAACCTGCACAGTCATTATAATGTTACCTGTACAGATGTTTTCAAAGCTGACCCTTTAAAATTGGATAACCAATTCCTGTGTTCTTCCATGGGGAAAATCAGTTCTCACACTCTTAGAATTTCTTAGTTGCCTGAAGTTCTGTATTTTGGGTTGAGACCTCATGGCCTTTCCCCTCATCCATTTTATCATGTTTATTACTGTTGTGACTCCCAAGATCGCCATGCCACATCAGTTCCTTAGGGTTGTCATGTCATATTTGTCATTGTGGTTCAGAGGTGCCATACTTGAGTAAGATTGTTGGTTGTTCCTTTGGAAGTTTGCATGACACTATAGTGTGGTGATATATTGTATCCCCTAATATAGTGTGTACCCTAATGAAGCTTATCCGAAGATTAGAGGAAAAAGCCAGCCACCATGTTAAACATAAAAGTCAGGCAGTAGTGGCACATGCCTTTTATCCTAGCATTCAGGATGCAGAGATCCACCCGGATCTCTGTGAGTTCAAAGCCACTCTGGGGAATAGAACCAGGCATGGTGACACATGCCTTTACCCCCCAGCAGTAATGATAGAGGTCTGGAGGTCTGTACAGACAGACAGGAAGTGATGTAGCTGGGTGGGGAAAGGAAGTGAGATGCAGAACAGAAAGGCATGTATGCATGGGTATACAGGAAATAGGTCTCTTTGGCCGAGGATCTCCAAGCTGTAAACTTCCTGCTTTTCTGATCTCTCAGTTTTTACCTCAATATCTGGCTCTGGGTTTTTATTCATAAGACGGTTTAGCAATTGGTCTTACATTCTAGTACAATGAAAGCTAGTCCTCAGAGAGAAGACTGTAGGTCAGTTTTAGCTCAGGCCCTCTAGGGCCTGTGTCTGAAGTGCATGGTATCTTCAATGCTGGGTACTTACTTTCCATTTCCGGGAGTTTACAAAGGGCAATGACAATATGCTGAAATGTTTTAGGAGTTTTTTGGACAACTCTGACCATAAACTCAAAGAGGCCTTCTCATGCTTGGTGTTGAGATTTTTTGTTAGCTGGACTTAGTTCTTTGGGGAAATATTTTCAGCCAAGATGAGAGAATTTCATTTAAACAATATATGCATATTTATACACATACTTACATGTATTATAGTTTTTATTATGATATGTGATTAATAGTATCTCAATACATCTTAGTTGTGTGCTGTGTTTGTTACAGATATAGTTTAATGGTTTTTCTTTAAAATTGTATTCTTTATGTTATCATATGAAGTCAAATGTTTTATTATAGTCATTCCATGCATACTTTATTCACATTATTTCTCCTTTACCATTTCTTACCCACTATCATTGTTTCCATTTTCAACTTCCAATAGTAATCAACCCACCCCTACTACTCACAAATATTCTGTACTATTTATCTATCTTTTTATGAAAGATCTCATTTTTTCTTTCATTATTTTTTTCTAGTTTTATGATATCCCTAACAACACACACCACATAATACCTCTCTCTCTCTCTCTAAATATGTGTGTGTGTGTATATATACATGAAGGTATATACATGTTTATTGTAGTGCTTTAGTATGGTTTGAGATCAGGTTTTAGGTTATCTCAGGCAATGGTCTTTTGTGATTGAATTGCCTATTCAGGATCTTTCACATTGCTGGGTGAATTTTAGTTGTTTCTTTGTAGGTCTATGGCGGCATTGCAGTGAATAATTGAGCATTTGGGGCAATATAGCTATTATTTCTGTGAACCAATGAGAATGAAATTTTTGTAAGTCTGATATCTTACTCTGTTCCTTTCTTCAGGACTTTTGGTTTCTTCATAGTACTCTTTCACATCCTTTGTTTGGGTTATTCCTAGGAAACTCTTTTTAAGCTGTCAAGCATGGAATATTTTTCTAATTCCCTTCTCAGCAAGCTTGTCATCCATATATAAAAATGTTAATGATTTTTTAAATTGATTTTGAGTGCAACTGTTTTATGGGCTATTTATTCCGGTAAATGTTTCTATTGTTTACACAGATTCTAAGAATTTTGAAAAACATCCTCTGTGGTTTTTATTAATGACTCTCTAGTCACCTGAAAGTATATCATTATATCTCCATTATTAATATACTTCTTGCATGTTCTTTCATGTTGGTTTTTAGCTGTATTCTACAGAAATTATATGAACTATAATGAATTATTCCTCTCAAGCATTTATTAAGGATTTACTGTGACACTTAATGTGATGAGGTTCTAAAAAGATTCCATGGATCACTTGAGAATCTATGTTGTCTCTGTTGGAATAAATATCTACATATATTATTAAATAAAATGGATTTACAGGAATATTGAGCTCTGAAATTTCTTTGTTAAATATTACATTGGATGGTAAATCTATTGATAACAACAGGACATTGAGTTGACCCAATATTACTGTATCAAGAACTCTCTTACACTCTCATGCATTTTTGTTTTTTCTTGATGAATTTAGGAGCCGTAGCACTTGTTGTAGATATGTTAATAAGTATAACATCTTGATGAATTAATCCTTTTATTCATATCTAGAAACTTCTTTATCTCTTCTGGCTAGCTTTGTTTTGGAATGTACTTATCAGACGTTAGAGTTGCTATGTCAGTTCTTTTCTTCAGCTTCCTCTAACTCGGTAGTTGATTTTTATCCTTGATTTTTCAGTTGGTCAATGTTTATGTCATTAACATGTATTTCCTGGAGACAACAGATAGATGGATCTTTTTTGATAACCTATTCAGCTTTCCTTATACTTTAAAATGGTGGGTTGTAGCTATTTGCACTTCAGGTTTCTAAAGAGAGCAGGCTGCTAATTCCTATGGTTTTGTTGGTTGTTCTAGTTAAATGGATTCTTATTAATTCCCTTTTTCTCCTTTATTAATATCAGGGGTTATATGCTTTGCTTCTTTTGAACATGGTATGTTCCATTCTACTTCTCCATTCTTCTTCTTTTCCTTATAAGAAATTTATTCTTCTACTTCTATGAATAAACTCTCTTTCTTCTTCCTCTTTTACCAGAAGGTTTGATGTTTTTCCTACAGTGTAGCTTCATTGTCAGGAGTTCCTAAGCACATGTTTTTTCATAAATGCTCTTATTTTCCTTCAACTTAAAAAGATATTTCTTTTATATTTACATATGTGCATATATATATGTGTGTGTGTGTACATATATAATGCATACATATAATTGATGTATTGTCTCAATCTTTTCCTCCATCCCAACTAGTTTTCTTCTGCTTCATTTACTTGGTTGGTACTGTTTTCTACTGAGTTTTTGATGGAGTTTCCTTTGCCTTTGCTGATCATTTCATCCACATTCTTGTTTCTTTTCTAGGCTATAAGTACATGGTCTTCTTTTATTCATTTACTTCTTTAAAATGTATGTATGGCCATTGTTTTTTAAATTTATGACTTAATTTATTTTGTGCATGGAATTTTAGCCTTCTCCTTATGTGCCTGTGGTTTCAGCATTAAAGCATAGTTAGACTATTGTGAGATCCTATTGAATTATCCACTATTTCATGATTCTTTATTGTGGTTTACATATCTGTTAGAATGGATTTATCCTCTATTTGTTAAGTTTCCCTTTACATTTTATTTATTTATTTTTATTTATTTCTGTGATCCTTAGTGAACAGTGTTCATTTCAGTTTATAGCTCAGCTCTCATTTCAGGGGAGTTGGCTGCACAAATAAAAAAAAAAAAGACAAGGAAATGGGAGAGTACCAGTATTATCTAGCAGTAAGTACAAATAAACAAGAATAAACTATGCCTACAAAAGAAAGAATTGACAGTAAAGGAGTAAAGCAAGGTGGGAGCTACAAATCCACAGGGCAATAGCCAGGGGCTCTTTAGAGTAAGACCTACTACCCACAAGCTAAGAGTTTGCTTCAAGGCTATCAGTGATATGCTTTATTAAATGATGTGTATACCTATTGCTTTTGTTTACCATTGGTACTGGGTATTTTTTTCCAGGTAGGAGATTTGAGTTGTTTTGGATTTTGTTTGATTTTACCTCAAAGTACTCATGTCCCTCCACGGATATCACAAAGTTCGGTCGCATGCTTCTTGTGAATCCCTGAACTATTTTGGCTCAAATAGAGTTGGGAAAGAATATTTCTCAGGCTTTTCACTCCAGGATATTCCCTGAGAATCCCTTCTTCTGTCTCCCATACCACAGTTCTGTATCCAGCTGAAATCCTCCAGCCATCTCTTCAACCACTTAGTGTCCAGCCTTTAGTCCTGTCTCATGGTCTTGTCAGTCTCTCTCTAGTCCTTGTGTTGACCATGTGCCCTTCCCTGGCAGTTGTTGACCCCAGTCTGGTGCCAGTAGCACAGCACTGGTGGGATCCACTGGTCTGCGGTTCCTAGTTGCTGTTCCATGAGAGATCCTGTAGATCTCACCATTTATTTCTTTTCCTTTCAGTCCATTCTCTCTTTTTGTCCTTATTTTTGTCCATAATGGATCATAAGAGAGAACTTCTAATTGCCATCTTTCCCAGAAGTGTCTTTTAGATAAGTTTTTTTTTTCTGTTGCATTTTGGTTATTAAGCAAAGATCATAGCTTGATATTATTGATGTGGTTATCTTATTGAAATAAAGCATACAGCATTAGTCTGAGTGTGTTCACAGGAAATTTTATTTTCATATCAAGAATATTTTTTCATATAATGTTCTAAATTTGTTTTGTATACAAACTGTAGCTGGAGAGCTTCTCTCCAAGTCCCACAAAGCCCCCGCAGTCCCACAACCCACGTATAAAGTAATCACTCAGACACTTTTATTACTTATAAACTGTATGGCCATGGCAGGCTTCTTGTTATCCACTTCTTCTATCTTAAATTAACCCATTTTTATTAATCTATAAGTTGCCACATGGCTGGTGGCTTACCGGTACCTTACATCTCACTTGTCATGGCGGTGGCTGGCAGGTCTCTCCTCCTCAGCCTTCCACTTCCCCCCAAATTTCTTCTCTTTGTCCCACCTATACTTCCTGCCTGGCTACTGGCCAAACAGTGTTTTATTTATTACCCAATCAGAGCAACACACGTAACATACAGAAACTCCCACAGCAACAAGCAGTGTTGGTTCTAGTACTTAGAATCCCATTGTAAAATATTAAGTTTAATTAATCACTCAGATACTTGGAATATATCAATTTTTATTATAAAAACCTAATCTTTATTATAAAAACATCTGAATGGGATATTTTACTACTCATCACTCACTTGAAAATAACTGAAATGTATAAATAATATCTTGATTGTCGCTATCTCCAAGTCTCCTTTTATAATATCCTTTGTCTTTTGGCATTCTTGTTGACATGCGTTTGTCATTGGGCTAGTATTTTCATGCTTATAAATATTTTTTTTTGAGAAAATGCTCATAGGAAATATTTTTAAGGCTTTTTAGTCCAATACTTCCACAAAAGTATATCTAAGACATGGTTCTCTAATAGTGCTGGGTATTCTATGAACCATTTTCACCTATAAACTAAAAAGTTTAACATAGGCCATACTATTTTTTATATTGTATAATCTTCCTTGAGTTTATTCCTTCTGACTAGGTTGTATCATATCAATCATTATGCTGCTTTCTTCCTTTGGTTTCCGAGATAATTTGATGACATTTATGGTTTGCTATAACTAGTTTTGTTATAGTTCCTGCAGTATCTAATAGTCTAATCTTTGTGTTTGTTATTTAAATAGTTATACTTATCTCTTTCCTAATCCAAATTATTAGACATATTCAACTGTGAGAATTTGAATAACACATCATCTAAAAGTTATTTCTTATGTTGGTATTAAATTGCTTTCAGAGTAGTTTCTTC
The DNA here is from genome assembly GCF_007827085.1 of Peromyscus californicus insignis. NCBI lineage: Eukaryota > Metazoa > Chordata > Mammalia > Rodentia > Cricetidae > Peromyscus > Peromyscus californicus. Next base: position 118,723,530 of record NW_026294573.1, read on the forward strand.
GCTTTTAATACAGTATTTTGCATGTATTAATGAGTAAATTTTTCTTGTTATTCATTTTCTTTTAAATGCCTACACCTAATATTCATTTTAAGATTAATTATTTCTATATCATTAAAAACCAGAAAATTAAATAAACAAAATAATACATTTTCCAAGTGTATTTGTCAGGATTATATTCTAGCAGCTTGAGGAGAATATTTAGGAATCATATGTTTTTGTAATCTAAACAGGCATCCCTCTTTCTCAGTTTGATCCAGATCTCCTTGTGTCAGATACAGCTTATGCGCTTTGGTGGGTGATATTTCAGCTCTCTATCACACAATTTACACAGCGTCAGGAAACAACATTAGTAGTAACTTTACTTTCTGCCTGCCTCTTCTGCCTCCTTACCTTGTAAACCAGTAATGACTATATGCTTCTTCTTGATCAGCACCACATCCTCTTGTCCCTGGTTATTTTGCTAGTGTTGCAGATGAATCCCACTAGCCTTTTTGAGTTTGTACAGCCCAAACATTCCATGTCTCTCTTATAAATTTATTTCCACCATTTTTGGGGTGTCTATTGGAACACAACTGTTACATATGCTATAAATCTTACAGTACCTCTACTTTAGGAGAAAAATTACTTGAAGTTATTAATTGTTGAGATGTAGTTTGTCAAATCTTAGAAACCAGAGCAAACAGATGTTTGTGTATGTTTGTATGTGAGCATGAGAACATGCACACACACACACACAGTTCTGAAATATATCAGAAAACCACACCTAATCCACTTACAGAATTATCGCATAGGGCAGATTCTTTAAGTTATTCCATGTAATAAAGGGAATAAATATAACAGACTCTTTGAAAAAGGTAGCATGTTCATTAGACTGGCTTACTCAGAGACGACAATCAGCTTGTAACAAGAACTTGAAGAAAGAGATAGGATTGAGCTAATCTGAGTAGCTATTAATTAGAAAGAATGCCATTCCAAAATGACCTGGCATACTGGGAAATTTAATGCATAGTCAGGGAATCTTCCCACTGGGACTGTTCATCAGTCTTTCCACTGGATCCTGCGCACATTTTCAGCTGAAACTTTAGGTTTTTATTATTTTTAGAGCAATTTATATCACTGAATGACTAGCTATTTATTGAGTCATTCTTGTATAGTATGCTTGTGGTAAAAACTAAAATTTGTGTAGCTAGAATTGAAGGTTTTGTGTATATTGCCTCACATTATCTATGTTAAAAAGTCTTCTTTTCTACAGCAATTTTTGTCAGTAATTTTTCAAACAGGAAATAAGAAGTAGATTTTTGTTAGGAAAAGTTTATCCATATATTCATAAAAAATGCAAAAATGGATGCCAATGTAATCTAAGAGTTTCAGAGACTTTATTGTAACAACACAGTATTTTTGTTTGTATGGATAGCTTTTCTGTAGCAACACACTATCATATTTAAAATAAGAAAATAGCTGATTGCTGAAACATCCAATAATGTGTAGCTACAGTGGAGACCCTCAGTGAAAGACCAAATGACTGCGCTTTCTTAATAATTAATATTCTTCTGCTGTCAATAGTGTACTTTTTTCCTGTTTACTACAGTAGGTAAATATATTTCAAACTTGTAGTAATTACCTAATTTTTATCACTTATAGATAAAACTTGGGATCACTTTGTGTTACTTGAAAATTTTCTGAATTTCCTTGAGAGATGTGTACCTTTTATGTGTATATAAGAATAGTATGCCTCATAATATTTGTTCTTAATACTGTAATTTTAAGAATTCAATTTTCTCTCTGCATAGTGATATTATGTGTTTATAATAATTTAAGCTATAAATAACATAATTTGCTTATATAGACACCTGTAATTTCATTTGCTTCCCAGAATATTATTAAAGTTGAAGACAGTATAACATCAAAAGCATTATATTTAAATCAGATTGGTCAATTATCAAAGTTGAGCTTACATAATAACATATTATGTAATCTTGGGGAAATTATTTCAGTTCACTTAACTGATTTTTCTTACAAGGAAAATAATTAAAATTTTGAATGCATGTAGAGGTTGAGTTACTTTGAATAAATAAATCAAATATAACAGAGTGCTAACTGTGTTTACTGTTGTTATGCCCTGTGTTTTCAGAGGACTGGGTGATTCTCTCTCTCTCTCTCTCTCTCTCTCTCTCTCTCTCTCTCTCTCTCTCTCCCCCTCTTCCTCTCTCCACTCCTCTTCCTCCTCCTCCTCCTCCTTCTCTTTCTTCTCCTACTGCTCCTGTTCCTACTCTACCTCCTACTCCCTACCCCATTACTTTTTTTCTTTCTTTGAAAATAGAGAAGAAGCACTGGATTCCACTGGCTGGCAAAAAATTATGTCAGTAAGTCATCGTCTCAGGATCCCAGTGAAGTGAAGGGATAAGGACAAGGATATATCCATGACATTCTGAGAAAGAAAAATAAGCAAATATAGCAGTGGTCCAAAAGGTTGAACCCTATGTGAGAGACTGAGTGATTTGTGTTGATACAACATAGGAATGGGGTTCCTTTAAGAGAGAAGAAGCAGAACTCAGATGGAATTAAGGGGAATAGGAATTAATGGAACAAGAGGTGCTGTAGGATGGTCTTTCTGTATGATGTGAATAGGTGTCCCTCTCATTGGTTGGTAAATAAAACTGTTTTTTGAGGCAGAATTAGATTAGGCTGTACAAACTGAAGACAGAGATGAAGAAGGGCAAAGTTGGGGAGATGCCAGTAAGCCACTGAGGAAGCAAATGTATAAAAAATAAGGTAACAAATCACAAACTATGTGGCAATGAATAGATAAGAAATATGGGTTAACTTGAATTTAAGAGCTAAGTAGTAATAAGCCTGAGCCATCGGTCAAGCATTTATAATTAATATAAGTCTCTGCATGATTATTTGGAAGTGGCTACAGGATGGGGCAGGACAGAAAAAGTCTCTGTTTACAGAGAGGGACTAGTTGATGTAGAGAATACGGGGACATAGTAGAGGAGAGTTTATAGGGAGGCATAAATAATACTAAGGAACTTTGACAAACTCATTTTGAAACTTACTATTGTAGAATCATCCTAAAATTTACATATACACATATGTAAAAAGAATTTAGATAGAATTACTAGTACTATAATGAGGGACAATGACCTTCCTAGACATCATAGGCTATCATGTAAAAACCCCAATTTCAGGAATGAGTTAACTCATTTGGAGTTGTTGATCAGTGAAATAGCACAGATCCCAAAGCATTACAGACTATTGCTGTTGATATTGATTACCTTCTATAATCTGATAGTGAAACCCAGTTACTGAAGACATCAAATACTTGAGTCATAGAATATGGAAACTTCATCTGCACTAAATATTTTTCATTATGCTAGAATGAACTGGGTAGGATACCAGAGGAGAAAATAATTATTATTCTTACCCAGATTTTAACTGAATAGCTACAATAATTACCAGATGATAGCATATACCCACTGCTGCAATATTGACAGGAATGCCCTAGGAATAACAAACCACTCTCTGATTGGAGTACAGGCCTACTCCTCACAATAGAACTCGAGCCTTTGTACCATTGTTAGTGTGAAGAGCATTTGACTAGTTAGATCTTCAGCCATGTGGGAGGAGCTACTACTGTTAGTTTGCTAAATGGACATGTAGCACATAAATCAACCCTGATCATAGAAATTCCTTTTATCAGTAGAGAGCAGTTAACACAGAGACCCATAACTCATCAGCTCTTCAACATGAAGAGAATAACAGACTACAGAAACTCAGCCTTCAGTGTGACATCTCTTTACAGGCTTCAGGAAATATGGATAAAGTGGGGGTGTGTTGCAGGAGAATCGTTTGCACTGCTACTCCATGGTGCCGATAAAGCCTTTTGAATCAAGAACAGAGTACACAATCGACTGACCAGGATTATCCATAGAGATGTCAGAGTACTGAGGAAGTTGGATAGAGAGGGACAAGAAGAGAGAAGGAGGGGCTGGGGCGGATACTTCCAAGGCTTTTGGATCAGGAAACCATGGAAAGTAGGGTCAACTGATCATTCTTCTGCTGTTCCTTGGATTTATAGGTTTTTAATCTCAATTTCTGACTCCTGAGATTTTATTAATACTAGCCAAATATAGGTAAACGTTACAGGGTTGGAAAGAATGTAAGATGCCTAAGTGGTAGATGACTACAGGAAACTAGTTTCATGACACACAAGGCAGATGCCCACATATGTAGGAGAAAATGCAGGCATGTCCTGGCTGGGAACCTACCTGGCACATTTCACTTCTGAATAAGAGGCATGGCACACCATTCCCCAGAAAGTCAGAACACTGAATTCTGAATTGGCATGTGTATCGAGTAGCTGGCCTGCAGTTGAGTATGAACTCTCCAAGTCTCCTTTAATGTGCTTCTTTTTCATAGAAGTCCTGGCAGCATGAGTGCTCCCTACGCAATCCAAGGTAATGTGCTAACCAATCACAGTCGGTAGACTTCCACTATATACATGGTTTCTGACATGCAATACAGCAACACTGTTCCCTGACACCACCTCTGGAGTGGTTGATCTCCTCCCCCTTTACTGACCCACAGACACCGTTGTCTTGTCTTAGGATGTCCCAGTAATGGCAGCACACATGTACTGGTAGTTATTGTGAACATACACAGAAGTTCTTTGCAACGTAAAGACAGACAAAACCCCATCACGGTGTTAGGAAGTCAGGAAGTCTTACTCCTAGCTAAAGAGCTGTTGGTAATTTACAACATCTCATAAGAAAGTCAGTTTGTTTTTTTCAAGAATATGGCCCCTGACATGCTATGTTACTCCAAAAGATGGTCCCACATAAATATCCACACTTCTAGTGATAGATGGACTCAGTGACAAATAAATAAATGAATGAATAAATAAATAAATAAAGGGATGAATGAATGAATAAATAAATAAAGTTAGTGAGAGTAGTGGCTGGGGGTATGGTAAAGGAGTTGGAAAAGGGAAATGGTACATGGGCTTGATGAATACATATGTATATGTCATGAACATGAATATATTTCATACCTGCCTATCTTCCAAAACTGTGAAATTCTTAAATTAGTTGACTCTGTTTGTTTAAGTTTTCCTTTCTAATCCTTCTTACAGCTCATATTAACTAGTTGTATATCATAATAACTAGTTGTTATGAAGATGAATAGAAACTTTATTATTGTCATATAATTGATTAAATGAATCAATCAACATTCTAATAATTTTACTTTTTGTTCTCTTGCATTTGTTACTACTATCTGATATTCCTATCTCTATCACTTTCAAATTTTACTTACCTTACTTTCGTTAAAGTATCATTGACATGTATCCTAGCATGTTCGTCTTCATTGACTCTCACTTATCAAGCATGCAATCAGGTAATAATATCATTGATGCTGTGGTGGCAGATGTTTCTTTCTCACCTGCCAGTTCCCAAATAACCAACACAGAGTCTTACTATTAATGACAAATGCTCAGCCAATATCTCAATAGCTTGTTATTAGCTAACCCTTACATGTAAATGAACCCATATTTCTTATCTACTTTGCTACATGGCTTGTTACCTTTTCTCAGTACAGCATGTACATCTTGGTTCTCTCTGCATCTGCTGGTGACTCCTCAGACTTTGCCCTTCTCTTCCCCAGAATTCTCTGTTTTGCTTTCCCACCTAACATTATCCTATTCAGTTATTGGCCAGTCAGCTTCTTTATTAAACCAATCACAGTGTCATATATTAACATAGTATAAAGGAATAGTCCACAATGTTGCATGAATATATATATATATATGTATATATGTATGATATATATATTTATGTATATATATATATGTATATATATATATCCTAGTATTTCATACATATAAGGAAACTATTCTGTCATTGAGCTACAGCCCCAGCCCTCACATATTTTAAGTAGAAAACTGCATTGTTTCTAAATAGTCTTTCTTCTTTTCCATACCTTATTTTTATAATTTTTTTTTTGTTATTTTGGTTTTTGAGACAGGGTTTCTCTGTGTCATTTTGGTGCCTGTACTGGATCTTGCTCTGTAGACCCGGCTAGCCTCAAACTCACAGAGATCCACCTGGCTCTGCCTCCTGGGTGCTGGGATTAAAGGCATGCGCCACCACTGCCCGGCATCTTTACCTTTTATTACTCAGAAAATTTTCAACAATATTTTGTAGCAAGACAAGGAAGACAATCATTTTCTTTCAACTTTCAAATATTTTTGTCTGGCCTCAGACTTATATTTCTCCAAAATTCTTGAAATGAAGTTGGTGTCCTGTAGCCAGTTATAACCATAGAACCTAGAGTACAACCTTTGAATTTAACTGCAGTAGTATGATACTAAGATTTTAAACCACCATCATAGGAGCTGCCATGTGTTCTTGATACTGATACCATAAAAGTGGCACAGGAGACCTCCCTCCTACATGAATGAACAGCAAATCTCTGTATACTTGCAAGGCTACTATCTTCTTTCCACCACACTCATCTTTTCTCCAAGTCTCCATGACTCCCTTTTTTCAATAGCACACCAACTTCAATCATAGATATTTTAAATGTTATGATTTTTCTTTTAAGTAAATTATACTGTCTAAATTTTTTTTAAAAAATATATAAATAAGCTTGACTACTAACTAGAATAAATTAAACAAAATTCTAAAAAATACCTTAGTCTATCTAGGATTTTTCATGGAAGTATGAGAATTTAAACTTCAAAACTAAAATGTAGCAGAATAATGAAGCAGGCACACCTCTCATGCACATTTTTCCATTCTTATCCATGATAGAAAAGACTTGCTAAGGATAGAAATCATTTCAACATGATAGTATAGTAAAAAAGCAAACTGTTTCCAGAATTAATGAAATCATATAAATTATTATGTACCTTCATCATCAATAAGTATGATCTTAAGTTATAATATATGAAGTATAGTTTGAGAGCATAACATATATCTATGTATCTATATATGTGCATATATATATATATATACATATATATATACATATAATTTCTTAAGTAAAAAATATGTGGGATAGGAACACTGAAGAATGACTTTCAAGTTGCCCTATGTTTGTCTGGCCACTACTCTATGATACACTTTGCCTGGTTGTTTTCAGGAGTTTATCCATCATTTCATAAAGGCTATATATTGTGTTCCTTCTTAGTGCTCCTACAGGTGACCTACTATGCACCTACACAGACTATGACAGACTTGTTTCATTTCAACACCAAAGCCCATACTGGGTGTGGCACTGAGGTTACATTTGTAAATGAAGATGTTGATTATAATGTCTCCATGCCCTTGTTGCAATTAATAAATAAAGGAAAAATTAATTTCAAAACTTTTGGATCAATGCCTGAGATTCACAAGTACTATATGTTCTTTTACTTAATAATTGTTAATTTTTATTTTTAATTATTATTTTGTATATGTGTGTAGGTAGGTGGACATGCCTATGCCACAGTACAAGTATGGAGGTCAGAGAACAACTTGTGATAATCAGTTCTCACCTTTTGCTCTGTAGGTTCTGGGGATAAGTCTTCATCTTAGCAGCAGGTTTCTTTATTCACTGGACCATCTGGTTGGTCTAGAATGGCTGTTTTAATGTATCATCAGAGATACAGAGTGTCCTCTTAGGAACTCAACACATATATAATTGTCTGGCAAGAAGTAACACTTATGTTTTGCCAAAATAAGGTCTTCTAGCCCCCAAAGATAACAATTTAACTTCCCCTAAGCTCCTGACCTTCACAAACCAAAATGCATGCTCTTCCCAAATGTTTGCACACAGCAGTCATACGCACCACTCCCGCCATGGGGATTCTCACTTGGTCTGGGGCTCCAGTTCTCACTCCACTCTGTTTATCTCTGAAGCTGGAGCCCTAAGTGGTCATGTTTCTTCTTGTTGTCAGCCATGCATCCATGGCTATTTTCTTGCCCTGACCAGTTGTAGCCTGCTGCTAGGCATCATGACTCTGTTATCATTTTGACAATTAGATTTATTGAGTTGCTTCTAACTGGTCTTGCTGCCGCCTATCCTGTGACCTCCATAGACCAGTGCTTTTCATTTCACTCATACTGTTCACCTTTTCTCAGAATTTTCTCATGGCGTCATTTTTTGCCATTATTAAACTTTGGGAAGCCGTTGTTGACCTAATTTCTTTTAGTTATCTAACTTCTTTTACGAGAAAAATAATGAAAAAATTAATAAAGCTGTAAGTCAAAGCACTACACTGAGTGGCTCTATTTGAGTTTTTCCCCACCAGTTCCTGTGCCCCTATGCTGCAGATGTGCAAGGGTCAACCACTGCTCTCACTATGCCTTTCAATTTCCTTAAAGAGAGGGATCCAGAGACGTAACTCAGTGTCTGGCAGAAGTCTTCCTTCCATTTTTGTTTTCTTTTGATTCACCACCTGTGCTGTGCTAAAAGAAAGGAGAAAGAATTCTGAACTCTCCTTTACAGATATCCTGTATAGGAACTTTAGACATCAGAACAAGACAAACATTAAATTCACACAAGTAATATTTTCTCTGTATAGAGATTTGTCATGCTCGTAGAGTGATTGTGTTGCAGCATGGCTCAGTAGTGGGTAGAAGTTAAGCACATGAAACCACAGTAGGAAAAGTTATGTTAATATATCCCCCCATGAAGTAAATACATGTAAAAGTCAAGATGGACACAGATGCAGTTTAAATCTTTATATGTCAATAATATGAAAATGTTCTGGCTTATATGAATCATAACCCAAGAGAAATAAAGTCATTGTCTGAGTAAGCTGGGCAGAGTAGGAAACATACTTTGTTAGAAGGAACACACACACACATTTGTAAGTGCAAACCTTCACACACAGACCACATACTATATTGCCTTTCTTTTATAACAAAATACTATGAACTAGGTAGCTCATTTATACCAGAAACTTACCTGTTATTCTCCAATCTGAGACCTTCTAGATCACAGTGTCTGATGATACTGTGTCTGGCAGAACATCAGAGCAGAGACATGTGATGAAACAAAATCAGTCACCTTGTGACCTGAAGGAGAAAGACAGAAATAGGAAGGTCATGCATCCTCTGTGCTCTGTGAGGTCATGTTAAATGAAGACTCCCCACTGCTTCCTATTTCTTACAAGTTCTTCAATCCTAATAGATCCACGATGGTACCTGGGACAGAGGGATCTTTGGGAGACATTTAAAACCATATTATAGGGGTGCTTTCCCCCATTCAGGAAATGTTGTCCTCAGGACAAAATAGCCTCATAAAGGCAATGTCTCTGACTTAGATCACACTAAATTTTACATAGGAGGGTGTGAACATTCCAAGGACTGCACATAACTGTGTTTGTGTGCATCAAGTGTGTATTAGTGGTAAATGTTTAGCCAAATAATAGTGTTGAGCTTTTAACAATTACTGCCATAGGAGACTTTAAATCCTTTGGGATTGATAAAGGGATCGCCCAAGGCCATGAAATGCAGAAAAAAAGAATCCACCTTACATTGTCCAGGATCCTGTTACAACACTTAATGGCTCTGAAATTTCAGTCTCTGTAAATGACCTGTGCCACAACTCCAATACATTGACAAAAGCCTCTTTTTTCATTGCTTACTTCCCTCATAACCTCAGGTATCCTTCCACAACCCTTGGCTGCACTGTGCAGCCACTGGATTCACGTACGAGGCACTTTGCAAACTAAGAAGAACCATTGCCATTCTGGGAAATAAACAAAACTGAGACTCTAGCAGACATTCTGCTTTGTTGGGCCTATCAGAATTCAATCTCCAGCTCTAATGGTTTATTTGCTAATCCTACTTGCCTGAATTCTTGCAGAGGTCTTTAATCTGTAATGATATTTATATCGATGCCTGCAAGCTAGTGCTATACTTAATGGTGTGTTGTCATTTCCATTACAAACTCCCGATTGCAGGAGTAGCAGGAGAAGCAAGAACCTGTGACTTTCATAGCTGAGGGCACATTTCAATGCTCTTCTAAATGACAGTGTTAGCCAGGCCACTCTCAGCAGCCAGCATTTTTAGGCAATTTAAGAAACAGCATTAAACAGGGATAAAGAAATCAAAACTCTATGCGCTATCCTTTCAAATATATGTAGGTAAAATTTGTTCCTTGTTTTAGATTTATATGTATTTAGCATGAATTTAAACATAAAAAATGTTTTTACAAAGAGAGTTTTATGTTATAAATAGACTGTTTTCTTCAGTAACTGCCTCAATTAAATAAAAACTAAATATATCAACATGAAGAAATTTTCAGGTTGATGTTTTTCTAGATTTAAAAAAAAAAAATCTTTACACAGTAACTAGAGAGCCATGAAGGAGAACTATTGTGAGCATGTGGTTTATGAAAAACAATTTTGTAATATAAACACTGCAAGGAACTGATAATTACTAGAGTAATTTTGGAAAGTATAAATATGACCACTACCCTCTTTTCACTGGATAAACTGTACAGTTGAATTTTCATTGCCTTGCTTAATGGCATGGAATATGGAACTGGCAATTCTAGTCTCTTCTTGAATAAGCCGTTAGTTTCTACAGTGTGATGGAGAATGTCTCCTCTGCATTAGTAAGGCTGATATATTTTCAGTGAATGAACAACGTGCAAAACTCAAAAAATAGAAGTTTAATTTTTTTGTGTTTCTACATGAAGAATTCTTGCTTTGCAAATTCCTTCAGAAGAAGGCATCAGTGGAGGGATGACAATGGTCAGTGGCCACCTCCCTCCTCACACAATGATGGACAACTGTCATAGGTCACCTCCCTCCTCACACAGTGATGGACAGCTGTCAGAGGCCACTTCCCTCTCACACAGTGATCACAGCTGTCAGAGGCCACTTCCCCCTCACACAGTGCAGGCTGAGGCTGGCTCGCTGGGGTTCTTGGATCACTTCCTCTTTATCTTCCCTCCTTGACTATCTAGGTTTCCATTAAGAATGTGTCTCAGAGAAGAACCATAAAAGAAAAAAAGGAACAGAGGTTATTGTTTCTGAAACAAGTCTCAAACCTGTCATAAGCAAAGCGTTTTGAATTAGTTTCTTTTTTTCCCCTCTCTAAGTCACCTAGAGACAAACGTGTTCGGCCATTTTTCTGCTTCATGAACTTTATTGTAAACCATCCTGTGTGTAAAGAGAATGTAACCACTGGCCGCCGTCTATGAATCCGTCAGAATTTAAATTCTTGTCTTGTGATCTCATCCAGCAACGCTCCAAGGCGTATTGAGTTGCATAGTGCTGTTGGTCATCACTGTAAAACACTTTACAGTGTGCTGCTTGTGGTCTTGTGCTCTGGTTTCTGGGAGAGTTTCCACTCCTTGCTCTGATGTCTGGATGTAGGCTGGAATGTTTTACCATTCTGATGGAAACTGTTATTCTCTATTTCAGTTTAATTTAATTTATTTTAACTTCATTTGATTTTTATTTTATTTTGCTTTTATTCTACTGGCAAGTGACAGAAATTCTTTACAGGAAGATTCTACAGTTCTGACAGAGAAACTGATGTGTTAAATGCTGAGCCTCATTCTGGGATGTGTGACTTGAGTTAGTACTTTTCATAAATGGTTTTGATGACTGCTCTTCAAATTCTGAGCATCTATGTGGTGTGTTTGGACTTTATTGTCAGGCTGATAGCTTGCTAGGGTATAGACAATTTTTGATTATTTACATATTAAAATAAAGTTCTCAATAAACCCTTTGTTACACCTTTTGAAGAAACTAAGTAATTATTTACTTGGAAACCTCAAATAAGATTTGTGTGCTGTTCAGAAGTCAATACATATCCTTTACAACTCTCTTGTGACTCCATCAAAGAAATAATGATTTAGATGTAGTAATTACATAAATATAAGGAAGTCTGATATCTAATATAATACCTGCAATACATTGGTAAATGCAAATGAAATGAAATCTTTTGTATACATTAAATTTACAATCATACACACTTTCACTGCATGTACATTTTTTTTTAAGTGTAATGATGTGTAAGAGCAATGAGAGGTTTCTGTATTCTGACATTGTTCTGGATGGATAGTATTGTGGTAAAGCTTCCTACAGTTCTATAAATAATGAACATGAAGTCAGAATTACAGTCTGGACCATAATTAAATCATCTTCTAGGAGCTATGACGTAGGTATTCACATTCTGATCTCACTGAGACACATTTGGTATTTCAAAAAGCAGTAAAAAGAGGAACCTATTTATCAGGACATTTTGACACAAAATTATAGTTATTATGACAACAGAAGGCATAAAAATTCAAATAAAAATCCATATATTTGATAATCAGAACATGTAGTATAACTTTTCCCTCCATAGACATGATCATTGCTTTCTTAATGCAGAACATCTGTGATGACCTCTAAGAGATTCTCGTGAGATCAAGCCAATTAATATTCTGTCATGGAATGGAGAAGAAAGTCATTAATTTTTGTTTGTTTGTTTTTTTGTTTTTGAGACAGGGTTTCTCTGTATAACATCCCTCGCTGTCCTGGGATTTGCTTTGTAGACCAGGATGGCCTCCGACTGCCAGAGACCCACCTGCCTCTGACTCCTGAGTGCTGAGATTAAAGGCATGCACCATGATGCCTGGTGAGTCATGGATTTTATGTAGCCTCTCTTCTCTCTAGGGTTATATATTAAGTAAACAATTAACTGTAGTGGGAAACTTCAATATTTGGCTACTTGGAGTTGCCTAGGGCCCCTTCTACGAATAAAGCACAAAGCTCCCTTTGAGTCACATATGGTCTTATTAGTAAACCTCATAAATTTATTATTTCCCTAAGTTTAACTTAGATTGAAACCTTTCTTTGGTCGATTGCTGCCTATCAGGTGCACTTTGCACTCAAACCTGAATAGTTTTATATGCTGTGTTTCCAGTTGCCTTAACTCAGGTGAGTGTATAGTGGTTTCACATCTTCTTTTGCTCTGCATGCTTGTAGTCTTTCTCAATTAGGAAAAGAGATTCAAACATGGCATGAGTAGAATTCATGGCAGAGTTTTCATTTATTTATTTATTTATTTATTTATTTATTTATTTATTTTCTAGCTTATTTCTAATAAATTATTTGAGACCTAGAGTAAGTGGCCACCATGTGGACTAAGGTCTCCCATGTATTAACAAGTGAGGAATAGAGTGGAAGAGCAGAAACTAAGTCTGATCAGACTGTGAATACCTATGTCATAGTTCTTAGAAGTTAAAGGGACTTCTAGAAGCCAATTTCTCTTGCCAGTCATTTGAGAAGGCAGGTCCCATGGAGCAATCAATTTTTGTAATTTAAGGTTCAGTTGCCTTGGTCCACAAGTCTCCTTCACAACTGAGACACAGGAAAATGAACACAAGTGTGCTCCTTCCGTGTGAGATCACCTGAAGGGAAATAACCTCTTGTATATGAAATAGCCACACTTCCACTATCTAGCAATTGGATTTTGCACAGGCCATTTTGGTTCCTGAGAGGAATGGTGGTGGCAATGGGAAGTATCAGAACCATAGATTCTTCTTTCAGTGGTTGCCACAACTCTCAAGAAACATGGATGTCAGGTGGGAGAAAAGTATTGAGAAGTAACAGGGTTTGCTATTTAATTTACAGGTTTCTCTGCTTCTATAGCAGAAGATCCTGTTTCCTGAGTAAATTCACGGGAAGGAAGAACTGTTAGAGAAAGACAGCCATCATGAGTCAGAAAGAGACCTTTTAAGAACACCTGTAGGTAGGCACTTGACCTGGATTGATGAGAGAAGACAACTTAGTTTGATTTCCTTCATTTTCCTCCTACCTAGGAGTTAGTTCTGTTTAAATAAGTAGTTCCCTTACAAGATTGCAAGGTCTCTCTCACAATAAAACTTTAATAATAACTTCAAAAGTATCTTTTATCTGTTCATGGAAGTTTGCTTTATGACTTAATAATGTTTCCAGAGAACAATATATGTTTGCTTAGATTTAATTTAAGCTGAAGGAGTCGATAAAAGGGATACTGACAAACCTATAGGGTAGCATTAAGAAAATGAGGTAGAATAATGCTGTTCAAGAAATGCAGATCTTTTAAGCACATTGACTGTTACTGGAGAAGTCAAACAAAAAAAAAGAAAGAAAAAACAAAAAAACTACCAGTCTAAGTAAGTCTGCAACTCTCTCACATTCAGATTGCTGGCATTTGGCTGGGTGCACAGAACTCACAGGCTCAGAAAAAGCTTTTAGTTATAGTAGAATTTCACTGCTGTGCAAAAGTATTATATACCTGGAAGCTTCTATAGTACAGAATCTGTTTCTGTAGTTCTGCAGTCTGGTGACCCAGGAACAGGGCACCACATGTCTTCTTTCTGCTGGGCAATTCTTTTATTCTCACTCCTACATTTAAATACAATGCATCTTTAAAAAATATCTTTTTAAAATGGACAAGAAATAATCACCTAAAATTCACAGCTCCACTGAAGAAGGAAGTAGCTGGCATAAGATCATGGAAGTTAATTATATCTTTATTATATTTCCTTACCGCTGTTGATCCCTTATTACTAGCACGTGGTAGGGAGATACAGAAAACTTTGTGGTGACCCTTCTGTAAAGGATCTGTAAGCACAATGAACACATTACATACCAAAGCTACCAAAGCCTGCTCCTCTTAATTCTATTACATTAGGAGATAGAATTTCAATGTATAGGATTCAGGGGCAAGCAGAAAATGTATGCAGTCCAGATCATAAATATATATTAAATAAAATTAATGTATTTGTTTTCTATGTAAAAAGCAAACTAATAGTTATCTTCTGTAGCTGGTTGACAATTGGCCATACTCTGCCAACGATTTCACGGAGGATCAAGGTAATGAGGACACTCGTTGTGTTTTTAATGGTCTTCAAGATATTTCCACAATCTATGCTTAAGTTTCAAAGAAAATTAAAATTTATATATAAGCAAGTAAGGAATCTAAAGCTTCAGCAGCTGTTCATAGTAAAACCTGTGAGTATATCTGAAAAAAAAAAACTGAAACTAGGAAATGGCTTTTCATTAGGAAATGGCAACCGGAGGCTCATCTGAAAACCAGAAAAAATCACAACTATTGTATTCACACTAAAATTTAAATACTCTTGCCATTAAAATAGGTGTATAAAAATCCATCTGAATTCTTTCAACTTATTTTATTAAACACTGTTGGGAGAGGTTATTATATCTTAGTACCTAAGAGTCAAGTCCAGTCAAGGTGTCAAACTCCCAAATTGTAAACAGCAATGTAGCAATGAAAAAGGTTGTAAATAATAGACAAGTGTGCATTACCTTAATTTCACCATGTAATTGGGCACAGGAAGTGTTCGTACATGGAAACAAACTCTAGCACTGTTCCATCTTTTGGCTGACTTAGACACTATGTACACAAGCACTAATGGGATAATTAAGTAGCATTCTCGAGCTGCTTACTAACTTCCTAAAGAGAGTGATTTTCTAAGTAAGTTTGACATAAAAACCAAACTGGTTCAATAAGAAATCACTCAACTGGATCTGTTTTTTTCTTTGTTTCCTTTTTTCCCCATTGACACCTATTAGAAGGTTATTTTGTTTCCTGATTAAGTGTTTGCTACCTATTGAACTAAAGATACATATTACTTTGTCTTATGTAAAGGGTTATGTGTTTATTCTTATAATTTTTAGGAAAAGATGAACAGTTTCATTTATCCTGCCAGTACACATTATGTAAAACAAAAAAAAAGTGTTTCCTTAAAGCTATGACCTACTTTTGTGAAAGTGCCTTTTATAGAATAAAAACCTGTCTCACAAATATTATGTTAGCTTTTGATGCTATAACACAATGCACAATGTCAACGAATTAGAGGGGAAATATTCATTTGGTCTCATAATTTCAAAAGTTTCAGTCCATGACCCATATGTCTGGTATTGTTAGCTGGCAAGGCATAAAACATATGGCACAGGTATTCTGTAGTAAAAAGCTGTTTGCTTAACAGCAGCCAGGAAGGAGTCAAAGCAGACCCAAGTTCAAGGAATACCTTCTAGGATAAGTACACGTTGACCTACTTCCTTTGACTATACCCTGTATCCAGAAGGTCATCATCTTTTAAATCCTATGATACTTTAGCATAGAGAGAGCTCATGATCCAACCACTCCCCAAAACCTGCCATTTAAAAACTAGTCCTTTAATATGTGAGAATTCAGGGGATAGCTCAGATTCTAGTCACAACTTACAGTTACATTTACAAGCTCATGTATACCATCAACTTTATCCAAAACATTTTCCTCTTTGGGCAAACATATAAACATTTGTTTTATTGGTTATTTTTTTATTAATGTGAGGAAATTCCAGATAAAATCAGCTTAATGGAGGAAGTGCTTATTTGGTTGTAAACTTGGTGATAGAGTCCCTTACAGCAGGGAAGAGGAGGCAGCTGGTCCCATTGCATCTGCAGTCAGGGAGAAGACTTAGATGCGTTCTAGAACTCTACTCCTCTTAACCTTTAATTCGGTCTGGGAACCAGCTCATTGGAGTTCTGCTGTCAACAGTTGGGGAGGGTCTTCACATCGCAATGCAATCTAGAAACTCCAGCATAGACATACCTAAAGTTACGTTTCCTAGGCCCATCTAGAGATTATCAATTTGACAATCAATATCAACAACCATAAAATTCATACCAGTAATCATAGTTGACAGCAAATTAGAGCTCTTTCATTCAGTTGAATGGCCAAAATGATTACAAAATATTTGGCTAAGTCACACACATAATGTAAAGGCAGGGAATCTGGAGAAAAGCTATTGATTATTTGTTTATAATTATTTAGGCCAATGTTTTTTTCAAATGGTATTCAACTTAGTGTGTTTTCATTTTCTAAAAGCTCCATTAGGTTTGGGATTTAATCCAAAGGAAAAAAATAGAAAAAAGGCTGGAATCAAGCATAAACCATCCTTGAGGTACAAATGGTTGGCATGTAGTAAAGAAGAATGGAGTGAAGACGAGATAAAGGGAGTGATTTCTTTTGTCTTTTGTTCATCTATGAGATAATATCACAGATTGGATAATTTCTAAATAGCCGAAAATTTGATTCTTATAGCTCTGAATGCTTGGGATTCCGAGATCCAGGAGTCACCAGCTAGCAAACACCTGTGTGTTACCTCACTTATAAAAAGGGGTGAAGAAAAATGAAAGGAGGAAAGACAAATGGGAGTGCATTCAGTGCAGGAATGCTGAGAACCAAACTTGCTCATGTGAAAAATGATTCTTGAAGTAGCAGTTCCTGTGATAGTGCAGTTAATCCCCATTGGGCTGAGCCTCCCCAGCCTAATCACTTGAACTGTGATCTTATCTCTCAGTGCTCTTGACTGGGGGATTGGGTTTAGATCTAGCAATTCTGGAAAACATCTTTAAACCAAATAGACATATTTGCCTGTATTTGGATAAGTTACTTTTTGTCATTATATTAGGAATCAGCATTATAGAGAGTCACAGTGAAAAACAAAATGTGTCATAAGTTTTGTGGCATAAAATTGATAAAGACATAGGTGATCTTAAAGAGTAATATTTATCCTTTAAATAGAAGCACACTCATAACAAGGCACAGGAGTCAGCACTGGAGACAGCTGTAAAGGCAGTGTATATACTCACAGGTACAGGACCTGGGGACTAGAGATCTGTATTTATCGGAATCCTGGATCTGAAGATCCCAGACTCACAGTTACCCCCTACCTTCTCCATTTACCTGCATGGAGGATTAGTAAACAAATGAGGAAAATAATTGTAATGTATGTGGTAAATGTCATTTTTACTTTTTTATATATAAAGCTACTTTCTCTTGGAAAAGATTAACCTAGGAATTGAAAAATTGGAAATAAAATAAAATGCAACAAAATATAGTAAACTTCATTTCTGAATGCAAATAGAGTATAATCCATATATATATATATATATATATATATATATATATATATATATATATATATATATATATATACACATACTTTTTAAACAAAGTAAAATGTCTTTTGCGGGTCTATTAAGTCTAAAAGGCCACTGTAGTTGTGTCTGCAACATGCAATGATGTTCCCCTGTTTCCAGAATGCTTCAATATTGGGCATGGTGTCACATCTGGAATGGGGTACTTGCTTTGACAGATTTGACTAAGTGAAAATAAATTTAAGATGCCTTGTCCTTTTATCAGAATTCTGAGAACCTAGAGATGGTGGAAAAGAGTTAATCACAGTTGCAAAATTTCTAAGACCTAGACTCCCTTAGGAACAAGCTTCAGGGAACCCTGGTGGACTTTATTATGATTAGGTTGAGGTGGGTATCAGTGTCATGGCTCTGAAGAGAAAGGTATCCTGGCAGTCAGGAACCAAAGCCTACCCAAATTTCACACTGCACAACAAACCTCACATAAGAGATTTATTAGGAGGGAAGAATTTAAGCCCCTTGAGCCACAAGAATGGCTAGCCCTCCCCCCCCCCCCGAGGACCTCTAACTACCAGGTTCCATCCACAGAATACTCTAACTGCCCTAACTGCTGGACACTGGTCCCACTCTGCAGAGCTAAAAGCCCAAGCTCTGGACATGAAATTCCACCAATCTCCACCCTGAAAAGTTCCATCCCCTTCCCAAGAGGCTTTATATAATCCCTCTATCCTATTCAGTTTGCTTCTGTTTCTTAGTAGAGCAGAGGCAGCCACCCCTTTGTTTTTTTTTCCCCTCCCAATAAATCTTGTGTAAGGTTTGTTGGGCAGTGTGACTTTGTGGTATTCTTTGACTTACAGCTGCCAGGAATCCTTTCCATTTGAGCTGTAGTGTTTACTAAGAACCCAGGAGGATGGCTGTCTCTGCCTGGGTGAGAAGCACCAGAGAACTGAGCAGAAGACAAGGTTTATGTAGTGGTTCCTGGAAACAGAGCTTTCCAGGGTGGAGATTTACAGAGTGGGAATTGGTGGGTTTTCTAGTCCAGAGCTTGGGATTTTTACCCTGTAGGGTGGGAGCTGGGTCTGTCAGGGCAATTAGAGTGTTCTGTGGGTAGAACCTGGCAGGTGGAGAAAATCAGGGGAGGGATTTGGCCACGTGTGTGCCTCAGAGGAGGGACTTACAGTGGGAAGATGTACTCATTGTGGGCAGTATACTTCCCTGGAATGGGATGCTGATGTGCATAAAAATGAATAAGTGGTAGGAGCACAAACATTCATTTATCTGTGCTTTTTGACTGTGGATGCATCAGATTCCTCAATCTGTTGCTGTAAGGTCTCTAAACGTATAAATTATTACATTGAATTATAAGTCCAAAGAAATCCTTTGTCCTTGAAGTTGACTCCAATATGGTGATTTATCTTAGCAAAAGGGAAAAACAATGGAGAGGTATGTGGGCTTTAGTTAATTAATTAATTAATTTGTTTATTTTAGATCTTTGAGAAATCTGTATGTTTTGATCTTATTCACTCTGTTTCCCCCCACTCCTCCTAGATCCACACTTCTTTCTCCTACCAACCAACTTTACTGTTATTTTGTTTTTATTGTTTTTCACTTTTTTCCTCAATCTAGACCAATTTGTGCTGACCAAATATATTTATGTCTATGACCTTCCACCAGAGGATGATCAAGTTATCATGAGCTATTCTCTTAGGGAACACAAGCCCTTCTTATCTCAGTAGCTAACAATATCAAATAACTTCTGGCTAGAGGTAAAAACTAGCAGTTATTAAAAAGAAATGCTTAGTTTTCTATGAAAGCCACAGGGTCACATGAGCAGAAAAAATTTGGATATATGTGGGTATTCGTGAGTATGCAGTATTAGACATTGTAAAACATATTTGAGCAAACAAATTACAGAATAAGACATTGGTGGAAGTTTATGTGAGAAGAGTCTTTGATTTTTCTTTTGGTGGAATTTGGAATTGTTCTGGAAACATCAATAAGCCTATGAAATATGCAGAAGTTAAGGTTTTATATAAAACCTTAAAAATCACACTATATCCACAGTTAAGAAGCAATGCTCACCATACTTTCCCCTTTTTATATGGTCTATGATCCCATTCCAAGAAATGATGCCATCTACAATGGTCATGTCTTTAAACCTCAATTAAACTAATCAAACTATTCCCGATAGACATTCCCAAAGGCCTGTATTCTAAGTGACACGAGATCTTTTTTCCACATATATTTGGTATTTAATAATATACAAGAAAAATACTCATTACAGTAGAGCTACTTTATATAATAAGCTAGAAACACACAAACTCAGTGTAAATCCCAAATGAAATCCAGCTTACTACCTACTTGAGCTATAAGGATGATTTTTTTAAAAAAGGACTTTCAATTCAACTACATTTACTGTGATAATGATATAGTCTCTTGTAGCTAGAGTTTTCCTGCCTGGCCCACAGTCAGGACAAATCTCTGTCACCCACCAGTCCCACAGCCGCTCAGACCCAACCAAGTAAACACAGAGACTTATATTGCTTACAAACTGTATGGCCGTAGCAGGCTTCTTGCTAACTGTTCTTATATCTTAAATTAATCCATTTCTATAAATCTATACCTTGCCACATGGCTCATGGCTTACCGGCATCTTTTTTTTTTTTTTTTTTTTTTTGGTTTTTCGAGACAGGGTTTCTCTGTGTAGCTTTGCACCTTTCCTGGAACTCGCTTTGGAGACCAGGCTGGCCTCGAACTCACAGAGATCCGCCTGGCTCTGCCTCCCGAGTGCTGGGATTAAAGGTGTGCGCCACCACCGCCCGGCCTTACCAGCATCTTTACATGCTGCTTGTCATGGCGGAAGCTGGCAGTGTCTCTCCCCTCCTTCCTGTTCTCTCAATTCTCCTCTCTGTTAGTCCCGCCTATACTTCCTGCCTGGCCACTGGCCAATCAGTGTTTTATTTATTGACCAATCAGAGCACATACAGACCATCCCACAGCAGTCTCTCCCATTGTAATTTGTACACAAGCTCAAATTGTGGAGTTTTGGGTTTTATTTTTTAAAATATATAACCTTAACCCTCAGATTAACTAGAGATTTATTGAGGCTCGAGGTGGCAATATGCTCGTTGTGACAGAGTGCTCTGATATCTCTTCCACTTTAGACTCCTCTACTGGGTTAATGCCTGTTTTCTTTGTGCTTTCCATGTGGCTTTTTATACTGCAAAAATGGAACATGCTACCTGAAGAGCAATCCACACTGGTATGTCCAAACGTTTCTTGACTTAAAAGTTCTTCAGTACATTGTTCCAGAACCCCCTTCTCTTCATCCATGTCCTGAAACTAGATATCCCAATAGGTGTGACACCAGAGAGGAAAAAATTATTTCTATCCATCAACACTGGGGAAAACTGGAACAGCTCCTTGATCAGATGCAGAAGAAACAGCCCAAGCTGTTAATGATGCTGAACTACTCAGAAAAGTGATGCTAGATCTTATCGTGTTGGAAAGTGAGTTTGACTATGTTCTGATTTTATCAAATTATAAGTGCATAAATTGGGCTATCCTTTCAAGTCAGGCCAAAATACCAATATACAGAAGTCATGAAATCCATCATATAAATACTTTCAGTATTGTTACTGTTTACCTTAAAATGTAACAGAAACAATTCACAGTTCAGAGCATTATTTCTAACTGCTCAATGAAAGCAGTGGAAAGAAATGTCTTACTACAAGTATATGATGCATCAGGATGAACAAATTAAAGATCAGCAAATAAAATCACAGAGAACAAATGTCTCATATTTAGAAGAAAATAAAAACTAAAATGTGTCATTTGATTGACGGACTCAGCACTGCATCATAGCCAGTCACAAACAGTGCTAGAAAAATGCATACCCACCTGTAGAAGAGTGGAATTAGACCATTATTTCTCAGTCAGCACATTTTAAAGTAGAACAAAGAGGATAATTCAAAACCTGAGATGCTGAACTAAATACTTCTAGATACTTGTAATACAAAATCTTCTGAATAGAACATTAGCAGCATAGTATATAGCTTCAAGAATAGCCAAACACCATTACATAGCATTTCAAAGTTCCACACAGCCAATGGTGGTACAAGCAAGGTAAATGGAGAGCAAGAGGTTTTTGTCAGCTCTATTTCAGACAAGGAGTCATTTCTAGAATATATAAAGAACTGAAAAACTCCCACATTTCCGTGTACATGGATAGGTAGTACTAATATATTAAAGGGGACAAACCTACTAAAATCAATCTACATGTTCAATGCAATCCCCATCAAAATGTTAACACAATTATATGCAGAAATTAGGACAATTTTCAGTTTCCTATGAAAACACAGAAAAATCCAAAATAGCAAAAACACTCCCAAATAACAGAAAAGAAATGCTGTAGGCATCAACAGCTCTGATTTAAGAGTGTTCCATAGAGCTATATTAATAACAAAAAGCATGGTGTTGAAACAAAAACCAGACTGCTAATCAATGGAATAGGATTGATGACTAGATGTTCCTCCAAAAAAAAAAAAAGGATAATGAAAATGTGGTACATTTACACATTTACTCAGACATTACAAAATTTAAATAATAAAATTTACAGGTAAATCCATGGAATCAGAAAAAAATCATCCTGAGTGAGATAACCCAGACACAGGAAGGCACATAGGGTATTATTCCCTTATATGTGGATAGTAGTTGTAAGTCAGTGATATCTAAGCTACAACCCATAGCCCCACAGAGGTTATAGAGCAGGGGAGGACAGATAGATTTCCCTAGGAAAGGGGACTAAAATAGACAGTTGTGGATGGATGGGATACGGTGGGCTGGAAAGTACAAAGTGGAGACAGGGAGGGAAGTCGGAGGGCAGGGAAAGGTTACAGGCGAAATGGCTAAAATAATGCTCCATTTGAGGGATAGCACGAAAACCTAATACAGTAGCAGCTTCCTAAAATATATACACTTAAAAGTCTAAAGGAAAACATCAAATAATGGGGGATATTGGACCCTAAGTGGACATCTCTTGTCACCAAATGAAACTACCGGCGTCAGGCGTGGAATACATTTGATTGAGATGTCTGCAAAAGGAGTCCCATAGGAACCTCCAAACAACACATGCTGTTGTCAAGACTCTCAGTTGTCTCCATAATGGCAAGGACCCACTGATGAAGACAACACCTACACAACTCACTGAACATGGAGAAGCCCAGCTGGTGCCCCCATAGAGCCCACACCAGTAAATGTTAGTTGCTGTGGGATGTTATGTATGGCAAATGTGTTGCTCTGGTTGGTTAGTAAAAAAAACACTGATTGGCCAGTAACCAGGAGGAAGTATAGGCGGGACAAGGAGGAGAAGAATTCTGGGAAGTTGAAAGCTGGGTCAGAGACACTGCCAGCCACCGCCATGACAAACAGCATGTGAAGATGCCGGTAAGCCACGAGCCACGTGGCAAGGTACAGATTTATAGAAATAGATTAACTTAAGATATAAGAGCAGTTAGCAAAAAGCCTGGTACGGCCATACAGTTTGTAAGCAATATAAGTCTCTGTGTTTACTTGGTTGGGTCTGAGTGGCTGTGGGACTGGCGGGTGAGAGAGATTTGTCCTGACTGTGGGCCAGGCAGGAAAACTCTAGCTACAGTTAGTGTCTTCCGTACAGGAAAGTACTCTGTAGTCTACCAAAAGAGAAAAGTCAGCACCAAGTGAGCCAAAACCCCTTTGATTTACAATGGTGACCTGTCTGCAAGTTAAGCTGATTAAATAGTGCTGTGAATATTGTGAGAGTAACCATCCAGATTTGATTTTGTGTAAGCCCCACTGCATGAAATGGAACCCATACCTGACACTGTATGCGTGGCCAAGAACCTGTGACTACATAGGCCAGGGACCTAAGGAGCAACCAAATATTATTGTTATACTAAAGGAACTTAGCAATATATCTCCTAATAACATTTTACTATACTCATGAATCAGTCTCTTGCTCAGCCACCATCAGAGAAGCTTCCTCCCTCAGGAGGCCACCATCAGAGAAGCTTCCTCCCTCAGGAGGCCACCATCAGAGAAGCTTCCTCCCTCAGGAGATGGGAACAAATACTGAGATCCATAGGCTGACAATATGCAGAGAGTGAGAGAACCTGGAACATTCAGACCTAAACAGAATGTCTCCATCATATCCCTCACCTCAGGGCTCAGAGGACCCTTTGGAAGAGGCAGCAGAAAGAGTATAAGGGTTGGAAGAGGACACCAAGGAAGCAAGGACTTCTAAACACAGTAGGACCAACACATGTATGAACTCACAGAGCTTGTAGCAACTTGCACAGGGCTGTACTAGATGGCATCCTAGAGCTGAAAACGGGGCACATACACCCTATATCTAAGTCAGAAACTAGTTCCAACTGATAACCATTTGCAAATGAAAATTTTTCTCCAAGTGAGTCTCACTAGGGAAACAAACCACTCTTAGAGGTAGTCCCCAAGGGCCGGGCAGTGGTGGCGCACGCCTTTAATCCCAGCACTCGGGAGGCAGAGGCTGGCGGATCTCTGTGAGTTCGAGGCCAGCCTGGGCTACCAAGTGAGTTCCAGGAAAGAAGCAAAGCTACACAGAGAAACCCTGTCTCGAAAAACCCTTAACAGCAGGAAAAAACAGTTACGAAGTAGCAACAAAAACTATTTACAGTTGGGGATCTCCACAACATGCGGAACTACATTAGAGGGTCACAGTGTTAGGAAGGCTGAGAACCAGAAGGCTGAGAACCAATGTCCTAGATGCTTGTTTTCTTTCTTTTCTTTCTTTCTTTCTTTCTTTCTTTCTTTCTTTCTTTCTTTCTTTCTTTCTTTCTTTCTTTCTTTCTTTCTTTCTTTCCTTCTTTCTTTCTTTCTTTCTTTCTTTCTCTTTCTTTCTCTTTCTTTCTTTCTTTCTTTCTTTCTTTCTTTCATTTTTTGAGACAGTGTTTCTCTGTGTAACAGCCTTGGCTGTCCTAGAACTCACATTACAAAGAAAAGGCAGGGCCTTTATGTTTTCTAATGGGAGCCAGATAGGGTGTGACTCAGGATGGCAAAGGAGGTAGGGAGGAACTGGGAAGAGTTGAGAAGGGGAAACAGAAATCAGAATGTATTGTATGAAAAAAATATATTTTCAATAAAAGAAAACCAATTGAATAACAAATAGCATTAAAACTCTCCCTAGGAAATACTTTGATTAAAGTAACAGTTTTCACTGGAAGATTATTGATGCATATTAAATTTCAGGCTTTGGGAGTGTCTTATGCAATTTAATCACTTTTTGTGTATTCACTGGCTGAATGGTCCACAGAAATAAAAACAGAAATGATAACCTTAATTATACCTAACACATCTGGCACTACTAAATAAACCCAAGGTTTGCTTCCCTTATGCTTTCTCTCCATAGTTCCTTTGGCTTAAATTAAGAAAAAAAAAAGTACAAAAAAACTATATACTAATATAAAATAAAAGACAAAGAAAAAGATACAAAAAAGAGACTATCAATGTGTAAATGGTGTGGTTTGAGGGAATGTCCTGGGAGGGAATGTCAGAAAGAAAGGGTGGGAGATAATAATACAATTCTATTTCAATTTAAAACATATTTTAAAATGAAAAGAAATCCCAAATTGTCAATAAAATTACAGGCCAATGACTTGAACAACACTTCTCAAAAGAAGAAAAAAATAGCCTATGAATATTTTTTTAAAGTGCTCAGTATTCTGAATTACTAGGGAAACGCAAATTAAAATAGTTGGCAATTTCATCTCACACTAGTCCAAAGGATCTATTTTCCAGAAAACAATTGACAATGAACCCTGACAATTCAGTGAGAGAGGAACACTTTTGTACTGTATGGGGGTAAACAGACTGGCATAGCCTCTGTGAAAATCAATAAAAAGTTTTCTCAAAAAGCTAAAACAAAACTTAATATTATATAGTTATGTCACTCCTGGATATACATCCAAATAACTCTTTCATCTACGACAGAAATACTTGAATATACAGAAATTGAATCAGACTAGCCTTTAGCTGGAAAATGAAACTGTGGTGCATGGAAATAAATGGAATTTTATTGAACCACAAAGAAAAATGAAATTATGCATTTTGCATGAAAATGGATACAACTGAAATGTATATTAAGTGAAGCAACAGTCTCAGAAACACAAATATTGTTTTTTCTCTAATATCTTAATCATAGATTCTAATATTCTATTCTTATATTGCATACATACATATCATTATACTCTTCTATAAGTATATTTTATTGGAGTGACTCAGGTATGGCCTGAGGAGAGGAAGTAGCTTTTACAGGAATGAAGTTGGGAGGGCCCTAGACACATGACAGCAAAGTGGAAATGGTAACACTGGAGTTGAAAGGCGCAATGTGGAAGACAGAACAGGGAGAGGCAGAAGCCAGGATCAAACAAGAGGAGGTGTTGAAATGTGATAAGAAAAACTGTTCCTTTACATGCTAATTTAAAAAAAAAATCACAAAATACAAATACAAATGTGTTTTTTTTCTATTTCCTAATCAACATGCTTAGGAATTTCTGTGTTTCACTCATTTTCATTTAAAAAAAAATTAGGCTCTTAGTGTGGAACTTTATTATAAACACAGGTATGCACACATACAGGTATTAAATTTAGGACCAAAGCCTTGTGAAAAAAGCCATAACTGATTTTCTTTGCTATCTTCAAAGACAAGTAAAGATAGAAATAATATCAACAACAACAACAAAAAAAAAACAAGCCGCTAAAATATTCTATGTACCCATGATAAAGAAATTTCACAACAACACTATTGTCATCCAAAATCAAGTATGCCTCTTGAGAATCCAGGTGCAGGTGGTTTGTCAGGGATCCTTAGAAATGCAAGACAATATCCATACCTTGATAAGGACCTCTTCGAGTGTAGTTTTCAATCTTTTCCTCACTATTTCTGAGAATGTGCAGCTGCAGCTGGCAACAACAATAGTTCAGCCGACTGGTGCCCATTTCTGGATTTAGAATCAACAAAGAAACAATCGTGCAGACTCACAATGGAGTGCATGCAATAGCTGTATATTTACAAATTAATAGGAAGCTATTCATTGCAAACACCTAGAGATGGTCATGAACGTTGAACAAGTCATCATTAGTTTTGAAAAAAAAAAACAAACTGGTTTAAGCTGTAAGATTTTGATGATTTGACTATTTATGACAGACTTTTATTGTTTTTTCATTCATAAGTATTTTAGCATAATATATTTTTAAATGGAGTTCTTATTCATATGAATACACACACACACACACACACATATATATATATATATATATATATATATATATATATACACACACACACTTTTAATAATGGTCACTAAAAAATAAACTCTTGGAAAAGAGAAAGGGTTTTTTTTTTTTTCTGTGAAACCACTAGTAATTCATAATGAGTTTGAGAGTTACAGGATTTCATACATTTATTTGACATTGTGGTAAGAATGTTGTATACAAAGACAGTAAGAATTCATCAAATAACACATTTATGTTCAATAATCTTTAGTAAAAGCCTGTCCTTTGAGTCATTGTTATTCATTACCTCTTACAATAAGAAGCTTCTCTGATAAAAGCTGAGAGGTGCAATAATCCATGAATACAGTTCATTAGGAGGCAAGTTACTACTATATCCATTTGGCAGAATGGTTGTGGATCTTCCCCTAGGGCCTATGACCTGTCTGTCTTACAGAGGTTCTGCTTGATAATGGTATCAGAAATGGGTGCCATCTAGTGGAGTATTCCTTAAATGCAATCAGAAAATTATTGGTTACTCCTATACTATTCATGACAATATTGTACCAGTGGAAAGGCCTTACCAAACTGCTCTTTGTTGGAACTCTAGGAGTTCAGAGTTGGGTAAGATGACTTTATCTTTTCTCCTCTAGTATTATGTAGAGAATCCTCTAGTGCTGTGAAAGCTTTTTTGTAGCAGTGAAGCTTTCAAGGCAGTGCTGGCTTGGTATCTCAATTCTGTCTAAGTGGTGCCTTGAGTAATAGGGTTTTACTATCAAGGTCTGGAGGACAAACAAGGGTATTGGCAATAACCTATACATTTTGGTGTCTAGGGGAATTCACTTGACAACAACCACAAAAAAAGTAATGCACTCCTGGCCTGTCTAACAAGGGCACTGTTGCCCCATTTTAGGGTAACTCCTCATCCACTATTTTTAGGTGTATATGTGTGTGTGTGTGTGTGTGTGTGTGTGTGTGTGTGTGTGTGTGTGTGTGTGTGTGTGTGTTAAGAGATATCTAGAGTAGTAATGTTCGGTCTGTCTTTTTCACCTGGCCTTTGTTATTAGTTACTCCTCCCCAAATTCCATACTCTATCCTTATATCCTCCATCCCATTTAATCCTTCTTGTTTCATATTGACCTTTGTCCTTTTATACTACTGCACTTTTCTAATGACTAAGGATGGAGCTGAGAGAATAAATCTGTTGAGCAATTTTCAATGTTTCTAATAACTTTGTAGTACATCTTTGCCTGCTCTTTTCTGAAGGCAGACAGAGGCAAGTTTTTGGGGAGCTTGGAGGAGTGAAGGGAGGGGAAATTGTGGCTGGGATGTGATGTAAGAAAGAAGAATCTATTTCCATATATATATATATATATTGTTTTTATGTTTACCTTTTTAATTCTTTGTATCTTCTACATGCTACTTCACTGTCAAATACGTGTGTGGCAAAGATTTTACCCCATTCTGTAGGCTTCCTCCTGTCTTGAATGAGGATGTCCTTTGTTTACACAGCTTTTTAGTTTTTTCAGGGTCTCATCTACTAATTTTCTTAATGTTTATGCTACTAGTTTCTGTTTATAAGCTTCTGTCCTATACCAACAAGGCCAAGCAGATTCTCTACTTTCTGCTCTACCATACTTAGGGTATCAGGTCTTATGTTCAGATCCTTCATTGATTTGGTGATCCACAGTGGTTATGGTGGGGAAAAAATGATGGCAGAAATATGACATCTATATCACACTCTCTTCTTCCTAAGATGAGAGATCATTGCAGTAGAGGGTGTGGATTCTGTGAACCAGAGACGGTTGACTAAAAGACATCATTTTTTTTTTTCCCAGACGCAACAGGGTAGTTATTCAGATGAACTCACAGCGTTTGTGACACCATGCACAATAACGTCAGAAGCTCAAGCGGACAAATAATGGACAGAAAGCCCCACTGCTGGTGGGAGAGGGAGAATCAGTTCTGTTTAAGGGTGTAACCCTGGGTAGATGGTTCATGCTCCATTGGATAACCACACAGATGAGAAGATAGGGATAGCACACTTGGCATGTGATGTTTTTATTTTAAGTGACTACAAAGTTAGGATGGGTAGAGAGATTCTTAGAATAGTTGGGGGAAGAGCGACTCTCATCAAAATATGAATTTACCAAAAACAATAAAAAACAAGCAAAAAATTATTTTAAAATGATTTTTGAGGGTTTATCAAGTGATATAAGGAAAATCAGAAATATATTACACCAAGCAAAATTGTAGCAAGGAAATAATATGATAAGTAACATACATTAAGCTTTTAGAAATATAGTACAATTTAGCCGGGCAGTGGTGGTGCGTTCCTTTAATCCCAGCACTCTGGAGGCAGAGGCAGGTGAATCTTTGTGAGTTTGAGGCCAGCCTGGTCTACAGAGCGAGATCCAGGAAAGGCACAAAGCTACACAGAGAAACCCTGTCTCGAAAAACCAAAAAAAAAAAAAAAAAAAGAAATCTAGTACAACCTAACTAAATAAATACAAAGATGCATAAAGAAACCCATTTTGTACATGAAACCATATTACAAAAGACTTTTATTAGTTTCAATATGCAATATAATATATACCACAACTATTTTCTTTTCTTTGATAAATAAATAAATAAATAAAACTAACATTAAACATCATTCAAAGAATCCTGAGGCTGACAAGATAGAAAAAAGATTCACAGGACCCTTATAGATAAGTGATGAAACATCATCTCTTGAATTATCCAGTCTAGAAATAATAAATGGAAATTATACTAATCTTTAGATAGTTGATGAATGACTTCAAACATCAAGGAGGTCATTCAGCTCTGGTACAGTAAGCACATGGAACATATTGATATGCTATGTTATGCTCAGAGCTATATTTGAAAAATATCTTGTGTCTCCAAAGAGAAGAGAAGTTTTGGAAGAGGCAGCCCTACATCTGATATCATGCAGAATTAATTAGAAAGTCATCAATATGAATGAGGTTGGTGTTTCTGATAAAGACAAAAATGGAAAACTGCTGTACAGGGTGTGATGGTTAGTTACAACACAATCTATAATTAATTACCTGGAAGTCTCAAAGAAGGATTTAGTTGGCCTCTGGGCTTGCCTATTTTGGATTTCCTTTTTTTTTTTTCATTGAGATAAGACCCACCCTGGTTTTGGGCAACACCATCTCAAGGACTACACCCTGCAATGAACAAAAAGCAGTGATTGATCTTAGAATACGCATGAATGTTTTGATTCATTAATCTCTGCTCTTGATTATGGATATGTGATTAGCTGCTTCAAGTTCTTACCACTTGACTGAGCTGCTGCAGCTTACTGCTACTTCCCCTGCTGGGAGATTGTGGGACCACAGCGATGCCCACAGGTAGCAAGCACAAAGATCATATGTGTTAAGTCACCAGGCAGTGTGCACCAAGGACAAAGAAGGAGTGTGGAGGCCTAGAGCTTTGGCAGATTCTGAGCCCAAAAGCCCTACCCAGCTGCAAGATCACCCTGACTCTGGGCAACAAGATATTCAAGACCGGATAATCCAGTATTTACGGAACTGAGCAGTACATATCCAAGGAAAAGAGGTGAGAGGAAGAGAGGTGGAACTAGAGAACTAGAACAGTAGGGCTGGCTGGCAGGGTAGCATACAACAGCCTGGAGCTTGGGCAGGCCTGCCCCTAAATGAGCTGCCCAATTGTAAGATCACTCCTCCTCTTATCTATGACAGAATGTCCAAGATGGAAAATGGTTCACTTTCTGGATTGGGCCTCCTTGAAAGACCTGCATGGTCCATGCTGCTGCCAGAAGCCATGTTGATGTCCGTAGTCCATGATGCAGCCAGAGATCATGTTGGTGTCCTTGGTCTGTGCTGACTCCTGAGTCTGTGTTGATGTCCATGGTCTATGCTGTCACCTGAAACTCTGTGGAAATCCATGATCCATGTTTCATCTGGCTGTTATGGACAAGGAAGCTAATTTTTACAGTGGAATCTACTGCAGACTCGTAGTTGAGAATGAAAGGCGCTGAAGACTTCTGTGACAACCTCTTGCCCCATGCTCACCCCCATAAAAGAAACAGTCTATCTGGGTTTGTGAGAATAGGAAGAAGCAAAGTGCTAGAGAGGCCCACAGAAATCCACAAAGATACTCACACAACAGACTGCTGGCAATGGTCGAGATACAGCCCGAACTGACCTACTCTGGTGATGGGATGGCCAAACACCCTAATTGTCGTGGCTAGAAACCCCATTCAACTACTGAGGGATCTGGATGCAGAGATCCATGGCTAGGCCCCGGGTGGATCTCTGGGAGTCCAATTAGCGAGAATGAGGAGGGTTTATATGAGCGAGAATTGTTGAGACCAAGGTTGGATAAAGCACAGGGACAAATAGCCAAACAAATGGAAACACATGAACTATGAACCAGTGGCTGAGGGGTCACCAACTGGATCAGGCCCTCTGAATGGATGAGGCAGTTGATTGGCTTGATCTGTTTGGGAGGCATCCAGGCAGTGGGACCGGGTCCTGTGCTCATTGCATGAGTTGGCTGTTTGAAACCTGGGGCCTATGCAGGATCGCTTGGCTAGGCCTGGGAGGAGGGGACTGGACCTACCTGGACTGAGTCTACCAGATTGATCTCAGTCTGCGGGGGAGGTTTTGCCCTGGAGGAGGTGGGAATAGGGGGTGGGCTGGGGGGAAGGTGAGGGGGACTGGAGAGGGGAGAACAAGGGAATCCATGGCTGATATGTAGAACTGAATTGTATTGCAAAATAAAAATAAAAAATAAAAAAAAAAGAAAAGAAAAGAAAAAAAAAAGAAACAGTCTAGACAGGAAGTCATTGAAGTGAGACCTTAAAAATTGTGATAGAGATGTTGAAGTGTAGCTCTTCACAGATGACATCTTCTCCAACAGTGCAGGGGGGAAATAGGGATGGACTTAGTTTTTTTTAGGGACTGGAGACTGAGAGTTTGACCATGCTCCAATGAGTATATGGGTAACACAAATTGTAAGTGGTGTATTTTTTCTTTCTTTTTTTTTTCCTGGGGTAGGCACATGGGGGCATGGCAGACCTGGGAAGTCTTGGTAGCAAGTGTGACTTCCTAACATTTTGTAAGATTTCCAAATAATAAAGTATTATGTCAGAGAAAGGGGTTGTTGCATTGTTGATTGGCTGGAGACCTACATAGGAGGATTATAAAATGGATGGCTAGGAATATAAGTGCATACTTCGAATGAGAACTTTGACTCATTTGATTTTGATTATTTTTGGTCTCTATATAGAAATGAACAGATATGTTCTGGTATTGGTTAATAACTGTAAGAACAAAATCAGAAAATTAAGGCTCCAATATTTCTTTTCTAATCCTCAATTATTTGACTGTAAATTGATACTATTAAGCTACATCATGCAGTGAACAATTATTGATAATTTTGATGCTTTCAGTTGGAACAGAAGTATATTCTCAGCAAATGGATATAATTAATGGAGAATAGATTAGTCTATCAAGACATTTGGGAGAGCACGAAATGATCACCAACTTTGCTATCAATGGTGAGTGTCTAGCATGTGTACTAAATGGCATCCTTGCTACCAAATCTGATGTTCCTGAATCCTGAAAGATGATTATCAGAAAACTTGCTGTGGGATGGTCTGTATGTCAAATGTGTTGCTGATTGGTCAATGAATAAATCACTGATTGGCAGTGGCCAGGCAGGAAGTATAGGCGGGACTAACAGAGAGGAAAATTGAGAGAACAGGAAGCTGGTGAGGGAGACACTGCCAGCCGCCATCAGGATAAGGAAGATGTAAAGTACCGGTAAGCCACAAGCCACGTGGCAAGGTATAGATTAATAGAAATGGATTAATTTAAGCTGTAAGAACAGTTAGCAAGAAGCCTGCCACGGCCATACAGTTTGTAACCAATATAAGTCTCTGTGTTTACTTGATCGGGTTTGAGCGGCTTGGGACTGGCGGGTGAGAGAGATTTGTCCAGACTGTGGGCCAGGCAGGAAAACTTTAGCAACAAATGGCGTCCAACGTGGTGGCAAGAGTTTCCACCTAAAACCTGAGAAAAAAGATTCTAAAACGGAGCTAAAAACAGCTTCCTAATTGTCTCTCTCAAATGAGCGGCAGCTGCCGGTTTGAGCTACTGGCGGGTTGCTGGCGTGCGCGCTCGACCTGCAGTATGGCAGGAATGAGGCCTCTGCAAGTGGCACATTAAGCTACATTGTGGATTTAGCCTTTGCTAGTACAAAACAAAAAAAGAGGTTTCTGGGCTACACGCTGCTTGGATAAAAGCATAGACCCACGATAGCTCCCAGAGCTGGCGGTAAAGTACCACGCCAAGTTGGGAAGCTGAAGTGTGCGGAGCCAGCAGCCACAGCTGCTGCAGCTTAAAGCAATAGATTCACAATAAGACAGATTCAGATGTAATAGTTTACAATGTGTGTAAAATATACGTAGGCTTGAAAGAGACAAAAAAAGGTGATATATACGGTATAGAAACAAATACATGGTTTTAAAAAATAAAGTCTTTAAAGAGACAGTAAAATTAATATAAAAAATAAGCCACGTAGAGATGACTATTACACAGAGAGTCTGGATTGTGTTGTCTTTGGGATTCTTAACTACAGAGAGGTGTTTGATTGTAAAGGAAGCTGAGTTAAACCAGTACGTATATTTTAAAGATACTTTGACTTCAAAATTTGGATGTAAGGATATGTTGCTTTGGAAAAGAGTCTCTTTTGTTTCCACAGAAAGCAAGAGGCTATGGATTTGTTCCAGAGTAAGATACATCAGGTTTGACCAGCCAAGACCCCCTGAAACCAACATCCAGAACCGTTTCAAGACAACTGGCTCAGATGATACAGCCTCATGGACTACTCCATGATCCTAAAATTTTCTTTGTTTCCCCAGAAGATACAGCGCCCCCCTCCAGCAGGAAGTAGTAAGAGAAGCTACGCCCAAATTCCCAAATATACCAAGCTGACTTTGAAGATGTGTAAAGGTTAAAACCTTCCTTTTTAAGAAAAGAAAAGGGGAGGTGCTGTGGGATGGTCTGTATGTCAAATGTGTTGCTGATTGGTCAATGAATAAATCACTGATTGGCAGTGGCCAGGCAGGAAGTATAGGCGGGACTAACAGAGAGGAAAATTGAGAGAACAGGAAGCTGGTGAGGGAGACACTGCCAGCCGCCATCAGGATAAGGAAGATGTAAAGTACCGGTAAGCCACAAGCCACGTGGCAAGGTATAGATTAATAGAAATGGATTAATTTAAGCTGTAAGAACAGTTAGCAAGAAGCCTGCCACGGCCATACAGTTTGTAACCAATATAAGTCTCTGTGTTTACTTGATCGGGTTTGAGCGGCTTGGGACTGGCGGGTGAGAGAGATTTGTCCAGACTGTGGGCCAGGCAGGAAAACTCTAGCAACAAAAACTTCTGCTTCAAATGGGAAGCATTCAAATGACATGTTTATTCAGATTCATTACTTAAAAATCTCTTCCTTTGCCTTACTCTTATTTAGTCCAAATGGCTTCTCTTCTGATGAAACCTCATGTTCTTCACTCTATTCTCTTCTTTTGTATCTGTACTGACACTTCAGGAATGCTTATATGCTAGAACATTAAATTCACTTTGATGTTCAGTAATTCCATCATTCCCCCTTGCAGTAGTTCAACCCAACCTTATTTCAGAAGAACTACAGATTTTATTAATTATTTCATTGACTGATGATAAAATATTACTAACAATATTAAAACTGTCATTTTATTCATAAAATAAGTCAAAATTAAAGTTATTCAGGCTGAAAAGTTACCCATTAAAACTTTAAGCCTATACTGTAATCCTGAGATTGTTTTACTAAAGTTGACTTTAAATTTTTTGTGAATCTATCCATCATCAAAAGTCTCTTCAAGGCAGTGAAGTATTAACAAAATGTCCTGACTCTTCAAGCAGAAAATGCTAACTGCTGATTCTTTGGGCATGTAAAGGCTTTGGAGAAGTTCACAAAGAATAGGTTACACTTTGAAAACAAATCTGCACATTGTAAAACAAACTGCAGAGTTCTTCAAAGTAAGAATACTGCAAAATCAGCATTAATCAAATTACTCTGCAATTAATGTTATCAGTCACTCTCAGAATGTAACCTGCTAACATTTCTTTTTAGGATTTGTATTTTCATTTTGCAGCCACTGAGATTAAACCTTTTGATTTATACTTCATTTCAAGACATAATCCCACATATTTAAATTACTATTAATGTAGCAAAATTTAGAAGCCTTTTCTCCACCTTGTGTAGTGATAAATTTGACAAAGTTCTCTCCTGAAACTTCCATTTTCTTTCTCTCTTTCTTTCTTTCTTTCTTTCTTTCTTTCTTTCTTTCTTTCTTTCTTTCTTTCTCTCTTTCTTTCCTTCTCTCTCTTTTGCTTCTTTCTTCCTTCCTTCTTTCCTTCCTTCCCCCTCTCTCTCTTTGAAACTGCTGTTTTCAATACATAATTGTGTCTGGCATTTTGGTGGAAGACTGAAGAGTTGTCTCCCGCTACAGTTGCATGGTGGTGCAAAGGAACACTGGGAGCATGTCTTTCTCAAATTCTGGTCGTAGCCTCATTCATGATACTTTAGAAGTGAAAATTTTAATAACTGAATTCCATATATTTCTAAATTCTGTTATAATGTCTGTTATTTGAGTGTATTTTGAAGGATGTTTTAAAGCAACTGAAAATGCTTATGTGCAATGCATGAACATTTTGTAATTGATTATGAAAGATATTATAATGGAAAGCTTTAAGTGTTGATCGATATCTTTAAAGGTACACAGCTAGGACTTTAGTGGTAAATGCAATAGCTCTTCAAATGAATAGTATTACTTTTGTAACTTTTCCTTTGTTTCAAGAAAAAAAAAGATAACAGATTGAATTCTGAACATAGGGAAGAAATGGAAACAGGATATCTTAAAAAATAGAACAACTTGATTAGAGATTTCATGGGAAGTTAAAAGGTAAAAATGAAGAAACAAGTATTCTTTCTTATCTGCACAGGTTTTTGAGGCTGTACTGGATTTGGGCTTTTCAAACTAAAATATTTTAAAAACTTAGGTTTGCAGCACACACGTTAAGTAACAAATGCCATACTTTTAGTGAGGTTTAAGTGATTTTCCCCTCTTCAAAATACTGATACACACTCACTGACAATTCCAAATCCAGATCCTGTGACCATTTATGATTCAGTGAAAAAAATCGTGACTTTGAGGGAGATTAAATAGAGAATTTTAGAGAAAGAGGCATATTTTGGAACATATTTTTATCATGTAAGGACTTAATTTAAGCAAAGACACAACACAAGGCATAAACATACGCATGAGCTTTTGATTTAAAATATTTTATCTCCTTCCTGCTATTTGTTCAATCCAAATTAGATTTTAATACAAGAATGTATCTCATGTTTTCTTATAAGTGAAATAAAATTAATAACAATAAATAAAAATTTTTATCAATAATCATTTCCTTAAAATAAATTAACACTTCTGACCATAGCATTTTACTGCCTAACTTTAGGACATGAAACATTTTGGTTCCTTGGCAACTCTTACAACCAAGAATAAAGTATGTAATGGTTTTGTTTTTCTGCCTAAGGTTCTTAAAGTTTAATATTCGTTTTAATAGGATTTCAGAGGTCAGGTATCCATGGTACTCTTTGAGTGGTTCTGGAGGGACACATGTTTTAAGATATCAAAACAGTAGGGAAAACTTCCAAGAATAATGCAACTAGAGAGATAGGATAAGTCACAGGAGAAGATGATTCATGGATGGAAGAACAAGTGTTTAAAATAAACACACAAAAATGCTCTCAATGAAATCATTAGTCAGAAAAATTAAAATTTAAGCCACATTTGATACCATTTTGTTTCCCCTAAATCATCAACTGTCAAGTCTGATTATATCAAAGAGTGGAGAAAACGTGTATTAAGTAATTTGGCAAGGACACAAAAATAGCAGTCCCACATTAAGGACCACAAGTTACTATATTAAGCATTTTGACATCAGTTACATTCTAATATGGCAACATACTGGCATGGCAATGTACTACTTATTAAAGGAACACAAAATAATAAAATCTTCCAAATTTTTCCAGAAAAGGAGAAAGCAGTATTCATATCAGCAGAGGTTTTTTTGTGGTAAGAAAAGTTCAGGAACAACAAAAAATGAACACTGACAAGGAGTGAGTGGTCAATAAAATAGTGGTTTGAGTAAATGTTGCGTATTTACCCAGAAGTAAGGAGCTATATGATAGCTTCAGTTACTTGACAAAGAACACATCAATCTTGAATGTTCAGAAACCATTCACCAAAAAGCTACCTACAATAATGTATATTTTAATAACCATCAAAAGAAGTATATCAAAATACTTTAAGTGTGCATATAAATATGGAATAAAATCATGGGCATCCTAAATTAAAATTTATTTTACTATTATTACATTAATTAGAAGAAAAGAGTATCCAAGGAAGAAATGAAGGTAAAAGACAATTATTTAGTAGTAATTTTTGAGTTTGGCCCTGGGTTTGTAGAAGTTATAATTCCTGACAACTTGGTATTCATGTCACATGATGAGTTAAAGATAAAATAAAGGAACATATCTTAACAGTTTCAAATTAAATGTTGATTTTTCCAAAGTTTTAACAGAATTGTTTGCTTTTATTAATGATCTGGGTAGCAAGCTTATTATTAAATGAAGTGGTAGCTGTATAGACAGGAGGAGTTTGCACCTTATGCTTCAGCAGTTTGGGTGTATTCATGGAAACGACTTTCAATTTCCAGCAACATCTTTTCATCTTTCTCTATTTCTACTGGTTAGTTATGCATGCTGTCTCATTAAATTTTAATAATATAAATATACTGTTAGTTAAAAAAATAAGTGTTTCCAGTTCATAAAGGATCTGTTGTGAACCTTCCTTGAAACTTGAAGTATATTTAACAAGACAGCATTCATTTCTGTCGGCCTCAGGGGAAACCCTTTGCTGTCAATATGACAGCAGCAGGTGAAATGCTGGTGAGTTGAGGGCAGAATCACCACATATCACAGATCCTCAAAGAAAGGCTATAGCTTCTGGCAAGGCCTCTAAATACTTGTAACTGACCAATAACTAGGACATAAAAACATGAAGTGTTTTGTTCAATAGCATCAAGAGGAGATCAAGTGACTGAGGAGCTGCTGAACACTTGGTAGGTCAGACAATATCATTGTCATCTTAAAAAGCCTTTGGATTTCAAGGACAGAATCTGCTTGAGCACTTGATGCTGAACACATCACAAGAGGATCCATACCAGACTGCCATGTTTGAGTGGATGCACTTTCTAATAAGCCTTGCTAGGAGCCAGCGCCTCTCAGGAAAACATGCCTGCTGTGGCATAAATTTCTTTCTCTGTGTTTCAGGAAAGAGGAGATAGAAAGCAAAGAAAAGATCATCATTCAGAGATTTAAAACCTTCAAGCCAAAATAACAAAGAAGGCAAATTCCAGAAGCCCCATCTTAAGCTGTGGCGCTAGATCAAAAATACTGTAACTATCTTCCTCTCAGTTCTCTTAAAGTTGCAGCTGAGTATGCTTTGATCCTTGGGCATTTCACTTTCTCATGACTTTCGTTTACTCTACCTCCTTTCGTTTTTAGAAGGGTTTCAGGGATAGGGAAAACTGTCTATTTGTATAATTGTTCGTTAAGCTTAGCACTGTCCCACTAATTGGTCAAATGTGGCATGCAAATATAACCTTTCTCCATACACTTCCACCCTTTCTTCAAAGCGACTTTCTCAAAGGTCAAGGGTACATGACCAATGGCCCCTAGAAGATGAAACAGCCTTGCCCTGCAGCCGTACCCTGGCGCTAATGGACTCAGGCTGTAGCGGGACCGTAATGGATGACCTGTGCTCATCAGAGCGTTGACACACCATTATTTTCCTATCCGCAAACAAACATAAATATTCTGTGAAGAAGTACATAGGCTTACATCTTAATGTCTATGAAGTTGAAAATGAGGGGGAAAATATGAAAGACATTTTAGGAGTCTCAAAGTGAGTGGTAGAAGTTTCTGGTTGCTCTGATATAACGGAATAGGAAAAGAAGTCCCTGAAAGATGGTGTCACAACCCCCTTCACTGAGGTTTCTTGGGACAATACATTACTTCTCTCTTCTTGTCTACACCCATTCTTCACATCCATCATACCCCACAGAATTACACTGAGGCCACTAGGCCTGACAAGGGATAAGTCACCTGTTGACTCCATGTATCCTATAAAAAGGTCAGTGCAATTTTGTTGGATGGTACATGTGTTTTCTGACATAGCAAATTAACTTTGGCATCATTCTGGGAAAGTGTCTATAAACAATACCCAGATGTTTGTTGTGGTTGTATTCAAATAAAATTTTATTTGTGAACAGAAGTGTCCACATTTCATATATGTGTCCAAATGTTCATATATTTCGCCAGACACGGAATACAAATTAATTTAATGCTGTTTAAAGCAATTATGTTAATTCATTCCTAGATTTCAAGCATCCTGTCTCAAATTAAAAGTAAACAAATCCATCATTTCTCTGGTATAATCTACGCTCTGGATTCACATCTCTCACACACAGCAGAATGACAGTAGGCCCACTAAGCTTGGTAAGGTCTATATCACCTTTTGACCGATTTTGTCCTATAACCAAATCAATAAATAATGAACTTATGACATCACTAACAGATACATTGTTAGTAATAATTGAGAAATATGGTAACATGTTCAATTTAACCGGAGGCAATTTTTATATTCTCAAATAAAGCATAGTAAATTCATTATTTTCTGTATTCACATCCACATATGACTGACTTCCAACAGGCATGGATGCAGTTTTTAACATTATTACATTTTCTTGCTGTTAGTTGAATAAAGTATAAGGAAAATTGGAAAAGGCTTCTCAAGAAAAAAATGATGAAAAAAGGAAATGTGCAGTTTTTGCAGATATCAGAAAGATGTGTTTTGCTTTATAAATATTATTAACTAATGCTCAGCCAGGAGAGATGCACAGGTGTGGTGACTAGTCATAGGTTCTGGGAATTTAAGTAATACTCTATCTACATTATAAATCTGGTCAGTTCCTTTAGAAGCACACTCCAAATAAATCTTAGAATTAATGTTCTACATCTACATCAAGAAATCTAAATTTTAGAGAGACCTCTGAATAACTGAGTAATGGACAAGGTATGTACAATTATAATGCTGTGAGTTCCTGGTGAAGGTTTCCTTTTCAATATTCAACTGTCCTCAAGGAAGTCAGTGCATAACAGCAGCTATTTCTCTGTTTTTATCTCTGGCTCAAAGAACTGTTTAATTCTTCTTTTCCTATAGATATTTCTTAGTTCCCGATGCTTTGAATTACTATGCAGGTAGCAATGATTTGAAAGCTATTCCCTCCCTTAAAAGTTCCAGCAATGTAAGTGTCATTCTATAATTGTATTTATGCTTTGTTTAATTATTTTATCATTTAAAAAGTACCATTCACTTAGTCCATGTTTATCTGAAGTAACTTGAGTATATTCCTTAGTTTGCGCTGGGTGTTTTTTTCCTTTCACATGCCTTAGATTGCTTACATCTGATTGTTTCTTGTCACACATTCTGACTGCAATTAATGATCCTTTTCCTCCTATACCATTTCTGCCATCAGGCACCGCAATTGTGATTTCCTTTTATTTACAGCTCATTTGCATTCTCACCTGATATGTTGCACCATCACAGAAAGCCGTGCTTCCCACTGAACCCAATTACTCCTACTGTGCAAAGATGAGTGGTCTTGAGCATCCCCTGTGAAACAGGCAACATACGGTTGCTACCATCAACACAGCTGGAACATCTGTGTATACATGCATGCTGAGTGTGCATTACTTTCATGGAATATATTTATTTGAGTCTCCAAGGATGTACAGAGGAGTAAGGTTTACAGACAATGTAGCAAGGAAATATGAAGTGCTGTTGAGAAAAGCATCTTTCCAGTGACAGTACCCACTCTGTTCTGCTTTCTCAGTTGGGTAGAGTTAATCATTTTTTTCCATTATGTCACAACTAAATATTCTCAAAACTGAAGGGTCTGTGCCATATAAATGCTAATCTTTGGTTCAACATGTATACACCATCCAATATGTTAAAAACAAAGAATGTCATTGTAACAATTATTCTAACTATATGTGCTCATCAGTGCTCTAAAGTCTTTACATTAATCATACTTCTAAATGTTG
Source organism: Peromyscus californicus insignis (assembly GCF_007827085.1). Classification (NCBI taxonomy): domain Eukaryota; kingdom Metazoa; phylum Chordata; class Mammalia; order Rodentia; family Cricetidae; genus Peromyscus; species Peromyscus californicus. The sequence goes on from NW_026294573.1 coordinate 118,765,007, forward strand.
TAAGAATGACATATAGTAGGATTTCTTATTGCATAAATTCATAAACAAGTAGTGAGAGGTACAACTGATTAATCCTCACCACTGCAATATGCAAGGCAGGTGAATAAAACCTTAAGATTTAACTTTCATTATTCTCATCTTCTATTTGCTCAAGATATTTACAAAGAAGTTTTACATAAATCTATATTAAGGGTTAAATACAATATGTTTAATAATTTTATTCTCCTTAAATACATCTCAAAAGTGAATTACTGTCATTAAGACTTATAGATTTTATTTGTGCAATTTATTTTTAGTAGTGATAGCAATTAAGTGTTAAAGACATACCTGAGAAGGTAATAGGGATTCTAGGTCTTCCAGGGAACAGAAAGAACATGGGGACAAATATTAACTAGACTAAATGAAGAGAAAAGTAACTATACCTTTCTTTTCACACATCAGTCAGTGGCAACCAACTAATTGAAAATCTCTCATTCTTGGCAAAGAAAAAGGGAAGGTTCTGAAGGCATGTGGTTACTGTTGTAAAAAGTAAATATGAGAGAAACATGGAGAAAATAATGCAATGAAAAAAGTAACAACATCATTCTGTTGATACGGGAAGATAAAATTTCCATTATATTTTGGGTTGATATGAGACATGAATAAACAGATCTCTGATCTATAGACAGGTATGCTTCCAGGAGTGTATATTGCCACTTGGCTTCTTAAATGAAAGGACTAACTGTACAAAGCAAAATATCCAAGTTTGTGGCTTGTGAATGACAAAGAAACAGAGTGATAAGCCAAGAATTTCTAAAGAATACACCCAATGAGCAACAAGAAACAAACAAAACAAAGAAGAAGAAGAAGAAGAAGAAGAAGAAGAAGAAGAAGAAGAAGAAGAAGAAGAAGAAGAAGAAGAAGAAGAAGAAGAAGAAGAAGAAGGAGAAGAAGAAGAAGAGCTCTGCCAGGAAAACAAAGTCTGAGGTGGATGGATATTGAACAAAGATTCAGGGAAATTATCCAAAAACAAATGGTTCATAAATAAGTATTTTAAACCTCCATTGATTTATGAATTACTTCTTAAAAATCTGACCTAGCTTCCTAGCATACAGAGAAACATATAGAATAAGTTCTTCTTATGTAAATCTCTATATCACTAAAATACAAATATACTGCATATAAGATGAGTAGACAATGTTTGTTACACAGAGGATGTTTAGTGTAAATGGGGGATGACAGCATTGCTCTAAAGATGAAGAACCTTCTTTTTTGTAATTCTATATATAAGGACAAATTTCTTTGTCTTTCAATATTATCTGCTGAATGATGATACCATTATTGTATAAATCATTGAGTTCTAATTAGGAGTATTAAATGTGGCAAAATAGGATTCATTAAATAATATTTATTATATTCTTCTTTTCATCCATATATTTACAGTATATATAATAGTTGTGTGTAATTAATGCCATATATATTCATATGTGTATGAATTACATTTAGATATTTTTATCATAATATTTTATGATATACTTGTATGCATTTGTGTGTGTGTCTGTGAAGAAAAATGAGGAAATTAAGTCTGAAGCTTTAGTTTTCACTTTAAAATACATTATTTTTATACTCACCTCCAAAGTTTCAATGTTTACAATAGGTCAAAACTATACTTTCCATCTACTGCCTTCTAACACAGTTCATCTAGGGAAATATGAATGTGGTTGAATTTTATTTAACAGGTGCCTACAGTTGGTTTCATGTGTTTAAATAATTCCAGAAGAAATATAGTTCCAAAATAGCGAATGGACACAATTTTCCACCTAACAATAGCTTAATTATGGTTATATATTGTGCCTCCCAATATATTGTGCATCCTAATAAAGCTTACCTGGAGATCAGAGGAAAAAGCCAGCCACTATGTTAAACATAGAAGTCTCGCAGTGGTAGTACATGTCCTTAATCCTAGCATTTGGGAGGCAAAGATTCATCCAGGTCTCTGTGAGTTCAAAGCCACACTGGGAACAGAGCCAGGCAGGGTGGTACACATCTTAAATTCTAACACTAGTTAACCATAGAGGTCTGGAGGTCTGTACAGAAAGACAGGAAGTGACAGAGCTAGGCAGAAAGAGAAAGTGATGAAGCTGGGCAGAGAGAGGAAGTGAGGTGGTAGGGACGGAAAGATATAGGCGTGAGTATACAGGAAATGGCTCTCTCTGGAGGCTGAGGGTTAGTGAGGTGAGGCTGGCTATAGCTTGTCCTATTCCTCTGATCTCTCGGCTTTCACCCCAGTATGTGGCTCCAGCTTTTTTTTTTTTATTAATTAAGACAGTTTAGAAAGTCGTATTAAACTAAATAAACTATTATTTGATCATGTTGCAGGTTTATTTCTCCACATGTCATTAGAATGGTACAACACATGCTGTTTATTCACAATAAGGAGTGGATGAGAGATCTTTCATGAATTCTGATAATAATCAGTATAATTGAAATGACTCTAACAATTTTATTTGTAGGTATTATGCTGTTATTTTTTCAGTATGAATTTTGGGTAAAATAAAATTAAACTAGCAATCATTACCTTGAAATTTAATTGAGAAAAACAATCTACTTCTGAGGCTAAGCAATTAAACTAGCAATCATTACCTTGAAATTTAATTGAGAAAAACAATCTACTTCTGAGGCTAAGCATTGGGTGTGGCTCTCTTGCGACTTGACAGCATAGTTTCATTGGCTTTAACATTTCAACAGTTTAGAAGCATATCTCTTTAAAAGCTACTGCAACAGAAATATCTCAGGAAATATCTTTTTGTGAACTCTAGGATATTTGAAAATAGTGATAGTCTCTTTTATCTATCTATTTTCTAGATCTGCAGAAAAAACTATACAGACTAAAAATAATTAATAGATATTTTGAAATAAATAATTATATCCATATTTTATAAAAATAAGTTTGGTCACAAAGAATAAAAGCTACTACTGGAAGCCTATGAGCATTTGGTTTTTTAAAAAAAATTGATTCTGTAGATATTTTCATATTCCTGGCATTAGCTCAATATGTTCTTAGGATCATTCCTGTGAGAAGCCTTCACTAGGCAAGACTTTAAAAAAATGAAACAAAAAACCCCTGTATTTCTTTTGTGTTCAGTGCTTAGATTTTGATGCTCAGCCTGTTTTCCCTATGGCATGACCTTTTTCTCCAAAATTCTATCTGCTGGACCTAAAAGAATTCTTCTAGCAAATTCTATTATTTTTTGTTTATCACTCTAACTGAATTAAAAGTAGCCAAATGTTACCATATTGTAATTCTCTTCATATATCTAAAAAGGAAGATGTGGTTGCTTTAAAATAGATTAGAGACATTAGATTGTAGTTGAAATGTTAGTTATCTCACTCTGGGAACTGAAAACTTATAGGTAAGTACTTTATCACCATCACTATAATATCCTATGTGATTTATGGTTAACAGTTGATAAATACTTTAAATAAATCAAATAAACTAAACCCTCTACTAGAAAGTAAACAGTGAGTAGCAGTTACACTATTTATAGCCACTTGAATTTTGTGATTGTCATTATGTCAACACAAACTGGTATTATCTGTGTGAATTTTAATGAGACTTCCAGCAATGAAGAAGGGTTCAGTTCATTTTTTACTGTGCTCAGAAATAGTTTTCTGGTAGTGCTGAGAGATACCTCACTGGAGATCTGATTTATATTCAAATAAATGACTTAAAAATGAAAACTCTTATGCTACATTGCCCTTAGCTAACATTGTTATGCTAATCCCAAATATGCATTATACATTCAGGAGCTTAAATGATCAACAGTAGTTGCATGTTTTCTCCCGAATAATGATATTTTTTGCCAAATTTTAAAACTGGACAAAATAAGTTTCCTATGTGTATTTTTAACTGGAGCTAATGTACTCAATAACAAAGTAAGAAGAAAAATACATGTTTAAAATAGATTCACAAAGGCAATTCCAAATAAATTTTATAGTTTTGCACATCAAAAAGGAAGTGCAATTGGACGTTAAATTTAGAAGATGTAGTGAATCATTTAAACATAGATTATGTTTTCTCAGTAACTTTAATCCATATTACTCTTGAATACATTCAATTTATGGAATAGAAAATCCTTGAGATGAATGTGAATTTTGTAAAGTAAAACAATCAGTCTTTTACTGTAATTAAAATGAATCTTACAAGGTAGAACTGCGAAGTTTAGGGAGAGGAGGGCATACACATGCAGAAGGAACTGTACGGTTGCAGAATAGACAAATCAAAGAAGAGATGAGGTCTTGGCAACAGTTGGGGAAAATGAAGTGATGGATTTTAAGAAGAGTAAGCGATGGTACATAGAAGGATTTGGAGGGAGAGGTGAGAAGAGTGAAGTGATGTACTTATATGAATCTCAAAAAATATATATTTATTCTATAAAAGGTAATGAATGGCTGAAAAGCAGGTAAGCACATAATATGCACAATGGCCAATGGCATGAAAAAATTCACTACTGTACAAAAGTTATATGCTCTGAAAATGGTTAAAACATGAGTAGTTAAAACACACTTTTAAGATAATGAGCTATAAGAGTTTTAACAAATTTTCATAATTTATGTATTTTTAAATGGTATGTTAGTGTTTATATATTTTTAATTCATTTGTGGTAAATGAAAATAAAAGACAACTAGCAAAAATATAAAACGTTCAAACTAATATTTTATGAATCATAGCACAATTGTAAACAACAGTTAACATATATTTCTATTGGTCTTTAAATTATTAATAGAATTAAATTTAAATGATATTAAACTGCCTGATGATTTAATTTTTTATTTTAAATTGAAAGGTAACTCATTAAAATTTACTTTAGATTCAAAGCTCATATTTGTGTTGTATGTGAGTCACTATAGAAACTTACATGATTTCTCATGACTTTCAAGTTTTCCTTAAAAGTATAATTTATTTTATATCATAGTTATTTTAGGTATTAATTTACTGCCACTGGAAGTAAATCTTTGGTAACAAATAGAACATGAACGATGGCAGAAGTGCTTTTTCCTTCTAAAAATACAAGTATAATTCAAATTGTTAATGAGTGCAAGCATGGTGGTAGATGCTTTTAATTCTATCACTGAGAAGGCTGAGACAGAAATATACCAAGCTGTAAACAAGACAGATTCCATGGTGAGCTCCAGGATGAATTGGGCAGAAGTGTGAGATCTTCATTCAAAAATAAATAAACAGAAAATAATGTTAGTGAAACCCAGTATGATCCTTTCACATTATTCATAAACAAAAACTAACAAATTGTCAATAGTGCTTAGGCAAAGTGTGTCTCTTTCACTAAATGAATGTACACAGGTGTACATAGTCATCACATCAACAAAATTTCCTGATGATCTGACATCTACATGGCCACACGGCCTGATATGCAAAGAGCCCACAAATAAGATGATGATAAAGTGAGAGCTAAGTACTCACTCTACAACACCAAGGACTGCAGTGACATAAAAAGAATTCTCTCCATGGAGAAAACTTTGCTCCCAATGAAACATGGATAATCTTATGCTGCATACTCTTTTCATATCAGGCTACTATTTTGGAGACCAATATCAATGCCAGAAGGTGATGGATTTCTGACCTTGCAGTACTGTTTGAGCTGATAGTCCTAGCAGTTAGTCATAGATTTAGTTGTCTTCACTAATTCTTTTGACATTGGCTGAGTTGAGGGAGATTAAAACTTTTAATCTGGCTTCAGTGATTTACTTGAAGATTTTTACTGTATGTATTTTCACACATCTGAGTGTTTCACACAGCCATGGGAAAACTAAACCTCATTTGTTACAAAACACAATCACAGAAAATTCACCAAAGCTGTAGACCAAGTGTGAAATAGAATGCACACTAAAACACAATTGATTTAAGGGAAAGAATTTCACTTGGAGCAGAATATACTTTGTGTATGTGAAACAAATGAGATATTTTATTATAATACTAATGCCATAAATTTTGAAAGAAAGTTGTGTATGTAAAAATGTATCTCCATAAGGCTTTATGTTTATTACACAAAAATAAAATATTGCTCTTTACAACAAAAATTAGTACAATTAGATAATCTTTAGAAGTTTTCACTAAAATCCAGATTTTAAAAAAAGTGTCTCCAGGACAAATTAACATAACTCTCAAAAGTTTCAGTTTTAGAAATTAGAAGCCATTGTTATCAAATAGATAACAAAGATGACATATGCACATTAGCGCTTAAGCATAAATTCAAAGAAAAAATTGAATGACAAAATGTTTCTCTTCACTTATGTGTAATTCTGACTTGGTAGAAAAATATGTATGATTTAAAACACATAACTTGGTGCAAGCTAACAAGAGAATAAACATTGTGCTTCTGTAGCTGTTCATTATGGAGAAGGGTAGAGCAGAGGTTCACGCCACAGATGATGCAAGGAGCATGCTTTACTATGATGGGCTCAAAATGCCTTTGGAGTTGGAATGTGCAAGAATCAGTGAAAACAAGTGTCCTGCAAACAAGTGTCTGTGACCAATGGATGTGTATAATGGCTGGAAACCTAGCGAACAGCTCATTTCTAGTGAAGTCATCGTTATTTGAGGAGAATCTACAAATACTAATCATGAAATCAACCTATCTTGATGAATAATTTCTAAAGATTTGTTCCTCAACTACATATAAGTGCTGTCTTTACTCTTCATGAAGAAACTGTGAAACAGATAGAGACCACTATGGAAAAACACAACCAATCAAAATGCAGAGTTGTGGAGCCCAGTCTCCTTGTAGACATCTATAAAATCTTCCTGTACTTAAGATTCAGGGATCATTGCAGAAATAGGAACCAAGAGATTATAAAAAACAGGAGTTGGGAATTTGCTGTGAGATCATGTCTCCTAGCAAGTATAGAAGTTACACCCATAAAGCCTGACCAGCATGTCCAGTCAAATGCAAATTGAACAAGGGTGACACCAATGAACCTGCCAAATTGCACAGGGAAAAGCCTATGAGGCCTCAACCCTACACACACACACACACACACACACACACACACACACACACACACACACACACTATAGGCAACTGAGTAAAGCAGGAGCAGGAGAGGCAGTCTTTCCCAGGGGAGAGCACACAAATTTGTTGTCCAGTTCCAATGGTCAGCCCTGGAAACATATAGGTAGCATTATATAGATTCAACAGATTATATATAAGAATAGGTGTGTATATTCAAATCCATGCTTGCAATAATAATTCTTAAATAAAAAAGGCATTGATATTGAAGGAAAGTAGGGATGGGGGCTATGTAAGAGGGCTTGGAGAGAGATAAGAGAAGGGAGAAATGGTGTAATTAAAAAAACCTGCAAGTACACAAAATTAAATATATACCCATAATTGACATATGAGTGTATAACTATTTCCCATCTCTCCAAAATAATATCTTTTATTCAACAGGAAAGAATAAGGATTCAATAAGCTCTGTAAAAATTCTTTTATAGCCTATTATGCTCATAATTTTACAAATTAAGGCATCATTTTCAAGATATACTATACAGAAATCAGTGTTTGCATGATGTAAATCAAACAGAATAAAGCTTCAAAATAAAAATAAGGCCTCCTCAGCATATTTCTTTTGATAAAGGTGACTTTTAGGAACATAAATTTCTTGGGATGTAAAATGTGGCCACTTCAGCCATTAAATCGAATGCAGAGTGGAGATATGAGAAAATACTATTGATTTTGAGCATTATTTGAACTCAGCAAAAGATTTAAAATGGTCTTTAAATGATCTTCTCTGTGATAACAATATCTATAATTTGAACAGAATTCATAAAAGAAAAAATGCTAAGTCTGGTGTAAAAGAAATGGTGATTTATAGAGGTCAACTGCCCAATTTCCTGCAAAACAGGAAAAAATACTTGCAGAATTTCTGGAAAAAGCACAATTTAAGGATAGTTTAATTTTCAAAGACTCATTTTACCAGTCTCTTTGGAATTACAGTATGTATAAGCCTAAACTCATAACTGTTTCTCTTGCTGTTATCCGGCATGTTCATTGCTAAAATGTATTTGTGCCTAAAAGAAAATCTAGCTCTAGGAATCTGTCTGAGGTCTGCCACTCTGTGAAGAAAGAATGTTATATAATGAACCTCAAGTCAATTTTGCTTGTAATGAAAATATTACAAATATGATAATGTAAGTGCCCTCCTCTGTCAACTTATCCCAGCCCACACCTCTGGTAAAACCTTCTCCTGCACTATTGGCCAGGCCAACATCTTGAACCCCAGATAAGACTGCCCCGCACCTTACCCATAATCCATGAGCATAACCCCAACAACCCTTCCTCTCCTCATCACCATACTCTTTCTCAACATCTGATGGAAGATTCTAACCTATCAGAGGCCAGGCCAACATTCTGAAAACCAGATAGAAATCTCCTATCCCACTAGAAGCAATGCTAGGTTCATCAACCCCAGATGACCCCTGGCCAGATCAGAGACCACATGTATAGCCAGAATTCAAGCCCCAAACTTAGACAGCAGCTCCCTGCTAGATCAGAAACTACCCAGACCATCAGAAGTCCAGTCCCCATTGTGGGTGCAGACCCTCTATTCACCAATAGACTTCAGCAGCCAGAAGACCAGAAAGGAAACAGAAACAAAGGAAGAAAGCACCCATTCAACAAAGACAAACCTAGAAGTTGGCTCCTAGACCTGTAGTCATTCCAAATCCAGATGCCTAAATGTAAGTGTTAGAACACAAACAACAACAGCCCGGGCAATATGTCACCACCAGAGTCCAGCTATCCTACAATAGCAAGACCTGAACAATCTAACACAGTTGAAGCATAAGAAAATGATCTTAAAACCAAGCTCTTTAAGAAGAAATGAATAAATCATTTAAAGACATCAAGGAAACAAATATGAAAATATTGGAAGAAATCAACAAATCTCTTAAAGAATGTCAAGAAAAAAGCAGTTGACAGAAAGGGATAAAACTGTTCAGATCTAAGATGGAAATGAAAGCAATAAAGAAAACACAAACAGAGAATTCTGGAAACGGAAAATCTAGGTAAACAAACAGGAACTACAGATGCAAGCATCAGAAACAGGCAAAAGATAGAGAAAATCTTAGTTGCTGAAGAAACAATAGAAGGAATAGATACATTGGTCAAAGAAAATGTTAAATCTAAAAATTCCTGACCCAAAACACCCAGGAAATCTGATACATGATGAAAAGACCAAACATTAGAATAATAAGAATAGAAGAAGTAGAAGATTCTTAGCTCACAGGCCCAAAAATTTTTTAACAAAGTCATAGAAGAAAAACTGTCTAACCTAAAAAAGTACATGACTATAAAGGTACAAGAAGCTTATAGAACACCAAATAGATTGGCCCAGAAAAGAAAGAACCCTCACCACATAATATTCAAAATACTAAACACACAGAACAAAGAAAGAAAATTTAAAGCTGCAAGAGGAAAAGGCCAAATAACACGAAAGATAGAACTAATACAATTACACCTGACTTCACAGTGGAGACTTTAAAAGTCAGAAGAGTCTGGACAGATGTGCTTCAGACTCTAAAAGCCCATAGATGCCAATCCAGACTACCATACCCAGGAAACTTTCAATCACCACAAATGTGATATTAGTGATATTTAACATGATATTTCATGTTATAGTCAAATTGTATAGTATCTATCCATGAACTCAGCCCTACATAAGTTACTAGAAGGAAAGCTCCAACACAAGGAGATTAACTATACCGATGAAAACACAGGCAATAAATGTTTTAACACCAGTATAACCCAAAGAAGGAAACACACAAACACACACATGCACACACATACACACACAGACACTACCACAAAATAAGGGGTATTAACAATTAGTGATCACTGATACCTTTCAATATCAGTGGTCTCAATTCCCCAATAAAAAGACACAGACAAATAGAATGGATGCCAAAGCAAAATCCATCTTTTTGCTGCATAGAAAGAACACCTCAACATCAAAGATAGATATTACCTCAAAGTAAAACGTTAAATAAAAGATTTTTTCCAAGCAAATGGCTCCAAGAAGCAACCTGGTATTTTCTAATGTTTAACATAATAGATTTCAAAGCAAAATTAACCAAAAGATTTGGGGAAGGACATTTCATACTCATCAAATGAAAAATACTACAAGATGACATCTCAATTCTTAACATCTATAAGCCAAACAGAAGGGTAATCAAGTATTTAACAGAAACACTACTAAAACTTAAATCACACATTGATCCTCACACATAGATAGTGGGAGACTTCAATACTATACTCTCACCGATGAACAGATCATCCAGACAAAAATGAAACAGAGAAATACAGGAACTAATAGACTTTATGAACCAAATGGATATAATGGACATTTACAAATATTTCACCCAAACATAAAAGAATATTCTTTATTCTCAACACTGCATAGAATGTTCTCCAAAATTGACCACATATCCATTCAGTTGCAAAGCAATTCTCAACAGATACAGGAAAATTGAAATAACACCCTGTATCCTATCAGACCATCATGTGTTAAAGCTGGATTTTAACAGCAACAGAAACAACATAAAGCTTAGCATCTCGTGGAACTGAACAATTCTCTACTAAATTACTACTGGGTCAAGGAAGAAATAAAGAAAGATATTAAGGACTTCCTAGAATTCAGGGCAAATGAATGCACGACATACCCAAACTTATGGGACACTATAAAAACAGTGCTAAGAGGAAAGTTCATAACACTAAGTGCCTCCATAAAATATTGGAAGATTTCTCATACTAGCAATTTAACAGCACAACTGAAACCTCTAGAACACAAAGAAACAAACACACTCAAGAGGAGTAGACAGCAGGAAATAATCAAATAGACGGCTGACATCAATAAAATAGAAACACAGTGAAGAATACAAAGAATCAATGAACCAAAGAGTTGGTTCTTTGAGAAAATCAACAAGATAGTCAAAACCTTATTCAAACTAACTAAAAAACAAAAAGAGAATATCCAAATTAACAAAATCAGAGATAAAAAGAGGAATATAACAACAGACATTGAAGAAATCTAGAGAATCTTTTGGTCAGATTTCAAAAACCTGTACTCCACAAAGTTGGAAAATTTAAAAGAAATTTCCTCATGGATACCACTTTACAAAATTAAATCAAATCATTTTTACAAACAATTTAAATATACCTATAGCCCCTAAGGAAATAGAAGCAGTCATTAAAAGTCTCTGAACCAATAGACCTGGATGATGCAATTTGGCTCAGAGGAGTGCTAGTCACCCCAGGCTAGCCTTGGCCAGTATAAAGACCTCTGCAGGCCTACCTGGAGCCTATGTCACCAGGTGGGTGGATGCCATTATGATGAGCAAACTGTGGTGGAGAAATGGGAAAGAAAGAGAACGGTTCATGTACTGTGGAAAGAGGAAGAATGGAAGAAGTGAAGGTGAGGAGTAGGTTTATATGGGTGGCCTACTTGCCACCCATGGCCATAATGAAGTCCAGCCCAGGCTACTGCCAAGGGCCATGTTTGGGTCCATGGTCATATCACAGCCAGGGGCTGGGTTGACTTCTATAATCCATGCTGCTACTCAGGGCTACAAGAGTGCCAGTGTCTGGGCTAACACCTGTGGCCATGTAGGTGTCAGAGGGTCAAGTACCATACCACTGCTAGAGAAATACTGATCTGAGAGGCCTGAGTTGTCACCCAGAGCCATGGTGTTGTCCAGGCCTGCCCTGCTGACGAGGACCATGCTTGGGTCTGTGGCCCTATAGCAGCCAGGGTCTGAATTGAAATCTATGGCCTGTGGCAACTAATGACTGTGTGGTTATCCAGGGTCTGATCAGCCACCTGAGACTATGTTTGCTACTGAGGGCAATGCTGCAGCTAGGGCCATACAGATCTTGGTGGTCTATGATGCTGCTACTTCATGCCATGATGACAATTGGGCCAGAGCTGCAACTGAGGGCAATATCTAGGTCTGTGGTCCTACACGAGCCAGTGTTGATATCTATGGCTCCTGTTACCATCAAAAGCTATGCCCAAGGGCTGGGCCACCAACTGAGCCATGTTGGAGTCCAAAAGCCATGATCTGAGTGGTCTGTACTACCACCTGGGGCAGTGGTGACATCCAGGCTTGGCTGGTGGCAAGTAACATGTCTGGATCCACGGTCCTCAAATAGTTGGGGCCTGTGTTGAAGTCCTAAGGCCATGTTGCCACCAAAGGCCACACAGAAGCCCAGGGTCTGGGCCAAACCTGTGGCCTTGTTGGTGTCCAAGGGACTTGCAGCTGCTAGAGCCATGCTGATCTGAGTGGCCTGTGCTGCCACCTGAAGCCATGGTGGCATTAGGGCCCAAGCTGCTGCCAAGAGCCAGGTCTGGAGTATATCATGTGAAATTTCCAAAGAATCAATAAAGAAATTATGTTAATTAAAAAATCTCCCAAACACAAAGGACAGTTTTAGCATAGAATTCTATCAGACTTTCAAAGAATAGCATATACTACTACTCTACTCTTCAAATTATTCCACAAGATAGAAACAGAAGGAACATTGCCAAATTATTTTTATAAGGTCTCAGTCCCTGATATCCAACCATGCAAAGACTCAACAAAGAAAAAATTACTGACTGCTTTCTCCCAAGAACATTGATACAAAAATACTCAAGAAAATACTCAAAAATCCAATCCAGGAACAAGTCCAATAATCATGAAACATTATCAAATAGGCTTCGTCCCAGAGATGCAGGGATGGCTCAATCTATGAAAATCTGTCAATATAATTCACCATATAAACAAACTGAAAGAAAAAAAAAATCCTACATGGCCATCTCATTTGATATTGAAAAAGACTTTTACAAAATCCAACACTCCTTAATGATAAAAATCTCCAAATTATCAGGGATATAAGGGATATACCTAAACATAATAAAAGCTTATATAGGAAGCTGATAGTCAACCTCAAATTAAATGGAGAGAAAATTAGTTCCACTAAAACCAGGAATAAGACAAGGCTGTCCAGTCTCTCCATAGCCATGCAATTTAATACTTAAAGTTCTAGCTAGAGCAATAAGAACATTTAAGGAGATCAAGGGGATACAACTTGGAAGAAGTCAATGTATCCATATTTGTAAATGATATTATAGTATATGTCAGCAACACCCAAAATTCTTCCAGGGATCTACTTCAGCTGATAAATATCTTTAATGATTTCCTGGATACAAGATTAACTCAAAAAGAGAAAAAGCAGTAGCCCTTCTATATACAAACAATAAACAAGATGAGGAAGAAAAAAGGGAACAACACCCTTCACAACAGTGACAAATATTATAAAATATCTTAAGTAACCCTGACCAAGCAAGTGAAGGACCTGTATGACAAGAACTTCAAGTCTTTTAATAAAGAAATTGGAGAATATGTCAGAGGATGGAAAGATCTCCCCATGCTCATGGATCAATAGGATTAACATGGTAAAAATGGTCATTTTACCAAAAGCAATCTACAAATTCAATGCAATTCCCTTTAAAATTCCAACAAAATTCTTTGCAGACCTTGAAAGAAAAATACTCACCTTCATATTGAAAAACAAATAAACAAGCAAAAGAACAGGATAACTAAAACTGTCCTTTACAATTAAAATAAATGCCAGAAGTATCACTATCCCTGATCTCAAACTCTGCTACAGAGCGATGGTAATAAAAATTGCCTCAACTGAATGTACCAGGCTCTGCTGACTCCCCATGGGAGGCCTTACCTTGTCAGAGGAGGGAATGGGAGATGGGATGAGAGGGGAAGGCTGGGGGGCGGGAAAGGAGGAGGGTAGAGAGGGAAATCTATGGTTTGTATGTAAAATGAATAAAAATTTTCTTAATTAAAAAAACTGCACTGTATTGACATAAAAATAGACAGGTGGATCAATTGAATCAAATCAAAGACCCAGATGTAAATCCACATGCCTATGGACACCTGATTTTTGACAAAGAAGCCACAGTTATACAATGGAAAAATGGAAGCATCTTCAACAAATGGTGATGGTCTAACTTGATGTCTGAATTTACAAGAATGCAAATAGATATATATCTTTCATCCTGCACAAAACTCAAATCTAAGTGGATCAAAGACCTCAACATAAATCCAGATACACTGAACCTGATAGAAGAGAAGATTCGAAATAACCTTGAACATATTGGCACAGGAGACGACTTCCTAAATAGAACACCAATAGTACAGGCACTGAGATAAAAAATTATTAAGTGGGACCTCATGAAACTAAGAGGCTTTTTTAAGTCAAAAGGACACTGTCAATAGAACAAAATAGCAGCCTATAGAATGGGAATGATCTTCACTAACTCCACCATCAGACAGCAGGCTGCTTTCCAAAATACAAAAAAGAACTCAAGAATCTGTATTTCAGAAAACCAATTTAATTAAAATCATATGGGTGTAGGGGGCAGAGAGTACTGAAAGAGCTGAATAGAAACGGGTCATTTCAGGGTCAGGTAGAATTCTGGTGCAAGGGAAACTCCCAGGAATCTACAAGGATGACCCAAGCTAAGACTCCAAGCAATAGGAGATATGTAACCTGAACTGGCTACTTCCTGTGACCAGGCAAGATTACCACTGGGGGGTTGGGACACCGACTCAGCCACATAACCTTAGACCTAAAGTCTGTCTGACTTATGGGATATGCTGGGGTAAGGGTGAAACAGATTTTGGGAGTGACCAACCAATGATTGGTCCAGCCTGAGACCTATGCCAGGGGAGTGAGTTCATGCCTCACACTGCCTAGAGCACCAGGACTCACAGGCTGGATGACCTAGATACCTAAGACAGAACCAAACACAACCTAAGAAACAAAATTGTGCAAGTAATGATGCCTGATAATATTTTCTTATACTCATAGATTGGTGCCTAGTCCAATTGTCATCAGAGAGGTTTCATCCAGTAACTGATAGAAACAGATGTAGAGTCCCACAGCCAAGCATTAGGTAGAGCTTGCAGAATCCTGCTTAAGAGAAAGAGGAAGGATTGCAGGAGCCAGAGGTGTGAAAGAAAGACATCACAAGAGCACCCACAGTCACTAACCTGGACTCATAGCAGCTCACAGAGACTGAACAGACAACCATGGAGCCTGCATGGGACTGACTTAGTCCCTCTGCATATATGTGACAGTTGGGTAGCTTGATTTTCTTGTGGGCTCCTAACAGTGGGAGCAGGGGCTGTGTTTGACTATTTTGCTGGCTTTTGGGACTCTCTTTCTCATATTGAGTTTCTCCCTCCAATCCTTAATACAAGGAGATGTGCTTAGTCTTACTGCTACTTGACACTCAATGTCTTTTTTTTAATACAGTAAATTGCAGTAATGTTTATTTTTTAAAACATCTTTCAATTCCATTCTTAGAGAATTCTATGCTAACAATAAATGTGACAGGGTTACTTAGTTGGCTGTGAAAGAATTTAAAAGCTTCTGCAAGGCAAATATAGGATGATTAGGACAAAATAGGAGCCCATGGAATGGTAAAAGATTTTTGCCAACTCCACATTAGATAGAGGACTAATATCAAAATATATAAAGAACTCAATAAGCTAGATATAAAAAAACCAAATAATCCAAATAAAAAAATGGGGCACAGATCTAAACAGAATTCAAAGAGAAAACTCAAATGGCTGAGAACCACTTAAAGAAATGTTCAACATTGTTAGCCACCAGGGAAATGCAAATCAAACTATGGGATTCCATCTTAAACCATTCACGGTGACTGAAATCAATAACACAAGTGACAACTCATGCTGGTGAGGATATGGAGCAAGAGGAACACTCCCCCATTGCTTTTTTTTTTTTTTTGGTTTTTCGAGACAGGGTTTCTCTGTGTAGCTTTGCGCCTCTCCTGGAACTCACTTGGTAGCCCAGGCTGGCCTCGAACTCACAGAGATCTGCCTGGCTCTGCCTCCCGAGTGCTGGGATTAAAGGCGTGCGCCACCACCGCCTGGCTCACTCCCCCATTGCTAATGAGAGTGCAAACTTATATAGTTATTTTGGAAATCAGACACTCAATGTCTTATTGATATCTATGGGTAGCCTGCCTTTTTCTGAATAGAAATGGAGGAAAAGAGGATTTGAGGGTCAGAGAGGAAGGTGGAGAGTGGGACTAGGTGTAGAGGAGGGAGGAGGAAACTACATTTGGGATCCAAAATATATAACTGAATTTAAAAAAAAAATTACAAAAGAAATAAAAATGTGTATATTTTCATATATTTTAAAAGTGGGCTGGATAAATGGTTCAGCGGTTTAGGGCATGCACTGCTTTTAGAGGGGATGTGAGTTTGGTTTCTATCACTCAAGTCAGGTCACTGACAATTGCCTCTAACTCCAGCTTCAGGATATCCTAGGCTAGCTGAAGCAAGTAGACATATCCCTACAGAGACATGTACACTTAGACGAAAACATTTCAAACATTTGCATAACCATTCAATGTTCTAAGTCAGGGGACCTTAATATAAGCAAGCATAAGAAACATTTTGAAGGCTGTTCAATTTCTTCCACTGCCCATAACAACTAAGAAACCCTAAGTGGAAATGAAAAAGTAAATCTTTCCAAAAGCAAAGCAAATCTAGATTTCATGGTCTTACCAGCTACAGATAGTAGACTAATTTCACAGTTCTGGGTATGAATTCTGGCTGATCAGGCCTTGATGCAAGTTAGCTCCACAACATAAATGCCACTAAGGAACCTTGAGGAGTAGACTGCCATTCTGTCCCCTGTTGGTTTACATGGGCATTACAATTAGCAGGGCTACAGATTGCTTTTCTCCTATAACAGAGAACTTACTACTATGACTTTACAATGTCCACTATAATTTCTAATTGCACTCTAAGTACATATCTTTATACCCACAGATAAACATAGCTCTCATATTTTTTTTTACCAAAATGCTTCTTTTCACAGCAGATACTGATCATGACAGAAAACCACAACTGATCAAAATGCAGAGAACAATTGACAGTGTCTTGCCCAGCCCTAATTGATATAGCTGCAACACATCTGTACACCTAAGGCTCAGGGAAAATCTTGAAAGAGAGTACAGAAATATTTCAAGAGTCAGAGGACTAGGATGAAACATGTGCTGTGAAATAGTGCTCTACAGATGACAGAGAAAGAAAGCTACCAAAAGAAAATTTCAACAATCTGGTTGCCTATACAAGACTCCAACAAGGACAACAATTGCACATCAATATTTGTGTTCTGCACAGCTTGGGTTTAGCAACTTGACAAGGATGTGGAAGAAATGAAGAACAGACACATACAAAAAAGCTGTGATCAGGCGAGTTGTGCTTACTCTAATGGAGCGGCACCAACTAGACAAGCAACCTGGAACCTCGGGGCATTTATGAAGTGTAGCACAAAGAGGAGTTAGTTAGTCTCAGTAGGAAGTCTCCGTAGAGAAGCAGTCTCAAGATACCATCATCCAGTAGGAAGTTGCACTGGTCAATTGTTTGTGAACAATATAGTACTTGCATACACTGTCAACATTTGTACTTAGATCAGAGGAAGTCTTTGCTATCCCTCTCAACTTCACCAAGGGAAGATATTGTCAATTCTCATGATTCTGAGGCATTGATGTCTCTGACATGGCTGTTTCCTTATCAACACTACAAATCCATTCAGAACTTCATTCAGTCTTTATGTAGTCACTCAAGGATTACTCTGCTTCCCATAACCAGCGTGAATGTGCAATTCTCACAAGGATTCAACCTAGAACAGCAACAGAAAATAAATGGTTGTTTAGCAAGGGAGAATAGTCTTCTGTGAGGATGAGCCCCCTAATAAGCTAGATAATTCCAAGACATCAGCCCAAAATACATGTGGGCATTCAGTGGTATATGCAGGTTGTTCTTATAAAGGCACCTATATAAACATCTGTAAAAATCTGATTAAAGAATTAGAAGACATAAATTATGAAGCACTGAAAAGAACACTGGAGGAATTAAATGGAGGAGAGGGGGAACAGTATAGAAACACTATATATATATATATGATAATTTCAAAAAAATATAAAAGCAATGCTCATTTATAATTATAGTTATGATTTAGGAGATTATCCATTCAGAAAACATTTGTCATTTTAAAGAAATTGTACCTAGACTCCACAGAAATTTTTACCATGACATTGTTAATTCCTCTGTACCAAAGTGCTACCTTTCAAACTCAATGCGCAAGGCTGCTTCTGGCTTCAGTAAGTTATGTTTCTGTGCTCTGCTTACCACCTGTGCCTGTTAGTTTGTTGTCGTCAGCTTGACACAAGCTAGAGTCATCTGGAAGAAGAATCTCAGTTGAGAAGACGCCTCTCTCAGAGTGCCTGTAGGCAAGTCTGTAGGGCATGGATGTAAAGATGTGAGAAGGTACAGTTTCATTGGGTGGTATAAGAATGCAGGCCGTTCCAACTCTGTTCCAGCTCAAATCTCCCATTTCCTTATGTTCTCATTCCCCCATTCCTTGCCCTCCATTACCCCCCCACGCCCCCATTTTGCTCATGTAGATCTCATCTATTTCTCCTTTGCTGGGCTATCTATGTGTCCCTCTTAGGGTCCTCCTTGTTAACTAGCTTAGGTTTGAGCTGGAACAGGGACAAAGTGGGAGAGCAAGGAAAGAGATACCATAATAAATGAAGACTTCATGGGAATAGGAAGAGACAGGGTGCTAGGGAAGTTCCCAGGAATCCACAAGGATGACCCTACTTTAGACTACTAGCAATAGTTGTGAGAGTGCCTGAACTGGTCTACTCCAGTAACCAGATTAGTGAATACCCTAACTGTCATCATAGAGCCTTCATTCAGTTACTGATTAAAGCAGATGCAGAGAACCACAGGCTGAGCTCCAGGAGACCAATTGATTAGAGAGAGATGGGATTCTATGGGCAAGGGGCATCAAGATCCTGATGAAAAAAACATACAGAGACAGCCAGACTAACTAGTGGAAACCATGAACTGTGGACCAATAGCTGTGGAGCCCCCATGGGACTGGGCTAGGTTCTCTGGATACGAGAGACAGTTGTTTAGCTTGAACTGTTTGAGATCTGGATCAGTCCCTGGTGCATATATGGGCTTTGTGGAGCCAAATACCTATGGGGGGACACCTTGTATAGCCTTGGTGCAGGGAGGAGGGGCTTGAACCTGCCACAACTGATTGTGCCCGGCTTTGTTGACTCCCCATGGGAGACCTTGACTTGGAAAAGGTGGGAATGGGGGAAGGGTTGAGGGGAAGCCTGAGGGGTGGGAGGAGAGCAGATGGGGATCTGTGGTTAGTATGTAAAATGAACAGAAAATTTCTTAATAATGAAAATAAAGAATGTCGGGCGGTGGTGGCACACGCCTTTAATCCCAGCACTCGGGAGGCAGAGGCAGGCGAATCTCTGTGAGTTCGAGGCCAGCCTGGGCTACCAAGTGAGTCCCAGGAAAGGCACAAAGCTACACAGAGAAACCCCGTCTCGAAAAACCAAAAAAAAAAAAAAAAAAAAAGAATGCATACTGAGCAAGCCATGGGAAACCATCCTAGAAGCAGTATTCACCAATGCTTTGTGTGTTACTTTCTGCCCCCAAGTTCCTTCCTGACTTGACTTCCCTCAGTGATGCACAGTGATGTGGAAATATAAGCCCAATAAACCCTTTCGTCCCCAGATTGTTTTTGGTAATGATGTGTGTACTATAGCAACAGGAAGCAAACTGGGACATCATCCTTCTTAAACATTTTGTCGTTGTTGTTGTTCTTGTTGATTTAGTTCTCATATTTATTTATTGTGTTGTACTGGTTTTCTATTTTGTCTTTCATTTTGATTTTTTAAAGGATCATTTAATTTGTATAATTCCAACATTCCCTAATGGTTACTTTAGAAGGATTCCATTGAAAGTATTTACCTACTAGAAGTATTAAAATTATTATCAATATTCAGAAAGCCAGAGACACAAGCTTGGAATCATACTAAGTGATAAGTAGTTAGGAAAAGTATTTTTTTCCAGAAAGGAAGAGCTAGTAGGATAATATTTTTAACATTATATTTATTTCTTAGTATGTACGACATACCAGGAACTGAAATAGATGCTAGGACTACATCAATAAAAATAAATTGGTTGAGGTTAAGGTTTGGTCAATGAGAACCCTGGAGTAAGTTCAGCTATGGCCATCCGCTCATATAGTTCATAGTAACAGTTACACAGCAACACTGTTGGGAACATCCATGACATTGGCTATGCAGCAATCAGAATTAAATACAAACACTTCACTTAAGAAAAAGCATTATACTGTAATAAAAGACATCATGAATTTAGATTAGGACAATTGTGGGTAAATAGTTATAGATAAACCTTTGAGTATTAGGAAAATATATTAATATTCAGTTTTGCTGTTTATATTCTGGGATAAATCTTTTTGTTGAAAATGCTACACTGTCTCCATAATAAAAGAAAATAGTCTTACATTAAAATACTGCAGACCTCTATTCATTATTTAGCCAAAATCAAAGGTGATTTTTAGCCACAATTCCATGCTTTTTTGCAGGCTTCTTCTCTGTGGATTCTCTTGTGCATGTGCTTTCTCCCTGCTGTAGACTGTGCTTCAAAGGGCTAAGCTCAAGAAGCTCCTGTATTTTCTGTGTCAGCAAAGACTTTCTTTTCCTTCAAGCAAATTATTAGAGAGAGATTCAGAATGACTTTAGGGAAATATATTCCATCTTTCCTAGAGACAGAATTTCATCCCACATAAGCACTCTTCTGCCTATGTCTTGTGCAGAACTGCAATTTCTAGCCCATGTCTGGACACGCAAATCAATCCCATTACAGAGTAACAGGATTTGTCTGCACACCTCTGTGTATGCCTTTGGTAACTGAGGAGTCCTTCACAGTAGGCTGGGCTTTTTCTTTAGGGATATTCTGACATCTGTCCAAATAATTTCACTCTGTGATGCATTCGTTTCATTTAAAACCACCAAGAGGGTGAGAGACTGGTGACTGATAAAATTGTTGAATGCCATCACTATTCTCCATGATTTCACCTAAGAGAGCCTGAAATTAGTCTTTGTCTGGGAAAGGACCAACATTTAACTACTTTCAATGTAACTACAGAATGAAGCCAGCAGCTGTGCTCTTACACTATTACTTTCACATCCTGCTCATTCTAAATGCCTAATGTGGCTAAAGGCTGTCAAATAGCAGTTTTGTCTATACAGGAGGTCTGGAGAATGCAAGTACCCTGACCACCTGTCAAAAAAAATGTGTTTTGGAAACTCCCAACACCACACTACAATTTGGAAGCTGAATGGTAACTTACATTAGCAGTAACATCAGAATGGAACTACAACTATAAGTTTTATATGTATGGAAGTTTGTCCCAAATGCCACACATGCCCATGTCATAGCATAACTCTACCTATGCTTTCACTCACTTCAACTCTCCTTTGGAATGATTCTCTTCTTTGTTTGTAATCTCATCTTCAAACAATACTGACTTGAAAGTAACTACTATAATGTGTCTTGTTTCTTGTCCATACTATCTATAATCCTTAAAACCTTTGTGTATAGTAGAAGTAATTCCATCACTGTTAAAGAAAGAAGTTTGGGTATGGCAATTTCAACCTCCAACATTTCTAATCATAACTAGAAAAGTTAGACAACAGGCATAACTGAAAAGTTAGGAACTAATCTATGATCTAACACCAAAGACCACTTAATATAATATAATATATGCTCTACATGTACTGTTAGTGATTTATGACCCTATTGATTAGATATCTACATATAGAACAATTTTCTAATTGTAAATTGTGATCACACTACCAAAAAACATTTTTTTCCTCCAATGAACATACTCTTTTCCAACCTTGGTTTTGTTAGACCCCAAAACATGCAGTGGCATTGAACCTGCTGGACTTAGGACTTGCTTTGCAACTTGCAACTTTTCTAGTCATACTAAAAAATAACTAACTTAAAACAAAGCCCTAACTTCATATACAAGTGCTTTATTACCATATTTTGAAAGATCCAATAAATGTCTGTAAATTAAGTGAAATACTGATAAATTTAATCTTACTTAAACATTATTTTAAGGTTTTAATTGGTTTCAAAGATAAAGTATATATAGTGTTCAATAGTATTTATAATTTCACAGAGTTATGCAAGGCTAAAATGTTTAGTTACGTATACATCTCCTAAGCTTGGAGTGGACTCTTTTGCCATGATATAGGCACACACATTTTAATGAAACAGAATAAAAGAGTTTCAAAATCTCCCAATCCTTGCTATAGGATGTCAGGCTAGGCTTGTGGCCCTTGAGATTCTCAAATGCACTTGTGATTCAACTTTTTCTGAGACCATGACAATTTGAAGCATTAGAAAAATTATTTTAGAAATTAAAATATTTCCTATAAAAGACTTCCCTTTGCTTCCCAAATAAAAAGAGGGTATAATGTTTAGTCTAAAAGAAGCTTGAAGCGAATAGAAGAAAGTTGTCTTTCATACAGGTGGAGAAGTGGAGTTATGTAAACAATATGAGACATTAATACTCCACAGAGAGAGTGTGTTGGTAAAGGGTAGGGCTTGAAATAGAGTACTATTCTGAACACATGTTGATTTCATAGAGAGCTTAGTGATGAAAACTAGCATGTCATGAAAGTGGAACTATCCAGTACCATTCAGTGATACTGTCCCACTATCACTCCAGCAATGGGACAATTTGTGACTCCCATTTCTCTTTATATCTTCATCTGGTAGGGGAAACTGTTGAAGAGTAATATGAAAGAGGAAAGGAAAAAATAACTTTAATTCATCCTCATATTTGTTTGCCAAGTAATTTACTCTGTCAATAGAGGAGAAAGATTTAAAGCTGGTACAAAAATTTGAACTTAAGTTTTCTATATTAATGGAATCTACTCATTGCAATTTTAGTTGTATGAGAATTTTAATTCCTTGTATTCCATTAAGAAACAAAAGAAATACAACACATGCCATCCTTGTACATGTTAGGTAAGACAGGCATCTTAGCTAAGAAATGAGCTTATAAACATTACAATAATATTCTTTTCAAACAATGTATGATTGTAGTTCTAATAATATCATATGCATCACTATGTGCAAATATTTGCAGTACTTTATATTATGAAAAATCCTTGGATCAATGATAATGTACATGACAAGAGAATTCAGAGTTCCAAGGGATCTTAGGACCTTTGTGTTGCAGAAATTATCTATGTTGAATATAGAGTTAGACATGATATCTGTATGGAATGAGATGGCCTAAAACTCTACACATGTATTGCATCAATATGAATGTTCTGTGTTTGATTTTATAAGATTTTTTTAAATCTGTAACCTTGATGCTAGCAGAACTTGCATGGATATTATTAATAGTAATTTATGAAATGATAATCATAGTGTTAGACCCTGATCATGAAAATTATAATACACATACTATCTTTTACATTTAACTTCATATTTGGCTTTTTTCATGAATATTTACTCAGGATGTTGTAAAACTACATTGCTTTTGTAAGTTGCAAGTAAGTAAATAATTCCTTGTTACCATTGAAACATATGACAGCAGAATAAGACAAAAATGTAATCAATTGTAATATACCCACAGTTATTCTTATTTATCCAGAACATTTTTCTAGAAACACCTTTTTCTAGAAAACAGCCCCAGTTACATTAACTATGGACAGGGTATTTGATTAGTTTAGTGGCATTTCTTTCTGATTTTCCCTTCCCCAGTGCTATGAAGCAAGGAAATAAGTGACTGCATACTACTTATCCATAAGTGGGGCATGTACATCATATGCTGTCACCCCCAGGGACCAGGGAACATCACAAAGAATGAATGGAAAGACTGCAGTAGCCAGAATATACTGATAAACAGTTTCTCTCGGACCTCTTGGCTTCCCAGTAAGGAACTCACAAAATTACACAATTTAATGTTTTTATATTATTTTCTTTTAGCTTTACTCTCTACTTGGACTGTGTGCTTCTAAATTGAACATAAAATTACAGAAAAATATTTTGTTAGATTAGTGTGCATTTTTTCAAGGGAATGAAAGGAGGAAACACAGGTAAAGGAAAATAGGAGAAAGTGTCAAATTAAAACAAACAAACAACCTCTAAAACCTTTTATTGTGTAACAGCCTAGTCAGCTAGGTGTGGTGTACATGCCTTTAGCTCCAGAACACTGGAAGAAGGTGCAGGATGATCTCCATGATTTGAAGGTCGGTCTGATCTACATAGTAAAACACCATCTCCAATAAAACAACAAAAATAACAGCAACAACAAAACAAGCCACTCATAATACATGCAGATTCATTTTATATAAAGGGCTCCCTATTGAGTAGTCTTAGTTCTTTTTTTTTTCTTTTGTTATTTATTTATTTATTTAAAAATTTTTTTTAATAATTTAATTTAATTCTACATATCAGTCACGGATACCCTTGTTCTCCCCCCTCCCACCCCCCCTTCCCCCTAGGCCACCCCCCATTCACATCTCCTCCAGGGCAAAGACTCCCCTGAGGATTGAGTTCAACCTGGTAGATTCAGTCCAGGCAGGCCCAGTCCCCTCCTCCCAGGCTGAGCCAAGTGTCCCTGTATAAGCCCAAGGTTTCAAACAACCAACTCATGCACTGAGTACAGGACCTGGTCCCACTGCCTGGATGCCTCCCAAACAAATCAAGCTAATCAACTGTCTCACTTATCCAGAGGGCCTGATCCAGTTGGGGGCTCCTCAGCTATTGGTTCATAGTTCATGTGTTTCCATTCGTTTGGCTATTTGTTTTTGTGCTTTATCCATCCTTGGTATCAACAATTTTCTCTCATACAAACCCTCCTCTTTCTCACCAATTGGACTCCTGGAGCTCCACCTTGGGGTAACACTAACCAAGCAAGTGAAGGACCTATATGAAAAGAACTTTAAGTTCCTGAAAAAAGAAATTGAAGAAGATGTCAGAAAATGGAAAGATCTCCCATGCTCATGGATAGGCAGGATTAACATAGTAAAAATGGCAATCTTACCAAAAACAATCTACAGATTCAATGCAATCCCCATCAAAATACCAACACAATTCTTCACAGACCTGGAAAGAATAATACTCAACTTCATATGGAAAAACAAAAAACCCAGGATAGCCAAAAGAATCCTGTACAATAAAACAACCTCTGGAGGCATCACGATCCCTGACTTCAAGCTCTACTATAGAGCTACAGTAATAAAAACAGCTTGGTACTGGCATAAAAACCGACATGTGGACCAATGGAATCGAATTGAAGACCCTGACATTAATCCGCACACCTATGAGCATAATTTTTGACAAAGAAGCTAAAACTGTACAATGGAAAAAAGAAAGTATCTTCAACAAATGGTGCTGGCATAACTGGATATCAACATGTAGAAGGTTGCAAATAGATCCATATCTGTCACCGTGCACAAAACTTAGGTCCAAGTGGATCAAAGACCTCAACATAAATCCAGCTACTCAGAACCTGCTAGAAGAGAAAGTAGGAACTAGACTTGAACACATTGGCATAGGAGATCACTTCCTAAATATAACACCAGTAGCACAGACACTGAGAGAATCAATCAATGGGACCTCTTGAAACTGAGAAGCTTTTGTAGAGCAAAGGATACGGTCAACAAGGCAAAGCGACAGCCTACAGAATGGGAAAAGATCTTCACCAACCCCACATCTGACAGAGTACTGATATCCAGAATATATAAAGAACTCAAGAAATTAGACATCAAAATGCCCAACAGTACAATTAAGAAATGGGCTATAGAACTAAACAGAGAATTCTCAACAGAGGAAACTCAAATGGCTGAAAGACATTTAAGGAATTGCTCAACATCCCTAATCATCAGGGAAATGCAAATCAAAAGAACTCTGAGGTACCACCTTATGCCTGTCAGAATGGCTAAGATCAAAAACATTGAAGACACCTTATGCTGGAGAGGATGTGGAGCTAGGGGAACTCTCCTCCACTGCTGGTGGGAGTGCAAGCTTGTACAATCACTTTGGAAATCAATAAGGGTGTTTCTTAAAAAATTGGGAATCAATGTCCCCCAAGATCCAGCTATACCGCTTTCGGGCATATACCCAAGGAATGCTCAATCATACCACAAGGGCACTTGCTCACCTATGTTCATATCAGCATTGTTTGTAATAGTCTTAGTTCTTTTAAAACATAAAAATATTCTCATTACAGTGTCTTCCTTTTTTGTTCAAACATGTTCTCAAGTAAAAAGGTTTGCTAATTTTGAAGTAAGGAAATGGCTGTTACAATTCTAAATTTCCTTTGCAAATATTCTCCAAATATTCAAATATCTGTTTCATTGATTCATTTGCATAAAATATCCATGTACACAGGGACCTGCAAAGAGAAAGCTTAGCCAATTTTAAAGGAGCCCGGAACCAGAACATAAGTGCAAAAATTAAAAGCTTATTATGATAATAATGGTTATGATTATTATTTATATATATTCTTACATGTGTGGATGTATATATGTGAGTTAGCTAGTGTGAGTACACGTGTGTGGAATTGTACAATGAGGCCAGAGGACTTCATTTGGTTATTACTTCTCAGACACTCTTTACTTTGATTTTTTGTTAAGAAAGGGTTTCTCACTGGCTTAGGGCTTACCAAATAGGCTAGTGGGCCAGAAAACCCCAGGATTTCCACTGTCTATGTATTCTCTTGCTGAGATTATACATACATGCCACCATACAGGACTTCTTTGATTTGATATGTGTTCTAGAGAGCAGACTAATGTCACCATGCTTGTAAGTCAAGCATTTTACAGGCTGAGTTACATCTCCAGCCCTAGTTCTGAAGTAATAAAATTGAAAATGGACAAGTTAGAATTTGACAGCATAAGGCAAAGTGCAAATTAGTTGTCATGTGGATGACATACCTTGTTCTTCTTTTAAGCATATCAGTCTAGAAGTGCAGAGACTTGGCATCAGTGGAAGTCAATTAGCAAATGCACTTCTTTACTATCTCAAATTTATATTACTATGTAGTAATCGGGAAAAGAGCACACATGTTTTGATTCAGCATTGGAGGTAAACATGGGACCTTGCAAGTTGTAGGAAATCATCTTAACCCTAAGTTACATCTACAGTCATCAAAATAGTTCTAAAATATTACAGTTATCCATAACATGATTTGAAAATGAAATAAAAAGTAGCAGTACTTACTCACTCATGACAAAACTACCTGTGTTCTAACGTTAGATATGAGAGCATTACATCTTTCACAGCATGTAGAAAGACAAAACCTATTATATGACTTTTCCAAAGGTAATAGATACTTCCATCAGAATAAATGATTTCCTGCCACGATTTCATGATGTGACATTTCTTTTTTATTGAAAATAGATTTTTTCTCAAATAATATATTCTGATTATGGTTCCCATTCCATCTAATTCCTCTCAGTTCTTGTCCACCTCACCTCCATCTGGATCCAATAGATTTTCTGTCTCTCCTTAGAAAAGAGACAGGTTTCCAAGGAATAATAAAAAATTATATATATATATATATATATATATATATATATATATATATATATATATATATAAAGATAAAACTCAACCTAACACATCAGAATAGCAAAAAACAAACGGATGGAACATAGTCCGAAAGATGGTACAAGAAACAAAGCCTGACTCTTTCTTACACTCAGAAATCCCTTAAAAGCACTAAATTGGAAGTCATTTTATATATGTATGTATGTATATAAATAAAATAAAAATATTTACATAAAATTAAAAAATATATTTTTTAAAAAGAAAAAGCCCTGACACAACATGGTGAGGTAAAGAACCTGCAAAGATGCTTTTGATTCATTTTTTGTTGGCCATCTACTGCTAGGCATATAGCCTATGCCCTTAACGGTAGTTTGTTTTTACAGTAAGACTCCTTTAGATAAACTTAAAATAAACTTAAATTTTCAAGAAGTTATACATTGGAGATAGCTTCTCAGTTAGGGATAGAGGCATGTGTACTCTTGGTTCAGCTCCACGATATCATCTGGTACAGACTCCTGCAGGTCATGTAGATTCTGCCTCAGTCTCTATGAGTTTATATATGTGTTGATCTTGTTGATACTGAGGGTCTTGTTTTCTTGGTCCTCCATCCCCTCTGGCTTTTACATTTTTTTCTGCCACCTCATCCTAAGAGTTATTTGAGCCCTGAGGGGAAGAATTCGATGAAGATATCTTGTTTAGAGCTGAGTGTTTTTAAGGTCTCTTATTCTCTGCACAATGTCTGGCTGTGGATCTCTGAATTTGTTTCCATCTGCTGCAAGAAGAAGCTTCTCTGGTAATGACTGAGCAAGGCTCTGATCCATGACTATATCATAAGGAGTCATTTTATTGCTAATATTTTTTTCTTTTAAGAATAATAGTATTTGATTTTACCCTAAGTCCTTGAAATATCTTTTCTCAAGGTCTTGGTCACTCAAGTAGTTTCATGTGGTTTCTACCTCATCGAGTGGGCCTTAAGTCAAACCAGGTATTGATTGGTTACTCCCACAGGTTGTGTGCCACTATTGAACTAGCATATATGCTAGGTAGGACACCATTATACATCAAAGGGTTTGTGGCACGGTTGCTAATTACATTTCTTAATTGGTAGTATCCAGTGTACATTCCTGTACCAAGGATACTACCTTGTAAGCATAAACACAATATATGAGCATGAGCTCGATTTTCTTGGATCTTGAGTAAATTGATTCATATCTTCCTAAGTAACTGCCACACTGATGTCCATGGTGGCTGGACTAATTTGCACTCCCACCAGCAATAGATGAGTGTTCATCTTGTTCCGCATTCTCTCTAGCATGAGTTGTCACTTGTTTTATTGATATTAGTCATTCTGACAGGTTTAAGATAACTTTCAAGGTAGTTTTGATTTGCATTTCCCTAGTGAATAAGGATGTTGAACATTTCTTTAAGAGTTTCTTAGCCACTTGAATTTCCTGTTTTGATAATTCTCTGTTTATATCTGTACCCAATTTTTAAAATGGGTTATTTGTTTTCTTATTATTTAGGTTATTTTTTGTTTCTTTGTTTGTGCTGGATATTTGCTCTTTATCATATGTAGAGTTGTTTTAAAATATTTCCCATTCTATAGGCTGCTGCTTTGTCTGAATGATGATGTCCTTTGCCTTGCAGAAGCTTTTCAGTTTCCTTGGGCCCCATTTATTAATTGTTGATCTTAGTTTCTGTGCTAAACCTGTTCTGTTCAAAAAGTCTTTCCCTGTGCCAATGAGTTCAATACTGTCCCCAATTTTCTCTTATATCAGGTTCAGTGTATCTGGTTTTACATTCATGTCTTTGAATCTTTTGAATTTGAGTTTTTGCACAGTGATAAGCACAGATCTATTTGGACTCATATGTGTTGCAGTCCAGTTTGACTATCACTACCTGTAAAATATGCTGCCTTTTCCCAGTGTGTAATTTCTGTCTTCTTTACCAAAAATCTATGGTGCCCATAGGTGCATGAATTTATGTCTGAGTTTCCAATTCAGTGCCATTATCAACATCATGCTAATATGATGTTGATTTTATCATAGCTCTGTAGTACAACTTGAAATTGGGATGGTGATACCTTCAGCAGTTCTTTTATTATGAAGGATTGTTTTAGACATATTGGAATTTATGTTTCCATGTGAAGCTGAATGTTTTTTTCAGTATCTGTGAAGAATTGTGTTAGAATTTTGATGGTACATTGCAGTGATTCAGCAGATTGCTTTTAATGGGATATCAGATTACTCAATATTGATCTTACTGATCCATGAGCTTGAGAGATCTTTCCATCTTCTGATATCTTCTTCAATTTCTTTGATCAATATCTTAAAGTTTTTATTTTAAAAGCCTTTCATTTTCTTGGTTAGAATTATCCTAAGATAGTTTATATTATTTGAGGCTATTGTGAAAGACATTGTTTGCCAGATTTATATATCAGTTAACCTGTAATTTTATAGAGGGGATATACTGATTTTTATAAGTTCATTTTTAATTCATCTCTTTTGCTGTATTTCTTTTATTAGCTGTAAGAGTTTTCTGGTGAAGTTTTTAGTGCCATCTATGAATACTACTATATCATCTGAAAATGAAAATACATGGATATCTTCCTTTCCAATTTGTATCCCCTTGATCTCCTTCAGTTGTCTTATTGCTCTACATAAGACTTCAGTAATGTACTGAATAGATATGGAGAGACTGGACAGCATTGTCTTGTTCCTGATCTTAGTGGAAAACTTTGGATTCTTCTCCATTTAAGTTGATGTTGGCTATGGGCTTGTTGTCAATTGACTTTATTATGTTGAGGAATGTCCCTTGTATCCCTAATCTCTTAGGACTTTTGTTATGAAGAGGTGTTAGATTTTCTCTAAGGCCTTTTCTGTATCTATTGAAATGATCAGGTGTTTCATTTTTTTTGTTTGTTTGTTTGTTTTTATGGTAGATTTTATTTGTTGATTTTTCATATGTTGAATTATCCCTGCATCTCTGGGGTGAGTGCTATTTGATCATGGTAGATGCCCCCCCTTTTTTTTGGATTTTCGAGACAGGGTTTCTCTGTGTAGCTTTGCACCTTTCCTGGAATTCGCTTTGTAGACCAGGCTGGCCTAGAACTCACAGAGATCCGTCTGCCTCTGCCTCCTGAGTGCTGGAATTAAAGGTATGCACCACCACCGCACGACTAGATGCCCTTTTAGATGTATTCTTGGATTATGTTTGCAAATATTTTAATAAGATTTTTTGCATCTAAATTTATATGGGATAATGATCTGTAATTCTTTTTCTTTGTTGGATCTTCATGTGGTTTGGGTATCAGGGTAACTGTGGCTTCATAAAACAAATTGTGCAATGGTTTTTCCATTTCTGTTTTATGGAGTGATTTGACGAGTATGCACATTAACTCTTCTTTGAAAGTCTGAGAGAATTCTTTACTACAACCATCTAGCCCTGGACTTTTGGTTGTTGTTTGTAGACTTTAAATTACTGCTTCTATTTCACTAGACATTATAACTATGTTTAAATTGCTATCTTATCTTGATTTAACTTTAGTAGTAGATAACCAATAAAATTATGCATTCCTTTCAGATTTTCAAATTTGTTGGAGTACAGATTTCAAAGTATGTCCTTAAGATTCTCTAGATTTCCTCGGTATCTATTGTTGTATCTCCCTTTCATTTCTAATTTTTTGAATTTGGATTTTCTCTCTGTGCCTTCTAGTTACTTTGGCTAAGGGTTTGTCAATCTTACTTATTTTGGCAAAGATTCATTCATTATTTCAATGATTATTTGTATTTTTTATTTGTATTTTATTGATTTCAGCCCTGAATTTGATTATTTCTGGCTATCTACTCTTTTGGTTGTAATTTCTTCTTTTTTTCTAGAGTATTCAGGTATGCTGTTACAATACTGGTGTGAGATCTTACCAAATCTTTATGCAGGTACTTAATGCTGTACATGTGCTTTTAGAACAGGCTTCATTGTGTTCCATATGTTTGGTTATATTGAATATTCATTTTCATTCACTTTGAAAAAGTCTTTAATATTTTATAAATTCTTTTTTTATCCATTATTCATTCAGTAGGGAGTTGTTTAGTTTCTATGAATTTGTAACCTTTTTGTTTTGTCATTTTGTTATTCAGTTTTAATATTTGGTGGTCAGATAGGATGCAGGGTGTTATGTAAATTCTATTGTATCTTTTGATATTTTCTTTGTGTCTGAGCATGTAGTCAATGGAGAAAATTGTATGAGGCTCTGAGACAGAGGTATATTGTTTTTTGTTTGGGTGAAAAGTTCTGTTAATATCCATTAAGTCCATTTGGTTTATAGCATCTGTTAGCTTAAAAATTTCTCTGTTAGTTTCGGTGTGAATGACCCATCTCTTGGTGAGAGTTAATGTATTGAAGTTTCCCACTATCATTGTGTAAGGTTCAATATATACTTTAAACTATGGTAGTGTTTCTTTATGAAATTGTGTGCCCTCGTGTTTGGTGCATAGATGTTAAGAACTGCAATGCTTTCTTGATGGATTATCCCTTTGATGAGTATTTATTGTCCTTCCTTATCTCTATTGGTTATATTTGGCTTGAAGCTTGTTTTGTCAGATACCAAAAAGACTGTAAGAGCTTGCTGTTTGGGTTAATTTACTTGAAAAATCTTGTTCTGTCTGTGAGGTGATTTCTATTTTCAATGTTAAGGTGTACTTCTTGATGAAGCAAAGGATTTGGGAATGTTTTATACCCATTCTGTAGGTCTATGTCTTTTTATTGGAGGAATTGGGACTATTGACATTGAGAGGTATCATTTAGCTGTTTTTAGCAGTCTTTCTTGATTCCTATTATTTTGGTGTGTGTGTGTGTGTGTGTGTGTGTGTGTGTGTGTGTGTGTGTGTGTGTTTTACTTTTTTGATTGCTAATCTGGGATTACTCATTCCTTGTTCTTTTCTTGTGTGTGTTTAACTTCTCCAGGTTTGAGTTTTCCTTTTAGTGCCTTCTCTAGAACTGGATTTACAGGTAGATATTGCTTAAATTTGTTTTTTTTTTCTTTGAATATCTTTTTTTCTACATTGATTGTAATTGAAATTTTTCTGAGTATAGTAGTCCATATTGGCATCTGTGTTTTCTTGGAGTATGTAGCACATCTGTCCAGGCCCTTCTGTGTTTTAGGGTCTCCATTGAAAAGTCGGTTATAATTCTAAGAGGGCTTCCTTATATGTTAGTCTGTTTCTCTTGCAGCTTTGAATAATCTCTCTTCATTCTACATGCTTAGTTTTTTTTGTTGTTATGTGCTGAGGGGAATTTCTTTTCTGGTCCAGTCTATTTGGTGCTGTGTTTCTTTTATACTTTGAAAAACATCTCCTTCTTTATTTTAGAAAAATCTTCTTCTAAGTTTTTGTTGAAATGTTTTCTTATCCTTTCACTTGGGCTTCTTTTTCCTCTAGTCCTATTATTCTTAGATTTGCTCTTTTCGTAGTGTCCCCTGTGAATTGGGTCAGAGAGTCAGGAGGTGTCACAACAAGCAGTCTGCTGAAGAATTGGGGATGTGACTGGGATATTAGATGCCGAGGAGAGGAAGGAGACCAAAAAAGGTGAAGCTTACCTGTGTGTTTCACTGGCCTACTTGCTTCTCTGATAGGCTTGGCTGGAAGGTTTCCAGAGAATGCTGGCTGGAGTTGGTGGCTGAGGTTACAGATGGATGTGGGGCAAGGCTGGAGGAGAAAGTCTGTGTGGATTGCTGCATATGGTTAGAAAGGAGGGAGATGCTGTAGGAAGTAGTCTGCTACAGAGATGGAGTGAGACTGGGACATTGGATTAGGAGGGGAGGGGAAAGAGGTGATAATCCCAGTTAGGCTGCTTGATTCCCTTGCTGCAGTAGCGTGCTAGCTCCCAGGGAATGTCTGCTAGGGTTAGTGGCTTGGATAATGCAATGAATCAGGGGAAGATTGGAGAAGTTCTAAGAGATCAGTGAGAGATGGGGTTAAAATGGAAGGGAAGTGGCAGCATGTTGTATGGTGAAGAACTGGGCACTGTGGGGTTGGACTTGGAGAAGAGGAGGAATAGGTGAAGATATGAAGTTGGCCTACCTGCTTCCATGACCAGTCATGATATGTCATTCTTGGCAATCAAAATATGAACCTGTTTCCAAATTTACAATGTCCAGAAAAGTTAGAAATTGGAGCACATGTTTCATTAGAGTTTTAACATAGGATGCAATGCCTCATTGTGGAAACAGAAACTTGGTCAGAAGAACCAGAGTTGTCAGCAGAGTAGTCTGGGTTTAAGTGTCTCTCCTGACAACTAGATTGTGGTTTTTGTTGTTTCAACTTCTTTCTATCCAGTTTATTTATTGTTTCAGAACTGTGATGGTTCTAAACCAATAAAT
This sequence comes from Peromyscus californicus insignis, assembly GCF_007827085.1. NCBI lineage: Eukaryota > Metazoa > Chordata > Mammalia > Rodentia > Cricetidae > Peromyscus > Peromyscus californicus. The sequence goes on from NW_026294573.1 coordinate 118,798,954, forward strand.
GCAAGCAGGATTATACTGGAACACTATTTTTATATTGAAAACTGGTCAAGTTCCCTACACCTCTTTCTTTTGAAACTGATTTCTTGGATTCCAGGCTTCACAGACATTGTCTTTATACTTTTTGCATTTGCCAACTTTTTTATTTTTTTTCCTATAATAGCAATTTCCAACCTATTTTAATTCATCAAGTTTTATGTTTCCTTACTGAAATGTTAAGTTTGGATTTTTGCCAGAGTATGTTATTAATCCCTTAAAATATTGTCTCAGTATTATTTGCTGACTCCTGATATAGGAAAGCAAGTTAAGCTCCATTACATACAGAAAATTTGTTATACTTGTAGTACTTGATAATACAAAAACACACATTTCACTATACATCACCAATTTTGTTCACTGAATTTTTTTCAAACAATCCTCTTCATGACCATTACCATATTGTAACAATGTCCAGTTTCAATAAATCTCTCATAAATGTTTACTATATGTACCTAAAGACATTTTCTCTTACCAGATCTGTTTTACTTCCCCTGCTCAAACAACACCAGGTCAAAGAAAAGGTACTGCCATTTCCTTTCATTCTTCAATGGAGTACTAAAGTTCAGGTTATATTTATTTACTTTTTCACTAAAACACTTTCAGACACACAACAATGTTCTGTGACTTTCATTGTTACAGAAAGCTTTATTTTCATTGCACAATTTCAATACAATGCATTTTCATATACACTGTGTAACTGTTAATTTTATAGTGTTCTTCTGTTCATGTTAACTAGTTTAAATGCTCTCGAGAAATTCCCATAAGTATGAGCTACAACATATGCTTTCAGATCATTCATCTTAATCTTCTACCAGAGAAAAATAATGTTGCACATGAGAGTATTTTAAGGTAACTGATGAGAATATTGAAAGAGCAATAAATTGCTAGTCATAATGAAAATATATTGATGTGTTAAGTGAAAAATCTGTCTCTTCTAATCCTAGTTTATCAGAGAAGGAAGGTAACAGTGACTCATTTCTACTCCTGATGAAACCATAGTACTTGAGAAGACAGGGAGTGGGGGTTGTTGTCAAAGCAGGAGGCAGTGACCTGGCTTGCAAAGGTACCCCACTGTTCTCTTCCTGGGGTACACACAGAAATTATTTCTTTTACAAAATAACTTCTTTCTTTCTTTCTTTCTTTCTTTCTTTCTTTCTTTCTTTCTTTCTTTCTTTCTTTCTTTCTTTCTTTCTTTCTTTCTTTGTTTTTACAAAGCCAGTGTTTACTCTAGGAAATTTATGGGAAAAAATTAGTTTCCTATACAAACTTAAAGCCGTATTTTTGACCTTTTCTCTTTCAAACACCTATATTTCAGTTTCTTTCAGACTGAGAAAAGATACCCATGGTTAACTTACCTCTGCTAAGACTTGCTGAAGGATATATGGAGGACGGCGACTAGAATAATGTATCCACACAGAGAAAGGTAAATTTCACGAGGAACTTCTAATTGATTCACCCTTCCATTTCCTATTCTGTAGAAAAACTTCTATTTTCATGCCACTATTTCTTTCCTGAGGAATCTGCTTCTCTCTGCACTTCCAAGATAGTCTCCTACAGGAGGACTACATAGGAACCAGGATCCCTGTGAATTTCAGTTAAGAGTTCTTCCCCTGATAACCAGGCAGCGGTAGCACATGACTTTAATCCCAGCACTCGGGAGGCAGAGCCAGGAGGATCTCTGTGAGTTCAAGGCCAGCCTGGTCTACAGAGTGAGATCCAGGACAGGCACCAAAACTACACAGAGAAACCCTGGCTTGATAAACAAACAAAAAAAAGTTCTTCCCCTGTAACTTTGCTAATGCTGTGTTATGCCTTGTGTTTCATGCATCTCCGTCCAGCCTGATTTGATGCTAACTCTCTCATTTTTCTTTTAAAACATTGTGACCTGTATAAAGTTCATATTATACAAATAAAGCCTGCTGTGTGTTAAGAGAATCTTCCTTATTGATTGGAAGAAAGCTATGCAATTGTTGACACTTGCACCATTATAGCCTGTATAATTGAGACCTGGATCCGCATATTTAAGCAATAATTTTCAAAACAAAGGCCATGGCATAAAGTATTCTGTAAGGCAACAATTGATCATCACAGATCACATTTAAAATTATCAGAAAAAAATCATTCTCAAAAATTAAACTTCAGAACAATGGTACCTAAATTTATAGAACATGCTTTTATAATTTATAAAAGGGACATATTATACAAACAGGAAAAGTAATCACTTAACAATTATGAAAATAAAATGGTAAGCAAAACTGACATTCTTTGCTCAATATTGCCATAATAGTGGCAGTATAGCTATTGTCTAGACATTGAAAAGAAAATAACACACAATTAAAGGGGATACACAATAACGAAACTCAGGGATTAAACTAGCCAAAGAGTTTTAAGTCTTATAGTCCAAGTTGTGTGAAAAAAAACGATGATACTGTCTCATAGAACTTTCACCTCTGCTGGCTCAGCAGCTGCCCCATCAGGCTGACTGTGCTCAGGAGGCTGCCAGTTCAATTTGCTGCCCTTAAATTTGCCTTCCTTACCACAAATAAAAAGTCTGTGACACATAATGTTTGTAGGAAATGTTAATTGTTGGGTAGAAGACACAAGGTAACCCCAGAGCTGATGCTTTGATTCAGGAAGCATGGACACTGACACTGGAGTGCTGCTAAGTCCCCCTTCCAAACTCCTTTGTCTTTAATCTCTGCATTCACCACCCTATCTGATCAACAGGTATACTTGTTCTGTGATATTGACTACAAGTTTCCTGTTTTCCTAAGAGAAAAACCATGTAAATCTCAGTGAGAATGATGTACTTCAGGGCAATTTTCTTCTCATCTTTCTAATTAGTATGTATTTCTTTGTTACAATTTGAGACACAGTCCTTGATGATCATATAAACAGCTGAGCAAAGCAGAATTGGTATCAATTTAACGTCACTTGCTATACCCCTCATATTTTCTCATCATTTTCAGTTGCTTGTCTTGGCATACTATCTGGATAGATAGTCCCTTTGGTATTGCTTCATTCTCTTATCCATTTTTTAACCAACCTAGTCAAATATACTAACATACAGATTGAAGCAAAATGTTGTTTACTTGACCTTTGTGTTATAGGGAATAATAATCACTGAAGATCTGATAGAAAGCAGACTATTTTAATAATGTTTTTATTAGGTCACTGGTAATCTCATTTAATGTATTTTAATCACACATGCACAACACACACACACACACACACACACACACACACACACACACACACACAGGCATGCACACGCACAGTCACATACTTCTCTCAGATCCACTATTCTAAACTCTCTTGACTTACTGTCATTTCAGATTTCCTAGTCACCAAGTACTCTTCTCTAAATTTTTCTCTTTCATTTTACGCTATTGTCCTGGTACACAACATGAGTTTGTTATATTTAGAAAGCAAAAATGTATCTTCTATTAACTGTAAATTCAACTAGCACTCTGTCATTTAGGTGAGCAGCATAGGAGGCTGGCCCCCTGCTAAAGACTGCTGTGTAGCTCATATGCAGGCATGGGTGTGCTCTGTCCATGTAGAAATGGGTTTTAAGCTCTCTTGCAGGAAAAGGTAACAATAAGAGATAATCATCTCAATTGCTTTGCTCTGTTGACATTGTCAAACTAATTTTGAAAAGATGAAACTTTAATAAACCAGGAACAGTATTTTGAAAATGTATTATATTTTAAAATTTTACTTCTTTGTTTTCATTTGGCAGAAAATATTCATCCTTTATTTAAAAACAAAGCAATGAGGAAGAAATCTTAAACTCATAAATCAAGAAATGAACCTACAGTTATTTAGGGGAAATAAATTGAAAGAATATAAACCAGAAAAGTGCAAATTGGTTTTAAAAATACAGGTTAAAATAGCTATCAAATACAGTGCAAGCTCTGTAAGCTGCAGACGGCTTTCTGAATAAAATATGAAGACATGGAGCTCTGTGACTATCTATCTCGGTTAGTTAAAAAGGAAAAGGGAGGAAAAAAAAAACGGTTTAAAGAAAATCTCTAAATAGGGCATATACTATCTGCCCAGGGATAAACAAAGTAGCCAGCGGTGACAGTGTTTGCTTTTCATGTGCTGGAGCCACAAGCAAACAGGAGGCCTCAACGCTGGCAGCTCCTCATTTGCAAATGAAGACGTGAAAGGCAGCGCTAGTGACAGGGCATGCAACAGTTCATATTTGAAGTTTGGCACAGTGAACTGACAGCACCGAGGAGCTGCAGAGGAGGCCTAATCCTTCCTCTCTGCCTTCCAGCAATGATAGGTGGGGAAGGAGGTGGGCTGGGGTTAATAAATATGTGATGAGGCAACGCCGTAGAAGAATGGCACATCTCCTGCACAGGAACTCATCTTCAGTGGTAATTAACTAGGTGACAACACACAATGCACCCTTAACAAAGGCATTCAAGTCATTGCTGGACTTAAGTACAGTTTTAAGCCGCTTATCAGATTTTCATTTCTGAATCTATTCAGCTGTCAGGCTAACATTCTGGCTCTTTATTGAAGCGCACATGGGAATCCAAAACCTTCTAATTTTCTATACAGATTCATTTCAGAATCAATTAGAGCTGGTGGCAGGCTTGTCCCTGTGTGCAAAGGGGATTAGCTGGGCACTTGCTCAGCTACCTCGGGATGTACATTCAACCTTCCATCGTGAATGAGCTTTCTCCCACTTTAGAGGACTCTTCAGCAGTGAACCGCTGTAGACAACAGATGGCAGATAATCACCCGAACAGCCTCCAGTTTTGTCAGGAAAGGAGAAGCGATCATCTTCCTCTCTCTTACAGTAGGTAAGAGACCCCCCAGGCACCCAGAGCATGCTCTGCCTGTGAAATAGGGAAATCTGCAGCGCTCTTTTTCTCTCCCAGCCTTTAAACTGTGTCATCTGTGAGTCCTTGTCGCTGACATCCTGTCAGCAACCACCGCCTCCACCCTAGCTTTGTGCCTTCACAGTCCATATTTTGCCTCACCCAAGTTTTACTGAACTCGTCATCCTCTCTGCGTGCTGCCAAGGTTATCTTCAATATTAATGTTGAAACTGTTACTCTTTCAGAAGAGTTATGTTGCTTGTCAAATGCTAATATGTTTTATATTGGTTATTATACAGAAAAATCATTTTATTTAGTCTAAAAATATTGTCAATAATTACCAAGATAGCCTTCCACAGTGGACACCGTCCACATAAAGATGTATGCTTATTTACCTTTGTTCTCCTCAATGCAATGATCTCCACAAAAAATTCCTATTAATATTTAATTATGATGATTATTTTTTAACGTACCAAGATACTTCATGTAATTTGTTTAAAACAAATAAAATACAAGTTTCCAAAGTGTGCAGCAAATCGTATCTTCCACCATTTAGTGACTTTTCAGTGTCTTTGAGGTTTCTTCTGGCATTTACTGTCATATATTACTATTTTTTAATCTTTGGATCTCAGATGGTATGTATTAACAGATTAACAGATCCCCAGTATTTCCAGTATTTCAACTTAATGTGTGAATTCACTAAAGTTGCCATTTTGCTGTGTGACCTTCTACTTCTACATAACTACACATTATACCTGCACATATATACTTACACTCACATATACATGTACAAATTGTCTTCCTCCACACTATGTACACATGCACACACCACACAGACATTTACATATAAGTACCACATATACACACATTCACATACATATATAAACACATGTGCATGAAGACTCAGCTGCACATGTATATACTACACTATAGATGCACACACTCACACACAAACACTGTACACATATACATTCACTAATTCAAATGCAGGCATTGCTGATGCTGTGCAATCATGCCACTTGCTAGCATCATTCTTCTTCAGTCCTAGTCCTTGACTACTGATAATTTCCTCAAGTCCAAGCTGCTCAGGTTAAGAGACACAGTATTAATTTATGCCAGAACTTACAAAAGTAACATACTTCTAAGTAAACTATTATACAATGTACTCTTATTTTTAAGATTTTTTGTATTACACTCATTTTATAATGTCTTTTAAGCCTAATTTATATGTGTATTTTATCACAGTTTTGCCTATAGACAAGAGACAAATTGGCTAAAGCTTTTATAACAAATTCTTCTTATTTGTGATCTGACTTAAAATTACTTATAAATCAGGATGTTTTAATGTTTTAAAAACAATATCATTCTATACAGTATCACAAGTATAATGCAAGATACCTCTATTGGTGTTATTTGTTTTTTTCCCCAAATCTCTAATAACCTGATATTATCTTGTTTGTGTGAGGAAAGATCTAAGAAGCTTCATACCTAAGTGGTATTCATGCTTTTTCTCCACAAGCATTAATTAGTTTATTACTTGAAAAGTCCAAGTGCCATATTGGTCTATGCATGTCAGTGAGATGCAGGCAAGGGCAACAATGTCATGCATGATACCTATCCAAGAGTACTTTAAGACTTGCTGCCCTGCATGGTGGCACATGCCTTTAGTCCCAGCATTCTGGAGGCAGGTCAAAGAGATCTCTGTGAGTTCTAGGTCAGCCTGGTTTACAAAGTGAATTTCAGAACAGCTGGAGCTAGTACATGGAGAAACTCTGTTTTGTTAAGGAAAAAAAATTCTTGCATATTATAAAATTATAATCTTATTTCCAATATGTAAAAGTAAGAAAAACACATTATTACTGATCAGGTCAATGAATATGCCTCCCTCATTTTCTGAAACACCTAAGGATTAAAGTTCCATTAAAGGACTTATGAATGTTGAGGATCCAGAAAGCTAATATGTGCTTAACACACTTGTTGATTTTTATTGCACACAGAAGTTTGTTCTTAGTAGGTTTCATGACATTTTTTATGTTGATTTCTTTGTTATTTATCACCCAGTAAAGCTTCCCTCATGACTATCTTGGAGAAAATTTGAACTTAGCATTGCCTAATGTGTCAGGATATTTTTACTACTTTGTAGTTCTCCCTGCTAGGCCTTATCGCCTGTGCTCAGTGAGGATGGCTGCTTTCATAGGCGATGTCTCATGGTCCTTTCATGCCTTCCTTTAACTTATTGCAAAGCTAATCACTATGCAATGTTTTTTCCTTCCTCGTGAAATACATACTCCAAGTGGCTGTGAAAACAGTGTTCATGGAAGGGAAATGTTTGGAATATCATTGGTTTGGTGGTTTGACTGGACAGCAAATTAAAATGAAAGAGAAACAATTTAAATGCTGTTCTCATGAACTGTTAAATGAATTCATACACATGATTCACACAAAGTGGAACACTATTCAGTGCAAAAAGACTAAAAGCTGCACGATAAACAACAGAAGAGAAACAGGGATCATTATATTAACTGAGATAATCCAGGCACAGAAAAGCAAGTTTCATATGATTGCTTCACTATGGAATCTCCAAACAACAATTTCATGGAATCTGAATGTAAAGTGGTCTCCAATAGAAGATGAGAACTAAAAAGGTGAGATATGTGTAAAGGTTGCTAGATGAGTCTTAAGTCTTAGAGATCAATGAACAAAGGTTTGGGAATATTGCATCACACAGCAGGATGACTATCGATAAAATAATGCTCACTACATTTGAAGAGCTACCCCAAGAATTCAGAAAGCTAACACTAAAAACAAATGATAAATATTTGAGTAGATAAACATGATTAACTTGATTTAAACATTACACAAGAATACAATTATTGAAACATTACCTATCACCTCATATGCGCAAAACATCAGCTAAACGTTTAAAATTAAGTATGGACTTTACTAAAGCTTTTACCATTTTAACATTTAACAAGGTCAAACCATTTTCCATCAGAAATGATACTTTATTTATCATAATTTTCCCTCCATTTTGGCTTTAACCTCTTAATTTATAAGAAGGCACGGGTCTTGTCACTTCCCCATCTTAGGGGTTCTTACTATAATCACCCTCAGAAGCCCATTCGTGATGTTATAGTTTTTGTTTTTTTTTTAATCACGGCAGGGTTCCTCTGTGTAGCTTTGCTGCCTATCTTGGAACTCACTTTGTAGGCCAGGCTGGCCTTGAACTCACAGAGATCTACCTGTCTCTGCCTCTCAAATGCTTGGATTAAAGGCATGTGCCACCACTGCCTGGTATGTTAGAGCTTTTCTTAATCCTCACCATTTTACAAATTCTTTCAGCTTCTACTAATTATGCTTCTGTCCAAAGACTCACATATTTTGAAACTTTTGCTATTAGAAACGCCGTCATAGTATCAATTCCTGTCTTTATTCATTTTTTTCTGCTGTGGTAAATACCACATCCTGAGTAATTTTGAACACTAGTGGTATAGAAAGATGGTTACTTTAGAAGATGAGAGTTGAAGAACACAGAGCCAGCATCTGATAAAGGTCACACTTGACAAGAGCAAGTGAGCACTTGTAGAAGCAGGCTGCTTGGCTCCACACTCACTGTTATATTAAACCTTGTTCTTGTTAACTTTCTCCTAACTTAGTGATGTGGATTTCCAAAAAGGCTTTTACATATATATTTTTTTCCCAACACCATCCCATTCTCTCCATCATTCCCTCAACTTCATTCATGATGAAACCTTTAACCCTGAAAATTCTTTTGTATTCTTTCATACAATGTGTGTTTTAACATCCCCTTCGATAACCCATCATTTGGGTTAATGTTCTCCAACACCTGTTCATTTCCTCTCATCCCTATCTACTTGTTTTCTCATGACACAAGGCAAGTATCTTTCTCTACAAAATAAAACAACAACAATGTTGCTAAACTTCTTCCCCAGACAGGAAGAGTTGGGAATGTATATATTATATATCAAATCCACATTGGAATTAGAAGACTTTCCAAATAATGAAAATCTAGAATTCACAAATATTCACTGAAATGTCAATGTCAATTTATATTTTGCCTAGGCAACCATCATACTGATCATATACTTTCAGTGCTTTGTGTATCCACTGACAGCCATACGTTGCCTCATTTCTGTATTACCAACTATGCTGCTTCTTCTGTTTTTATTAGTACACAAATAGTAACAAATCTCTTCAAAGCAAACAAACAGCAAAATCTTGAAAACACATGTTTTGCCCAAGACTTTTCTATTTTCCCTTCAAATAGGCAATTATATCATTTTAAAAATTCAAAGCATACCCCTCCTATATCTATTATTTCTTTACTCAAGAGTAGGCAAGCTAGTATTTCTAGGAGCAGGAGCATAAACATTAATTACAAATATGAAATATGAAGTATTATTCAATTCCTGATTACAAGAAACCTACTTACAGAAATTCATCTTAAATTATATTGAATTTGAAAGAAAAAATATTGAAAAATATAGATAATGAACTATTTCTTAACATTAATTTGACAGTCTTAAAAAAGGCCCTTTGCATTTTTAGCTGGAAAATGCATGGTTAAAATGCTCAGAGGAAGTTTGAATTTTGAAATGTTATTTTAGAAGTTTTCTAGTCCCGTATCTACCATGCTAAAGAAAGCAATTAGTCATTAAATATTATTTTCTGTGTTTACACAATTAAGGAAATCTTATTGTCATAATCCTAATAGATTTTTTAATTCTATAAAATAAAGTTTTTTAATTCTATAAAAATAAGCCAGACACATGGCCATGCAATTGAAAATCCTGACTAACAAATTGAAGAATTGTAAGTTTGAGGTCAGGCAGGGCTACTTCACAAGACTTTGTGGAGAAAGGCGGGGGTGGGAGAAGAGGTTGACCAGTCAAAGGAATGGGAAAGAAGGTGCATTGATAAGAGATGGAGGAGGGAGGGACAGAGGGAGAGAAGGACAGGGGGAAAGAGGGAGGGAGGGAGGGATGGAGGGAGGAAGGAAGTATGAAGGAAGTTACTGTTTTATCTTCACCTTTCGCTTTTTTCGCTTCTTTTATGCCAAATAAAACAGTTAACAAATTAGAACACTGGTGAAAGTGAATAATTCACTTCATGTAAGAACTGGAGTCTCCCTATACACTGTGCCTTCTCCCAGAATATAGCTATCATTAGGGCAGAAACCTATTTCATTATTGGTGACCAAAGTATTTGTTCATAACAGATTCATAATAATATTGAGTGAATACCGTTTGTGGAGGAAATATATTTTTTTCATCCCAAAGGAGTTCACAAAAACAATCATCCCTGCACTAACTCTCAAACAATTTTCATCACATCCAAATCCAGGACTCAATAAGGCAGAGATGTGATCAGATGTACCCAAAGGAAAATAGAAGAACTTATTTTAAGAGGGCTTTTAAATGATTTAATTTAAATAAGAAACACTGTTACTTGGTCGTTTGGTATTTAAAAAGCATGTGTTACATGTGTCTTTCAAAATTTAGGAACACAAGTACAATGTGTGCTGAAAATAATACACTTTGTATACATAGAATGAATACATGCCTCTATCTCCCTGTGTTTATTCCTTCTCATTTAAAGCTACTTAATATCCTATTTCTTTCTGTCTATTTCCAGTTTTGACAATGGACATATCAGTTGATGTAATTTTGTTGTCATGGTTGAAGTTATTGTATCACATGAAGTTTGCCTTTATTCTATTCTGAGTTTATTTTGTCTGGTAATCTTCAGAAAATAAAATATTTCAACACAAATTAGCATACGTCATGACTTTGAAAAATGTTTGTAAGAAAATGCTACATTTTTTTTAGTTTAGGGCAAATATGAAACAGCCATCATCTCTTTTACCATTTCTTCCACTTTGTGATGTGGACAATGGACAAAAACTTTTAGCTCTGGTAGTCGAAAATATGATTGAGAGATTGTGTCCTTCTTTGGCATCCTCAACTCCCATACAAAGTAGCTAATTTCCTTTTGTTATTGATATTCTAAGTGATATAATTTTTAAGTGAGATTCATTTATGCTTTCAGATTTTAGCTCATAGTGAGTCAAACTTCTTTGCTTTATCAACTAAAGAAATTTTTATAGAACGACACATAAGGAAAATAACATACTAATTTTTAGCAGAGGAATTACAGTTGAGTTCTGCAGAGATTTAGGGCACAGAGCACAGATCTGTTGGGGTTTCCTGCTGTCCCTGGACAGCCAGGACATGAACACAAGATTCCTTTCCCAAGCCATCTGGCTAATGTTGGATAGAATCTGCTCTGTGAGTCCTCAGCCTAGAACATATTGTTACCACTAACATTACCATTTACTTGCATGTATTAATTTAATGATAACAGCAGATTCTTTGCTACACAAGATTTTGGATAGTTCATATATGATACTGTAGTGCTATTCATTTCTGACTTAACAATGCAGATTTTTGTGTAATGAACATTAAATGATCATTCATCTGATTTTCAAATTCAATTGTTTTCACAACATATTTTTTTCTAGCACTAGTACTCCACTTCCTATTTTCATGTCACTTAGAAATACACTTTCCAAAATTGGAATGGAGAAAGAAGGGACCAAATGGCCAAGTAAAAAAAAAAAGGATATATAATCTCATATTATTTTATTTTGGATATCTAATGACTTACAGAGTCTAAGGATTTGTTAGAAGGTATGTTTTAATATTTGAAATAACTGAGTGCTTAGACAACCAGCCATTAAATAATGCTCGGAGCATCATCACTTGAGTGTAGACAAGGGTAGATGCTTTATCCTGTGTGTGGACACCATGAATTCCCTGGGCTATTTATCAACACTCATAACTAGGATGAAGCCCTCTAGCTACCATATGTTCCAACGTGCTGATTACAGAGTTTGTTCTAATAATTACTCTCCAGAGGGCAGAAAGTTGACTATTGTTTTTTACCATTTACCTAGGGGTCCTACACTCCAAATGAGGTCATCATAACTGCACAAGTACTGTATGAAGAAAGAAAAAAAAAACAATCCAAACACTTTGTCCTAGTTTTTTCTTTTTTCAGTATCATACTCTTTCTCCATACATTTAAAACCCTAAAATGTATCAGTGCTGCAATGATTAATCTGCACTATTATATTCGAAATCCATCTAGTAACGTTAATTCTAGTTTAATTTTTAAAAATTTGAGTATAGTATTGAAGTTTAATTTATTTAACATTTGTCTTCAGAATATATCAGGCTCAATGAAAAGCTGTTTCCTGAATGACTTCATCAGATACCTACTCAATTGCAAATGGACACGGAAACTATCAAAGACATCATAGTTTAATAGACTAGGTACTAAAATTTGGGTGACTTTAATATCCTAGAAATGCTGGAAGTATCATATTATACACAGAAATAACTTAACTCTCTCAATATTGTCTTATAATTCCTAGTGTCTCCTATATGAATTTTCTTGTGGTTTTGACAGTTGTATTTTCTCTGAACTCTTCTAAATCGTGATTATATCCACTCTTCCTACACAATAATTACATAAGACACAACCAAATGAAAAGCCAAATTTTCACTCTGTCTAAAATAAGATCTATAGTGTTTCCATAATGAAATCATTTCAGAGGGATATGATGTAGCCCATTGAAATAGAACTATAAAAATTAGTGCAAATGGAGAGGTAGGTAAGAAACTAAGCAGCCATACCTGAGAAGGTAGACTATAACCTCATAGATGCATGTTTCCTTTTAACTCTTCATATACCGGCATTTAATTAATAACATTACTTTACTAATAAATTTAATTTTATTCTCCAAGTGAAATTGGAATCTTTCTACTACTATGCAGAGATATGGCAGCATCCCCTAAATTTCTCATTTTCATATCATATGACACAGCAATCTCACTTATGAGCAGTATGCATGTATATGTCCATTCCAGGGTCATAAAATGGTTACATTGGCATTTTTTGTTATAACTTGGCAAAGAATGTTCAACAATAACATAGTGGATAACTGTGTTACAACCATACAATGGACTATTTATGTCAAATGAACTTGTATCTGGCCTTATACTATATAATGGCAAGAATGAATCTACAACCATGTTGAGGGAAATATTAAAGAATACATTATGTTATTTAGGGCTTTATTAAAGTCAGAGTCAAGAAAAATTTTAAAAAATATGCAAATTATAAAATCAATATATTATTACATAGCACCATATGTCTGGTTATGAGAAATTTTTGAAATAATGATATTCTAATATGGAAGGATAAACATATAATTAAAGGGTGTTTTAAGCACAAATAAATAAAAGTAATCCCATTACATGAATCTCCATTCATGTATGCCCTTTATAAGTCATAATTAGATTTAAAATTGTACTGCAAATAAGAATGATGGAAGTATTTAGTACATCAATGTATATAGTTTTCTGTGTCAAAAATATTCAGATAAGGGCTGGAGAGATGGCTCAGTGGTTAAGAGCACCGACTGCTCTTCCAGAGGTCCTGAGTTCAATTCCCAGCAACCACATGGTGGCTCACAACCACTTGTAATGAGACCTGGTGCCCTCTTCTGGCCTGCAAGGACACATGCAGGCACAATACTGTATACACAATAAATAAATAAATATTTAAAAAAAATATTCAGATGAATATATTTTTTCTATGCATTCATTTAGTATTTCTTTGTAACTCCTTATTTTATAAAGCTCTTTAAAAATCAGTAGCAGATATTGACTTATCTTTCATTATAAGCATGTTGTAAGTTTGTCGATGAAGAACTCTTGAGTGTCTGGATGATTGTATTTGAACAGCTTTCCCCTTGATTATCTAAGTCTTCCATACTGGTGTTTTTTTCCTCAATGTTACATGAGATATTTTGAACTGAGTAAAAGGGTTTATTTATAAAAAGTTAAGTGCATGATTTTCCCTCCTATACATGCATTGTTATATGATCAAATAAATGTAGAAATAATAAAAGTAGCATCTTTCATCTGTTAGGTTTCATGCTCTATTTTTGGAAGTTAACACAGCTTGCAGTTTAAGTAGTTTTTCCGCAGTAATCATGCAGGGAATTATAATACTATCACTTTTTTTCATTTCCCTGCATTCATGCAGTCTGTAGCAATTCAATACCCATTTCAAAGATGCAGCCAGCCGTTTTTCACCATCTCACTGGCTGAGCAATATTCTTGTTCTCTTTCAAGATCCATTTCTTTAAGGAACACATCCCAGGAACCGTTTCCCAGATATAATCATTAGTATTGCAGTACATTATTTCACTCTAGCCTGTGGGGAGGATTTTCATGCTTCAGCACAGTCTAATATTTAAATTGAAAATAAAACTTTTAAAGCTGGAAGGAACTAGGGAAGCTTGGTGGATTGTGACCACCATTTTGAACTAGATACTCTGACAGAATGCCCTATTTCTTCTTTTCAAGCTTCATTTTCCATTAAAATATAATCTGAGCAATTCAAATGTGAACTGAATCTCATACTTCTCAGAATTCCAGATCGTCTTTGTAGCTTCTACTTACTTCAAAGACCCAGACATGCAATGAAGCTTTCTCCCCACGGTTAGCACAGCAAGGTATTTATGATAAGAACTCTTCAAGTTGCATAGTTAACGTGAAGTGCCACGCCATGTTGATCTGGACCTGAACACGTAGCAAAAGGAGGAACAACTGACAAGTACAGTACTGAGTATCATTGCAATCTATATCTCAGAGCTGTAAATTAGCATGAAAAAGCATTATTAATGAGAAGATCAGGTGTTGTCTCATCCAATAGAAAGAATTGCACCAAGGCTGCATGCTTCTATTTCTGAATTTTCTGAGTTTGTTTTTGCTATACATGGAAAATTAATAGAATAAGAGACAAATATGCTGCTAAAGGGAATAATATCAATATAATATGTCACTTTGAAATACATAGGATGAATTTGTCTCCAACTTTTTTTTTTATTTTGTAAGCTCCCCCCCCCCACTGGACCTCATGGAAATACGAGGGTTTTCGTTCTGCAAACCACATAGTTTTCAGTGGGATTTGAGTGATCACTCCTAAAACTGCTTAGTGCTCTTTAAAACAAATAAATTAGAAGTTGGTTTGCAACAATATTTTTCCGTTGATTTCTGCCTGTGGGTAAACCAATGTTTTTCGTAAAACGTAAAGGAGGACCTTGAGTAAATCAAGAGCTATCTCCAATTGATAACCACTTGCAAATGAAAATTTAGTTTTCTTAAAGGGAGTACCACTGGGTAAACAATCACGCTTTCTTTCTAACATAATATTTTTTTATTGATTCTTTGGGAATTTCACATTACGTACCCCAATCACACTCACTTTCCAGTCCTTCGATGTCTGCCCTCCCCCACCCTTGTGACCACCCACAAAAAAATAAGAGTAATTAAAAATAGGTAAGTCCAGTTTGTGCTATCTTTATGGTCACTGGAGCATGGTCCAACTCTCAGTGGCCTGCTCCTTAAAAAGAACTGAGTCCTTTTCCTCTGGCACCCCCACCGGAAGCCATCAATTGTGGAGAGCTACACGTCTGCATACTTATCAAACATTTTAACAGTTGTCTTTGATGTCTTCCTGTTTAGGCTGCTACTCTGAGGGATAGAGTGTGGAGTAAGGAAGGGCTTGTCACAGAAGTCTTTCCTGTTTGTCTCTCAACTTTGCATCTGAAGTCATCATCCATATCGCTGCAAGAAGAGCTAGCTTTCTTGCTCTTTACAGTCAACAGGAGCATGGATCATGGGCTTCCAACTGGATTCTGTTGACTGCCCCTAGCTGCCTCAGGACCACAGATCCAGATAAGGCAGCGCAGACTGTGGACATCATCCTGGCCCCAGGTGACTACACAGGCCACTCACATCAGCTTGCCCCTCAGCAGCAGCACTCATGGCCATCAACTTGACTTCAGGCCAAGCGCAGACTAGGAAGATCTGAATGGTCTGAGGTAGTAACAAAGGCCCCAGATATCAACCCATACTCTAGATACATCAGAATTATTGACTCACACATGGCCATCAGTGGCAGCATGGAACAAAGACATGGCCCATGCAGCTACATGGGCCACTCACTTCAACATGGCCCCTGCCCTGCAGCACAGCTCTCAGGTATCAACTTCGCTTCATGTGGCAGCACTGACCACTGATGTCTGTATGGCCTTGATTGGTAACACATGCTACAGATGTCAACACAGGGCCACCTGGCTGTATCAGGACCACCAACTCACTCATGACCCTCTCGGGCAGGAGGGACCACGGGCCTCAATATGCCCTCAGGTAGCTACACAGGCCATTCACATCAATATGGCCTCACAAAGCAGCAAGTCCCAAGGACATCAAGAAAAATTGAGTCAGTAACAGACTGTGTACATCCACATGGAGATTGGACTTCATCACAGCCTGGGACAGCAGCATGGATCATAGACAACAACATGGCCTCCAGTGACAGGAGGATCATGAGGAGGTCCAATCCAGAGAGTGAACCATTCCTCATCTTGGGCCTCCTAAAGCTGGGGTGATGCGACAGCTGTGTTTGGGGCTGAGTCTGCTTCTGTGTAAGCTCCACCTTGCTGACCTTACTGGGCAACTACATGTTCCACTGACAACCTCAGCCCTCTCTCACATCTGTCACCGCCATCACTTCTCGAGTTCTTCCTCTCCCTAGAGTGCATGCACCACTCTGTTTGTCTATCTTTCCCACCTCTCCATAACATATTTGTTCTTAATAGTGCAGTCCAGATGGCTTTCTGGCTTCTGCCACACTCCCTGCAAATGTCTGGCATGGTCTGGGTGGCTTCACTAATGTACTCTTAAAGGTAGACTGCAGGCCTAGCAGTAGATAGCCAACAGCAAACCATTTCAATGGTACCTTTGGTGGTTCCTTGTCTCATACTATCATGTGAGGGCTTTTATTTTTTGGGGGGTAAACTATATTTTTACTTTATTTATATATTTTTAATTTTTTTCTCTCCTTTTTTTAAACATTACAGATTCTTTGTGTATATATTTTGGCTACCAATGTTGTGTTTTTTAGGTGGTTCCTAGTGTGCAAACCAGTCGGTCTTTACATCTTTATCTGTTTCTTGTGCCTTCTGTTGACCTCTTCTCCTTGGGTTTGTTTGTTTTGTCCTAGTCCTATATGTTTGTTTTTTATTTTACCTTATTATGTTTTATTTATCCATAGAAGCTTGTTTGCTTTCTTATAAGAGACAGAAGGGGGAAGGATTGGAATGGAGAGGCAACGGGGAGAAACTGGGAGGAACAGAAGGAGTGGAAATGGAATCAGAATTTATTATTTGAGGGAAAGAAAAACTTTTCAATAAAAGGAAACTTTTCTCATTCTTGTTAAAATGACACTAAACAATAAAATAATATATTTTTTAGTTATATGAGCAGGAAAAAAGAGATATATAAAGGGTTCACATTCCTATTATACTGTTAACTATGAGATTAGTCTCCCAATCTTGACACATTTATGTACATTCTGATTTATGCGTTTGTTTACCTGGAGAGGGAAAATCAGTTATGTACGGACTACATTTTCTATTTGGCATTTTTTTTACAAAACATTAATTCCTCTACATTAAAGTTAAGCTTTTGAGATCTAGTCCATAAGTATAAGAATGTTTGAGTCTGTTCATTTGCAACTTATAGTCAACATCAGAAATGGGGTCAGTTGTTAAATAAAGATAGTCCATTCAGAGAGGAAGGGCTAGGTCTGCATGCCCACACTACATCTCTGAAGGGAGAAGATTGCACAGATATTATTTTCTGGTTAGAATAGTCAGCATTTTTTTCAGATGACCTCCCAGATTTTGAAAACTACGTACTGAAATAATCTTCAAAGGACTTCAAAATTTAGTTTTCTGTCATGTGTGTGGTATTTACTGTATAGAGATTATAAATGTGATTTTCCTTGAACTTGTTTTAGAAAGCAGAATTAGCTATATAAAAGGATGATTAGAAAAATTAATATTGTTTGCTTCCCTCCTCCCCACAGTGGTAAGGATTGAAATTGGAGCCTCCTATATGCTCGACAAGTGGGAGAACTTTATCTAAATTTCCCAGGCTGGCTTTGAACTCTCTATGTAGAACACAATGTCTTATAATTCAAGATACTGTCGCCGTATAAGCCCATGTATTACCACACTGGAAAACATATTTAAATGCAAATTCTCAAATTCTCCACGAACCTATAAATCCTTTTTTTTGTTTATACTGTTATATAGATTTCAATATCCATTATTTCTTTGTCAGTGTATTTGGAAGGATGATTCAACAGTCTTAGAATATATGATTTTTCTCAGGGAAGTTAATCTTACAGTTGGTGTCATTTAATGAAGTTTCATTTTACTAAGGTTGAAAACAAAATGATTTTCCCCATTTATTTCTATGTAGAAACTTAATATAACATGAATTTTAAGAGCTATTTTCCAATGCTTGAGACTTTTTTTGTTCTTGAACTATTGACTTAAATCTGAGGTATTTGCAAGGAAGCTTTAAAATTTGTCAAACAAGAAGGCTGTTTCAAACAAATTCTACTAGTTTGCTTGATAAAATTGCCTTGATTTAATATGAATGGAAAATTCATAGATAATTAATCTAATAGTGTTTTTCTCTTCTATTTTGTCAAAAACAACTAATCTAAGTCACTTAAAGCCATCATTGTGATAAAACTTCAGTAAGTGCCATTTCAATCATTGATAGTGAGCTTATTTTTAGAACGTTTGTAAAACTATCTCTACTTAATCAATTTCTGTGTCATTGTTCCTTTAAAAATAAAAGAAAGTTTGTTGTATTAAAATATCAGAAAAACAGTATTTCTGTATTTGGAACTACAATTGTGGTTTTGAATAAATCTTATCAGGATCCCCAGGTTTCAGAGACCATCTCTCTTACCAAGCTGTAATGTATCTTAGCACATTGCTGAGCTCCTACCCAATAGGATGACTAAATACAGGTTTCTATCACCATATCACATTCTCCCTCAATTAAGATATGCTATACCTTGTTGCTAGAGGCCTTCACATGTTAGAATGAGCACATGCAGTGGTGTACATGTGTACAACACAAGCATCATGTAGTCCTGGTTTATGCCTGTAATTATGTCACAACTAATATTAATACTGTTAGTATTTGAAGTGTCTGTGTTTGAACTATGTACTCTTTTTGCCCTAATTAATATAATAAGGTCCAAACAGACAGATATTTATATATATAATTGTATTTGTGATCAAGCAAATATAAATATACAAACATAAACATACAAAAAAAAATTAAGAGGCCTTAATGTCAAGGAAAAAACAAGGACTCTAGTTTCAAAGAACTCAGGTTAAATACTACCTTGACATACCATGACTGCAGTGCATTGGCTCAAATACTTTCTATGGTAGTCAACTTTTTTGTCAATAAAATGGGTCCTGAAATCTCTGCTTGAAAGTTTGATTATGAGGATTAATTCAGAAAGATGTCAATCATAAAATAATGTTGCTTCCATTATTTTAATACCATTGTGTAAGAAGATAAAACATTGGACACAACACTTTAGACTATTTATAGCACTGAGCAATATTCAACAGCTTAAGTGAAAACAAGACTTACTGCTTTGGTAGAATCCATTCTGAGGTTAAATTAGCAATTGCTCTACTTATCACAGCAAGGAATCCATTTTGCTAAAAATAACAGAAAGAAACATGGTGTATCCAAAAAAACTATATACTGGTTCACTTGAAACAAAAGGATTTGAAAAGTCTGCATAGCATAAGCCTGCTAATTCCATTCATGCTTTTCAGAGATCATTATTTTTCCTTACTTTTAACCAAAGTCTTGCAGTTTCCTTAAGAATAAGCTGTCGTTCTTGACACACATCCTCCTGTATCGTCAGCAATAATTTTTAAAGAAAAAATATTATCTTTAATACAGAAATTTCTTCTTGGTAGTTATAAGCATTAAAATACAGATAATTTTTATTTAGTAAAAATATATATGAAGCATATAAAACAAATCAAATTCTCACAGAAAAAAATAAGATTTCATTTCTTTGTGTGTGTGTGTGTGTGTGTGTGTGTGTGTGTGCTTAAATTTGTATGAATGTGTGCATGTGTGTGTATGTGTGTGTACTTGTGTGGTTTGTGTCTTGAGTGGATGGGTGTGTTTGCTCATATATGTACAAATAAGTTGCATATGTCGCAGCCTAGAGGGAGAGGATTGTTGTCGCCCTCCTGAAGCAGGAATCTTAGAAGTTCTTATTAATAAAATCAAACCGGAGGCCAGTTATTGGGGTGAATGCTGGAAGATCAGAGAAGCAGAAGCCACAGCTACCTCACCTTGCCATGACCTCAGGATCCATCTGTCTCCAGGGCAGAGACTACAGAACTGCAAAAAGCCCGCATTTACATGTGTGCTGAATATCTGAATTCTATTCCTCACAATTTTTTTTTCTTTTTGAGACAGGGTTTCTCCATGTGTTTTTGGTGCCTGTCCTGGATCTTGCTGTGTAGACCAGGGTGGCCTCTAACTCACAGAGATCTACCTGCCTCTGCCTCCCGAGTGCTGGAATTAAAGGTGTGCACCACTGCCGCCGGCTATTCCTCACATTTTTATAGCAAATATTTTACTAACTGAACCATCTCCCCAGCTACAAATTAATATTTGATCTCAAAATATTCTCAAAATTGACTAACTTTCTGAAATGAATATGAATGAATAGTCACAATAAATACATGTAGTTAGACATATATGTGTTGTATATGAGTCCCCATTTCACCCATAAATATTTGTGGAAAATGAGTGTTTAACCATGTGGACACCAATGCCTTCAGAGACATTGCCACATTGCATGTCTTATTTTTTTCACATATTTTATTGATTTATCTTTTAAGCTGTAGATTTGATATTAGTCTCATTACAAAGTTTATAATAAACCATTTTCGCAGACCCACAGCTATGAAAATACAAAATTATTTTTAAGGAATAAAGCATTCTTGAGTGGATGAACCTGTGACTCAGGGAAAATTTGAGGATTAAGAATAGAAGTTTGCACATTTTGTACCTTTTAGCCACATTGACATCCCAAGACCATAAGATTTTGTAGCATCATCAAGAATGGATAAGGAACAAAACAGATACAAGTCTAACAGGGTAGAAAAACACTGATATGTATGAATGAAGAAGGAAGATTTAACATGAAAAAATCCAATGTGCTGGGCATGCAATGTCTGGTTGAGCCCATGGAGAATTTAAAGTCTTCACACCATAGATAAATGGGGAACATGATCAAAAATTGATAAGCAGCTGGCATTTCTTGAACCAGTCTTAAAACAGTTTCTAAGCTGAGTGGTGGTGCTGCACACCTTTAATCCCAGCACTCGGGAGGCAGAGGCAGGTGGATCTCTGTGAGTTCAAGGCCAGCCTGGGTTACAGAGTGACTCCCAGAAAAGGGTCAAAGCTACAGAGAGAAACCCTGTCTCAAAAAACCAAAAACAAACAAACGAACAAACAAACAAAAAAAAAACAGTTTCCAGCACAAAACTTAGAAAACATACTCATATATGAAAATGGCAGTGGTTTGTCCGCTAAAAACATGGATGTCTCCTCAGGTCAGTAGAAAGTTGCGTGTAATAAACACAGTGGTAGAAATACAGACGGATGAGTGCTATTGTGTAAAGAGTATAATAGACATAGCAGAGCCTTCATTTTGCATCCAGGATCCCTCATATATTCCCACAACTATGATTTGTGTATTATCATATAATATCAAGCAAGCGGAGATTAAGTATTGTGAAACACAGCAAGAAATTGTCTCCAACAAAAAGATTTGTCTTTGCAAACAACCTAAACTTTTGTGAAACTTTCCTTGTTAAAAAAAGGCATTCTCCCCATTCTTACCTCATTGTAGTTTTTTGCCTGAACAAAAAGGCTAGATAAAGCA
Organism: Peromyscus californicus insignis; assembly: GCF_007827085.1. Lineage (NCBI taxonomy): Eukaryota > Metazoa > Chordata > Mammalia > Rodentia > Cricetidae > Peromyscus > Peromyscus californicus. Next base: position 118,820,787 of record NW_026294573.1, read on the forward strand.
TCCACAGTGCCCAGGATTTAAACAAAATCACTTGCAAACACCATGGCCGAGACGCAGCACAGGAGAGCGTGTTAGTGTTCTACTACTAGATAAGGCACAGTCTTAAAAACAGGCTTGCCGAATGGTAGAGAGAGGAAGCCAAGGAAAACAAGGGGACAAGCAAGAGTCCACAGCTTGAAATACAGAATCAGCTATGAAAAAGATATGGTGTGTATATTTGTGCTGTTACTAGAAAAAATGTAAAATAGTAATAACAAGGGCTCTAATTAAATGGGTACATAATATGAATGAACACAGAGAAAAAGCCACTAAAAGTAAGAATAAAATGCTAGAATTTTTTAATTAATAGCTTAACTAAAGAACAGCTGATAGGAGGACTGACCAGATGGCTCAGTAGGTAAAGATGACTACTGTCAAAACTGAAGACCAGAACTCAATACCAGAGACCCACAATGAGGAAGGAATAGACTCTTGCAAGATGCCTTGGGATTTCCACATTCATGGGATGGCTGACACAGAAAGACACAGGCACACACACACATGCCCACACTAAATAAACAAATGTAATAAAATATTATTTTGGATGACTCCTTTATTAGAACTGACATAAATATAGGACTAGGATTCTGTGTCCTTCATGGGAGATCAGTGGGACTTTACAAACTCAAATGCCAAGAGAAAAGCAAGTGTGACAAAATGGAAAGAGCAGAATGGAGGAAAAAAGAACAATGGATGCTGTAATCAGTGAACCACATTTCTAGTGAGAATGCCGGGAAGAGAAGAACGCTATGCAAGGAACAAGAAATACACCTGCTAAAATTTTTCCCAATGTGACAACAAGAAGTAACAGTTACGAAAATTTCAGAGACTATCAAATGACTGATTCTAAAAGTGAAGAAATTCAAGCATTTAAGTTAAATAATGAGAAGCAAAATGACAAAATCATATTGTAAGAAAATAAAACATAAGTAATGTGATGATGCTTAAGTTTCTTGAATACATTAAATTATTAAGAGCAATAATCCCTGAACACTTCAACAATTTTTTATGTTGTGTTTTATTTTTAATTTCAAAAAGGCTTTTATTAGATTTCACAAGAAAAAGCTAATGTCATGTAAGCGGTAATCCTCAACAGTTACCCAGAGGAGAAAAACAGGAGGAGGATGAGGGGGAGGAAGAGAAGGCAGAGCAGAGGGAGGAGAGAAGCCATGCCTTTTAAGCTGGCATGGAAGTCAGATACATGACTGACAAGCAGCTGCATGTGGGGACTGAGACTTTAGAGAGAGAGTAAGGAAACCCAGGAAGTTGGGTAAAAAGCCTAAAGAGTCCAGGAAAGCATGCTGTTTATATAAGTTTAGTATAATTTCTGTAATATTCTGACTGTTCCATCATCATCCAAGTACCAAAGTCACAGTTTTTCCTAACACCTTTACAAACACCCAAGGCATCATTCTGCTCTATGAAAATAACTCTTTTTCTGGGGTATTTTCATAACTAATATTGAGATACTGGCAAAGTTGCAATGTCCACATTACATCAAGAATCTTGTGTGTGTTTGGGATGGATGGTTGGATGGTGTCATTAAGAAAATTATGAATAGTTTCAGGGAAAATTGACTCTTGGATTTACATGATTTGACAAAGAGGAGAAGGGTGCAAAGTTAGCAAACTTGCACTTGAGATGGGAAACAATTTTCATCTGATCTAGTTTAGATAACGTGGAGGAGCTCCTAGGGGTGCATCATATGCTAAATATGGAAAAAGCAGGAGAAGCAAGAGAAAGAGAAAGTGTGTGTGTGTGTGTGTGTGTGTGTGAGAGAGAGAGAGAGAGAGAGAGAGAGAGAGAGAGAGAGAGAGAGAGAGAGAGAGAGAGAGAGAGAGAGAGAGAGAATTATCTTTCTTTGGTGGTTTGAATGAGAAATATCCCTCACAGGCTTGGCCTTATGTTTCCTAGATGCTGGTGCTGTTTGGGAAGGTTTAGCTGGTACAGCTTTACAGGAGGAAGAATGTCACTTGGGGTAGGCTTTAAGATTAAAAGTTTCATACCACTTCTAGTTCATTTCTGTTTCAGCTTGCATTTGAAAATAGGAATCTCATCTTCCTTTCCCTCATTGCAAACCTGCTGCTTTCTGCGATACTTCTCACCATGTTGAACTCTTAATTTTCTGGGACTATTAGCCAAATAAACTCTTCTGCGTTTATATAAGCTGTGTTAGTCATGCATTTTATCACAGCAACAAAAACTGACTAATGCACCCCAAAAGAATTCACAGTAAAGAATTTAGCAGGAGCCTTTTGAGATATCTAATATTTTATGAAGGAGGCCTGCTGTGATGTATTATTTCTTAAACTTTTCCATAGTTATTACATTTGTGTTACAAATATTTATTGAATACCAAGTATGATGTCCATTGCCCCAAAATAAAATAACAATAAAGTTCCCCAAACAATTGCCCCTATTTTCCTGTGTTGATGCATGCAATGTTTAAGAATTAGTAAAATTATTGCCAACTCTACCAGATTTTAATATATAAAACATAGAAAGGTAATGTGTATGAATCAAACTAATAACATTTTATGCACTGTTAATTATCCAAACATATTTGAAATCTGCATGAATAGAATAATATTGCATTGGCTTTCATTTGTATTCATATTATGGTACAATTCTTAAGTGTCAAAAGCACAATCTTAAAACTTTTCCCTTCTACTGCTATGTCTGTATCTATGAGTTCATTTGGGTATCTTCCTGTTCAAATATGTAGGGTATTTTCAACAAATTAAATTTTGCAAAAATTAAATTTATGTCACAATTTTGACTTATTCATTGCAATAATACAGATAAAAAACTTAATCCAAATCACTCAAGACATGTTTTACTGTGAATCAAAAATCGCCAACATGCACATCTGTTATGGAAGCTATATAAACAATCTTAGCTCTGGGGTTACAAATATTTCTTCCCTAGTAGACTCTATGCTGTTCAATATGTATTTTAACTAACCTTTCTAGTAATACTTAACCAATACTTACTGGCATGTTTTTTAAGCAATTTAGTGGGTGTGCGATATAACAAGGTTTACATGTGGACCTGACAATACACATTATAAATAGATGAAAGATTTCAGTGAGATTAAGACTATACAAAAATATTTTATGCTGCTTTCAAACAATTTAATAAAGGAAAATTTTCCAAAAATTAATAGTCCTTAAATTCAGGTTTTTCTAATGCCTTTTCTCATTTCTGATAAAATGTAATGACATTATGTTTTTATTAAATTAAAATAATAAAAATATTTAAGTGCTGGGGAGATTGCTTAGTTGGTAAAGAACTTGCTGCACATACCATAAGCTGTATAAAGGCCAGATGTGGCCAGGCACACCAACCATTACACAGTTGGAAAGGCAGAGACAAAAGGTTCCATGGGGCTCACTCTCTAGTCAGCCTAGGTGAGATTTTTGACCCCTGTCAAAAAATTAGGTGGGAAGCAATCGAGCTAGATATGCAGTGTTGACTTCTGTCCTACACACACACACACACACACACACACACACACACACACACAAACACACACATACACACACACACACAAACACACACACGGAACAGAGTAAGTAAAATAAATAAATAAAATTAGTGTGGAAACACTTATGTCCATAGTGATAGGTATAAGGATGTCTGGAAGTGTCTTTTCTAGAAAATTGTCTTTAAAAATCTGATGACAAAAACACCAACACTTTCAGCACCCCGTTTTTCTAGGGTGCTGTAGAAAGCTTCAAAGGGAAAGGATTTGTTGTTGTATTACATTATACATTTTATTATTACATTATAAAATATGTATGTAGAGCAATAACAAGTAAAATTTACTTTTATAAAATGGGCAAGTGGTAATTTAAATTATGTTGCTATTTATAAATTCAATGAAAAAATGATACACTTAATTTATTTTTAAATTGGTTTGTCAAATTGTGATTTTGTGTGTGAATCTTATAAAATGCTATAATTTTGCATTGAAACCCCAACAAGTTACCATCTATAAAATGTAATAATAAAAGGAAAAGAAGCATGATAGATTTTTTAAGACAAACAGAATTTAACATATATAAAAAAATCTTCCTGATAGTCAATAAAAATGGACTGTGCTGAGAGCATCTGGTACTTCAGTCTCCATCCCATTCTCCAGTACCCAGAATGAACCAATTGCCACCCCCAATGACTTTACACTTTTTTCATTATTGTGATGTTTTTGTCACATCACAAAATATTACTTGCTTATTATTCATATATTTGAAGCTACACAATAAGTACTCGACCACTGCACAATTGTTTAAAAAGCCATGTAGTCAATAAAAACTTGCATTCATGCGTTAAGATGTCTTTTTCTGTATGTTATTGGGTAAGTAGAAATTTTATTTAATTTAGCCTTGAACACTTGTTGCCACCATAAATAACAATTTCACCACGGTCTGAGAATTCTGGTGAGAAAATACCTTCTGATAGTGCAAGCACTCCTATTTGCTTCCAGATATCCTGGACCCTCTATAATAGAGAGACTGTGTTAACCATTTATGGTTTTACATTGCTTCTGTCAGATGTTTGGTCACAGTACACAAGAACTGTGATGAATTCAATTTAGTTACTACTGGTTGTTAAAGTGATTAAGTGTAGCCATGGCATCAAATTGTATCTAATCAGCATATGAACGTTTTAAGTCTGGTTTTACCATTTTGAGTGACCTTTTGGATGCAATCCAATCAAAAGAAAGGTTTGTAGAATAATACCTGCTACTTGTCCTATGTCTGAACCTTGTTATCGTCTTGTTTCTACTCCAAATACTTCAATACATTGATTTAAAATAGGAACACATTATATAAAGTGACACTTAGCCATAAAGTTAACCAGGAGTAATGTAGCAATGTCAAAATTCTTGCCAAAGTTCTTAAGTGTTTTCACCATCTAAATCTTAGAAAAGTTCTGTAAAATATCTTGATGGTCAAAATGTGATCTCAGTATTATTCCATTAGGACTTTGGTCAGAAATTACTTTAACCACAACCCCTAACTCTCGCAATCCAGCTAGGTGTGAACAACCAAGTTTAAAAAAAGAAAAAGTGCTAAGGTGCTGTTATTTGGAGAATAATTTTGAAAGTATAAGAATGTACTTTTCTTAGATCTGGAAGTGAAAGGGAGAAAATTGGATAGGCACCTGTCAGCAAGATTTTCTGTTATTTCAGGAACTTTTGCCCACGATGAGCTGCAACAAATAAAATAGCAAATTAACGTCAACCTTATATCTAGTTTTGTTGTTTGCTACTGACTCTAAACCAAAATGCTATTAATAGTAAGTCATGACTTTTAAATAAATGTAGGCATGTTATTCAATTTATAATATATAAGCAACCTAATAAATTATTAACATAACACCCTAAGGCAGCTTCATCATCATTACTTTCACTTGCAACACTATCAATTAGTTACAAATGGAAATCAGAAATACTTTAAGTAAATTAGGCACAAATTACTTTGAATGCTTACTGATTTTCTGCTCTGACATACAGAGATTTAATGAACTATTCAATAAAGAAGTATCTCAGCCTCATGTTTTATTGCTCCCATAATGAGCAGGATTTATACAAAGCATATGGTGTAAGAACTACATTTCCAACACTCTTAAAAGTAGCTTAATCTGTATGTACTAGCTCGTTTACATAAGTTCATAACAGGAAAGGAATACTCAGTCACTCTAGTCTACTGCGGACCCCTAGATTGAGAATAAGTAAGTGGTCATCAGCTTTCTAAAGGATTAAGAAGAATGTGTTTTTAAAGTCATATCCAATATGAAAGTGTGTGTTATTTTCTGTATTGGGTGCTTCGTTGTACATAACCAACTTTTAAAAAACCTCTGCCCTCTTCCTGATGAATAACACTTTTTTATTTTTAAATGGGATGTTATTTTCTATTCCTCATGAAAAAATACAAATTCTTTAACAAATCTGTTGTCTTGAGATATGTGCTATGTCAGTATGTGTTAATCTTATGACTTTACTTCAGTTCCCTTGGGAGTTTATTCAACTTTCACTTGGTGGGAAGTAGGAATATTGTCAGAGTATGTGCTATGCTACTAGTAACCTACCTTTACTGGCCCTGAAATGCACCTGCACACACGGCACCAGTCACTCTAAGTAAGAACAAATGTCTGGCATTCCAGATACTTGTTCTAATTCATCACTTCAAATAATATGAGTATGAAACTAATTTATAAAAGAATATGTCAGGTTAAAGTATGTGATTTTCCTCAGTTTGGCTATGATTATCTACCAAATGAGCACCATGTGTTTATGGTCTTTAAAGACATAGTTAAAATATTTACACTCAAGTAAAATTATTTGTTTGATTATCTTCTATAACAAATTGAACAACATCTCCCTCAAATAAGTATGCACCCCAACTTAAGAATGTTGAATTATTTCAAAAGTCGATCTTTGAAGAAATAGCTAAATGGATAATTAAGGATTTAACCCATCATTGTGGCATATTCCTATAACTCTGATGCTAGGAAGGACAACCATAAATTCAAAGCCATCCTAGGCTACATAATGAATTCTTTGTCATTCTAGGCTATATAGTAAGTATTAAGACATTGACTCAACTAATTTATTACCATATGGAAATAGGTGAAATGAAAGTTAACTTATTTAATGTGAATTATTAAATGTTTAAGATAGGAACGGTGCTTCATAACTTGGTTTTAACATTTGAAAGTCGGACTTAGTTATATTTTTCATTGAGGACTAAATTAGAACAATTTATAAAACTGTGGGAATTTAGAGACAAGTAGTAAAAAGAAGTAAGGTGTGATAGGAAGGTAGTGTCCATAAACATCACGAAGAGTTCAAGTTAGAGTAAATACAGAGTAGTATTTCCCATCTGTGACTTCACAGAACTCAAATACTCCAGTAAAATCTGCAAGTACATTTAATATGATTGGGGGTTTCCAGGAATCTGGGACAGGCCCTCACTGAACTTCCCAATCTCATCTCTTTGCTGAGCTCAAGCCATTGTCTTTCCTGTTTCCTGAGAAGCTTCTGGGACCAGAAGAGTGCATAGGTAACAAGCTCGTCTGATAGTTTTGTAATGATATTTCAAGGTTTTATTTATTTTACATGGTTACTAGGAATATTTGCTTTAGCATTCTTACATAATTTATTACTACCAGAAAATATTGGCCAGTATTACTTCAAACATTACTTATTCATTCTCTCTCATGCATCTTCTGGAACCTTGGATACACATGATCTATTTTCACTGGGTACTGTCTGTTTCCCATGCCCTTTTCATTATATTTTATCAGTTACTGCCTTCATGTTTTGATCTGGGCATTATCAACTCATCTACCTGACAGAAACACTTTAAGGTGGGAAAGACTCATGTGGGCTCATGATTTAGGATATATAAGTCTTACTTTTGAAGATGGTGTGGCTACCTGAGATGCAAATTGTTACATCCACGAATGAAGAAGCAGAGAGAGCTCAAGCTAGAAGTGAACCTATTTGGAGCCGTTGTCTAGTGACCCACTCCCTCCATCCAGGTCCCACACCTAAAATTTCCAAAATTAATCTTGAACAGCTCCATTAGGTGAGGAACAAGGATTCAAATACTTGAGCCTCTGGGGAAAAATCATATTCAAAGCCTATCTTGTGTAAAGCTGTATGCATCTAAAGAGATTTCTACTTTTTATGTTTTTTAGCAGATTTTTTTTTCAGGTGTTTCAGTTTCTTTTAGGTTTTTTAGGGTACCCTAGAATCCAGGCTCCACAGATGACAAAGGGAAGAGGTAGATCAGGCTGGCCTCAAAGCTCTTTTTGATTCTTCTACTTTTTCCTAATTCATGTAAGTATCGAGATCAGTGCCACCATGGCAAGTTTAAGCATATTTCTCTCACGCAGTGTCAATGTATTTACTTATTTTAAATGTGTCTTCTGGGGTAAGCTACTATATACATGGAAGTACATATTCATCCTATATTTTACATATTTCTTTAAATAAATTAAATATTTAAAGTTTATAAAGGTTTAAAATTGGCAGCATTTTTATATTCTATTATTTTTTGCTTCCTTCACATAATAAAATACAATTATAGCTATCAGTTTAGGAACCTTGTATAAAGCTTACAGTATTCCTGTCACTTTCCAAAGAGTTTTACATATATTAACTCTGACACCACAGAAACTTCTGTATATATCACCTAAGGAAGCTGAGGTACAGAGAATTAGGTAATGAATAAAATATCATGTGCTCTTTGGGTGCAAGAACTACAATTTGGATGCAGGGACTTCATGTCCAGAAAATCTGCTCATACTCACAGTCACATAACATTTGTTTTTCAATGTTTCCTTATTGTAAATTATAAAATATTCATTTATTTATTTTGCGTGCATGTGCGTAGGTAGAAAAGTCAGAGTGCACATGTAGAGTTCACAGGACAACTTGTAGGAGTCACTTCTGTCCTTTCGCCGTTTGGGTTTTGGCAATCAATTCAGGTTATTGTTTTTGAAGGCAAGCATGTTTACCTACTGAGTCCTCCCTCTAGCCTCTCATTTTTAAATATAAAGACAAGACCTTTGTTGCCCAGCTGCCTTTCAGTCTATCACCCTCAGCCCCCTCTTTCCTGAGGACAGGATCTAGAGGCTTGTGACTTCAAGCCTGCATAGCATACTAGTATTTCAGCTGTTTTGTTACATTCTTTAAAATCTTTGATTATGATGTTTTTAGTTTTCAGTACAATGATTATTTTAGTACCACAAAATTGATCATGTTCATATTTTTGGATGAATAAATCTGAAAATGAGACTATTCAAAAGGGGCTTAATTTGGCATAACAATGCTCAATCTGAAAGCATTAGAACCTATGTTCGAATCCCTAGGACTCATCAAAAGCTGTTTGTGGCTGTGTGAGCTCATGATATCAGCACTGGGGACTAGAGATAGGCAGATCACAATAATTTGCTAACTAATCTTCCAAGTTGAAATTGGTGAGCGTTTGTTCACTAAGAGACACTGTCACAAGGCAGTAAGGCAGAGAGAGAAAGATCAAGATACCAGATATACTGCTATGTCCTTTGCATTTGTGAGCATGGGTGAATACACTTATGCACTTAAATGCGGGTAGCATACACACCTACCTCATGCAGCACCCATCACAAAACACACAACATGCACAGAGAAAAAAAAAACAATTGAAGATTTTTTGAAGTGTTTTCTAATATTCAAATCTCTGTGAGTGTAGCTTAGTCATAGGGTAATTTCCTAGGACAGGAGTATTTACAATAACATGAGCTTAATTTGCAGCACAAAATAAAATAATAAGTAAAATTGTAGAAGTATCTTTTAATTACTATAACTTATTTTTGATACAGTGCAGAAAGTCCTTTCTAATGTTACTTTTATTGTCATCTTCATAATTCCTGTGGAAATCTTCTTCTATATAGCTTTAAGTATTGGCTTATGTTCCTTCACTTATAAATCTTTTTCTGAATCAGATTAGTTTTTGTCAATACAAATGTTCTTAATGGTGAATCGTTTATCTAGGCTATTAATAGGATTCTCAATCTACTAAGTCTTTTTCTATGTTGTTGTGTAAAGCTTTCAACTTCTTATGTTTTTTCTCATTTCATCTTAGATTTTATCATTTATTTTGGAGGCATTGTGACGGAAAACTTTTTCCATTATGTGTTCTTACTGGTGACTGATGGTGTATGGGGAAGATAATATGTTTTGTATGATGGTCTTGTACTGAGAAATTTTTTCTGATTTCTTTCATTGTTCTCTTGGGTAGCTATTTAGGTGATAGTATCTTCTATAAATAATGGCAGTTTTATCTCTTCTCTTATGTTTGTATACTTCCAATTTTGTTTGTTCTGAACATTAGCTGAGACTTTACTCCATTTTCTTAACCTTCCACTATATAATTTTAACAGCCTTGAGCCAGAATACATTAAAAACATACAACCCAATGTTATGAATGTTGATTTGTTGAAAATAATGATTAAGGTGATAAAATTATAAAACAGTTCTACTACACCACTAGGCATTTTGTGCCCATTATTGTGCCCTTGTGAGAGTCATTCACTGATTCCATTACCACAGTGTATCAGTCAAACTTGCCCTATCTCAGTATTTTTTAATTTGCTTTTATTTATGTGTACATTTTTATTTGTGCATACAGGAGGGCATCTAGAGTTGCAGTCAGTAGAGACCTGCCTGGTGTCTCGGTCCTAGGAATCGAACTGAGGTCCTCTGGAACAGCAGTGGGTGGTCTTGCCACTAAGCCATTCCCTTCTGTTTCATTTTTGAGTATGAATAGCATTTCTTTTAAGTTCTAAAAATGTCTTTTTGTTTGAACTTACCAAACAATTTAAAATTAGGAACCTAGTTTCAATTTCCTCCTTTTCCCATAGTCTCTTGAAATAACAAGATTTTTTCATTGAATATACAAACTTTCATGAACGATTTGGGTTAACTTATATTTGATCTGCCACCCCAACTTTGGGTAAATTTATACATAAAGAATCTAAAACAATCTGTTCCATTTTAATTTCTCACATGACTGCATGAAAAATAGCTTTGTATAGTAATAATTATTTCTCATTTTGCATGATTCTTGTTGAGTAAAACATAGATTAACATCTCTGATAGTAAATTCTGGCTCACGATAAAAGCTAAATATGGTGGTTATCAGGTCTCCACCAGGCCTGGGTGGTGATCTTCAAACCATCCTCTTCATGTGGTTCCTATCCAGTGGCACTGACAATCATTCCCTTCCTATTTGGTCATTTTGTGAAGTTGTCTTGTCTTGTACCAATTCACAGTGTGGAGACTGAAATGTACAGAATGATGGGTGCAGAGAAGATTCCAACAGAGGTGTTAATGTGGACTAGCTTTGGAAGTTACTTGCATCCATTTCTGAATTAAAAGTTCTTTTCAACTCATTTTATAAATTCATTTAGCATTTTTCATGTGTCCTTACTTAGGCTTATTTTTTATATCTTATATAGAGTGCCTGACTAAGGATAGTTTTATTATTTGACTTTATTTAATTTGTTGGTAATGAGGGTATAGGGTTAGAGTCACCTGTTTGATATTTGAATATTTTTATGCCCCAGGGCCTTTCTGAAATGCTTTCCCTTGAAATCCCAAGGTAGCTGGGCAGTGGTGGCGCACGCCTTTAATCCCAGCACTCTGAAGGCAGAGCCAGGAGGATGTCTGTGAGTTGGAGGCCAGCCTGTGCTACAGAGTGAGTTCCAGGAAAGGTGCAAAGCTAACCAGAGAAACCCTGTCTCAAAAAAAAAAAAAAAAAAAAAAAAAAACAGATCTGGGTTGGGGATTTAGCTCAGTGGTAGAGAGCTTGCTTAGCAAGCGCAAGGCCCTGGGTTCGATCCTCAGCTCTGAAAGAAAAAGAAAATGAAATCACAAGGTATAACTTTTGACTCAGCTGTAAGGGAGGTATGGTTATGGAATAAAAGAAGAGTTAGAGGAAGGAAAGGTAATTTCAACGTGTACTTGAATGAAATTACCTAAAACAATGAACGATTAAGGAAGGACTCACTTCATGCCACATGTTAAAATTGTTCTTTTGCATTACTGGTATTTGCTGATTTAGCTTTTATAGATTTTGCTGCCTGTATGAACTTGCTCTTATTCCCATGTCTGTCCAAACAGGATGTTTTCACTTTCTTCCTTTGTAACAGTGATTTGATATGGGACAAGGTGAGGTGAGTGTGATTGCTTTAGTGCTGTCATTATTTGATTATTCCAATTTAGGCTCAATTTATTTTTCATTCTATGTCTTCTTAGGACTTTAGTTTTTCTTGAATTAAACTTAATTAGGTTTTTTCACTGACTTCCAGAGAATTTTTAATTGTGTGTGAGCCTGTAAATTTATACTTATCTTATTTTTAAGTTCATTGAGTGGGTATGCATTTATATTTTTTCTTCTATCATTAACCTAGTTTTTCCCTGTATCATTTATGCACAGTTTAAAAATACTCCCTTTATTCATTTTTGATTTTATTTCATTGCTAATATTTCTTTACCTTTCAATTTTTACAAGTGTGTTTTTCTCTAATAAAAGTTTTGGTGCACACATTTGATCCCTTGCCTGAAAATTCTCTTATCTGGTATTCTCAATAGTTGGCCTACATTAATTTGTATTCAAATTAACCAGTTGTTTTCTGTAAGGTATAGTTTACTATTCTTCTATGGTTAATACACATACCTTTTAAATTAGTGTGTAGTTCAGTTTTCCAATGTCTGTTTTCTCCTTTTTAGTACATTTACTTTTCTCATTGAGTATTCCTATACATTCATTAACTTATAATATCTTTAACTTATTGAAATACTAGATAATTGTACTAATATCCTTTCTTACTTGAGTTTATTTCTATTTATTTGCTCATTTATCAGGCTTGTGAGTTATTTCTTTACATGTAAAATAGTTTGATTTTTCAGCAGAAATTATTTATAGTATGCATTGCACTTTCTGAACTTGGTATATTCTCCATTTGATTATTATTTCAAATAGGTAAGAAATATTAGCTGATCCACTCAATATGGTGTATCACTTGTTCTCTACTTGCTTAGTATGTTTAATGCCATCCTACAGCATTGAAATAATTTATTACATGTGGGACACATGTTTCACAGAAGAGACTGATGTGTTTATCAGATGCTGGCATCTCAACAAATTTCAAATTAAAATTTCAGTCTCTCTAGTACTGGGAAGTAACTTACATCACTGTTCAGAAATATCTGTGTGGGGCTGAAGCATTTGTTAAATCCTTAAGTGCTGTGCACAGGAAACTGACCAAAGTTCAGTCTAAGATATGTGTACATAGCAGTTGTAGAAATTAAGAGATAAAAAATATGAGTCAGATTCATTTCCAGAATTGGTATACTCTATTTTTCTTTACCTTGAAAGTTATGGTCCCAGAAGTTTTTATTGTTTGTTTGTTCGTTTATTTATTTATTTATTTATTCGGTTTTATTTTTGTTGCAAGTTTTTATTTAAGTTCTATGAGCATTATGTAATATTAGATATAGAATACCTCATACTTCCAGGTTCCTTGTTTGCCTATTTTTGGTTTTGGCCCCATAGTTTTAAATGGTAATCTGAAAAAAGTTAACCAAACACAAGCGACTTTAGAAAGAAAAATATTTACTTATATGCATATGTGAAATAAATCCACTCAAATTAAAGAGTAAGGAAACCTGACAACTCATTCAATAGGGCATATGAAAATATTTTAAAAATTCTCATGATTATGGGTTCAAGACAGGACAAATGATCCCTCAAACTCAGCTTGCTCACTTTCAATGTCATTGTAGTCCTTAGTGACACAGATGCAAATATTATTCTTCTGTGAAAGACATCTACGCGGGACAGCTTCCTTCTTATTCAAATTCCCACTTTACTAATCAAATCTGAAGGAATACCTTCAATCCTGTCTAACCAGTTTTTCCCACAAAGAGGATTACAATCCAGGTTTATTGTGGTCTTGAATCATTAAAAAACCAAATATGAGAACAAAATATGAGATTTTTTAAAAGAGAGTTCAACAGAGTATAAAACATTTCATAATCAAACAATTCTGCCCTGAAGTTCTTTGGCACAGATACAACCTGTTTTACCAATTCTTCCAGCTCTCTCTGTAAGGACAATCTGCCTCAGGGTAGTGCAGATGATGAACAAGGACCGAAAAATGGTTCTATGGAAGCAAACACAAATAGTGTTTCACTTAAAATTGAACTGTAACGTGAATCTTAAAAGGTCTTAAAATAAAAAAAATAAAAAAAAAAACAGAGTCAGATATTGGGGCAAAAGCTGAAAGATCAGAGAAACAGAACAGCCAGCCACTAGCTTACCTCTATAAAAACCTCAGCCTCAAGAGAGCTAGTTCCTCATGCCATATATATCTTTCTATGTCCTGCCATATTATTTCCTGGGGTTAAAGGAGTGTGTCACCACTGCCTGGTTGTGTTTCTCTCATGTATCTCAGTGTGGCCTTGAACTCACAGAGATCCAGATGGATCTCTGCCTCCTGAGTGATAGGATTAAAGGTGTGTGCCATCACTGCCTGACCTCTATGTCTAATTTAGTGGCTGGCTCTGTCCTCCGATCCCCAGGCAAGCTTTATTGGGTTACACAATACCCAAGGTCATGGGCAGAGAAAAGACCTACACCCTATGAGCTCAGGTTAGTTGATTCTGTGTGTTTTCTTGTGGTATCCTCGACCCCTGTAGCTCCTATAATTCTTTATCCTCCTCTTCTGCAAGAATCTCCACACTTTGCCTAATATTTGGCTTAGGTCTGCATCTGTTTTCACCAATCGCTGGATGAAACCTCTCTGATTCCTGGGACAGGCACCAACCTGGTCATAAGAGATGGCCAGTTCAGGGTATGTATCCACTATTGCTAGGAGTCTTATTAGCTGGGGGTCATCCTTACAGATTCCTGATAGATTCCTTTGTGTCAGGTTTTTATGTGACCCTGAAATGCTCCCCACCATCCAATAATCTCTCTCAAAACTTCCCCTTCTGCCACCCCCACAACCTTATCTCTCAGGTTCCCATTCCCACCCAACCTCAGTCCACTCAAAAAATATCTATTTCCCCTTCCCTGGGAGATTCAGGCAACCTCCTCTAGCCCTCTTTGTTATCTAGTCTCTCTGTGCCTGTGGATTGTAGCATAGTTATCCTTTATTTTGTAGCTAATATCCACTTATGAGTGAGTGCATACTATATTTAGTCATCCCACTGGATACTGAAAAAGCCTTTGACAAAATCTAAAAGCATCTCATGATAAAAGTTTTGGAGAGATCAGGGATAAAAGCGATATACCTAAACATAATAAAAGCAATATACAACAAGTTGATTGCCAACATCAAATCAAATGTTAGAAACTCAAAGCAATTTCGCTAAAATCAGGAACAAAATAAGGTTGTCCACTCTTTCCATACCTATTCAATATAATACTTGAAGTCTAGCTAGAGTAATAAGACAATTAAAAGAAATCGAGTGGATACAAATTGGAAAGGAAGAATTTAACATATCATTATTTACAGATGATATGATAGTACACATAAGTGACCCCAAAAACTATACCAGGGAACTACTATAGCTGATAAACACCTTTATTCAAGTGGCTGACTACAAGATTAACTTAGCCGGGTGGTGGTGGTGCACGCCTTTAATCCCAGCACTCAGCAGAGCCAAGAGGATCTCGGTAAGTTCGAGGCCACCTTGGTCTACAGAGCGAGATCCAGGACAGGCACCAAAACTACACAGAGAAACCCTGTCTCGAACCCCCCACCAAAAAAAAGTTTAACTTAAAAAACATCTGCAGCCATCCTATATACAAAGGATAAACAGGTTGAAAATGAACTTAGAGAATCAACACCATTTAAAATAGCCTCAAATAATAGAAAGTATCTTGGGGTAACGCTGACCAACAAGTGAAAGATCTGTATGACAAGATCTTCAAATCTTTGAAGAAAGAAATGAATTGTCTGCTACTCACATCACCAGGGAGGCTACCCGGACAACAGGACCCCAAGAAAGACACAGGGATCACCCAATGACAGAGAAATGGAATGAGATCTACATGAACAGCCTGGACATGAGTGGGGGTAATGAAAGGCGAGGGTCGAGGGAAAGAGAGCTTGGGGGAGCGGGAGATCCCAGCTGGATCAACAACAGAGAGGGAGAACAAGGAATAGGAGACCATGGTAAATGAAGACCACATGAGAACAGGAAGAAGCAAAGTGCTAGAGAGGCCCACAGAAATCCACAAAGATACCCACACAACAGACTGCCGGCAATGGTCGAGAGACAGCCCGAACTGACCTACTCTGGTGATGGGATGGCCAAACACCCTAATTGTTGTGCTAGAAACCTCATCCAACTACTGAGGGATCTGGATGCAGAGATCCATGACTAGGCCCTGGGTGGATCTCTGGGAGTCCAATCAACGAGAATGAGGAGGGTTTATATGAGCGAGAATTGTTGAGACCAAGGTTGGATAAAGCACAGGGACAAATAGCCAAATGAATGGAAACACATGAACTATGAACCAATGGCTGAGGGGTCCACACTGGATCAGGCCCTCTGAATGGGTGAGACAGTTGATTGGCTTGATCTGTTTGGGAGGCATCCAGGCAGTGGGACCAGATCTTGTGCTCATTGCATGAGTTGGCTGTTTGAAACCTGGGGCCTATGCAGGATTGTTTGGCTCGGCCTGGGAGGAGGGGACTAGACCTACCTGGACTGAGTCTACCAGGTTGACCTCAGTCTGTGGGGAAGGCTTTGCCCTGGAGGAGATGGGAATGGGGGGGGGGGGGCGTTGGGGGGAAGGTGAGGGGGACGGGAGGGGGGAGAACAAGGGAATCCGTGACTGATATGTAGAACTGAATTGTATTGCAAAATAAATTAAAATAAATTAAAAAAAAAAAAAAAGAGAAAAAAAAAAAAAGAAAAAAAAAAAAGAAATTGAAGAAGATATTAGAATATGGAAAGATTTCCATGCTCATGAATTGGTAGGATTAACAGTAAAAATAGCCAACTTACCAAAATCAGTCCACAGATTCAGTGCAATTCCCACTAAAATACTAACAAAATTGGATCAAACTTTGCACACTGTAAATATGTATTTCTCTCATTGGTTAATAAGAAGTTGATTTACCTATAGCTGATCAAGAAGTGATTGCACTGGAGAGCCAGACTAGGAGTTTCCTGGGAAGAAGAAGGGTGGAATCTTGGGAGTCTCTATCCAAATGCAGAAGAAGTTCATAGATGAGGTAAACAAGCCTTGGGGCAGAACATAGATTAAGAGAAGTTAGTTAACTTAAGTTATAAGAGCTTGCTAAAAATGAGCCTAAGCTACTGGTTGAGCATTTATAATTAATATTAAGTCTCTGTGTGGTTATTTTCAGGAGCAGATAGTGAGATAGAAAAGTCTACCTGCATTTACAGACCTTGAAAGCATGATATTCAATTTCATATGGAAACAAACAAACAAACCCAAGCTAGATAAACAATCCTAAAAAGTAAAAGAACTTCCCAAAGTATCACCATAACTGATTTTAAAATGTGCTACAGAGCTATAGTAATAGAAACTGCATGGTATTGGCATAAAAACAGATGGGTGGATCAATTGAATTGATTGAAGATTCAGACATGAATCCAAGACCCAGAAAAAAATCCACATGCCTATGGACACCTGATTTTCAACAGAGACATCAAAATTATACAATGGAAAAAACTAAAGTATCTTTAAAAATGATGCTGGTCTAACTGGATATCTGCAAGTAGAAGAATGCAAACAGATCCATATCTATTACCCTGCACAAAACTCAAATCTAAGTGGATAAAAGACCTAAACATAAATCCAGATACACTGAAACTGCTAGAAGAGAAAATGGGCAATAACCTGGAGTACATCGGCATAGGAGACAACTTCCTAAACAAAACACCAATAGCACAGGCACTAAGATTGACAATTATTAAATGGGACATCATGAAACTAAGAAGATTCTTCAAGGCAAGGAAACCCATCCAAAGGACAAAATGTCAGTTTACGGAATGGAAAAAGATCTTCACCAGCCCCATATCCAACAGAGGGATACTTTCCAAAACATAAAAGGAGCTCAAGAAACTAGATATCGACAAACCAAATAAATCAATTAAAAATATGGTACATATGTAAACAGAGAAAACTCAGCAGAAGAATCTCAACGGCTGAGAAACACTTAAGGAAATATTCAACATCCTTATCCCTCAGTGAAATTCAAATCAAAATGTCTCTGAAATTCCATCTTACATCTCTCAGATGGCTAAGAGCAACACATCACAAGTGACAGCTCATGCTGGAGAGGATGTGAAGCAAGGAGAACACTCCTCCATTGCTGGTGGTAGTGCAAAATTGTGCAGCCACTTTGGAAGTCCATGTTGCAGTTTCTCAGAAAATTGGTGATCAATCTAACAAAACACAGCTATACCACACTTGGGCATATACCCAAAGGAACTTCAATTATACCACAAGGACACTTGCTCACCTATGTTCATAGAAGCTTTATTCTTAACAGCCAGAACCTAGAAACAACCAAGATATCCCTCAACCAAGGAATCAATAAAGAGATTGCAATATGTTGTAGAATATTATTTTAAGAAGTACTACATTTGTGTATGCTTTGGAAGATTTGTTTAATGAAGCAAAGATGTATTGCATTCTTTTATGTTGCATTTGTTTAGCTTTGTAAAGATGTGTTACTTTGCCTATCTAAAATACCTGATTAGACGTCTAGGAAAGACTTGAATGGCCAGAAGCAATGCAGGGGAAAGGATAGTCAAGGCTAGCAGATCAAAAGAATAAATAGAAAGAGAAATCTAGGAAGACATAACCAAGGATCGAGAAAAGGGGGAGAGGAGAACATCAGGGGCCAGCCACCAAGCTACACGGCCAGCTTGTAAGAGTGAAAATAACATATACAGAAGTAAGAAAAGGAAAAAGTCCAGAGGCACGAGGTAGATGGGGTAATTTAAGTTAAGAAAAACTGGCTAGAAATAAGCCAAGCTAAGGCTGGACATTTATAAGTAAGATTTATTTGGTTGGGAGGAAGACCCTCACCAAAAGAGTAAAGAGTAATAAAACAACAAACAACAGTAGGACATTTACACAAAGGAGTGTTACTCAGCTATTAAAAACAAGAACACCAGGAAATTTGAAGGTAGAACTAGAAAAAGTCATCGTGGATGAGGTTTCCCAGACAAGAAAGGCAAACATGGATCACCTTTTTCTAAATTTATTAAGATCAATATTTTTTTAATTAGGAAAAAAAGGCAAATTAATTCATTGGTGGATATTATTTAAAATGATTTTGGTGTATTTTTAAATGAAGTTTTTACTTAGTCTTTGAGAATTTCATACAGTATATTTTGATCATAGTTTTCCCTTAACTCTTTTCAGTGACCCTCACATCACTATCTGCTCAATGTCATGTTCTCTACCTGTGTTTCTCTCTCAGAACAATACAAAGAGATACAAGACAAAAATTGAAGAGTCTAGCTTGTGGTGACTGAGTACTCCTGGCTTGGAGACCTGCCATGGAGTGTGGTAAATATACTGTTTTTCCTCACCCAGCAACAATCAGATACCTATATCTCCTTCCCTAGGTATGGAACATTGTGCATATCTCTCCTTATCCATGCTTAGATTTTGCCTTTCTTGAGCTTGTACCCAGGTTGTGTAAGCCTTTATAATCTCTGTCAGTTCATGTGATTATCTGTCCTATTGTGTCTAGAAAGCAGTTTCCTTGAAATCATCAACCATCTCTGGCTCTTAGAAAATTTCTTCTTCCTTTTTGACATCGATACATTTGTCTTGAGGAAGACATTTAAAATAGTCTGTTATTCTTTGCGTGTAGAACAGTGTGTTGTTTTCTGTGGTCATTGCTATCTATTACAAGAAGAATCTCCTTTGATGAGTATTAAGAAATGCAATATATAATTAGGAATCATTGTATTGTCATGTACACTTAGCAGAAAAGTAATGGTATATTTGCCACTAAGGCCTATGATCTGTTTACCTTCTGGTTCTGGGCCTCATTTACAATGTCATGTATGGTTTTCATGTCATGAATCATGCCTCAAATCCAATCAAACATTGATTGTTTGCTCCCATAACATTGCGCCAGTGGGCAAATGTGAGGGAACAGGTCATTATTGTAGTTTTTGGTTTTCATAGCTGGATGTTATTAAAGGTTTCTTCTCTTCTCTACTAGCATACACATCACTTTCCAGCACTATGAATTCTAGCCAGTAGGGATAAATGTTCCAGTTAAGTGCCAGTCTGATTTCTGCATGTTCTCCATTATCAGTCTACAGTATCTTCAGGAATAGTGTCAAGTTCAGGAGGGTTGCAAATATGATCAGCAATTGCTTGTAATGTTTGCAGAATTTATTGGACTCCATTAGCCAATGACTTAAAGAGGTAACTAGTTTCTAGTATTGGGGTTTTCATATGGTAGCATATGATGTCTAGTAGGGGTATTTTCCCATAACCTCATGGAATAGAGCTCAATGTTAAAGTGCTTACAGAGCATGCACAAAGTTCTAGGTTCTGTAACCAGTACTTTAAAGATAACTATTTTCTTCTTTTTGGGAATCTTGTTAATCTTATAAAATCTGCAATTGTTATCTGGTTTTTTGTGTGTTTGCAAAATTCTAATTGAAAAAAATAGATATTTTTAGAAGTCCAATATGCTAAAAATCTATAAAATGGTTAGGAATAACTAAGGTTTTCATTTGAAATGTTAGAGTAGTTATAATTTAAAACTAAATTGCAAAATGTCCATAGCAGCTCATTTGCACACATTCATAAAAACTTATGAATTATACTCATTGACCATAATTAAAAAATATTTCAAAATAAAGTTATAGGGCCTGGTCATATTTTACTAAATTTATAAATTATATATTACATGATTCGTATATCTTGGGATTTCCTGCCTCTGATGTCACTTTGTGTAGTAGTTGCTGTTGACTGAACACATCCTGAAAATGATGTTTCAATGCTAGAAACCATTTCCCACATTGATGAATAAACACAATTTACTGTGGCTTGATAGCACTAGCTTTTCCTTGGGATATTGGGGAACTTTTAATTCCTTTCTTAGGTGGGATGGCATTTATAATGAGACTATTAGAGTAACAAGACAGATTCAGAAATGTGGAAGAAGACCACTTCAAGCATAGAAGATTACAGATAGGAAGACTTGAGAAAGTTCTCATTCAAGGAATCCATAGTGCAGTGTGTGAGATAAAAGTAGGAATGAGGCCGGGCGGTGGTGGCGCACGCCTTTAATCCCAGCACTCAGGAGGCAGAGCCAGGCGGATCTCTGTGAGTTCGAGGCCAACCTGGGCTACCAAGTGAGTCCCAGGAAAGGCGCAAAGCTGCACAGAGAAACCCTGTCTCAAAAAAAAAAAAATAAAAAGAAAAAAAAAGTAGGAATGAGTAAAAGGGGTAGGAAAGAAAATTGGAGCATTGCTCAAAGTCTTCTGAGGGAGGGTTTCAGGAAAATGGTGACTTCACAACCAAGAATAAGGATGATTGGAGTGTAGCCTTTAAGTGGACACCGTGATGCTTTGTGGAAGATTACAGCTAACAAAGAGATAAAATTGAGCACAAATCAGGATTTAACTAGATTTGCTTTTAAAATGTAATGCATTTTTCTATGGACATAGCAACACTACTCAGACCACATATCTGGGAGGAAAGTAATTATAATAAAGCTGATATGTTCTGGGTATGTTGGAACTAGAGAAGCTGAAGCTTGGTGAGGTATTTGATTAGGAAAAGAAGAATATGGAGCTAAAAGCAATGATAGATGAGATGGCTTAGCTTACTTATGTGGACAAATAATTGTCATAGGCAGAGAAGTCGATTTCTTTAAAGGTAAATTAAAAAGGTTTTTTGATGTGTTAATTTTCTGTTATATTTTTGACATGGTATAATCCAAGCTCCTTTGAGCCAACTTCTATTCTTTAAATAACTCTCACAAAACCAGAATGTCCAATACAAACTAGTTTGTTCCGTTGTGTATCTTGTCAGAGTTTTCATTTCATTTCATCATGTGTGGCCATGTCCTCAGTGGTTCAGTGCAGTCAGGGCCACAGATATGAAAAGTACATAGGAATAGGAAGTAATTTACTTTGTCTTTACCAAGCTCCATTGCAACTTGCAAAAGCAAAAAGTGCTAAGCACAGGACTCTCTTTCTTTGTTGTCTTTTGAAGGAATGTTTCCATATTCCGAAAGCAAACTGATGTCAGTAGAGTGAATGTCAAGGACTGAGTGGTAGTAGTTTGGTTCCACCTATGAAATTTCATTGAAGATGAACAAGGAAAAAAAATCACTCAAGTAAGTACTTTTGACATAAAGCACAAATGTCAGACAGGGAGAGGTACAAAATATACTTATATAGAAAAGTGAATTTTAAAACACTTCTCTGTGCCATTTCATTCAGAATTATGCTGGGATTTTTGTACATATAAAAGATAATACTACTAATTTTTAAAACCAAACATATATTGATATAATAATTGATTATATGAGAAAATGCAAAAATCACAAACATTTTATTCTAAACACATTTCATGAATTTGGGAATGATAAAATATCTTCCTAATTACCAATATTTGTGGAAAAAGTACACAGACTCTTTCAGAAATATATATGCTCTTCATTTTACTGAATCAAATAGTAAAGAGAAGCTTTATTTATATCAATTCCAAAATTTAGTTTATCAAAATATAAATATATTAAAATATTGTCCATAAATGTAGAATATCACAAAATAAAGGAAACATTTCTTGGAAGCTATGTAGAACAAATGCCAAACTACATTGGTTTATATGAAATGGGTGTAATAGTTTATTTTGGTATATGTTTACATAGCATACTTACATTGTATAGGGGATTATAGAGATTTATGCCCCCTTTATATAAATCAAAGCATTTCATTTCAATAATGTGAACTTACTGAGATATCAGTGGGAGAAAATTAGTAAAATTGTCCTCAAGGCACAGTGATACTGACAGGAAAAGTTACACTCAGTGTCATCCAGAGAAGCAGTGCCAGGAACTAGATGATGGTAGATGGATGGATGGATAGATAGATAGATGGATGGATGGATGGATGGATGGATAGATGGATGGGTGTGTGGGTGGATGTGTGGGTGCATGGGTGGGTACCTAGGTGGATGGATGGATGGACAGTCATGAATAGACAGAAAGACAGACAGACAGATAGACAGATAAATAGAGTCAGATTTAAGGGAACTTTTTAATGGGGATTTTAGGCATGTTTTCGAATTATAAAATCAGTTGGCATGTTGAAAAACTTGAAGTAGAGAGAAGGAATTTGTTCTGGGGGCTTGAGGCAGGAAGAGTTTCTTCTACAAAATACTGTAGCTTCATATGAGGACCCAATCATTGGTTATATAGGGTATATAGCCATATTATTGTAAAAAATTATTTATTTAAATTCAATTAGTTGGACATATTAATAACATTTATAAAATTTATTCACACAAACACCTGTTTTATTGAATAACCATGTACTGCAGACATTATTAAATGCTGCCTTCTGCTATAAAAATGCATTAACTTTCTGAGCAACATAAAATCCAAATGAATTATTACATTAACTCCTTTTGGTCTTCTGGTATAGGTTCTAAATATAAAATCTTCAAATTAAAAAATAACAAGTGTCTAATACATCTAAAAAAGAGCATAAAATAAAATTTCAAAGAAATTTGTTTAAATAAAATAATAGTTTAAGAATAAAGTAGTAGATCTTCTTATATTACAGTGGACATTACATGGTTTTATTTTTACCATTCTCTCAAATTAAAGCAACATAAACTGACAAAATGGTATTAAAGTATAAGTTGGCAAGTAACTGAAATAAACACTTAAAATAAATAAACATTAATTTGTAATAAAAAGCATAAAATATTTGAAATTAGTTTTATTATAAAATTTAAGTAAAGAAGCATTGGAATACTATATTAATAAATGAGAAATATTTATATTTTCCTACTTATTTGCCCAACCTTGAGTGACAAACAGTATAGTTAAAAATGTATCTGGACAATCATGAAAAGTGGTAAAATTTCTCTATCCAACAAGACACCAAAGTGAAAATTCTTAAATTAGTATGCAATCTCATATTGTATTTGTTAACATGAATTGCTGTGGCTGCATGTGCAGGACCTGCATAAAACCAAGGAAGTCAAAATTTGAGACTGGAAGCCACTCAGAAATGCACACTCTGACTGGGGAAGAGTTGGAAGTTGATTGAGGATGGACCAGTTTTATTCAAGAATGCTATCACTAAGTAAGTTATCCATGGTCCATTGGCTGGCCCTACTTGCAAGAACAAATGAGCAGCATCATTTATGCTCAGTGTTTTTTTTTTTAAATAAATTCATATAGTTGGGAAAGAAAGGTGATGAAAACCCGTGGGAGGAGTTTGAGACGAGGTACTATGAGTGTATTCGCTGACAATACATTGCTTATATACATGACATTCAAATAAATATATTTGAAAATTTGTGTTTTGAAATCATATTCCTTTTGGTGGTGGTATTTAGACTTGGGTTCTTAACCCATTACCTGACCATCACTCCATGCACTTCCTCTGGTAGCAACACCTACCCTCATCTCAACCTCACCTTCAAAATCTAATCATCAAAAAGAGTCCTATGCACCTACCCAAGATCATACTGCCTAACCATGCTGCAAAACCAACCCCATCACCTAAGGACCCTATTGCACCCCACAGTAAACCCAACTCTCTGGGAATCCAGACTCACCAAGCCATAATAGTATCATAAAGATAATTCTGTGATCATTTCACAGGATTGTGAAGGTCTAGAGTCAGAATCAGCTCAATGAAGAAATTGCCCCTGTGCTCAGAAGCCACAGCTAGTCCTTTCTCCACTGGGGCCACTTCTAGTACCTCTTTTGATTATGAATGTTGACTGATTCTAGAACTGGACCCCAAGGACAATGTAGGTGGTCCAAAACCTGTCCAATTACAGTAACAACAGAGTTTCAACAAAGGTGTGACAGTTACCCATAGCACTACTACTAACCTCACATCAGAAGTCTAGTTCCCATTGAAAGAACATAATCAACACAATAGGTCTCCTCCAAAACTTAGTACTCTAAGAATATTGGCACTTTATCTCAAGCTTTCAAGCTCTCAGAATTACGAGAGGTACATTTCTGTTGCTCAGGAGCTGACTCCTCGAAAGTATTTTATTATGCAGTCTATGTAGAGTGGGACAAATTGTACAATGAGTGGAATAGGGATAATAATAAGATTTTTAATTGAGTAATTTCTTATGGTAGTAAGTATGAAACTATCTGCTTACTCAAATATAAGCCTGCACAAGTAGATAGCAGTATACGACTATTCAAAGTCATAGCACTGTGTAACTATAAATACCAGGTTCAGAAAGTAGGCTGTGAGAGTAGAACATTTGGTGAAACCATGCATGTTTAGGCACAAGTGTTAACAATTGAGGGTGGGTGGGAGAAACATGGATAGATAAATTATTTTTCTCTTTTAAATGACTTATTTTTCACTAAGTGTTAATTGATTTCATATTAAATGATATCAAAATAAAAAAAATATAATGATCAAAATATTTTATGGAAATAACACTGCTAAATCTAAACTCTCATGTCTTTAGGTCAAAGAGCTGGTAATAAAAACTAAAACTTGAATATTACAAAATGTTTTTCACTTCATCACAGTAACCCTGAATTAGGAAGCAAATCTGAGAAGAATTGATTTATAATTAGTTTTAACTTTGAGACTTGATGAGAATCTTTATAAAGCTTTTCTGAGAAACACAAATTGCATAATAAAAAGCATTTTATATTTATTATGATAGGAGGTGGAAAGAAAAATAACCTGCTAATTATGTAAATAGAAAACACAGTTTGTAGTATACTATGTGATTATCGAGTTATGTATAGGCAGCTTCTGATCCCTTCCAGCACTGTAACTGCTCATCCATAATTTCTAATGAAGTCTATTGAACTGTACACTGGGGATAATATTCTGTTTAAAAATGAATTGGACAGCTTTAAGGGCTGTTTTGATCTGAGAAATTTTCAGGTTCAAATTCATTATGCATACTTCACCTTTGCCCTTCTCTTCCAAATGAAAGACAACATAACAACAGTGTTTTTTCCTGTCAAATAAAATAAAACTGTCATTGCAAACATTAATAAAAACTTCATCTACTGATTCTATCTTTAGCTAAATGCTGTGGAGGTCTCCGATTGGTCCTGTCACTTGGCTCTAAAGTCTGTCAGTATTTTATTGATTAGAAAATTGAAAGTCTATGGCTTTATGTGTAACATAAAATATGTATTGTCTTTAAAATCAGACATTGTAAGAACTAATGAATACAAAAGTTACTATTTTTGAAGGACACAGTTAAGAATCATTATTATTAATAAAATGGTAAATACCAGCATGCATGCACATATTCAAAGACTCTGTCCATGTATTTGGTAGATTAATTGCACTAACAAGCCAATAAATTCCTAGTTATTTTAGTGTTATGATATATTCCATTTCCATGAATCAATATTGGATTTATGATGAAAATTTATTATTATAGTTTGTTTGTATATGGAATGAATGAATCTGAGAGAGAGAGAGACAAAAAAATTACAAAGTACAAAGAAAGGAAGGAAAAAGGGAAGGACAGAAGGAACGAAAGAAGAAGGGAAGGAAGAGGGCCAAATTTCTCAGCTATTTGGTGAAACATTTGGACTCAGTAAAACATTCCAACTTCTATTATACCTTATGCCTTTTAATATATTGTGCTATTTAATCTCCTATCTGGATCAGTGCTTGTATGTCCATTTCGAGGGTCTCTCTGCTATATTAGATGTTCTCTGGTTTAAAGGCATTCTTAGGTCATTAGTTTCCTAAGTAACACTTTTGCAGGTCACTAAGTTCTCAGAGTTCCTTTTGAAGATGTATTTTGCTAGATTTTTCCCTATGTAGTCTCTTGATAGACTCTTCAGGGTAAAAGAGCAAAGGGGAACCAAGAGCAGAGTTTGCAGGCAGTAACCTAAGCAGCAGGATTAGAAGGCACTCAGTTCTGTTTTATTTAAGCAGAGGGCAAGCATAGGCCAATTGTTTCTGCTTGAGAAGGGCTAAATTTAAAAAAAAATATGAAGCAATGATTGTGTGTATGTGTTTACACTCTTACATGACTTTCACATTGCTGAATATATTTAATAAAATATTTTTTCACTTCAAAACTTTGATTTCCGAGACACAGAAATCAAAGAATCATTCAATTTAACTTTGGGGTTTATTTTTTAAAGTTGATAATATGAAAAAAGAAAATACATTATTATAAGCCATGATATTTCTAAGATGAATTTCTAAATGGTCTTATTAATAAAAACACGGGAGCCCAATATTTGGGTGAACGCTGAAAGATCAGAGAGACAGAAGAGACCAAGGCTAACCTCACCTTGTGAACTCCTCAGCTGATCTTGTTTCCTCAGACTGGAAGCCTCTGAATTCTCATCTGAATGGATCTCAGCTGAACTGCTGCTAAAAGCTAAAAGTTTAACAAGCCTCTAGTTCCTGGTCCTCACCCCTTATATACCTTTCTGCTTCCTGCCATCACTTCCTGGGATTAAAGGCATGTGGCACCATGCCTCCTGGCTGTTTCCAGTGTGCCTTTGAACTCAGAGATCTGGATGGGTCTCTGCCTCCAGAATGCTAGGATTAAAGGTGTATGTGCCACCATTTTCTGGTCTCTATGTATATCTAGTGGCTGTTCTGTTCTCTGACCCAAGATAAGTTTATTAGGGTACACAATATATTGGGGGACACAATATCACCATAGTACTTGTTGAAATAAATACAGAATGGCAATATAAAAAATAATTTTGCTGTCTTTCCTGGAAAAGGTGGAATGGAGAATTATATGCATAAGAAAAATCTGTGCTGTCAAGTTGCTCATATCGTTATGGATGGATGGAACACACTATTTATTCTCTTACTTTCCATCTCAACAACCATTAAACATTAATCTGAGGAGAAAAATTTCACTGTTTTGAAAATAAAGTTTGACCTAAAAGGATTAGAGAAAGTTGAAGTGCTGCCAATGACAGTCATTTGGAGGAACTGAAAACAACATCACAGCGACATCTCTGTCTCTCTCTGTGTCTCTGTGTCTCTCTCCCTCTCTTTGTGTGTGTGTGCATGCACACACTGCACACACACAAATAAACATCATACAGAAGCCAGAAGTTGATACTGTTGTGAAATGTTGATTTCCTCCAACTGATAACCAATTACAGATCAAAATAAAGATTCTACCAAGGACAACCTCGACAAAGCGATGTTTTTATTGGGGTTACTTACAAGAACACAGAAGGCAGAGGACTTAGAGGACGATGGACAGATCAAAGTCATCTGCATCACCAAGGAGATCACCCAGAATAACAGATATGACTCATGGAAACTACTGCCACAGAGCTTTGTATATGCCTTAAAGGCAACTCAGCAGATAAAGGAGTGTCTTTCAGGGGCTTGATTCGTCAGAGGGTCTCCTGGAGCTGTCTTTTAAATTTCACTTTTGACATTTATTTACTTATTTATTTATTTATTTATTTATTTAGTGGTGTGTGTGCTAGTGTGTTGTGTGTGTTGTGCATAATCACATATTCTAATTTTGTGTGAAACTTCAAAGCATAAATTGGACTAGTTGATTCTCTTTGTAGCAAGAAAATCTTGTAGACTAAGCTAAGATTGTCAAACTTGGCATCAAGTGCCTTTACCTCCTACCATCACATCTGCTCCTATGCCCTGGTTCAAACATTGTAGAAGTCTGTTTTGGTTTGAGTCTGTATGTCGCCCGTAGACTCATATGTCTGAATGATTGGTCCATACGGAATAACACTATTAGGACACGTTTGGCCTTCTTATATTAGGTGTGGCCTTGTTGGAGGAAGTCACTGTGGATGTGGACTTTAAGGTAACTTTAGGGTATCGTATATGATCAAGCCATGCCCAGTGTGACTGTTCACTATCTGTTGCCTGTGGATCAAGATACAGAACTCTCAGCTCCTTCTCAAGCACCATGTCTACCTGCATGCCACCTTCTCCCCCCATGATGACAATGGACTAAGTCTGTGAAACCTTAAGTAAGCCCCAATTAAATGTTTTTCTTTATAAGAATTGCCTTAGTCATGGTGTTTCTTCACAGCAATAGAAACACTAACTAAGGAAGTTCTGGAGAACAGGATAACACGTCATAATTGTCCAGAGACAGAATCTGAACAAGAACAAACTGCATATGTGAGTGAAGCCCAGGTCAGCTGCAGAACATATTTAAAGTATTTGTTAGTAGTTCAGTCTTTTCATATGTACTTCTACTATATGCATTTTCTGGATAAAATTTAATAGGTGAATGAGCAATAGCAGCCATTAAATATATCCAGTGTAATTTCTATGGCTAATATAAATTACACTTTTCAAACTATACATTTCAGTAGAAACTAAAATAATCATTTGGGAGACAGTTAACAAAAATAATTAGAATATCCTAGTATTTTTGTATAATGTTATACTTTGTTTTTATTGAAAATAAAGTTTTTTTAGACAGACAGTACAATTGTTTAGGGCAGTTTACTACGTTTTGTCAAAATAAAAAAATCAAAATCCTCTCTCTATCTCTCTCTGCCTGTCTCTCTCTCTGTCTCTGTCTCTCTCTCTCTCTCTCACACACACATACACACACACACACACACACACACTCAAACTTTTAGTCAGACTCTGCAGTGGACGTCATAGTCAGGTTGCTGAACTAACTTGGCATTTTTAATTCCCTTTGGTGCTGATCATTATCTAATGCAATATTCGAAATCCCTTCTATGAAAGAAGTGAAAGAATTGGGACCTCAGTTCAGTTCACAATTAATAATAGGTGGTTATCAATATATAGAAAGACTATTTTCTTTTTCTTGTGGGGAATAACTGAGCAGGGCTAAGAGTGCCACAAAGGCCTCTTAATCTGGCAAGGGCTGTACCAGGTGCATACTTGGTTGCACCTACTACTTTTCCAGTTCCAGAATTGACCTGATAAATATACCATCAAATCTCCTCCACTATTGAACCCAGGAACGTCCTTTACTCTTGGACTGAATCAGCCGCTGTTGCAATGAAAGCAGCCACAGTCGCAGCGTTTAAAACAATGTTTTACCCCAGGCAAACTAGGCTGAAGGACTTCTGCCAGGAAATCTACAAAAGATGCCACCTGTAGGGATTTCATAGAAAGGATTCTCAGTGACTGCTGCCAGGTCTATCATCTGAGCCTCAAAGCTGCTTGAGCTAAACATGAACTTTGAATAGCACATTGGGCACCTTCAGAGCCACCAGCTGCTCCCTACCCTGTGAGATGACAGAAACTATAGCTGGAAGGAGTTTGGTTCTTCACAGCGCACAGAACAGAATCATGAAAAAACCATACATGAGGCGAGCTAGGAGCCCACGCAAGAGAGGGACTGTTTAAGAACAACTTAGAGTCTAGCCCAAAGCAGAACCAAGGAAACAAAGCAAGGGATAGAGGAAAGAGGAAATCAGCGTTTATGAGATTGATCTCATTTTCTTCTGTTTCCTTCTAGCTCTACTTATCCGTATTCCTGTATTTCATCTGCTGATTCCTTCATCTTGCATCTTCACACGACTTTTATCCCTCTTCTGCAGCCATTTCTTATCTATGCAGTGCAAGAGAGCATTGCAGCGGGCCAACACTACTTTCTACTCTGTGCATTTTACTATGTTATACAGCAGCTTTCTTCCTACGTTTACTGACCTTCTGCCTTCCTTTCTCTTTTCTCATATCAGTTAAAGCCCAGCGACTAACTTCATTTGTCCCATCTGGGTGCACATCTTTACTTTCTTCTTTTACTCTACTGTCAACTCAAATTTCCATACACCATTCCATGTTTTTCCTTTGCCTAATTATTCTCACTACTGTGTCACTAACCCTACCTCCCCTCTAACAACCTAACACCTAACATTATTATGCTCAACTTGAATAATTTAATGTCCTTCTGCACATTTATATTAACATATTAGTACACACACCATCTTTGGGGTCCCTTTACTCCCAAAACTAATTGGTAATTAACAAGTGTCTGTTTTATAGTCACTTGCTGCTCTAAAGTTAAAGTAGGTTAATTACTGGATAGTGATTGCTGTTGCATATGGTATTTTACCCACAAGGGTAGACAGGAAATTCAGTCTCGTAGTGAAAACCAGTTTAACAGATGAAAAATCACCAAAATTGTATTAATTCTTAGTCTCTGCTGAACTGCTGTACATTAAAAGAAATGAAGCAATCTGAGTTAAGAAAACAACAACAAAAAAATCTTAACCAGCAATCTAAACACAGATGGGCATGTACCAGCACACATAAGTAACACAAAACACCAATATGGCTTGTATTCTACAAAAATAACCAAGCCCATACTAATAACCACTGATCAAAATAACTGAAATGTAGAATTCTACAGAATTATTATGGGTATAGTAAAATAACTCAGAGGACCTTAATGTTTCCCAAAGACACAAACAGCTGAATAAGAGAGTCAGCCATGATATTAAACTGGAATTAATAAAGAAATACAAACACTGAAGAAAACCCATAGTGAAATGATGATGGAAATGAAAAACACATTAGGTCAAATACAAAGTACAGGGTAAGGTATCACCAATAGAACTGATTATATGGAAAATGTATTGGGGTGTGAAGACAAAATAAAAGAATTTGATCATTCAGTCAAGACCAATGAAATTTTTCTTAAATGAACAAATGAAACATAAAAACCTTTGAGGCCCTACAGAGTTAAAACTCATATATTACAGGTATATAGGAAAGAGAAGACATTCATGCAAACTATTGAAAAATATCCCAAATAAAATCATAGCTGACAATTTCCCAAATCTGGAGAAAAAGTAACCTGTCCAGTGTGGTGGTATTGTGTTCCCCAAAATATTGTGCACCCTAATAAACTTATCTGGGATCAGAGACAGAACAGCCACTAGATACAAAGGCTAGAAAATGGTGGCACTCACACCTTTAATCTGAGTATTCCAGAGGCAGAAATCCATGTGTTCAAAGATACAGCCAAGCAAGGTGACACATGCCTTTAATCCCAGAAAGCGAGCCTTTAATCCCATGGAGTGGTGTTAGAAAGCAGAAAGGTATATAAGGCATGAGGACCAGAAACTAGAGTCATTTGGCCTGGTTAAGCATTGAGGTTTTTGAGCAGCATTTCAGCTGAGAGCCATTCAGAGATGAGGACTCAGAGGCTTCCAG
The DNA here is from genome assembly GCF_007827085.1 of Peromyscus californicus insignis. Taxonomy (NCBI): domain Eukaryota; kingdom Metazoa; phylum Chordata; class Mammalia; order Rodentia; family Cricetidae; genus Peromyscus; species Peromyscus californicus. The sequence goes on from NW_026294573.1 coordinate 118,852,771, forward strand.
TCTGAGGAAACAAGACCAGCTGAGGATCCGGTGAGGTGAGGCAGCTGTGGCTTGTTCTGGTTCTCTGATCTTCCAGTTCACCCCGATAACTGGCTCAGGTTTGATTTTATTAAAAAGACTCTTTAAGATTCATGCTACAGTCCAGATTGAGGACATATAGGATCCCAAGCAGTCAAGACCAGAATAAAAACATCTTCTTGTATGACAGTCAAAATATTAAATGATAAAACAAAGTAAATAAATTGAAAAAAGCTGAAAAAGAGAATGGCAAGTCACATGCAAAAGCCAGTTCATCAGAATACCTGATGGATTTCAGTCCAAACAGAGGAAGCAACAAAGACTGGTATCTTTCAAATTCTGAAATACAATGTCTGCCCACCCAGTCTCATGTACCCAACAAAACCATCTGTTATTCAGACAGTGAAGGAAACACATTTTTAAATAAAAGTAAGGTAAAGAAATTCATGACTACAAACTCAGCTTGACAGAGGACACTGGAAATAATATTTCAGAATAAAGATAAAGATAACCACACTCTTTAGACTATAGAAAGAAAGAAAATAAATAAATATTGCTATAACATTAAACAAAAGAAGACTAAAGGAGTCCCAAACACTACAAAGTCATCAAAATAACAGGCAACAATACTTATCTGGTAATAATGATAATAATAATAATAATAATAATAATAATAATAATTATGATAAATATTTACTCTGATTACCTATTATCACAAATAATTCATAAAGACATGAACTAGCAGATTGAATTTGAAAACTGAACTCTTCTTTTTTCTGCCTCTAGGAAATAGTGCTTATGACCAAAGATAACACTATCTTATGGTAAAATAAAGGGGAAAAACTGTTTCAAGGAAACCAAACCTGGAAACAAACAGACATTGCTATTCTAGTATTTGACAAAGTAGACCTCAAACTAATTCTTGTCAGAATAGATAAAGAGGGATACTTCATACTGATAACAGGATAATTCCAACAAGAGCAAATTATAGTTCTAAATATATACACATGAAATAGAAAGTCAGCTCATCCAATTTCACAAAGCAAACAATACTAGATTAAAAATTACAGATTATTTCCAACACAGTAATAGTGTGTGATTTCAATACCTTAGTCTCTACATTAGACAGACCAACTGTACAAACATGAATAAAGAGACAGGGGAATTAGGTAACATCAAAGTTCAAATGGATCCAACAGATATCTTCAGTACATTCCGTCAAACTACCTAAGAATACACATTCTTCTAAGCACTCCATAGGATGTTCTCTAAAACACATCATCTATTAGAACACAAAGCAAGTATCAGCAAATATAATAGATTCAATTAACACCTGTGTTCTCTCTGACCACTCTTATATGATATTTTGTTTGTGTTCTGAGAAATAAAGCTTACCTGGAGGTTGGAGGGCAGAGCCACTGTTTAGTCATAGAGACTAGGCAGTGGTAGCACACACCTTTAATCCCATTACTTGGAAGGAGGAAGCAGGAAGATCAGGAGTTTGAGGCTACCTTGGAATACAGAAGATTGAACCAGTCTAAAAGGGAAACACAGCCAGGCAGTGGTGGTGCATGTCTTTATTCCCAGCACTAGGGAGGTTGAGATAGGAAAATAAGGTGGGTGGAGACAGGATCTTAGGGCCCCCATTAGGTGTAAGGATTTGTAGAGGTAAGAAGTCTAGTGACTACTGCTCTGCTTCTCTGATCTTTCAGCTTTCACCCTCAATATCTGACTCTGGGATTTTACGGTTAAGACTAATTAAGATTGCACATCAGAACACAATGCAACAAAACTAGAAATAGACAGCAAGAAAAACTGCAGAAAATATATAAACTAATCGATATTGAACAACGCACTATTGATGAATGGGTCATTGCAAAAACAAGAAAGAAATATAAATATCACTAGAATTAAGTGACAATGGCATAACATTGTAAATCTGTAGTATATAGTGAAGATAGTTCTAAAAGGTAAATTTATAACCCTAAGTACATGTTAAAACAAAAAACAAAACAAAACAAAACAACAACAACAAAAACCTCAGAGATCTCAAATAATCAAACCAATGAGAACCTTAGAACATTAGAAAAACAAGAACAAACCAATTCCAAAAGCTATAGGTGGCAATAAATAATGATGAACACACCAAAAATTAATCAAATAGAAACAAGGGAAAAAAAACAATAAAAATAATAAATGAAGCAAGAAAGGTGGAATCTAGTCTCCTTTACCCAGATTTAGACTCCAAAATGTGTTCTGTGAGCCTTTTCCCTTTCCACTTCTGGGCCTCATTTTTTTTTTTACTTTTATTTTATAATTTAATTTAATTTTACATATTAGCCATGGATTCCCCTGTCCTCCCTCCTCCCCCCCACCCCACCCTCCCTCCAAACCACCCCCCATTCCCATCTCCTCCAGGGCAAAGACTCCCCTGGGGATTCAGCTCAGCCTGGTAGATTCAGTGGAGGCAGGTCCAGTCCCCTTCTCCCTTCACCCAAGCTGAGCAAAGTGTCCCTGAATAGGCCCCAGGCTCCAAACAGCCAGCTCATGCACTAAGGACAGGTCCTGGTCCCACTGCCTGGGGGCCTCCCAAACAGTTCAAACTAATCAACTGTTTCACTTATCCAGAGGGCCTGATCCAGTTGGGGGCTCCTCAGGTATTGGTTCATAGTTCATGTGTTTCTACTAGTTTGGCTATTTGTCCCTGTGCTTTTTCCAATCATGGTCTCGACAACTCTCGCTCATCAATCCTCCTCTTTCTCACTGATTGGACTCTTGGAGCTCCACTTGGCTTATATAACCACTTTGGAAATCAATTCGGTGCTTTCTTAGAAAATTAGGAATAAATCTCCCCCAAGAACCAGCTAAACCATTCTTGGGCATATTCCCAAGGAATGCTCAATCATACCACAAGGGCTCATGCTCAACTATGTTCATAGCAGCATTATTTTTAGTAGCCAGAACCTGGAAACAACCTAGATGTCCTTCAACTGAAGAATGGATAAATAAAATGTGGTACATATACACAATGGAGTACTACTTAGCAGAGAAAAACAATAACATCATGAGGTTTACAGGCAAACCTATTTTCTAGATGGATGCATCTAGAAAAAAATCAGTCTGAGTGAGGTAACCCAGACTCAGAAAGACAAACAGGGTACATACTCACTCATTAGTGGATACTAGATGTAAAACAATGGATGGCTAGACTGCCACTTACAACTCCAGGGAGACTACCCAGTAAAGAGGACCCTAAGAAAGACACAGGGATCGCCCTATGACAAAGAAATGGATGAGATCTACATGAGCAAACTGGATGTGATGGGGGGTAATGAAGGGAAGGGTCGAGAGGAAGAGAGCTTAAGGGAGTGGGAGATCCCAGCTGGATCAAGAGCAGAGAGGGAGAACAAGGAAAGAGAGACCATGATTATTGAAGACCCCATGGGAATAGGAAGAAGCAAAGTGCTAGAGAGGTCTTGAGAAATCCACAAAGATACCTCCACAATAGACTACTGGCAGTGTTGAGAGAAAGCCCGAATTGACCTACTCTGGTGATCGGATGGCCAAACACCCTAACTGTCATGGTAGAACTCTCATCCAATGACTGATGGAAGCTGATGCAGAGATCCACGGACAGGCCCCAGGTGGGCCTCATTCTTTAGCATCCTATTGTTGTTCCCTATGCTCAGGACTCACTGGCTCTCTCCAATTCTCAAATCAACAAAGATCCTTACAAATTTCTTGTGCTTTCTGCCTTCAGCTAAAAAAGTGAATCTTAGCCCAACCAGGCTCAGCTACAGAGAGTAAAGCCAGATTTTAAATAAAGTCACTAACACTAATTCTCACACATCTCTGTCTCATTATGTATTTGTCTCCCAGAACTACTATAAGTAATTATGCATCCACGCCCTTGTGGTTTAGTGCATGCCTTCCACAAGATTGAATAACTCTATACATACTATACTGTAGTCCCTAAGAAGTACTTAATGATGGAAAATGCAATGCTAGGATTATGGATTGAGTTCATAGGTGTTTGGTGTTTCTTTTAGTTTCTATGTACATTTCCAACAGTTCATGATAAAGCTAAGAAAAACAAAATCAGCATTTAAAAGAGCATTAGTAATTGACAGCCTGTCATAGATTCATCAAAATTTAGGATTATTTGCTTTGGGTCTGAAAACTACAATTGGAAATTTTTATACTAGAAATGCTGCAAAGAATCTTCTGCCTTTCAAAACAAAAAGTTCCACAGGGTGATAGGTCATAATGATGATAAACAATAGAATAATTTTCTGCACTTCTGCCTTTTTTATTTTGGAGACTAGACTAGGAATGTGTTATTTGCCAATTAATGGATAAATGTATTGTACAGAATATCTGGTCAACCAGTGACATGATATTTTATTATACATTTGACTTGTCCAATGGAAATTAAATAATAGTCACATTCATAATTTTCTTTCCTAATACCTAATTTAAGAATTTAAAGTTATAAAGAGTAGATGTTCAAATATTTTAATAATATTTTGTCTAATTATATGTTTTAAATATAATTTTTACATCAGGTTGTAAAATTATCAATAAGGCATTTTTATTTCTTAAAAATTTAAGTTATGTGTTTTAGTTTTCAGTTATTTTTAAATAATTATATTGAATATATATATATATTTAGGAAGTGCAATGTAACACTTTAATAAATGTATAGTAATGGCCAACTCAGGGAAAGCAACATTTTCCTCTTCATTTGTCTAGGCTATATTTTTTCAATAATAGAATATAGTTCCTCATATTTATGAAATACAAGGTGAAATTTCAGAACATGTATTTCATATGCTCTGAAAGTCAGTGTCATTATCACTGCCCAAAGGGCAACTAAGAATGGATGAAATACCTGAATAGATCTGAGTGTATAAAACTGATAGGTGAAAACATATGGGACACATTTTAAAACATAGGGAGAGTAGTTATAGGGGATAACTATATTTAATTATTTATTTTTTGGCCAAGGATCCTAAAAGTCATAGGAAATAAACAAAAAATAGACAGACAGGATTACATAAAATAACGAATTTCATCCCAATAGAAGAAACAATGAACAGTGTGAGGAGGCAGCCTGCAGAATGTGTGAGGGTAGGGCTGTTTTAGAACTATTAATTTAGAAGAAGATCAATGTCCAGAAAATATAAATAACTTTAAAAAGTCAGTATATAGGTATATATATATATATATATATATATATATATATATATATATATATGTATATCTAGGCCAGCTCAGCTCATGCTTGTTTTACATCAACTGCAAGATTACTATGGGAGACTGTGATTACTCTTGTTACTGCAATTTTCTCAGTTCATTTTGTTCAAAACACAACTTACCATCTATAGAATGACCAGCAGTTGTCTATGTATCAGAGTCCTTCTGTTAGTGCAAACACCCATCATTCTAGTGTCTAAATTCTCTTGGACTGCACTTCAGTCAAACAGCTTACCCCGAGTTAAAACAAACTCAAAATCAAAGATTCCTGAGCTTCCAGGGAGAGGAAGTCCAGGCTTTATTTTCAATACTGCAAACCTGTAGCTACAAAGCATCCTGAGTATTTGACAAAATTGTTTATCTACTATTTTTTGTATGTGCCAAAACTTAGACATCTATGTCCCAACCCATGATTACTATCCATTTTAAGAGATAAACATGAAACTCTCCAAGATGGCTTTATTTATCGTGTCTACCTTTTCTTTTGTGAGACAGTAAGGAATTCACGGTATTCATAACATCTCAAGCGTCTGACAAGCTTCTTCCTTGTTTGACTTCATGTACTCCTAGGCCAACACTGGCAAAGGTCTTCCTTTCCCTTCACTACAGTCTGCAAAATTAGAAATGGAGAGAATAACTTCTACATTTCCATAATCGGAACCAGGAAAATGTTCTATTTCAGTTGTTGTGGATTTTCTTTTCTACCATATATTCTAAATGATAGGAAGGAAGCAGCCTTACTAGTTTAAAAAAAATAATATTGCTTTATATTGACAAGTTAAAATAATATATATTTCAAGATCTTCAAAGCATGCTCATAATATAGAAAATATTAATTATTGGTTTTAAAGTAAAGGGTTTATAAAATTTAGAAACAAATTTAAAGCAATGCAACATCTCTTCATTTTTACAAATATAGTATAAACTATATCTCAGAAACTTTTACTTTTTCAGTTTTTGTTTGTCCCTTTTATCCCACTGACAGGAAGGAAAAATGTGAAACCAAAAGCCAATGCTCTATTTTTGTTTGGTTGCAGAAAAAAAGTGGTAATGTGATAATGTGAGAAAGACGTAGAGTAGGTAATTCAGAAAATATTTGAAGGAAAGTGGAATCCAAACCATGAAGTGTTCATTTACCATATAGAGATAATCACTAGAGATACTTTAGCTCAACAAACCTTAGATTGGACTAAAGAAGTCTAGGAAGAACATATGTGAGATATAAAGGGAGAGGACATGACATTAAATGCACATGAGTTAGAATGAAATGAGTCAAAATGATCTCTGAGAGTTTTACAACAACATCCAATGGAGGTCGGAGGAAGGCTTATGCTAACATAAAGAAAACAAAGAAGGAGTGAATATTGTCATGTAAGGACTTGGACTTCTATTAGAAGTGCATGCAGAGATATTAAATGGGTAGTTTGGTTGGAGGGTTTACATGTTAAAGGGCATGTTTACTCTAGTTATAGGCTCAGTGGTTAAGAATACTTGCTGAGCTTGAAGGTGACTAGATACATTATCCACTACTCACATTGCAGATTACACCAATCTGTAAAGCGAATTCCAGGTGATCTGACACCTTCAGCCTACAGGAGTACCAGGCATGCACTTGATACCCATACTTATATGCAGGCAAATAATTATATATATATATATATATATATATACATATATATATGTATATATATAATGTGAATTATATATATATATAATGTGAATTATATATATCATATATATATAAATCAAACAATTTTTTTTTAAAAAAGAGTTTTCTACAGCAGCTTAAAGGAGTAGAATAACATGGTTCAGGAGTATCTGACTTTGAAAGACAATGATTAGAGAAGAGTATGAGAGACACTAAATTTTATACATTTATTCACTGGAAGGCCAACACATGACCTCTTATTCAGTAAAATGCATTTCTATCAATCAATGAGTTTTTATAGAATCCTCAATAAGTTACAGGTACACATATGTTAGTTATTTTTATGGCTCAGTGCCCAATATCTCTTATGAACAACTTAAAAAGAATAATTTATTATTTTGGCTCATGGTTTCAGGGATTTCTACCCATATACTTGGCTCCAGAAATTCTCAGTTAGTAAACAAAGAATCAAGGTGGCAGAAATATGTGGCACAGAACCATGTTTGTTCATCACGTGGCAGAAACGAAGTAAAGAGGGTTGATACAGGACATGACTAGGTCAATATAAAGCCCCCAAGGACAGTCAATGATCAACTTACTCCAGCTAGGTTCTGCCTGTTTGATTTTATCACCTTTCAGTTACGGCATCCTGTTACCTTTCCATCAGGAGACTTGCCTACTCATTACATCACAACACTCTTGATCTCATCCTTTCTGGAAACACCCTCTCAGATACAAATAGAGATGTCCTTTTTAACCCCATAGATGGATCCCACCATATCAAGTTGACAAAGGATGCAAACAATCTTAATGCCTTTTGAAGTAATTTAGCAGCTCTGTTATTTATCTGCACTGTCTGCTATATGGTAGGACCTGGAGCTTGAAAGGATGAGAACAAATAGGGTGCTGTAGATCTAAGCTATTCCTGCCCAGCAGTCTGAAGCTTGAGAATGCCTCTAGGTTTTCCATTGCTCTGTATCCCCAAGACGGACTTACTTTCCTGACTTTCTTGTTGCCTGTGTCTGAACAAGACACCAGGAAAAAAAAGTATGGAGCATTTTCAGACTTCAAAAGGCAATGATTTGCTATTTCAGATAGTCACATGATCTCCTTTTATGATGCAATGAAACAGTTAACAATTCACAGTACTTCCCTCAGAAATACTTAGTCCAATCATGTGAAAAGGCACAGCTGTAATTCTCTTTCAGCACTGTTTCTTTTTCTGTTGTAGCTCCATCTTGCTTGCACATTTAATATTGTACTTGTGTACACCTTGGGCTTATTTTACCTTGGTAGTAGAATCAACATATCTGGACTTTCTTGAGATTGTGTGATTTTTTGGAAATATTTATTTGGCTTTAGTCTAAAATATTTCTACCTAACGTGTATTTTAATAATATCTGATATCACACTCATAAGTATTTTAATATGTTTCCTCAAAATACTTCACTCTGCAAGGCTTGATAATTCTGGGAAACTTGCAATTTCATGAACAAAAAGTTAGTAAAATGATACTTCATAATGACCTTCCTCTGCATTTCTGTCCTCTCACCCTCCAAATTCACTTATTCATAATTTCCCTCAGGTGATTGATGTAATATTTTCACCAAATTCCCATCTGTTTGCCCAACCACCATAGCATCGGTAGCTCTTCTCCCACATTCTGTTAAACTATTCTGCCTATTAGATCTGCAGGCTATAAGTCAAGTGTTAAAAGTATTTTCTTCTTTAAGAAAGACAAGAAAAGACAGAAAAAGGGATGGAAGCAAACATGTTGAATCTATCAGTAAAGTACCAGGGAAAGGTGTTGGGAATGGACAAAATAAAAGTCCTAATAAATGGAAACCTGGAAAATTTGAGATTGAAATGAAAAACTTTACCATGTAGACTATAAAAATTAGTCTAATTCTACAGTAGATATGCAAGATATGTAGAGGTTAAGAATTTTTTTTTTCTATTTCAGCATCATTTGAGTGTTAGACAGAATGAAAAAAGGATATGTTCTAACATATGAAATATATAACTGGATGACATAGTTTCTCAAAATTTGAGTACTATATCTCAATTTTACACAGTTGAAACAATAAAAATCCAAAATGGTCCACTGTTTCAATTATAATAATTTATGGGGAAGGCATCAGTGATAAATCTCCAATATAAAAGAAAGGAATCTGTTTTGATTGATTATCATCGCTGTATTGATGTGTGTAGGATTTACAATGTACATTTACTGAATATTTTCTTTCATTATTTGGTATCTATACTTCCTATGTTTGTTTCAGAATTACTCTGCTAACATTCAGAGATAGAGTTGGTTATGGCATTTTCAGGCATGCTCTTTCATTGGCCTCTTTCCCAGGTTTTCCTTTTCCAGTCCTTCCCACCTCCCATCTTGTACTTGCCCTTCCTTTTTCACGTTTCCTACTTCTCTGTCCGTCTCTGTCTCTGTATTCTTGTCTCTATCTCTGTCTTTCTGTCTCTCTCTCCATTCCTGCCCCATTTCTTCTTTCCTTAACATCTCTTCCTCTGCTCTCTTGTTCTTCTTTCTATCTGCATAATTCCCCAAACATACGTACATTCACTCACACAAATATATACATTTATAAATTTAAATATAGAAACAGAATGCAAGAGAAGCCATAGAATATTTGTCTTTCTCAGTCTTACTCCTTTCACTAAACATGGTGATTCCAGCTCCGTCCATGTTCCTGAAAAATCTTTATTTCATTTTTATTTAATGTCCAATGTAAGTCCTTGTATATTCTTGCTATCCATACAGGTATTGATTGGCATCTAGTCCAGGAGTATATCTTAGCAATAATTTAGAAAAATAGGTGGAACTACAAGCTTCTCTGCAATGGAATTTAGAGTTTTCTATGTAGATTACTGTATATAATATTGCAAAAAGTAAACTCTAGCCGGGCGGTGGTGGCGCACGCCTTTAATCCCAGCACTCGGGAGGCAGAGCCAGGCGGATCTCTGTGAGTTCGAGGCCAGCCTGGGCTACCAAGTGAGTTCCAGGAGAGGTGCAAAGCTACACAGAGAAACCCTGTCTCGAAAAACCAAAACCAAAAAAAAAAAAAAAAAAAGTAAACTCATGTTTTGGGGGCTGTCAAAGACAGTTTTTAAAAAGTGAGTCATACAAGAATAAAACATAATTATTTTATTTTGTTTCTTTGCATCAAAGGTCAAGAGGAAAGCCAGGAAGACTATACTTTTCATGCCTGTCATTTTGACTCACTGTCATACTGATAAAAACAATAGAAAGGAAGTGGTCAGACGGTGTAAGGTGGTTACCCTGAAAATGAGCAGATGTGCTCCTTGTTCTTGACCAGCAGTCCAGTCTTGGCCAGAAGCCAGAAATATCCTTGGATCTATTGGTAGTTTCTTCCTGACAAGAGGCCAGAAATGTTAAAAATGGTGAAGGGCATTGTTTCATGTGCTAGGTTGTCAAATTGATCATCCTTCACTCTTTGCATAGCAACTCTAATGAACATTGTTGCCTAGAAGCATTGTGTGATCAACTTCTTCAATGACTCTGGAAAAGGTATGCCTGAAATTCAGTCCAGATACAGAGGTAAACAAGAAGATGGCTAGTACATAAACACCTGGGGAGTGGTACAACTGGATGGATAACTTTCCTGTATTCCCCTCCCCTTCCCAGATGCCCAGCCATACCTTAACCCAGTAAAGACTTGTTAGCTTCTAGTAGGGAACTTTAGTTGCAACTTCTTTTTATGCTTTATGTTTTATATATTTTTAACTATTTCAATTTTTCTGTGTTTTGTACCATACCAAACATATGTTTAGAAGGGAAAAGAAAGTATAGTACAGTTCACAGGACCCAGTGGTAGGAGGTAAGAGATCATAGAAACTGTCATGACAGATACTAATAGTTAGAATGCTGGCATGTAGCTCACAGCTGTCCAAGTGGTAAATTTTCATCTTAACATGAAGGAAGTAAATACTTCCCCAATTTCTATTCATGTTTAAGTGGTATGAAAATTACTTTTCTAATTATTGTGTAACAAAGTAATTTTTTAATTGGAAAATGAAGAACATTTGAGGTTACTATCTCAATGTATTCCTGCTTAGCAGAAAGAGCATTGTGCTTTAGTACATACTTGGGCATATATTATCCTTGATGATATTACAAACACAACTAGTGTACTTTCCTTGTTTTCTTATAAAAAAATATGGAGTGGCATTATATAATAGATATTTTGCATTTTGCCACAAAAAAGTAATCAAGTATATAGGCATTAATGACTGATCTAGCCTAAAATCCATTCCAGGAGAGTAAACCCACTCCTGACTGCTGTGGGATGGTCTGTATGTCAAGTTGCTCTGATTGGTCAATAAATAAATCACTGATTGGCCAGTGGCCAGGCAGGAAGTATAGGTGGGACTAACAGAGAGAACAGGAAGGCAGAAGGAGTCACTGCCAGCCGCTGCCATTACAAACAACATGTGAAGATTCCGGTAAGACACAAGCCACGTGGCAAGGTATAGATTTATGGAAATGGATTAATTTAAGATATAAGAACAGTTAACAAGAAGCCTGCCATGGCCATCCAGTTTGTAAGCAATATAAGTCTCTGTGTTTACTTGGTTGGGTCTGAGTGGCTGTGGGACTGGCAGATTTGTTCTGACTGTGGGCAAGGCAGGAAAACTCTAGCTACACCTGACACTACCTGGAGCACCAGGACACACATGCTAGGTGACCCAGAGACCAAGGGCAGAACCAAACATGACTGGATGAAATAAAATGTCAGTGTAAGGATGCCTAATGATTTTATGCTATGCTCATAGATTGGTGCCTAGCCCAGCTGCCATCAGAGAGGATTCATCCAGTAACTGATGGAAACAGATGTAGGCCCACAGTCAAACATTAGGTAGAGCTTGGATAATTCTACAGAAGAGGGGGAGAAAGGATTACAGGAGCCAGAGGGGTCAAGGACACCAAAAGGAAACAAACAAAATCAACTAACCTTGACTCATAGGGGCTAACAGAGACTGAACTGACAACCAGGGAGCCTGAATGGGACCGACCTGGGCGCTCTGCAATGTATGTTACAGTTTTGTAGCTTGGTCCTCTTGTGGGACTCCTAACAGCAGGAGCAGGGGATTCCGACTCTTTTACTGGCCTTTGGGGCCCTATTCCTCATACTGGTTTGTCTTGCCCAGCCTTGGTACATGAGGTGGTACTTATTCTTCCTGCAGCCTGATATGTTATGTTTTGTTGATACTCATGGAACCCCTGCGTTTTCCTAAACAGAAATGGAGGAGTGGATTGTGGGGTGGGAGGAGAGGATCCTGGGGAGAAGGAACTGGAGGAAGGGAAGGAGGAGATTTAAAATTATTCTCTCTGTGTCTCTCTCCTCTCCTCCCTCTCGCTTTCCTCCCACTTCCCCTCTATTTTGAATATGTGGTCCTACAAGATGTGTATTTGGTTTGTGCCTGTGTATCTGCATGTGTGTGTGTGTGTGTGTGTGTGTGTGTGTGTGTGTGTGCCACAACATGTGTGGGGAAGAGAAATTTCAATCTTCAGTAGCAGTGTCTGCTTTCCACCTTGTTTGAGTCATGTTCACTGTTCTTTTTGCCTCACTAGCTGACCCATGAGCTTCCTCCCTTACTTTGTTTTCAGCCTCCCATCTCCCAGTAGGCATAGGGCAGAATTACGTATCCTTGCACTAATGTGTCTAGTTTTCATGTAGGAGATAGATTTCTGAACTTAGGTCCTTAGGCTTGCAAACACTTTTTTAACAACTTATGGTGATATTTTATTTGTATTAAAATGTTATTTGTATGTTAATAAATAAAGTTACCCGGGGGTCAGAGCTATTAGCAAGCCATAGGAAAGCCAGGTGGTGGTGGTGTACGCTTGTAATCCCAGCATTTGGTAGGCAGAGCTAGGTAAGTCTCTGTGTGTTCAGGGATACAGCCAGCATTGGATACACATGACTTTAATCTCAATACCAACCATAGAAGACCTGGAAGTCTATACAGACAGGCAGTGATGAGGCGGTCGTGTGGTTGGGTTTACAACCAATGAGAAGGCAGAACAGAAAGTCTATATAAAGACTTTAACACAGGAAGTAGCTCTCTTTCGGAGAGGTAGGACCTCTACAAGAGGAAGGGTAAGGTTTTAGCTCTTAGCTCTGACCTCTTGGCTTTCTTCTTTGCATTGGTTCTGTGTTTCTTATTTAATAAGATGTTTGGTTACATCTACAACAACTCATCACATCAGTCCTGGAAATGAATAGATAGACTTATCTGTATTTTTCTATCGTGATTCTAAATTCTGTCATGTTGACATTAAACTTAATCATCACAATAATCTTTTCATAAGTAATCTTGTAATTGTTCTTAACCTCAGAAGTATATTCTAAAGGACCAAATACAACAATTACTGTGGGGTATTTTGCAAAACAAATGATGTCTACATATTTTAGAAATGGTGGTTATTTCAACAACCATCAGTCTGGGAGCAAAAGAGTAGTAGGCACAAACAGAAGTTTATATAAATAGCTACACATTGTTGCTTGTACACACATCCACATTCTTATTACTTATCAAAAGATGGATTTAATGGGCTTTTATAAAGTGGACAATATTGCCAAAGTACATATCTTTAAAATCTTAGAAGATTAGCAATCCATTTTCTAATTGGTTGTTAGTTTTCTTGATTTTTTTTTTGTAAGTTCTTTATGTGTTTCAAATAAGTGTTGCTGTGGGATGGTCTGTATGTCAAGTGTGTTGCTGATTGGTCAACAAATAAATCACTGATTGGCCAGTGGCCAGGCAGGAAGTATAGGTGGGACAAGGAGGAGAATAAAGCTGGGAAGTGGAAGGCTGAGTCAGAGAGACACTGCCAGCTGCTACGATGACAAACAGCATGTGAAGATGCCGGTAAGCCATGAGCCACATGGCAAGGTATAGATTAATAGAAATGGATTAATTTAAGCTGTATGAACAGTTAGCAAGAAGCCTGCCACGGCCATACAGTTTGTAACCAATATAAGTCTCTGTGTTTACTTGGTCGGGTCTGAGCGACTGTGGGACTGGCAGGTGAGAGAGATTTGTCCTGACTGTGGGCCAGGCAGGAAAACTCTAGCTACAAAGTCTCCTCTGCTGGATGCTCAGCTTGCAAAGAATTTGTCATTTTTTAGGCTTCTTCTCTTTTTATTTGCTGTTCAGAATCATTTTGGTTTCAGCAGATCAAATTTTTCCAGCTTTATTTGTTGAGTGACCAAAATCCTACTTAAAATATTCCTGTCTGTCTTAGTCACTGTTCTATTGCTGGGAAGAGACAAAATGAGCATGGCAGTTCTTTTTTTTTGGGGGGGGGTTTCTCTGTGTAGTTTTGGAGCCTGTCCTAGATCTTGCTCTGTAGATCAGGTTGGCCTCAAACTCTCAGAGATCCACCTGGCTCTGCCCCCTGAGTGCTGGGATTAAAGGCATGCACCACCACTGCCCGGTGAGCATGGCAATTCTTTTAAAGGATCCATTTAATTGAGGCTTTCTTACAGTTTCAGAGGTTTAGTCCATTGTCAGCACAACAGGAAATATGGCACTATGCAGACAGAAATGGTGCTGGATGAATAGCTGACAGTTCTACATCCAGATCTGCAGGCAGCAGAAAATAGAGACTTTGGGCTTGACCTGGGCTTTTGAAACCTTAAAGCCCATTCTTGGAGACATGCTTCCTTCAACACAGCCATACCTACTCCAACAAGGCCACACTTCCTAATCCTTTCAAATAGTTTCACTCCCTAGGCAATCAAATACAGGAGCCTATGCAAGTCATTCTTTTCAAACTACAACATTATCTCTGTCTACCATATAACATATGCTCTACTTTTTCTTCTTGTGCTTGTTTTTGTGCTAGTAGCATGCTGTCTGTAAACACTATGGCTTTGCAATATAACTTGAGGTTGGGTATGGAAGAAGAGAGTGACATTCTTTTCTCATTTTGTTTGGTTTTGCTTGGAGTTGCTTTGGCTACCCTAAGTCATCTCTATCTCCATATAAATTTGAGTTATTATTGCTTTTTCTGTTCGTGTGAAGAATGATATAAAAATTTTGGGGGCATTGCATTAAATAGGTAAATCACTTTTAGTATGATAATAATTTCACAGTATAATTTCTATCAATCCATAAGATGGAAGATCCTACAGAAAGTTATCCAAAGAAGAAATGCAAATGGCTAAAAACCACTCAAAGAAATTTTCAACCTCATTAACTATTATAGAAATACACATTTGAGATTTCAGTTTATCTCAATCAGAGTGACTATCATTTAAAAAAATAACAATAAGTGCTGGAAAGCATGTAGAGAAGGGAAAAACTTTAGTCAGTGTTAAATGGACTATCAACTAGTGTGACCACTATGGAAATCAGTATGCATGTTCCACATAAAATTAAAATAAAGCTACTTTGTGACCCAACTACACCATTCATGGGCACATACCTAAACGAGTCTGATCCTAACATGGCGATACCTGTCCATCTATGTTCACTGCTGCCTTGTGCATAATAACTAACAAGTAGGATCAGCCTAGATGTCCATCAAATGATGGATGGGTTATGAAATTGTGGTACACACAATGGAATTTTATTCAGTTTTGAAACATTATGAGTTAATGAAATATTCTGGTAAATTAATGGAAATGGAAAAAAAATTATACTAAAAGACAAATATACGTATTTTCTTTCATATAGGGATTATAGGCCTGAATTTCTATTTTTGCAGAGTGCTCTCTTTTAGGATCAGGAAACATCATAGATGAAGGGGTAGAAAGAATTACATAAGACATAGAAGGTTAGGGATGCATGGAAATACAGTATCTTCTGGACATGATACAGCAATTGCATCATGAACTCATGGTAGCTGTGGTTGCCTACTCTCTGCTTACACAAGAATGTGGCTTTCATAAGTAAAACATGGGTGAGATGGTTGGATCATGGGATTTTACCCTTCTCTATTGAACTCTGGGAAATGGATAGTCACTTCCTTGAACTATGTACTTGAAAAATTGGTACCTCTTACAAAGCTCCATGGGAGAACTCCAAACTTATGGTTACAGATTGACCCTAGTCAAACTCAATGCATTATAGAATAAAGCATGAAGAACTACATATAGGAGGGAGTCTAGAATATATGGGGCTAGTTAACTCTGGTGTTGGGGATATAAGACAATGGGAGGCCAATAGAATTCAAAATGTGTTTACACATGTATAGACTAGCCAAAGAAGAAACTTAATTAATAGAATCTCAAAACTTTTACATTATATAAACATCTCAAAAAGAACATCCAATGGAGACATTATCAGTCAGGAACTTTCATTTTTCACAAATATAAAGATAAGTTAGCGATCATGGATACTTTTCTAAAAGTAGTGATAACATGCTTTTTTCTCCCCTCTTTCAGTTGGCCAGAATAAATTCACTCTTTCAGAGAGCTGGATCCTCTTTTTCTGGTAAATGAATTATGCAACTTTTCTTTTCTCCATGTAGTCATCTCAAGTGCTAGAAAATCTGTCTGTCATTTGCCTCTCCTCTTTTCAGTATGGTATGTATAACAGCTAAAGCGAGCCATGCTGAGCTCTTCCTGCACCACTTCTGAAGGCTGCGCACTGTATTTCCTCTGGTATTCCATTCAGAGACTAATCAGAATTCTATCCAAATGAAATCAATGTGAATGGCTGTAACAAATGTTGCCAGTTTCATAAGAAAATTGTGATTTATAGAACATGTCTTAAGAGAGGTGTAGTCTTAAAAGAGATGAACATTTATAATTATTAAAGTTCACTATAATGAACAATAATGAAAGAAGAATTTTTTTCCATTATTGTATACTTGAATTTAAAGAATTATTTATATTAAATCAGGTAAATATATAGTAATTAGAGAGTAAATTCAATGTTATTATTTTTAATGAGCTTTGGATTTGTGAACCACTGAGTACAGGCATTTTTGTGTCGGTGATTGAGAGTACGGACACATGCATACAAGGCAAACACCTTTATAATGAGCTGCATCCACAATCCTATTACATTTAATGTTAAGTTTCAAAATAAGTAGACACTTCTCTACACTAATGCTTTCTAAACATTATAGTAAATATGATCATAGATATGTAGTTGAGAACTAAAATTACAGATAACTGTCCAAACTTATTCTGTTCATTTTGAATTTCTCTCCATAAAACAAAGTGATACCACTTTTGCCATCAAATGAATATATAATGGTTCCTTCTTTTGTTTTACTATGAGTAAATAATCTTTCAATTAATTTGAGTGAGTAGATTGCTGAAAAGTTAAATATATTAGTCATTGAAAAGCTCAATCATTGCCGGGCGGTGGTGGCGCACGCCTTTAATCCCAGCACTCGGGAGGCAGAGGCAGGCGGATCTCTGTGAGTTCGAGGCCAGCCTGGGCTACCAAGTGAGTTCCAGGAAAGGCGCAAAGCAACACAGAGAAACCCTGTCTCGAAAAACCAAAAAAAAAAAAAAAAAAAAAAAAAAAAAAGAAAAGAAAAGCTCAATCATGCAATATGAGATAATATCAGAAAGGTATATATGTGGTATTATGATTAGAAAAACAAAGCAATCAAACATAAACTAGAAATGCATTAAATGGTGGCATGGGACTGATTAATAGTGAATAAAAATTCAAAGGTATAAAATTACTAGTCAGTGGTCAGTGATGAAGTGCATGTATGACTCATTACATTTTTATACAATGAAGTTCTAACCTAATTTTACTGAAAGTCTTCCTCAAAAGCTTGACATGATAATAACACAAATTTTGGCTTATCCCTCTACAAATCTATCTCCCAAACTTGAGTATCAATGTCTCTAAATATTTGCCATCCCATTTGGTTTCTAACCACTTTCCTTTCATCAACTATTACTAGAGTGTTCAATTATCAACTGCTAAATATCTGAACAATATCTTTTGTCTGGCCAGCTGCTAAAGCATCCAGTTGCTGGGTTTATTTTATCTCAAATATATAGGCAGTTTGCCAAATAGCATCACATCTCAGCATCCTTCAATGTTCCTGATACTATTCTTTCACTGACCAGCTGTTGTAGTTGCTGTTAAATGGCTGCCAATACAAAGGCCACAGTAAAACAATGGCTGTTCTATTATTGAGTGAGAAGCTTTTATTTTTCCATGCTTCATCAATATCTATATTATTGCTAGGAGATATCACCAGCATCTTACAGACCTTCAGAAAGCTTTTCAAAGTCATTATGTATTCACTGTAGATGACCATAACTAAAGCAATCTAACTGCTGTAGGATGGCTCTCTGTCAACGCTGATCTGAATTTTGGCCTGAATGCAAAAGCAACTTGATTGTTATATATTTGGATACTGTTTTTAGATGAAATGAAAAGTACACATTTAATGATATGTTTCAAAAGGCTGTTTTGCCCTTAAAAATATGACTTAACATGTTACAACATCAGTATTCATGATGGTATTACCACATTATGTCCACCTATTTATTTTAAAATGGAAAAAATTAACTTGAACTTTACTTGGAAAAAGAATGTGAACTGAATGTAGAAAAAATGTTATGTGAAATATAAGGGAATATATTATTTACCTTCTGTATAATAAAACAACCACTTTAAAAACTAGATTTTAAAACCAGTGTTTTATTATGTAGACAATAAAGATAATATATGTGTATATAATTTATCATTATGCATTTGTGGTTTTGGGTGGTTATCTATTTTTTTAATTGTGTAAAAATTTTCATAAAACATTCTAATCACCTTTTCTGCTTCCAAAGTCCTTATAGAACCTTGCTACCTCTCCATCTGTTAAGTTCCATGGCCTTTCTTTCTCTCTCTCTCTCTCTCTCTTTAGAAAACAAATGGACAAATAAAACAAACAAGGATATCAGAACAATAATAAAAAGGGGAAATAATACAAACAAGACACATATCAAACAAAAATTAAAAAGAAATAAAACACAACAAAAAACATAAAACAACAAAGCCAGAAATAATAATATGCAAGCACAAGACCAATAAGGTGAAAAAAAATGTCCAAACAAAGCAATATGATAAAAGATGTCTCCAAAAATCCCTTTCATTTCATTATTGTTTATTGTGGAATAATCTTTCTATATACTGTAAAGATTTGTCACTTGGATTGGTTTAATAAAAAGCTGAATGGCCAATTGTAGCTAGAGTTTTCCTGCCTGGCCCACAGTCAGGACAAATCTCTCTCACCCGCCAGTCCCATAGCCGCTCAGACCCAACCAAGTAAACACAGAGACTTATATTGCTTACAAACTGTATGACTATGCCAGACTTCTTGCTAACTGTTCTTATATCTTAAATTAATCCATTTCTATAAATCTATACCTTGCCACATGGCTCCTGGCTTACGAGCATCTTCACATGCTGCTCGTCAGGCTGGCGGCTGGCAGTGTCTTTGACTCAGCCTTCCACTTCCCAGAATTATTCTCCTCCTGTCCTGCCTATACTTCCTCCTGCCTGACTACTGGCCAATCAGTGTTTTATTTACTAACCAATCAGAGCAACACATTTGCCATACAGAACATCCCACAGCAGCCAATAGCCAGGCATGATATTTGGGGCAGAGAGGATGCTGGGACGAGGAAGGGCTGAGACAGAGGAGTCATCAACAAGATGGAGAGGAAGCAGGACAGGGAGTACAGAGTAAAAGTAATGGAGCCACATAAATGAATAGAGATTTGAAAATTTGGGTTAACTTAAGCTTTAAGAACTAATTAGAAACAAGCCTTTTCTAATTGGCTGATCTTTAATTTAATTTAATAATAAGTCTCTGTGTTGTTACTGTGGAACCAGTGGTCCCAATGAAAAGGTCCAACTATAATTGTTGGTCACCTACTGCTGTGCATGGGGTCTACTTTTATC
This sequence comes from Peromyscus californicus insignis, assembly GCF_007827085.1. Taxonomy (NCBI): domain Eukaryota; kingdom Metazoa; phylum Chordata; class Mammalia; order Rodentia; family Cricetidae; genus Peromyscus; species Peromyscus californicus. Next base: position 118,872,617 of record NW_026294573.1, read on the forward strand.
TATGGTTTATATATTTAGTGAGATCCCAATGCAGAAAGCTAATTGTTCCTTTGAAAGCAAAGGTATTGGTTAGGGATGGGAGCTTATGTCCACTTCCCCTCTTCACTTTCTGTGCTAGGACTGCACCTGACATGGACCTGTGCAGGCCCTGTGCATGCTCCCACACCCTGTTAGTTCATATGTGCATCAGTCCTGTTGTTTCTGTAAGACTCCATTTTCTTGGTGTCATCCATCCTATCTGGCTCTTACAAACTCTCTGCCTCCTCTCCTGAATCCTAATTAGAGGGAATTTTACTTTCCTGCCACTTTCATGACTGAGTGTTGCAAAATCTCTCACTCCATATATTGTCCAGTTGTGGATCTCTGTGTCAGTTCCCATTCACCAGTTTACACTCACACCAGTAAAGAGCAAGTGTTCTCCATTCCCTGCACTCTCAACTGAATTTGCTATCACTTGCTTTACTGACCTTTGCCATTCTTACCAGGGAATTATAAAAATCTCAAAGTAGCTTTAATTTGCATTCCTCTGATGGCTACAGACGATGAGTGTTTTAAAAATATTTCTCAGCCTTTTTTTTTCATCTCTTGAGAACTCACAGTTTATTTCTGTACTCCATTTTTAAAATTGAGTTATTTGTGTTCTTGTTCAATTTTTAGAGATTTTATGTACTCTTGACTCAAATCCTCTCTCAGATAGTAATTGGTAAATATTTTCTGACATTCTCTTGGCTATTGCTTTGCTCAAATAATGAAATTCTTTGCTACACAGAAGTTCTTGCCACATGGGGTAGAGTTTATTAATTGTGATGGTATAATCTGTGCTGTTAGTGTCATGCTCAGAAAGTCTTTCTCTGCCAATTAGGTTGCTCTAATTTCCCACTTTCTCTTCTATCAGATTCATATTATCTCATCTTATGTTAAGGTCCATCATTTTTGAGTTGAATTTTGTGTGGCAAGTTAGATTCACATCTATTTTCATTTTCTAGAAACAGCTATCCTGTTTGATCTATACCAAGATGCAGTCTTTTAATCAGTGTACTTTTCTAGTTTCTTTTTCAAAAACCATGTGTCCATAGGTAGATGGAGCTATGTCTAGGTTTTCAATTCAATTTCAAATATCAACATGTCTGTTTTTATGCCAGTATTATGCTGGCTTTATCAATATAGTTCTTTAATAAAACATGAAATTTGTCATGATAATATCTTATTTTCCTCTTTTCTTAACATTCAGGATTATGTTGGCTATCCTGTTTTATGTGATTCATATGAAGCTTAACATTTTTTTTCATTTTCAGTTAAAAAAATGTGTAGAAACTTTGATGATTGTATTGAACTTATAGGGTGCTTTTTATCAGTATAAACATTTTTAGAATATTAATCCTAGCGATCCATAAGCATGGGAGGTATGTCCATCCCATGATGTGTTTCTTAATTTCTTCCTTCAATGTTTAAATTAAAAAAAACCCTCTCTTACTTTTTGAGATTATAATGTAATTACCTTATTTCTCTCTTCCCTTTCCTCTCTCCAAACCCTCCCATTTACCCCTTCTTGTCCTTTTTCAAATCCGTGTTATCTAATAACAAATTGATGTGCTTTTCCTTGAGAAAGACTATGTTTCCTGATCTCAACTTTCTTTAGTATCATGTAGTACTTTGTGTAGGGTTGAGGCGTCATAGTCTCATCCCTCTTCACTTTGACATACATATTGTTGTTGTACTTCTTCAGCTTCTATGTAAGCACATAAGCTGATGAGACTTTATGGGTGGGTGTAGCTTCTGATATTACTAGGATACATAGTCTCACAGTAAACTCCTTGTTCCTCTGGCTCAGACATTATTTCTCTCCCCTCTTCTAATTTGTTCCCAAGACTTTGGATGTATCTTTTGAACTGAATCAACAACTCTGGGTTTTGATTGGTTTTGGGTTTTCTGTAATGGTCTCTGTCTGTTAAAAAAGGAGTGTCTTTGGTGAAGAGTACAGACTAAAGTTATTAGAATGAATAAGGCCAAAAAAATTTAAAATACAATTATTGAGTATGCTGATGTAGTAAAGTGGAATGTGTATATGTTTTCCTCACAAGATTGATAGTTTCACTAGCCCTAGGCGTTTGGCTAGATTTCCAATAGCAGGCATAATTTCCCTCCTTTTGAGCTGGTCTTATGTCCAATTAGAGAGAGCTGTTGGTTACTGAAAAGGAATCCATGCCACTACTATATTATGCTGGTCATTGTTGTGGTTCATAGGTGTCATATCCTCTCCTTTGGAAGTTTCAGGCACCTCCTGGTACCACAAAAGCTAATTCTCAAAGAGAAGGCTTTCAGGTCAATTCCAGTTCAGGGGTTTCTGTGCCCTGTATCTGAAGTGCATGGCATATTCAGTAATTGTGCACCTCTAAGCACAACCAAGGCAATAGCCTATAAAACAAGAATCCCTTAGATAACCCTGACCAATGACTCATAAAAGGACTTCTCATGACACCTGTTGGAATTTTTGTTAATTGGTCTTGGGCTCCTGGAGGGAGCATTTTCAGGCCAGAAGAAAAAATTTTCTTGAACATATGTATATATATATATATATATATATATATATATATATATATATATATATATATATATATATATATATATATATGGTCATGTATTACATTTTTAACATAGATTATTAATAATATGATAAAATTTCTTAAGATGTTTTTCAGACAGCCTTAATATTATATTATCCATCTCCTCTTTTGTATTTATCTCCCTTCTCCTATTCTTAATGAGAATCCCCCATTTTGAATTTCCCCAGTCAGATTATATGTAGTGTGCTAGTCCCTTCTATACCCACCCACCCCCACAAGACAATGGTTTCTTGGCTTTGCTGTTACTCCAAGATATATATGCACATCTGAAAATATGGAGTAAGGAACTTCAGACAAGAGAGAACATGTGATATTTGACTTTATGGATCTGGGTTATCCTACTTGACATGATATTTTCCAGTTACATTCATTTACCTAGAAAGTTCATTATTTCATTTTCCTTTGCAGATGAATAGGATCCCATAGTGTATATGTATTACATTTTTATTATCCCTTCATGTTTTATAAGACATTTAGGCTATTTTCTATTTCCTAGCTTTTATTAATGAAGCAGTAATGATAATGAATGAGTAAATATCTGTGGAGTGGGAGGCAGATTGATTTCTTTTTTAATCTTTTGAAAATTCTTCACACTGATTCCCAGAATGGCTGGGCCAGTTTTCAATCCCACCAACAATAAATGAGGGTCCTCTTTTCCTCACATCCACTCTAGAATCAGTGGTTGGTTGTTTTGTTGATCTTTTTCTATTCTGACTTACATAAGGTAAAAGTCAAAGTTGTTTTGATTCTTATTTTCCTGATTGCTGTGGATAAAAACATTTATAGGTAAATATTTAGCCATTATTATTTTCTTAAGAACTCTGATCTGGCCCCAAGCCCAATGTGTTGTTTCTTGTTGTTGTTTTTGATTTTTTTTACTCTTTTTTGAGAAATGAATCCTCTGTCAGATGTACAGCTGTGAATTCTCTCCTATTCTGTGGGCTTCCTCTTTGCCCAGTTGAAGGAGTCCTGCCACACTTCCAAATATTTCTTGATTGATTTTGTTGTTGATTGGGGAAGAGAGAGGAAGAAGATGCGATTAGTGCCAGTGAGACAGGGAGGCTCTGGAAGAGCTTCATGGAGTGGAAAGAATACGTTAAAAACAGAGTATGTGAAAAATTTAAAAATAATAAAATATGTAATAAGAGAAATACGTAAGTTATAAGAGTTTAGAAAATGTATATAAAGAATACTATTAGATAAGTATTAATTGTGGTAAATTATTTCTTTTTATTTCAGTAAATTTTGTTCTGTGCATAAATTCAGTAGTTTTGAGTACTAGAATAAGCAAACATGCTTAATTCATTTAATGTATATTTGTTTTTAATATACTATTAAAATGTTTACTAAAAAGAAATCTTTATTTTCTCTGGATGACCAATCTTTTATTTTATTTATACCAACCACAGATCCCCCCTCTCAAACTTTCTCCAGCTACCCTCCTCCCCACCCCCCGACCCACCCCTCATTCCCTCCTCCAACAGGGTAACTTCTCCCATGGGGGGATAGCTAAGCCTGGTACATTCAGTTGAGGCAGCACAAGCCCCTCCCCGCTGAATCAAAGGTGAGCAAGGTGTCTTCCCACAGGTAATGGGATCCAGAAAGCCAGCTCATGCCCCTGGGATAGATCCTAATCACACTGCCAGGGCTCCTCAAACAGACCCAGCTACACAACTGTCTCCCATACAGAGGGTCTAGTCCGATTCCATACAGGTTCCAAAACTGTTGGTGGAAAGTTCATAAGTTCCTTTCAGCTTGGTTCAATTGTCTCTGTAGATTTCCCCATCATGATCTTGACCCGCCCCACCTTGCTCATATAATCCCTCTTCTATCTCTTAGACTGGACTCCTGGAGCTTGGCCTGGTGCTTGGTCTTGGATCTCTGCATCTGTTCTATTAGTTACTGGATGAAGGCTCTATGATGATAGTTAGGGTATTCACCAATCTTATTACCAGGGTAGGCCAGTTCAGGCACCCTCTCCATTATTGCTGGTAGTCTAGTCTAGGGTCATCCTTATGGGTTTTAGGGAATTTCCCTAGCTCCAGGTTTCTCCCTTACTACAAAATGTCTTCCTCTATCAAGATATCTCTTTCATTGTTTTCCCACTTTATCCCTCCCCAACTTCGACTATCCTATTTCCTCATGTTCGTATCCCCGATCCCCTCCTCTCTATTGCCCTCTCTCATCCCCAGTTTACTCATGGAGATCTCCCCTGTTTCCTCTTCCTAAGGTGATCTCTACATAACTCTTAGGGGTCACTTTATTTCCTAGCTTCTCTGGAGCTGTGGGTTGTAGTCTGGTTATCCTTTGCTTTACATCTGGTATCCAATTATGAGTGTATACATACCATGTTTGTTTTTCTGAATCTGGGTTATCTCACTCAAGATGATATTTTCTGGTTCTATCCATTTGCCTGCAAATTTCATGATGTCATTGCATTTTACAGCTGAGCAATACTCCATTGTGTATATGTATCACATTTTATTTATCCATTCTTCAAATATCTAGGTTATTTCCAGGTTCTGGTTATTAAGAATAAAGCTGCTGTGAACCTAGTTGAACAAGTGTCCTTGTGCTATGACTGAGTATCCCTTGGGTATATGGCTAAGAGTGGTATCATTGGATCTTGAGGTAGATTGTTTCCAATTTTCTGAGAAACTATTATACTAATTTCCCAAGTAGCTGTACAAGTTTGTACTCTCACCAACAGTGGAGGAGTGTTCCCCTTGTTCCACATCCTCTCCATCACAAGCTGTCATGAGTGATTTTGATCTTAGCCATTCTGACAGGTATAAAATGGTATCTCAGAGTTGTTCTGATTTGCATTCCTCTGATGACTAAGGATGTTGAGCAATTCCTTAAATGTCTTTCAGCCATTTGAGATTTTTCTGTTGAGAATTCTCTGTTTAGCTCTGTAAGCCATTTTTCATTCGGATTGTTTGGTATTTTGCTGTCTAATTTCTTGAGTTCTTTATGTATTTTGGAGATCGGCCTTCTGTTAGATGTGGGATTGGTGAAAATCTTTGCCATTCTAGAGGCTATTATGTTGTCTGATTTACCATGTCCTTTACCTTACAGAAACTTCTCAGCTTAAGGAAGTCCCATTTATTAAGTCTTGCCTCTCAGTGTCTGTGCTACTAGTGTTATATTTAGGAAGTGATCTCCTGTGCCAATGCCTTCTAGGCTACTTCCTACTTTCTCTTCTATCAGGTTCAGTGTAACTGGATTTAGGTTGAGGTCTTTGATCCACTAGGACTTAAGTTTTGTGCATGGTGATAGATATGGATCTATTTGCAATCTTCTACACACTGACATCCAGTTATGCCAGCACCATTTGTTGAAGATGCTTTCTTTTTTCCACTGTACACTTTTGGCTTCTTTGTCAAGAATTAGGTGTTCATAGTTGTGTGGATTAATATCAGGATCTTTAATTCAATCCCATTGATCCACATGTCGGTTTTTATGCCAATACCAAGCTGTTTTTATTACTATAACTCTGTAGTAGAGCTTGAAGTCAGGGATGGTGATGCCTCCAGAAGTTGATTTATTATAAAGGATTGTTAAGATATCCTAGGTTTTCTGTTTTTCCACATGAAGTTGAATATTGTTCTTTAGAGGTCTGTGAAGAATTGTGTTGGGATTTTGATGGGGACTGGATTGAATCTGTAGATTGTTTTTGGAAGTAATATAGGATGAAGATGATGTAAAAGCATAGGAGCTTACTAAAACTATGAGGACAGGAAAGGTTGGGACAGAGAGGAGCTGAATGTGAGGACAGATCTGAAGTTGTATAGATAGAATTTTGTCATAGAAGAATAAAGTAAAGGACAAAATCATGGTGTACATAGATTCTTTTCCCACACTGAACATAGTGTCTTCCCCAGGACTCTGGGAGGAATTTTCCCAGGGCAGGGACTTTGGAAAATTCCATTTTGGTAAGATTGCCATTTTTATTATGTTGGTTCTACCTATCCATATGCATGAGAGATCTTTCCATTTTCTGATATCTTTTTCAATTTCTTTCTTCAAGAACTTAAAGTCCTTGTCATATAGGTCTTTCACTTGCTTAGTTAGAGTTACCTCAAGTATTATAAAAGGTGATATTTCTCTGATTTCTTTCTAGGCACATTTATCATTTGTATATAGGAGGGCTACTGATTTTTTTTGAGTTAATCTTGTATCCTGCCACATTACTGAAAGTGTTTATCAGCTGTAAGAGTTCCCTGGTAAAATTTTTGGGGTCACTTCTGTATACTATCCATATCATCTGCAAATCTGAAAATTTGACTTCTTCCTTTCCAATTTGTATCTCCTTGATCTCTTTTTGTTGTCTTATTGTTCTAGCTAGAACTTTAAGTACTATATTGAGTAAATATGGGGAGAGTGGACAGCCTTGTCTTATTCCTGATTTTAGTGGAATCGCTTTGATCTTCTCTCCATTTAATTGGATGTTGGCTGTTGGCTTGCTGTAAATTGCCTTCATTATGTTTAGGTATGGTTCTTGTATTCCTGATCTCTCTAGGACCTTTATCATGGAGGAGTGTTGGATTTTTTCAAAGGCTTTTTCTGCATCTGGTAAGATGATCATGTGGGCTTTTTTTTCTGTTTGTTTATATGATGGATTGCATTGACAGATTTTCATATGTCGAACCATTCCTGCATCTCTGGGATGAAGACTACTTGATCACGATAGGTGATTTTTTTTTTAAGGTGTTCAGTTTGCCAGTAACTTATTGAGTATTTTCGCAGCAATGTTCATGAGGGGGATCGGTCTGTAGTTCTCTTTCTTTGTTGCATCTTTGTGTGGTTTGGGTATCAGTGTAACTGTAGCCTCATATAAAGGATTTGGCAATGTTCCTTCTATTTCTATTCTGTGTAACAATTTGAGGAGTATTGGTATTAGTTCTTCTTTGAAATTCTGGTAGTATTCTTCACTGAAACCATCTGGCCCTTGGCTTTTTTTGGTTGGGAGACTTTTAATGACTGCTTCTATTTCTGTATGAATTATACGTCTATTTAAATTGTTTATCTGGTCTTGATTTAATTTGGGTATATGGTACCTATCCAGAGAATTGTCCATTTCTTTTAGATTTTCCAATTTTTTTGAAGTATGACTTGATGATTCTCTGGATTTCCTCACTTTCAGTTGTTATGTCTCCATTTTCATTTCTGATTTTGTTAATTTGGATGCTCTCTCTCTGCCTTTTGGTTAGTCTGAATAAGGGCTTGTCTATCTTCTTGATTTTTTCAAAGAACCAACACTTTTTTTTTCATCAGTTCTTTGTACTGTTCTCTTTGTTTCTATTTTATTGATTTCAGCTCTCAATTTGATTATTTCCTGCTGTCTACTCCTCCCGGGTGAGTTTGCTTCTTTTTCTTCTAGAGCTTTCAGGTGTGCTGTTAAGTCTCTAGTGTGAGATTTCTCCAACTTCTTTACGTAGGCATTTAGAGCTATGAACTTTCTTCTTAGTACTGCATTCATAGTGTCCCATAAGTTTGGGTATGTTGTACATTCATTTTCATTGTATTCTAGGAAGTCTCTACTTCCTTTCTTTATTTCTTCCTTGACCCAGGGGTGATTCAGTTGAACATTATGCAGTTTCCTTGAGTATATAGGCTTTTTGTAATTTGTGTTGCTGTTGAATTCTAACTTTAAGGCATGGTGGTCCAATAAAATACGGAAGTTTACTTTACTTTTTTTTTATATCTGTTGAGATTCATTTTGTGACTGAATATGTGGTCAATTTTAGAGAAGGTTCCATGGGGTGCTGAGAAGAAAGTATATTCCCTTGTGTTTAGATGGTATATTCTGTAGATATCTATAGTCCATTTGAGTCATAATGTCTGTTAGTTCCCTTATTTCTCTGTTAAGTTTCTGTCTGGCAGACATGTCCATTGGTGAGAGTGGAAGTTGACGTCTCCCACTATTAGTGTGTGGGGTTTGATATGCAATTTAAACTTTAGTAATGTTTATTTTACATATGTAGTTATCCTTTTATTTGGAGCATAAATGTTCAGAATTGAGACTTCATCTTAATGGATTTTTTCCTGTGATAAATATGTAATGTCCTTCTCAATCTCTTAATTTATTTTAGTTTGAAGTCAATTTTTTCGATATTAGGATAGCTATACCAGCTTGCTTCATAAGTCCATCTGACTGGAATGACTTTTCCTAACCCTTTACTCTGAGGTAGCTTCTGTCTTTGAAGTTGAGGTGTGTTTCTCATATGCAACAGAAGAATGGATTCTGTTTTCGTATCCATTCTGTTAGCCTGTTTCTTTTCATAGGCAAATTGAGTCCATTGATATTAAGGGATATTAATGACCAGTGATTGTTAATTCCTATTATTTTTTTGGTGGTAGTGTTGTGTGTTTGTCTTCTTTGGGATTTGTTGGTGTGGGATTATCTATTGCCTGTGTTTCCATGAGTGCATCTAACTTCCTTGAGTTGAACTTTTTCTTCTAGTGTTTCTGTATGGCCGGATTTATAGATAGGTATTATTTAAACCTGGCTTTATCATGGAATATTTTGTTCACTCCATCTATGGTGATTGAGAGTTTTGCTGAGTGTAATAGTCTGGGCTGGCATTCATGTCTCTTAGTGTCTCCATAATGTCTGTCCAGGACCTTCTGGCTTTCAGAGTCTCCATTGAGAAGTCTGGTGTTATTCTGATGAGTCTGTTTTCATATGTTACTTGGCCTTTTTCCTTTTCAGCTCTTAATATTTTCTCTTTATTCTGTATGTTTAGTGGTTTGATTATTATGTGGCGAGGGGACTTCTTTTTGGGGTCCAATCTACTTGGTGCTATGTAAGATTCTTGTATCTCCACAGGCATTTACTTCTCTAGTTTTCTATAATTTTGTTGAATATATTCTCTATGCCTCTGATCTGGCATTCTTTTTCCTCTATCCTTATTATTCTTATGTTTGGTCTTTTCATGGTGTCCCAGATTTCCTGGATAGTTTGTATCAAGGTGTTTTTGGCTTTAATGTTTTCTTTGACTGATGAGTCTATTTCTTCTATCGTATCTTCAATGCCAGAGATTGTCTCTTCCATCTGTTACGTTCTGTTGGTTATGTTTGCATCTATAATTCCTGATCATTTACTCAGATTTTTCATTTCTATCATTCCCTCAGTTTGTGTCTTTATTATTATTGTTATTAAAAAATTCTATTCATTTTCATACCAACCACAGTTCGTCCTCTCCACCTCCTCCTGTCCCCCAGCCTTTCCCCCACCAACCCACTTCCCATTCCCACCACTTCCAAGTCAAGGCCTCCCATGGGGAGTCAGCAGAGCCTGGTATATTCCGTTGAGGCTGGTCCAAGCCCCTCCCCCTATACCAAGGCAGTGGACTTCACCCTCTGCATCGGAGAGACAGTTGTGTAGCTTGACCTGTTTAAGGGAACCCTGGCAGTGGGATCAGGATCCATCCCTGATTTGTATCTTCTTTATGGCCTCTATTTCAGATTTCAAGTCTTGAATTGTTTTCTTTGCCTGTTTGATTGCTTTTTCTCAGTTTTCTTGGCTTTCTTTAAGGGAGTTATTGATTTCTTCTGATTTTTTTATTTGTCTTTTTCTTGATTTCTTCAAGGAAATTATTCATTTCCTCTTTAAAGGCCTCTACCATTTTCTTAAAGTTATATTTAAGGTCGTTTTCTTCTGCTTCTTCTACATTGGGATGTTCAGGTCTTTCTCATGTAGGACCACTAGGTTCTGGTGGTGCCATATCGATCTTTATGTTGTTGAATGTATTCTTGCACTGGTATCTACAGTTCTTTCTCCAATAACTGCAAATGGTGTCTATGTCTCAGAGAGCCACTCTTGGTCCAATCAGCATTCCTAGGCCAATAGGAGCTCTTGGTTCAATTAGAGCTTGTGGAGTCTGTGTCTCAGGGAGCAGTTGCAATCTCAGAGGATGTGTGGATTTGGGGGGTTGAGTGGGGCTTGGAGGTTACAGGGTCCAATGATAGGGGTGGCAGTTAAACCTGCCTACTGGCCTGCAACTGGGACTATAATAGGTTGGGGTATGTGGGCACTGGTTGTGCCTCTGCGCCTAAAGCCTAGAGGCTGTGGTAATTGGCTAGGAGAACAAAGACTCACCTCTGGGTCCAAATAGAGCTGGCAGAGTCTGTATCTCAGGGAGCATCTGTGGTCTCAGAAGATATGGATGACCAATCTTAATGTTTCATAAGATAGATAAAATTTACTCACATTACTATATCTTTTTCCATTTTTGTAGAGAACAGTACGAACTCACACAAATATTCACCTACTATAATTTAAATTACAAATAGTCCATCTTATCATTTTCTGTATTCAATAAATTTGTATGACTTTGTTTAGTAATTAGAACATTATAATAAAAAAAATTCTTTAAATATCCTTACATACAAGTATCCTCAAAATATTTTATGAATCAGTAGACAGTAGTCTTAATGTTGGAGAATTTGTGTACAATATTGAAAGCCATGGGTTTTATTGCAGGTCAACCAATATAGCACATTCACATGTAAATATAAATGAGAAAAAAAGGAACAGAATGACAAAAAAACTATTATGTATGAAAAATGCACAAAGATTAGTAGAGATAATTATATTTTATAAGTATATATATATATATAAATGACAAGTGCCAACTTACACCTAATTACTTATAAACACAATCACACATAGAAATGCAATATATACCATACATATTTTACAGTTTCTCACTTTTTACAAATGCACAATTATACTCTACAAACTGATGTATAACCCAATAGAAAGTATTAGTCAGTACAAAAATAATCTATTCAGTCAACAGTATTAAGGAAATTGAAATTTTTATATTTATATGCATTTGGTTTATTATGAACAAAAATAAATTCCATACAAATTTAACAATGAAATATAAATAAGATTGAACTTTGAAATAATGAAAGGCAAACAAATATCTGGCTTCTGCAGAAAACCATATGGTGTTAAATGAGATACAGAAGATAAATAAAATGTATTCTGAGAACCTGAGGGTGTATAAGTGTAGAAAAACAGACACATATGATATTATTTTAAAACTTAATTTAAATAATAAAATAGTTGAGTTGAAAGTGTCATGGAAACAGAATTTTTCATTAATGTGGTGTTCAATTTGTTGCAATCTCTTTGGAGTGCAATTTGACAGGATCCAATTTAATGACTCATACATGCAAGCCTAGAAATAAGAATTCTACTCACAAGAAACCACTTTAAAGAAACTTCAACACACAGCTCTACAGTTACAGAAAACAAGAAGAGTGTTTTGTATGTCTAAGTGGTAAAAATGAGTGTGGGAGAGAAACATGAATCAGGAGATGAAGTAGTAAGGAGAATTTGTGTTCAGTTCTTGGTGTTTGTTTTTAGTTGAAGGAATTCTTTAGCCTCCCAAATTTATATTTGATTCATTATAAGATTTTTTTTTTAAATTTTACAGTCCTTAAGAAAACTAATATTAAAAAATTAAAAACCAGGAAACTGGGATGTCAAATTGCTTGATGCAACCAGTCAGAGAATGTGAAAGCCTGAGCTGCAGGGTATCTGCTCCAAGGGACCAGTAAAGCATTGCAGAGCAGGAGTCTGGTTTCCTCACATTCTGTGCTGCAGACCTGCTCTAGAGTACACATTAACAGTTATAAAGACTCACTGCACACCCTAATTGATCTCCTTTCAGTTGATCCCTCCAATTTCATTCTAAGAAAGAGACTAAAGAGTCAATGACCAAAGATGAGAGCAAGAGAAGTGTTATTATTAGACTGTTTATTACAGGAAAATAGTCATCTGAGTAGAGCATCCATACTCATCCCAAGGTGAAAACAGGTTTTAAACATGAAAATCTACACAACTGTCTCCCACATGCAGAGGGCCTAGTCCAATTCCGTGAAGGCTCCACAGGTGTTGGTCTAAATTTCACAAGTACCCACTAGTTTGGGTTGGTTGTCTCTGTGGGTTTCCCCAGGGTGATCTTGATTCTCCTTGCTCATAGAATTCCTCTCTCTCTCTTCAACTGGACTCCTGGAGCTCTGCCTTAAGGGGTTCCCTGGCAGTAGAATCAAGAACTATCCTTGGTGCAGAGCTAGCTTTTTGGAGCCCACTACCTTGGGTGGGACACCTCTCACAGCTTTGAGGCAGGAGGAGGGACTTAAACCTGCCTCCACTGAATGTATCAGGTCTGCTGACTCCCCATGGGAGGCTTTACCTTCTTGTAGGAGGGAATGGGGAGTGGGTGGGTGAGGGAAAGCTGGAGGGGTGGGAGGACGAAAGAGGGGGATCTGTGATTGGTATGTAAAATGAATAAAAAACATCTTAATAAAAATATGCTTTACTACATAGACTTCTAATTTTTATTATATTGTATCTCATAACTGTATTTGAAAAGAACTGACATGAGATAGTAAAGAACCACGTGCTAACTAGAGGAGAGGGAAAAAATAATGAGAGGAGGAAATCTGTGAGGAAAACAAAGAGAAAGAGATCATTATTAAACAAGGGAGAGACTTTCTGTTTGTCATGAAGAAAGTGTTGTCATCTCCCACTCTTCTGTGGCCATAAGCTAGGAGATGTGACAGCTTACCTCCGTTGGTTGCATGTGTGCAGTTCTGGAAGCTGTTGTGTAGCTCAGTGTGACTTGCTTTTCATTTCAATGCATTTCTTCTACAATTCTTATGGAAATTCATCTACTTCAGTCTACCAGAGATCAGTTTTGTAGAAAGCAGCATGGGTGAATAATTATAGATATACTTTTCTGATGAACCAAAAGGGAAAGAATGTGTTTTAATTTAAGATGCATTGTCCATACATAAAGACCATCTCCTTCTCCACAACTGGAACTTCAAACAGAATGATTTGTTGTTGTCATTTAGCTAATTTTCTGAAATATTGATAGTTATTATTTTCATAGATTATGCAAAAATGCCTCTTTGTTCATTGTAGGAAACACAGTGCTTCTGGCATGTATCTTTGTTTGTCATGCTTGTTTTTCTCTAAGTGTAGTAATAATGTAATAAATTTTATCCTAAGCATGGTGCACTGATTTTCTTTATTGATCTATGGTTTTCTAATGAGCTGGCTTGAAGAATGACTATAGTCCGTTTCAATATAACTTACTTATCACTTCTCACGTATTGACTTTCCTTACTTCATATAATGGTTATCTGTAATCACTTTGTGTGCATATTATATTTTAAATTTCTTTCCTTACTGTGCTTTAAGAAGAAAATCTCTCTGTATATTTATTAAATCATTATTCTCAAAGGGTTTAAAATTTATCTATGCTTCACATAAAGATCTTAAGATTTTTATATTTTCAGATATGTGGAAGATGACATGATTTTTGCAATTATATTTTTCCTATGTGAATAAATTTTTTGGAATAATATAGCACAAATCAAGTAATATTCCATGAGCTTTGCCTAATATCTGGGGGTGGGTTTCTGCATTTGCTCACATCACTTGCTGGATGATGACTCTCTGATAACAATTGGGTTGGGCAATTATTTATGAGTATAGCAGAGTACCATTAGAATCATTTCATCTATTTTATTCTTCTTTTTCTTTTCTTTCTTCCTTTTTTTGGCAGTTATATTTGCTTCTATCTGGGGTCTCTGGTTTCTGGCAATCCATGAAATGTTAGACATCGCCTCAAGTTAAGCCAGTCATTAGTTGACCACTCCCACAAGTTCTATACTGCCATTATCCCAGCATGACTTGCAGGCAAGACAAATAATAGGTGGAAGGTTTTGTGACTAGGCTGATGTCCCATTCCCACTGTTCATAGCCTTGACTGATTAGGAAAGTCACAGAATCTATGAAAGTGACTCTAATGAAGTTTTCTAGTAATGGGAGATGCAGAGTCTCAATAAAACAATTCTCAGGAGAATAACATCTCAAGGCAGACTCAGGCTCACATGACAGTGATGTTACAAAATGTAATATTTTCCCCAAAAATTCTACCAGGCAATTACACTCATTATCCAATCACCAAACTTCTTTAAGTCATTTGATAGTATCCTCAATTGGAAATTGTTTATCTTATATTGTATATTTTAGCTAATAATTTCTTTCATTTAGAAAATTTGAAGTTATTTTTTTGATAATAGTAAAATAAGCTGGGTCTTATTCTCATTTCTTAAGACCACTTCTAATGCAAATTCACCCAGACAGCAATATTAACCTTATTAGCCACAGCTTCATATCATTTTACTTTATTGGCTATATATTGTGAATGTTTGTACATGCATAAAAAAGGATGAAATGATAGCTCAGCAGATACAGCTCTTGCACAAGCCTGATTTCCCATCCAGGAACACACAAGGTGGAAAGAGAGAACCATTTCCCACAAGCCCCAGATTCTTGCCATCATAAAGGCATTCACACACAAAAACATACATATACACAAATAAATGAACATAAAAATGAAAAGCAAATATATATGTCTTAATATCTTCAGCAATTTTATGTTCAAAACTTCAGTGCTAAAGGCTATGAATCATAATAGACACTAAATATTAAAGAAAGAATAAATGGAATGTACATGAATTAAAAAAGTAAATAGCGCCGGGTGGTGGTGGCGCACGCCTTTAATCCCAGCACTCGGGAGGCAGAGCCAGGCGGATCTCTGTGAGTTCGAGGCCAGTCTGGGCTACCAAGTGAGTTCCAGGAAAGGCGCAAAGCTACAAAGGGAAACCCTGTCTCGAAAAACCAAAAAAAAAAAAAAAAGTAAATAGCAACAAGTATCAACCTCTCTGAGAGCAACTGAACATGTTTCCTTTGGTAGCTATCATTAATTTAAGACAAAACGGTGTGTCAATGAAATATTTAAGATTGACTTTAATAAAGAAATTTATATGCACATATATACCTAAGAATAATTAAAGAAGGAGAAGTCATGAATATGAAAGAGAGGAGGTTGCATGAGAGGGCTTTGGTGCAAAAAGAGAGAAAATGATGCATTTATATTATAATTTAAAAAAATTAAAAATTGACAAAATTAAACCAAGAAATCCATTGTTTAGATCAAATATGGTTTAGGTAATTACGTGATGCCATGAAAAATAGTTTCAATATGTAGGAAAGCAGCATAACTAATATGTGCAATAAGTTTATACTCACAAAATTAGAATAAAAAGAGGGAAAGAGTTTACAAAGAGCTTTCTTCTTTGAGAAAGTGTAGCAATCACGTCATTGGAATAGAAATAAAATTCTCTGTGAATACTGATGACCAAGTCTTCATATCTCTATCTTTCTCTCACACAGCTATCTTTTTTATAATCTCTTTCTTCAACCTGATGCCAAAAATACAATTATGTTAGAAATTGTTTTATATCTTTATAAGTGAAAAATGAAAAAGATAATTCTACTGCTGTCAAAGGGAGACACAGGAGCAGCATCTTTTTCAAATCTCTATAGAGTAAAATGTAGCAGGGGGAGGCCTGCTTCTGTGAGCAGAATTAACAAATCTCCAGGATCCTACATTCCCTCACCCCTTCAGAGTCTTATTAGAGGCTTAATTTCAGCAATAGCTCTGGGGACACAGACTCTGTTTCCAGTAGACAATGAGTATGTGTGAGAATGAGGAATTCTTTCAAGTACTTACAACTATTTGAAGATGAAACTTGCATTGCTTTTTGAGTTTTTTGTTTTTATTTTTGTTTTAGTAAATGCTAGCTAAGAGTTCATAGGATATATGGTTTAAGAATTAAAAATATTAAGATTATCACTGTAAGCAATTATTTTTCAAAATGAAATAGATTGTTAGGATTATATAGTGAAATACAGATTATAAGTTTTGAAAATTTCTATTTGAGGATAGTCTAACATTATTTAAAACAATATATGAGTCCAAATACAATTGTGAAATCATTATTTGGATACTTTTAAAAGAGAGTATCTGTAAATATATTTTAAAGTACATCATCCAGTAGACTTTGCCTCCAGAAGAAGAAATATAGGTTCTATGTAATATACTAAAATTATTTCTCCAAAAATTAAAATCTGTTCTATTTTATGGCTTATAAATCTCACTAATGTACACCTATCTAAAGAAAATTAAGTCTTTATTCAGAAAAGACATTTGAACCTGGAAATGTTAAGATCTGGGTCCTGTGGCTAAGGCAGTAGGTACCATTACAATGAGCAAGTATGTGGTAGAGAGATGGGAGGGATAGAGGAGCAGAGAGTGTGTGCACTGTGGAGAGAGGCAAAAGGGGAGCCACCACAGCGGTGAGGAGCAGGCTGATGTGAAAAACTTGCACTGCCATCTGAGGCCATGATGATGTACTACTATCAAGAGCCACGTCGAGGGTCGAGATCCTGCTACAGCCTGTGTTTGTGTTGATGTCTATGGCCCATGATACTATCAAAGACCATTTGGATGTCCATGGTCTGTACTGCCTCGTGAAGTCATGTTGAAGTCCATGGGAATTGTTGCCAGGGACCATAC
Organism: Peromyscus californicus insignis; assembly: GCF_007827085.1. Lineage (NCBI taxonomy): Eukaryota > Metazoa > Chordata > Mammalia > Rodentia > Cricetidae > Peromyscus > Peromyscus californicus. The sequence goes on from NW_026294573.1 coordinate 118,889,697, forward strand.
TAATATGAGTGGACTGCGCTGTCACCTGAGATCATGGTAAAGTCTAGGTCCATGCTGCCACTGAAGACCTTGTCCAGGTCAATGTCCTGGTGCAGCCAGGGGCCATGTTCATGGTCTGTGCTATCACCAGAAACCTTGTGGAAGCCATGCTCCCAGAGACTACAAAGAGCAAGGAGGATACTTTTGCAGTGATATCAATGACTGCAGACACACAGATGAGAAAGAGGGACATGAAAGGCTTCTATGGCAACCCCTATAGTCCAAACCCCACTCCTACAAAAAGGTAGTAGTAGCCTTTGAGAAGAGAACCCTTAAAATGATGGCTTCTATGGGTGGGAGTGTGGGTGGAAGGGAAGAGCTCAATTCCTCTTAAGGGGTAAGCCACTGAGAGTTTGACCATGATCCAGCAAATATAAAGACAACATAAAATGGACTTTTTTTTTACTTATTTTATTTAATTTTTGTTTATATTTTTGAGAGGGAGGAGGGTGAAGGCATACATGGAAGGACTGGGAAATGAGTGTGATCTGGACACAAGATGTGAAAATCCAAAAGAATCAATAAAAGTATAAAAAGAAAATGGGTCCTAAGTGGAGAATGTTGCCAACAGGGAACATGTCTTCAGAGGCTGGGCCCACTCCAACCAACGTGCATCTTTGTCTCTCTAGGTCCCCGGGCAAAGAAGACGATTGACTCTGCCCTATCATATTCTTTCCGACATGATGAACTGAAATTGCTCAAACCCATGAGTGAGAACAGCTCCTTCCTCTCCTAACTTGTTTATATCAGTTGTTATGCCACAGTGATGAGCATGTGACACATACAATTAGCACCAAAGAAACAGTAATTTCTGTGACTCAGCCTGACCATGTGATTCTGAGCATCAGAACAGGTTTGGGAAGTATGGAGACTTAGGAGATGCAGGTTACCAAGAAAGCTCGGTGGGTAATTTTGGTAGGAGCTCAGATCAGAATTCCCAGACAAATTGGGGCCATGAAGGCTACACTTGGGTTTAAGGTAGAAAGAAAATTTCCATTGAAAACTGGACTACACACAGTGTGTAATTCATTTTGACAGATTATTGGTGTTTTGCTTCTCCCTAGAGACTAAGGAAGGCTAAATTTAAAAGTGGCATGCTAATGGACTTGGTAGAGACAGTGTTAAAACAGCCTACCATTCAGGATAATACGGATATTACCATCTGCTTTTAGCCAAACTTATCTTATGAACTGGAGCTAAGTCAAAGGGAAAAAAAATGATTGAAAGATTACACTTTGGACAGAATATTAATGTGTTTAAAGTTGATGAAAAAAGGAGTATGATTGGTACCAAAACTGAAGCCGTTAAAAGTAGCTACATACTTTGGGCTTCAATGGTAGAAAAGGGAGCTTAAGACCATATGAGGAACTCATGAAATACACCTGCAAAAAGACAGGTAAAAAGAAGAATTTCAACTTATTTTTTATATTTAGCTTTGTCTCTGGTACTTCTACTGGCACTAAAACACATAGGGCTTGTTGGCTCATGTTGAGTACCTACATACTCAAATATTTCTGTAGCCATGCTCCTTAAGATATTTCTCTCACTTGAGCTACTTGTTCAACATCTGATAATCCTTGCCTGCTATGCTTTATATTCACAGGTTCTCATGAAACTGACTCCACAAGTCATATGTGTTCCTTGTAGGCCTGACACATTACCCATGGCAAGCAAATGCAAGGAAACTGATGACAAACATGAAATTGTCATTGTAAGTACTAGAACCAAGAGTTTTTATTATTGCAAACAGTATGCATCTGGAGTAACATAAACTGAGAATTCTAACTGAAGGAAGATAGTCCACCTAGTTTATCTATTGTGATCTTTTCTGCTAACTGTTTCTTAAACATTCTAAAGAATTCTGTTTAGTGGAAGTTTCGACTGAGCCCCTGATGATACTATGAATCTGCCAAAACCCGTAATCTCTACACCTAGCCCATCTGGGCTCTTGTAGGAGAGATGTGGCACTTTGAATCAAAGCTTCTCCCATGCCTTTAGCAAAGTCCTTTGGTTTACTTCAATATTTTAATCTAATTTTACAAGATCTTATCCATATAACATCTTCATATCAGACCCTAACTAGACTGCTGTGATCAAATAGTGATATGTTAACTTGTAGGATTTTCCATGAGATCATCATGGTTGTTAGAGGTTAGCTCATGTGTCTCAAGTTTTCCATCTTTTATATCTTAAATTTAAAATTCTGCTGGGAGTATACCTTAATGACAAACAACTATGATAATTGCTCATTGATCTCTGCTGTGGATATTGCTCTGTATAAATAAACACTGATTGGCCAGTAGCCAGACAGGAAGTATAGGCAGGACTAACAGAAAGGAGAATTGAGGGAACAGGAAGGCTGAGGAGGAGACTGCCTGGAGCCGCTGCCAGGACAAGCAAGATGTAAGGTACCAGTAAGCGACGAGCCACGTGGCAAAGTATAGATTAATAGAAATGGGCTAAATATAAAAGTAAGAGCTAGATGATGATAGGCCTGAGTTAATGGCCACGCAGTTTAAATAATGTAAGAGTTTGTGTGTTTATTTTATCAGTAGGCTCCGGGACTGGCAGGACTTGGCGGGAGCTGGAGAGAAATTCTCCAGCTGGAGAGAAATTCTCCAGCTACAGATCTCTAATTTCTACTTTTCATATCAGACTTATTTTTGGAAAAAAAAAGTCTCAATGATTCTCTCATTAAAGAAAATCAAAGAAAACAAAGGTAAATAACTCTCTCTATAGATTTGCTTAAGCCTAGTATGATGGTTAGCAGAAGAGTCATTCTTAGCATTCCCAGAATGCTCTTGATAGTCACATATACATTGAGACCTTTGATTTAGTTGTAATAGGAACTGATCTCCACCACTGAACTAGAGAGACCAGAAAAATCTAGATGGAAGGATGATGTGAGAAACAGCAGAATCTGGGTCAGAAAGCAGCAGTGCCCAGGTATAAAATTAAGAAATATTTCTGCTTAAGATATGTCTAGGTTCACATATTCCTTGATTTAACTTGCTTAATGGCTACTGTTAATGAAGTAAATGATTCAAATTTAGCCCATTGCTCTGCTGTTAATTCTCCAGAAGAGTTGAGGAAGAGAAGACTTTCTGTAGTGGTGGGGGTAGAAAAAGAATATAGAAGTTGATAAAGCAGTTAAGTAGAGAGAGTCTGGACATTTGAGATCAAGTGCACTAGGACATTGGCAAAGGAAGTAGAACAAAATTCAAATACTACAATTACTGCTGACTACATGTGATGAATTTCTCTTCTCAGAAATGGACACAGACTCTGTAGGAGAAAAATTACAGAAGCAGCCCATATTCCCAACGGATGTTAGAACCATCCTGATATTACATAATGTTGATTCATATAGATTTTGGGTATTATGACTATGACAAATTATACTTGTACTGCTTTAAACCAGAAGGCAGAACACACACACATACACACACACACACACACACACACACACACACACACACACAAACATACACATGCTTTGTAAACATACACACACATATGTGAAACTTTCGCCACACTCAGTTCTACTTTCTGCTATGAAATATCATGCATGGCACATATATTGTAGGAATTAGACATTCTTGTCATTTTTAGAAGCCTCCAGATGTTTCTACACTATAGTACTATAGAAGGGCATGGGTTTCACCAGTGAAGGTGTTGCCCCATAACTGCATGTTTTTCTTTAGTCATTTCATTTACATTACATTCTTCAGAATTAAACATAGACTTTTAATTTATTTTAGAGTGTCAGTTTCAAAAAAATTATGCCAAGATTGGTTGCTAACAAGTTTTTTCTCATAGATTTTAAATAATTTCCTAAATTCCAGGTTCTGTGATAAAGCAGCTGGAGGATCCCAAGAAAGGAATCACACCACTCATTCTTCCTCTAAAACATTGAGTTTTTTTCCTAAGGAAGTTCACCTGATTACAGGAAAATTCCTTTATCTTCTGTATACCAGACAATCGTTTGGTTGAGTCCATTTCTTTTGTAGATACTTGTAAGTATAGAGAACAGAGTGGCAAATTAAATTTTTAAATGATAACTGGAAAATAAAATTATTTATCCAGTAGTGAGTGGTAATTTGCTATTGCCTCATAGTCATTAAGATCACAAAGAATATAGCTATTGTTTTCCCTTCTCATTGACCCCCAGTTCCAGAATATTAATGTAGAGACTTCATCTTTCCCATTCCCTTTTAAATATCAGTAAATAATTTGAAACCTGATGTTTGGTGAACAAAATCAAGTCATGTGGAATGAAGTATTTACTAATAATGTCTTCATTTAGAAAAGTCTTCTCAAAGAGGAATATTAAACTGAGGTTGGTAGATAAAAATTAATAACTACTATCCATGTAATAGCTAGTAGAAATAGAATAGGATCCATTTTATTATCAAAGTCAATTCTTCAGAGGAATTCTAATTCCTTTCCTTTCTAGTGATATTTTAAAAATGTGCACTTCATGGCATAATTAGTTTTCTTTGTACAAAGCATAAGTACATAGAATGTGTTCTCTGGAAAGAGTACTGGAGTAGAGATGTAGACAGACCTGACCTCAAGAAGATATTAAGTAGAGAGATGCTGTGGTCAGAATAGCAGGGATAAAGAAGGGAAAAGTATTAAAACTTGTGTAAAACATAACGCTGGAAGAATTTTCAATGCTTTAGAGAAAACTTAAGATCAGAATACACACACACACACACACACACACACACACACACACACACACATATATATATGTGTATATATATATATATATACATATATATATTACATATGAAGAGACATGTATATGTAAATATAAGAGAGAAATAGATGGCTTGTTTAGCCTGTCAACACAATGTGAATAACTTTTTGTCCTAAGAAGTACTTAAAGTAATTTTTGAATAGTGTTATGTGGCATGCCTATCAATTGGTTACAAGTATATAAGATTATTCATATGCATTTACATATAGGCAAAAAAGCCTGGGAATATTAGATGGAAGAATACTATGATTTAGAAATAAATATATGCACAAAAACACTAATAACTAAGTATTCTAATTAATTATGTGTAATATTCCTCTTATGGGGATAGACTATCTTTTAAAGCATGGATCTAATAACTCTGTTAGTATTTACAGTAGCCACATGATCTAATTTTGGAATTAGTACTTTTTTCCATTTCTTATTTATTTATTTATTTATTTATTTATTTACTTATTTTACATCCTGACTGCATTTTCCTCTTCCTATTCTCCTCCTCTTTCCTCCTCACACCTATCTTCAGCACCCCCCACAATCCACTCCTCCCCTTTTTTTGTTCAGAAAGGAGCAGGCCTCCCATGGGTATCAACAAAGCATGGTATATTAGGTTGTGCTGAGACTAAGCATCTCTCCTTGAATTAGCTAGGTAAGGCAATCCAGTATGAGGAAGAGGGTCCCAAGAGGCAGCCAAAGAACTATGGACAGCCCCTGCCTCTACTATCACGAGTCCCACAAATAGACCAAGCTGCACAACTGTCAAATATATGTAGAGGGCCTAGAACATTCCCTTTAAGGCTCCCTGGTTCAGACTCTTTGAGTTCTCTGAGCCAGATTAGCTATTTCTGAGTTTTCTTGTGATGTCCTTGACACCCCTGGCTCCTACAATCCTTCCTTCTTCCCTTCAGGAGGATTCCTTGAGCTTGGGCTAATGTTTGACTGTGGGTCTCTGCATCTGTTTCCATTAGTTACTGACTGAAGGCTCTCTGATGACAATTGGAATAGTCACCAACCTGATCACAGGAGAGGGTCAGTTCAGGCTCTGTATCTACTATTGCTAGGAGTCTTAGCTGAAGTCATCCTGGTAGATTCATTGGAGTTTTCCTTGAATCAGGTTTCTTCCTGATCCCCAAATGTTCCCCCCTCCATTTCCAGTAATCTCTTTCTGTACTCTCCAACTCCATTCTCCCCTCTAACTGGATCCCTCAAGTTCCCATCCCCATTCACCCTCTGTGCACCTAGGAGATCTCTTCTATTTCCCCTTCCCAGGGAGAAACATATGTCCTCCCCTTGGGCCCTCCTTATTACATACCCTCTCTGGGTCTGCGGATAACAATAGTTGTCCTTTACTTACAGCTAATGTCCACTTATGAGTGAGTACCCACCATAAACCCAGTCTGCTTCAGGTCTGGGTTTCCTCCATCAGGATGATCTTTTCTAGTTCTATTCATTTGCCTTCAAATTTCATGATGTATAGTTTCTAACAACTGAGTAATACTTCATTGTGTAAATATCTAGACCTAAGCAGATAATTCTCAACAGAAGAATCTCAAACAACAGAAAAACATCTAAAGAAATATTCAACATCCTTAGCCATCAGGGAACTGAAAATCAAAACGATTCTAAGATCCTATCTTACACATTTCAGAATGGCTACTATCAAAAACACAAATAACAGCTTATACTGGATACATGAGGAACAAGGGGAACACTCCTCCATTGCTGGTGGGAGTGCAAACTTGTACAAACACTTTGGAAATCAGTATGGTGGTTTCTTAAAAAAAATTGGAAATCAGTCTACCTCAAGAGCCAGCTATAGCACTGTTGGGCATATAGCCAAAGGATGCTCAACCATACCACAAGGACACTTGTTCAACTGTGTTCATTCCTGAAGGCAGGCAGGCATGGTGCTTAAACAGCAGCTGAGAGACAACATCCTAATCCACATTTAGGAGAAAAAGAAAGAAGACACTGGGCCTCCTGTGTGCTTTTGTAACCTCAAAGCCCACCCCAGTGACACACCTCCTCCAAGGAAGCCACACCTCTCAATCTTTCCTAAAAAGTTCTGGGTACCAAAACAAACTGGGCACTAAACATTCACGTACATGAACCTTTGGGGCCATCTTTATTCAAACCACTACATCTATGAATTTTTACTGTTTAAAAATAGTTTGTTGTAGTGCAAATGAAGACAAATCTGTTGATTATCACCTGGGGCCTTCCCTAGGAATACTTATGATTGGTATTTATACCAATTCAATTTGATATTCTTTATAATATCTATTCTGTGTAGGGTAAACAGGAATCTCAGTGTATTTTTGATATCCATTTTCAAAATTATTAGACATAGTGAAAGGCTCTAGTAGGCTAGACCATGTCAAGCATGGCTCTCGATGGCTTTGTTTTGCTGACCTAGTGGTTTTGTTATTGTTTTTCTTTTCTATTTATTTTTGTTGTTGTTGTTTGTTTGTTTGTTTGTTTTTTTGAGACAGGGTTTCTCTGTGTAGTTTTGGTGCCTGTCCTGGATCTTGCTCTGTAGACCAGGCTGGCCTCGAAATCACAGAGATCCATCTGGCTCTGCCTCCCCAGTGCTGGGATTAAAGGCATGTGCCACCAGTGCCCGGCTCTTGTTATTGTTTTCCTGTTCTTCACTCATATATTACATCCTGACTCCTGTTTTCCCTTTCTCCAGTACTCCCAGTTCCCACCATATACCTCCCATTGTGGCCTGATCCACAACTCTCCATTTCCCTTCAAAACAGAGCAGGCCTCCCAGAGATAGCAACTGAACATGGCATAATAGGGCCCAGGAAAGCACTGAGGAAGCAGGCTTTGGGGGGTGTTTCTTTCAAGGACAAGTTGAAGGAACCTTACTAGCCCACTGTCAAGACTAGGAGACATCTCAGTGATGTGAACCCAAGTCAATGTGGTTAAATCCAAATATGAAAATAGTCTGACCATTCATAGTATACATGTTTATTTGTTATCCAGGAGACAAGTTGTTCATGAAAGCTACTTGTAGAGGTGGTGGGGCAAGAGGGGATGAGGCAAAGCTTTACTGTCTCTGAGGCCAGGCATTTTTCCAGTCAGCCTGTAGAAATGATCTACTCCTAGTGATTTACATTTAAATTTTCTCTCACTTTGGGAAAGCTACTTTCAATATAGCCCAAACACACTAATTGTGTTCACTAAAATTAGAATCTTTAATAGAAAAATAGCAGGCAAAGGCCATGAGAACCTGAGATCTTAGAATTATAATTTGCACTCCAGTGGGAGACATGTATAGATAGACTTATTTTAATTTAATCCTCAGTTAGGGGTCCTGTTTTAAGAGCAGAAAAAGAACAATGAAATAAGCTCTCTATAAGCAATGATAATTTCTAATATCACCAGATTATAAGGTAATAACTTTGCAAGCTCATCAAAATTTACACTTGAACACAGTTTTAATTGCCACAAACCATTATCTGGTAACATTTTGGTTGGCAAATATGTGTTAAACAATAGTTTGAATGGGCTATAACCTATTTAGTGTGTAAACTGCGTAATTTTCTTAGAAAATTATTTTTTTTTTCAAAAAGGAAGAAAACAGTATGTAGTTTAATATTTCTCAAATACCTTATTCTAAAATTATTTGTTGGTTGAAAAAATTATCTTGAACCTAAGAGCAATGAGGTAAATTATCCAGATTTCCTTTTTGTAGTTTTTCCCCACCAAGGTTATTCAGATACCATGTTAAAAGTTCAAAATGAAGTCAAATGCCTGTGATTTTCCTCTTGTTTGCCTCCTCTCCAGCTCAGGCTCAATAGTAAACCCTCAAGCTTATTATTCTCAGTTCAAGAATCCAGAAGACATAAGCTGTCAGAACTAGCTTCTTTTCATTCGGTTCATTCGGATAACAAGAAGCAGGGGTGGGGTGGGAGGAGTTAGGGATGTCTTCCCTAATCTTTCTGTCCTATTAGAGTTACCTATAACAGTCATTGTATCTTCCTGTCTCAGTACTTCACAGCAGCTTAGTAACTAAGATTCCAGGCTCACTGAAGTGAAGTAGCTAGTTCTTTTTTTCCTTCCACTTTTTAAGATTCCTCGAATGATAGTCTCCTACCCATTTCTTATTCTGTTGGTTTCTCAGTGTTTATTGCTTCTATCCTTTAATCATTCCTTCAGTTCAGCACTATTTTTATGTATGAGTCAGTAACACTGCTTTTATCAGAAGTAACCAAATTAATCAATAATGATCAAATATATCTCAAATGTTTATTTTATGTTCTTTGGGAGACAAAATGCTGGAGTTCAGCTGAAGAGAGGGAGGAAGGATTATAAGCAAGAGGGGTCAGAATCATGACAGAAATAGCTGACCCAAGCTAATGGAGCTCATGGACTCTGAACTGACAGCTGAGGGACTGAACTAGACCCTCTGAATGTGGGTGAAAGTTGTGTGGTGTGATGTGTTTGTGGGTACCCTGGCAATGGGACTAGGACTTACCCTGGTACACAAACTGGCTTTTTAGACCCTATTCCCTATGGTGCAATGCCTTACTCAGTCTTGATGCAGAAGGGAGGGGCTAGGTCTAGCCCCAACATGGTATGACAGTCTGTGTGGACTACCCAAGGGAGGCCTTACTGTATGAGGAGGGGATGAGGGTGGAAGGGCGGTAGGTGGGGGAAGAGGGAGAAGAGGAGGGAGGGGAATGTGTTGGTATGTAAAAGGAAAGAAAATCTTTTTTTTAATAAAAAATTACATAAAAAAGTCAAAGGTGATCCATTTAAAATTATTTTATTTGTGTTATATTTCTTTTAAGAATTGGAGTCTAATCTCTATTCCTGTCACAGAGTAATTAATTTTAAAACTATGAAAATATCAGATATTATAAAAGGATAAGTAATTAAATTGTATTGTAAATTTATATAATACCAATGAAGAACTTTAATTTTTACCAATACATGGAAATAGTTTGTAAAGGACTATGCAATTTAATAATTTAATAAACAAATAATAATTACAATTAATTTGTAAATAATAAAAACTAATATTTCAAAATAAAAAATAAAAATAAAAATATGTTTGACAAACATATCTATGAATTTAAATTAAGCTAAAACATTTTTAAGAATCAACTAACAAGTTAGTTTATTGTTAATTCACCATCCATGATGAAGGTAGGATAAAATGCTACTTATCATCATCTAAAATGAGATTTAATTCCATATTAATTCAAAGGGAAATATTTTTAATTACTTAAACAAATTAAAAAGCTAATATTTGTATCACATTATTCTTTGTGGTTTAAGAGAGTAAACTACTTTGCAATTAATTCTTTCTAAAATTATAAATTAATCCTTCAATTATTAGTTCATCTACTCTCAACCCTTGAGAATTGTATAATGTTAATTCTGCTAATTGTAGCTGGTTTGAATTTCAACTTCATATCATTTAAATCCCAGTCCAGTAATTTTTTCAAGCATAACTTCTTTCCCAGCTTTTATACTTTAATTTATAGATCTTAAATTCTGATAGAAAATTATATCACCACATACACTACTAAAGGATATAAGCTAATACTTTAAAGTGTTCATAGTCAATAATGGGCAAAGTGATTATGCAATATACAAGTAATTTTCATATGACTATAGAAGATTTTGTTCTTGCTGTTCATGTGATATTGAAAAAGACACCTGAAAAAAATCAAGGATGTCTTTTCCTTTTTCAAGTATCTAAACTCCAGTAGCTTAACCATAGTTTTGTAGGAACAAGAAGATATAAATACAAGTAATGTAATGTAATGAATCTCCTGCTAGTTTAGGTGTTTTCCTTGCATTGCTATGGAGATGGAAATGGAATGTCTCAAAGATGTTCAAGGTATAAATTAAGCTCCAGGTAGAAAAAATATACAGCTGCTGGATTGCCTATGTAAATTTGAATTTATCGTTTTGAAAGTGACATGAAGAGATGACTGGCCACACTAGTGGAAGCCCATGAACTGTGGACTGGTGGCTGTGGAGCCCCCATCGGATTGCACTAGGCCCTCTGGAAAAGGAAGACAGTTGTTTAGCTCTAACTGTTTTGGGGGGCACCCAGCAGGGAGATCAGAATCTGTCCCTGGTACATGGGCAGGCTTCTGGGAATACAGTGCCTGTGGTATGATGCCTTGCACAGCCTTGGTTCAGTGGGAAGGGGCTTGGACCTGCCTAGGCTCAGTGCGCCTGGCTCTGCTGACTCACCATGAGAGACCTTAATTTGGGGGATGTGGGGACCCGGGGTGGCTTGGGAGAGAGGGATGGGGGATTGGAGGAGGGAGAAAGGGTATCTGTGGATGGTATGTGGAGCAGAAAATTTCTTAATAAAGAAAAATGAAAAAAAGAAAAAAAAAGGATTCATCCCCAATATTGGTTAATTTCAATGTGAATACCTTGAGAACGTTGTATAGTTGTAGGAATCAGTAAATTAGTGGATCATTAGACCTACAAGCATGTAAAAATGAGTGTAGATAAAAGAATAACATAGGAAAAGGTCCTGGAAAAGGAAACATCAGTGATGCTTATTAAAGTTCTGAATTTTCCTCAACAGAAGCTCCCTATTAATCAAAAATGTCATTTTATTAGTATCGAAAAACTTTTATGTCTAAACAATGAATGGATATTTAGAAAGATCACTGATATAGAACTGTTTCTTTTAATACTATACTGTCACAACACCGCCATTGTATAAATACCATAACAAGAATTCTACCAAAAATAAAACCATCATTCCTGTTGAGAGGAAGACCAAGGATAAACACATTTGCACTCTCAAATCAAGATTCCTATGTTATGATTCATGAAATAGTATTATTTTCTTGTGTACATTTCTGTATGTATCTGGATTCTCTTTAGGTTTAAAAATAGATATTTGATTTATTGTTCTTTATTGCATTTGAAAATCAACACAATTTAGAGAATGTTTATTTTTGAAGATTATTGGGTTTTAGGTTTCAATATTATTTCTTCTCCCACTCATTGATTTTAGAAAAACAAAACCAAGACAAACCAAACAAACAATAAGAAAAAAACTAAAATGCTATTCTACATTCTACTCCAAAGATCCTTGCTCAACAATGTTCACTGCTTCCATATTCATAGTAGATAGGAAGGGGAAACAGTGGAAATGTCCTTCCACAAAAGAATGGATAATATAATTGTTGCACATATACAGGTTGGTATAGCTTTTGCCTGCAAAAAAGAATGAAATCATAAAAATTTCAAGTAAATGAATGGACCTAAAAATTATAATGAATGAGGTAACCCAGAAAGGCAAACGCCACATGGTCTTCCTCATCTGTAGTTCATAGCTCCCAAACTTCAAATGTAAGTATGCAGCATGATAGTAAGCAAAAACACAAAGAAGGAAAGTATCTAGGGACCTTATTTAGAAAGGGCTGGGAATAGACCAGTAGGATACAGGTAATATGAAGTAGGAAACAGTAAATAGAGAGGGAGTTCCAAGCAGAGAGATGGGAGGGAGAATAATATAGAAGAAGGAGGAATGAGGAATGGCTGAGGAACATGTTACATCAAAGTTGTTTCATAAAGCTTCAAAGAATCATATTATTTTGTATTTACCTAACATTATCTAAAATATACATAAGTGTATGTGGATTGTATGTGTGTGCATGTGTGTGAGTCTATGTGCATATTGAAGTTAAGTCAGTTGAGGTGACAATGCTCCCCACAAGAACTGTTAAAAAGATAAAAGAAAATAAACAATGAACAGTACCAGGCACAGGAAACCTCTTTTTGAATGGTTGTCAGGTAGACAAATGACTTCCAAAACAACATACAGTATAGATGTAGGTCTTAGTTGCATTTCCAGGCTTGAGATCAGGTCCTTATTGATAAAGACAGCATGCTCCTAGGACCAGGGCTCAGATGATTCTAGATAGATCAGATTTGAAAGCCTCTTTGCTGTAGTTTAGCATTGATGGTATGAAATAGCATACCTGTCTCAATGCAAACTAAGCAATTCCACAGTCCCACCTAGATACAACACCTTTGGACCATGATAATTACTATTATGGCATGGTATTCATAAAGGTGCAATAAGCAGCAATCACATTTCAATTGCAGCCAACAGCTTTTTAATCCAACCTAAGGTTCATTCAATAAAAGGGAAATCATGCCTGGAACTGGAAATCTAACCAGCTTCCTGGGGTTAGCAAAGTCATGGACCTTAGAAAAGTGTCTACTGCCACCACTCTGCTAGAAAAAGCATAATACCTTACTACATTCTAAATCTTATCTTTATATCCTAAATAAATTTAGCTAAAACTCCTCATCAAAGAAATCTCTTTCCAGCAAAAGGAGAAAATCACAGAAGACCAAAACTGGACACGCAATGCAGAAATCCACATATTGTGAGGCACCCAGCCCCAGTGAATACATCTACATCACAGTTTCTGCAACTATGACTCTGGAAACATCAAAGAGGTGTGGAAAGATTGTAAGAGCCAGAAAAATTAGGAAACCTCCAGTGAATTGGTCTCTCCTAGAAATAGCTGCTTAAATAAAACCAGAAAAATGTCAGCATCCATGGGCATGCTAACCTGTAGGAGGGAGATTTCCACAGGGTCCCATTTCTAGACAAGGAACTACAGACAACTAATAACTTCTGAGGGAAGGAGAATTAACCTGTCTTGGGCATGAGCCCCCTTATTACTGGTTTTTCAATGCCTATTTGTATAAACATACAAAGTACAAAATGGATGTAGTCTATTATATGTATGGTAAATATGTATATACATATATATATATATATATACACATATCTTTATATATAATATATGTGAACATGTGTATGTGTCTTTGTGAGCACATACACACATACATACTATATATATATATATATATATATAGTATATTTGTGAAGACACATACATATTTGTATGTAACAATAATAATACAAGAAAAGAGGCTATCAACTTGACAATGGGAGGGTAAGGGAGGTGTTCACGGGACAGTAGCTAAGAGTGGCTAGAAAGGAGGCAAGGAGGAGGGAAAAAGGAAATGATTCTATTTCAACTAAAATCACATTAAAAAAAAATACTGCCCCACACTGTAGCAGAATAGCCTGATGAGCAAGACGCTAGGAGTAATACCAGAGACCATTAAACCTCATACAAATGATGCCAGCAAGGTTTGCACAGCAGCAGTGCTACATTCAATTATAAGTAATAGCAGCACTGCAAGTGCATGCCCTGGGCTTTCAGCTGATTAAATATCATAACTACACAGGATCTAGTACAGAGACATCAGAGAAGAATTCCCAGTTTTTACCTAGGAACCAAAGCTCTATCATTTACGTGTTAATTGGTGTTACATTGTGCAACAATACTATGAACTGAGAGGCAATGCCCAGGCTCCCTGCTGTAGTGCTAAAATGCTATGCATCTATTATCAGCTGCCTAAATTACCAGTAGTTTGTTCTCCATCTCATCTAGTTGAAATAATGCTGGGACACAGCAGGGAGTGAATGGGGCAAATCTGCAGATTGATGAATGATTCAGTGCACGGCTATCTGAGTTATATCTCACAACCTTCACACAGCCTACCTTTTTTCCCTATAAATGATTAATAAGGGAAGCTAATTGAATGTGGTTTGGTATGTGATGACATGTAGATGTGAGACTTCATAATTAAATTATATGTGAATTATTTTGTACTCAGTATATATTATATACAAATTAAAAACAAAGGTTGGGCATTGCCAATATTTATATTGAGTTGCAATGTCAGAATTCTGGGGCTTGTTCAGAGAAAAATTTAACAAGAAATAGTTGGACTATATTCAGCTTCTTTCACTCCCAGAAACCACATGGCATATAACTTTGTCTCTAATTTGTATAAGAGAGAAATGTTACCACAATAATTAACACTACAGATAGGTTCACAATATGCCAAAATGTTCATGTCTAATCTTCACATTGATCTCTGCTGACCATGATATTTTCAGAAGTATATCAAAGTTGAGAGCAGTGTACAAAATAGATTTTTCCATTTGTATCAAGGTAGGTTTCTAAATTTGTCCACACTTCATTATATGACAAATAAGCACCAGCAGTGTAATTGCTTAGAACCATATTTCAAGGATTATGTAGATAATTAAAGTAGTTGACTGTTCAAACTTATGTGACAGTCCATTTTTATTGATCTGAAAAGTAACATTTGCCAAATATGGATAGTTCAAATCAGTGTTAGCGACTCAGAAAGTCCTATTTGTGTGTTCAGCTATATTGACTCTTCACCTGCAATGAATAAGAGCATTTTCATGCGTATCACTGAGGATGGAGTAATCTGTGTTGAATGAATTTTTCTTTACCAAAATCTGTAAAATTAGGTTTGATAAATTCTAGAATTCAGCTGTTTGATACAGCAACAGTCATCTGTATAAGGCTTTTTAAATTTAATCAAAATTAATAAAATTTAACATTTATTTCCTTAGCAATACTGGCCGTATTTCATATAATGCTGCAGCCTAGTGACTATTAGTCATCAAAATAAATGTTATTATATGCTGAAGTTTGTAAAGAGTTATAGTTTATAAACCAAATAGTTTACAATACATTGAAGGATTTGTGTAATATTTCATGTCAGTTGTATCTGAAACAGTGATTCATATCTTAATATGAATTTTAAATACATGATACTTATGATTCAGATGCTGAAACTCTAATGTGGAAACACTAAAATTAATAGAGCTAATATATTAAATAATCAAGTTGATAAAACAAAATCAAATAGAAATGAATAAGAAGAATTCCTTTGACTGGTTCCTAGAAATAGAAATGTATCTAAGGAATGTATTTGTGAATTTGGAGCTAGACAGGTGCATCAATGTTCCTAAAATTGAAACTCAGAGAGGAAAAAGTGTTAAAGCTATCATTATCACAGACATCATCAATATCATTATCTAAAAATGATTATTAATAAAGTACTGTTATTGCACTACATGTATAAAGAGAATCAGAGAGGCTGAAGGTATCAGAAGAAAGATTAGAAGAATAAAAAAAAAAAGATTGCCAGAAATAATAAGCAGCACAAACCCAGTTTCAAATCAATCTAAGAAGCAAAAAGAAAGAGTAGAAGATGGTGCCTGAGGGTATACAATTTTATTGAGAAAAAAAATCAGATTTATACAGGGACCCTGTTGAGGATCCAAATAAACAGCCTTTGAGAAATTGTTGAAATTACTTAAACCTAGCAAATAACTAAATTTATAAATTATAAATAATGTAGCTTAATATGGATAAAGGGCTATAAATATTGCTTCTCACAAGAAATACTTGAATTCTCAAAGGTAAGGGGACAATATGCCAACACAGAAGGATCATGCCTTAGGCATGGAGTATTTAATAGTAGAATAAACGGAGCTCTAATAGCAATAAGCCAGAAGAGCCAGGCAGGAATGGAGAAAAGGATCTTTGTGTAGTTTTTAATGCATGAATCACAAGAATATTAGCAGGTGATGCATAAAATCAGAATGCCTAGTCTTTAATAAGAATTACGACATGAAAAGCTGACAAATATGACCCAGTACACATCAATAAAAACCATTCCAAAATGTAACAAATGTTAAAATGTAAATATTAAAGTTTAGACATTAAAAGTATATTCTGTAAGATCAAAGTAAACATAGAAATGATACCAAACTACTAGAGGCTTAGAAACATATGAGATAATGCAAGCCCTACATTAAAGTAGAAAAAAATAAACATGAGAAGAAAACGTTCATACATCTACTATTTCATTTGGTATAATATAATAATCAAAATGAAAATAAGATCAGTTTACAGTGGAACAATTTCAGAAGTGCTAATATACCTGGATTTAAATTCCTTAAGGGAGGCCAGAAAATATGTAAGAAAATAATGACTGAAAATTTCCCATATATGAAGGTATGACAATTCCACATTCAAAACATTTTTGGAAGCCTACCAAAACATCACCAAATGACACCATAACCAAATCAGCATATGCTATTGGAAATAAAATATATCCAACGTAAGCAGAATAACAGGTACATTATATAGAAATAAAAGGAAAATATTATAATATTTTTTCCTTTAATATAAAACAAAAAAGGAGTCCATAAATGTCCTGAAAGGAAAAGCAAGCCTCCTCAGAATCCTGTACTGGAAATATTTTCTTTAAATAGACAGTAGAATAAGGAATTCTATACTCTCAAACGATATTTTAAAGAAAAGATTTGCTTCTTAAAATATCTACAATAGAACTGATGACATTCTTCGAGAAGAAAAAAACAAAGGAGACCGGAAGCAGAGCTACAGAAAGGAAGACACCAAGTCAGCAAGAGCAAAGGCAACCCTGTGACAGAGAGCCAGCATTTCGCCTAATGTGAAAGTAAACTGCACATGAGTCAGATTTAAATTTCATGAAGAAAAGGATGGAAGTATAGGAACTATACAAAACACATAGGAAAATATTCACAGCCTGGTTTTCACACAGTTTTCTTCTATATGAAACAATATTAAGAAAACTAACAAATCAATGTTAACAATAAAAATGTTTGATTTTATAAAAGGTGTTAAGAATACTGTCTAAAGAGCAGGATTAAGAGAATCACAAAAATCTTTAATGAAATATTTTTAAATATAAAAAAAGAGCATATTCATAGGTAAGCAAGAAACCTGTCATAACTCCCAATGGGTTAAACGTATCCAGTGTCAGGCAGAGGGTATTATGATAAATTTATCATCTTCTGCTGCGATGGAATAGTCGCTGCCATTCTGTGATAGGTAAAATATAGGCAGAGAGAAAAGAAATGATGTTTTTTGGACTCTTCAATGTAATGGGCAAACCACCAACTTCCCCTTTGGAAGGTACCCTCAGAGCGATGCCCAGAAAAAACAAACACACACGCAAACAAACAAACAAAAAAACATAAAATAGATATTTTAAAGACTAGCAGAGACTGAATGTGGAGCAGTAAGAAATAAAAATTCTTCTGAAACGTTGCTTACATTGCTTCACACCTGACTCTCCACGGAGAGCTTTCAACTGACCCAGACCTCCCTGTCCCAAAATGCTGACAGTGTAATGCGCTCAGATCAGTGGGGAAGTGTTTACAACAGTCCAATTTCAATTTTAGTCTCTTCCCTTCAATTCTTCACCTCACTTAGTCTGGCTATCCTCAGCTACAAAGCTGGAAGGAGCTGCATTTTGTGGAACCCTCCTGTCTGGTGCAAAGGAGCCCATGCATCCCAGGCACCATCTGCCCAGGGCGGCTTTCCAAGCCTTGGCGGACCCGCTTACAGCCAATCTTGGCATTATGCTTATCCTTGCTGCTTATGCATCAGTAATAAATCCACTTCATGTGACATCTTACAGTTAAGTTTGCTCTGTTTCATCTGACTGGGAGGAAGAGGAGAATATACACTGTGAAACTGCTGTACAGAGGTGAGCACCAACATGGGCATGGGCTCCAACAACCTCATCTTCTCAAGGTGAAATTCTGAGGAAGTTTTTGTTTGTTTGTTTGTTTGTTTGTTTCTGCCAGAAAGGAAAAAAAATCAACCAATCATTTCCAGAGATTTCTCCATTAAAATGTCTTACTTTGAAGCAGGGGGGCTAGCCTAAGATGTACCCCAGATGAGTGACAGCCCCTTCTGTTTATGAGTTGGTTGGTGGAATTGCAACCAGGAAATGGGCTTATGTTTAAAGCTCACATCCTGAAGACATTCAAAAGATTGAGACTTATCTCAAAATTTCTCTGTTTTTCACACACCCCAACATCAACAGATTTCTAGTGTGAGAAATTAAAGCTGAGAGAGCAATAGACATGAATTCGGGAAAGACCAAACTCAAGAGGGAGGCTAAAGTGACGGACATTAGAGGAATCTTAAGCACCTGTAAAGAGGCAAAGGAACACACAGACTGTCAATTCTTATTCTTATGAACAGAAATGCTCACTTTATACATACCACCTTTTCCATTAGAGAAACAATGATGGCGTTTTCATCCAGAATCATAAAGGATGCTATCTGAAAAGAAAATGCAAGTATATTCTTACTTTCCTCAAACCATGACCTTGAAATTACTAGGGGATTCACAAAGCATGGTAAGAATAAATGTAGTGGGAACCAAGATGCCCCAGTAGGTACATGTTTTCAGGAAAAGTTTGAGGACTAGAGTTTGGATTCCCAGATTCTACATAAAGATTGGACCTGGATAGCAAGGGGGGTTAGGAAAGAAGATAAAAGACATTGGCTATCTTTCTCAAGGATTAGTAGACATACTGTACTAGACAGAAAGATGCACACTATTCACACACACAGATGCCTAAGACAATATATACATACCTCATGACATAATATTTAAACTTTAGAGAATAGGAAGTAAGAATATCATTTTGGAAATTGCTGTGGGATGTTCTGTGTGGCAAATGTGTTGCTGATTGGTCAATAAAACACTGATTGGCCATTGGCTAGGCAGGAAGTATAGGCGGGACAAGGAGGAGAATAAAGCTGGAAAGTGAAAGACTGAGTCAGAGAGACACTGCCAGCCGCCATGATGAGAAACAACATGTGAAGATGCCGGTAAGCCACGAGCCATGTGGCAAGGTATAGATTTATAGAAGTGGATTAATTTAAGCTGTAAGAACAGTTAGCAAGAAGCCTGCCACGGCCATACAGTTTGTAACCAATATAAGTCTCTGTGTTTACTTGGTCGGGTCTGAGTGGCTGTGGGACTGGCGGGTGAGAGAGATTTGTCCTGACTGTGGGCCAGGTAGGAAAACTCTAGCTACAGGAAATTAAAATAAAATTGCATCATCCCCCATTCCATTTCCTTCCTCAGTGCCTCCCAAGTACCAAACCTTGCTCTCTCATAGATTCATGAACTCTTTTTCTTTAATCTAATATAAATTAATGTATTACATATTTTCTATTAATATTTATATTGTATATAGGCTTATATATAAACACAATGAGTTCATTCCATACAATGTTACTTGTATGCATATAATTTCAGAGTTGACCACTTGGTATGGAGTAAAAAAGTAGTTAACTCTTCCCTGAGAAAGACTATTTCTCTTTTGCACCATTACTTAGTTGCCTGCAGATCTGTTTTTTTAACAATATACTTTTTTATTCTTTGAAAAAGTCATTCATGTATACAAATATGTTGATCATATCCACCATCATTTTCCCTGAGATCCCTCCAACATATCTTTCTCTCAACTTCATTTTCTCTTTTTAAATTTAAATTTTCATTAGTTAGTTAGTTTTTTTGTTTGTTTTTTGCTTTGTTTTATTTTGTTTTTAACACAATGAAATCACTTAGTGCTGTCAGTATGCACACGTGATGTGGGGTCATCCAATGGGACATGGGCAACTTACCAGTGACTACTTGGAAAGTAAAGCTGTTCTCCCTTGCCATCAACTCATTATAGCTCCTCTGTAGATTGGACATCTGTGTCCCCCTCCAATTACGCTGGCATTTTAACTAGCTTGACCATGTGCAGGCCTTGTGAGGTAATGACAGCTGCTGTGAGTGGTGTGTGCATCATCAACCATGTCATTTCCAGGAGACAGCATTTCCCACAGCTCTCCTTCATATTCTCCAACTCTTACATTCTTCCTGCCCTCACTTCTACGATGCTCCCTGGTTGAGATAGGACAAACAGGTTGATAAAGCTAAGCAGTCTAGGGCTGAGCACTCTCAGCAGTTTGAAGGATGATGAGTCTATGATTCACCACTACCCACTTCAACACACATCACTACCCAGGAAAACTGTATATTTAAATTGCGTAATGTGAAATTTTTCTAAGAAATGCTTTTATATTTTATTTTACTTATTCATTTGGAGATTATAATCTATCATTTCACCTTTTCTTTCCTTTCTCTAAAGCCTCCTTAATACCCTTTCTTGCTCTTTTTTAAATTTTTTCATGGGCTATTTTATCATTAACTTGTTACATGCATTTATTTATATATTCCTAAATACATGAATGAACCCCATTCAGTCAACATAATATTGCTTGTATGTATGTTTTCAGGGCTGAATATTATCAATGACCATTGGGGTCCAGCCCCTTATAGCCTTTTCCCAGAGTCTGTGGAAGAATCTAATAACCAGCTGAGGATATAGTTTTAGGGATATCAAATGAATCTAAGTACATCGAGCTCTTTAGTCCATTCATTTTACTCTTCTAAGTCAATTCTCTCTACACAGATTCTTTTCTGCTATCATACTTAACTCCTCTCTTGCCTGATTCTCTGTACCTCTTTCTGCTGTTCTCTCATTGTTCTTAGTTCTTTTCTCTCTCATTGCTATAGCTTAGTTCTCTCTCTCTGTCTCTGTCTCTGTCTCTCTCGTCTCTCTCTGTCTCTCTCTGTCTCTGTCTCTCTCTGTCTCTCTCTCTCTCTCTCTCTCTCTCTCTCTCTCTCTCTCTCTCTCTCTCTTTTCTCTCTCTCTTCATGTTAAGTCTCTGAAGTATCTAGTTTCTATACCCATACAATCAGCATTTCTCTGGCCAAAGCAAGATCACAAGGCTTGAATTCTTTCAGGGTCGTAAAAGCAGATAAGAGTTTACACCAGACCATGACTATCAGGCTTTCTTTATGACTCAAGGAAGAACTCTTAAAGGAAAAAGGTCAAATGAGAAGAAGAGGTACCTAGAATCAATTAGGGAAAAACCAAGAAGGCAAAACGGAGGATCTGTTTGTAATATGGCATTCCTAAGTGTGGTTAAATAATAAGCTGATTAGTAAATCAAGGTGAAAGTAAAAGGAGTTAAGAATTTGTTAGTGCAAGGTTAACTAGAGGCCACACTTCCTATTTACTGGCAGAAGAAGTGTTCTGGGTTGCTAGGCAACCTGTGTCACAGCAAGATGCACTTGGTTAGTAAAAGCCCTTTTGTGCTGAGTTAATGCTAAAGGGGAAATCTTTAAAACTATGGATAACATTTAGGCTATGGGAAAAAAGAAGGAATTAAGCTTAATTTGCACAAGAAACAAAACTTTATACCTAACATCTGCCTGGTCATGGCTGTTGTCTCAGTGTAAAAGTTAACCTTATCTCAGGAACTAGCAGACAGTCTGAATGCTTATCTATCTGCAGTCTGTCCTTGGCTATTTGAGAAGTATCTCAGATAAAATACTTTTGTCTGGAGATGGCCCTGGCCAGATGTTTGCTAATGAAGACAATTACAGAAAGGCAGACTTCTGAGTCTAATGCTAAAAGGGAGAACAAAGGCCTGAAAAAAAGAGGTCTTGACTGTGTGACTGTTGTCAACACAGTTGTGGGATATTATCCAAATACCCCAACAGTATAGGGGAAATTGTGCCCAAATGAATGATCAACCACACTGTTAGAAGATCTTGGGAAAAGAGTCAAATGTGAAAGCTACAATAGCACACAAGAAATTTGCTGCAGGATACAGCTAACACATAAAAAGGCCAGTATCACCAGTGCTCCTTGGGTTTTGGTTTTATTCTCTGGAACAGCCCATGGCTAGTATCAGCTTTGCTAGTGTCAGCTGAATTCCTACTCCATATTTCTGTGGCTTGCAGTAGATTATTTGGCATTGTATAATCAGTTGGTGTAAAACTTAAAGCAAGAGAGGGGCCAAACAAAACATCTCCCACATGGAAGAGCAAGATTCAGAATTACAATAGGTTTCTTAGCAGAAATGCCTTGAGCAGCAGCAGTGCAGAACCTTAAAGCAGTGACATTTCTCAAATTAGAGTTCTATATCTTGTACTACTAAACTTAAAAAGAGAGGACAAAGATGTTTGCAGAGAAATTATGAATGAGAAAAAAAAAACTATTAGTTACATATCTATTGGATAAATGGTAAAGGAGATTTTACCATAAGGAAATATAAGAAAATGATGTAGGTAAACTACCCAATGCTACTGGAAAACAGAAAGAAACGTCACATAGAAAAATTCATACAAAAAAACTGTTATAAATTTTTATTTTATTTTTTATAAATTTATTTATTTATAATTTATTTATTTCCTATCTAATTATTACCTTCTGTCCAATGAAATGTTATTGAACACTGGATTACTAGAAGATGAAATAAATATCAACAATGACATAAATAACATTACACCATATGATGATTACTGACTATATATATATATGTGTGTGTGTGTGTGTGTGTGTGTGTGTGTATATCTTTAGAGAAACTTTACAATATTGAAACAGTATAATGAAGTTAAATAGAAGTTAAAAAGAGATAAATATAATAACAAATCATCTATGGAAGACATATATGGCAGAAGAGTCTATATAAATATCCAAAATGGTATATGCCCAGATGAATAAAAGTAAGAAAGGTCTTAAGGAAATTATATAAGTATAAGCCTCCATTAGATTGCCTCTGGGTGAGTGTGTAGGGGGTGGTTTGATTGGTGCTTATTGTGGGAGCTCTGGTCCCACTGGGCAGGTGGCTTTGGGTGTTATAAAAAAGCACGTTGACAATGCCACAGAGAGCAAACTTGTAAGCAGTGTTTCTCTTCGGCCTCTGTTTCAGCTTGTGCCTAGAGACTCCTGCCTTGAATTCCTGCCTTGATTTCCATACATGACGGTTTATAAACTGTATGGTGAAATAAACCCTTTCTTCCCCAATTCACGGTCTTCACCACAGCAATAAAGAGTACATTAGAAGAAATTCTGATGAAACTGCTTTTATCATATATATGTATATGTATATATATATATATATATGTGTGTGTGTGTGTGTGTGTGTGTGTGTGTGTGTGTGTGTGTGTATGTGTGTGTGTATATGTATACATACCACATGGAAATAGCAAATGGACAAGTTGAGAAGAGAAAAGTGATTAGCAGGAGGCAGAGGGGGACAAAAAAGGGTAAGGTAGGGTGAACATGATTAAAATACATTATAAACATTTATAAAAATGAAATAATGAAACACATAATTATGATTACAACTAATATTGAATAGTAAAATTATTAAATTTTTAAGATAATCTGAGCAAAATAAGGTCACGGAGGCACTCAGTGGGGAGAACACTTACTGTGCAATTCTGACAGCATTAATTCTTTCTCTAGACCCTCCATAAGTTGGAAGAAGAAAACAGACTCCATAAAACTATTGTCTAACCTCAAGACTTGCCCTGAATGACACCCCCACACATACAACAAGCATCATATATACACACACTGTAGGAAGGTATATATTCTTACAAAAATTCCATTCCCCAATTGAGTATTTACAATAAGTAAAATTCCAGTTATGATGAGTAATATATGACCTAAAATAGTGCTTACACCTCAATAAAGTATACTTCAATTGGTAACTATTATAATATACTTACTTCCAGCTCCAGGATGTAGCAACAGCTCCCCACCATGCCATACAGCTGTCAGGAGCAGGACTCAACCAAAGCTGCCTAGAGACTCTAGCTCTGAGCCCAGACACAGCCACAGCACCCTGCCACGTCGTGTGGCTGGCAGGGGCAGGACTCAACTAGGAGTAAGGGAGTATAGCATGGAGATATGGGAGAGAGAGAGAGACAGAATGAGTCATGTGCATGAGAGAGAGGCAGATTTGAAAAGTCGTGAGAGGTGAGGAATGGACTGACGTACATGCCCTACTGCAACCCAGGGCCAGATGTCTGGGTCTGGGCTGTTGCCAGGTGCCGGGAATTGGTCCGGAACCCTGATGAAGGCAGAAAGGATAGGGCTGTACAGAGTTAACCCAGTCCCTCGCTGGCTGAAGCATTCAAGAAGAGAGGGCTCTACACCTCACCTTTGCAGTACAATAGAGCTGACTCTGTTTTCAGGGGCGTTGGTAAAGTGGCCCTGAGAGCATGAGAATGAGAGAGCAGGTCATACCCCTCCTGTTTGCAATTTGGTAGCATGGGTGAGGGCAAGATGCCCTCCTCCCCCCATTACTCAACATCTGCAGCAAGTGAGGGCCCTGGCCTAAGTCCTCACCAGTGGCAGCACTGGGGAGAACAGGCTCTCTGCCTCACTTAGGCAGCACACTGTTCAGTTGACCCTAAAGACAGAGGCTCGAATGAACCAATCTTCAGGGCATGAGAGGGGCATAGCTTGTACTACCTCCCTGGACTGTGGTGTGGTGGTGGGGACGAGGGATATATGCCCTCTCCCCTTGCGCTACTGTCTCCAGCTGGTGAGGGAATTGGCCCTTTGGCCACCGGCAACATTCGGGAAAAGTGATCCGTGCACCTCATCTGAGCAGCATAGCGGAGCTGGCCCTGTTCACAAGAGCACAGGTGAGCCAACCCAGAGAATGTGAGCGTGGGAGACCTATCCCACCTTCCATCTGCCATATGTCGGCATGGGCAGGGAGGAACGCCCTCCCCAGGCCCATCAATGCCTTAGGCAGGTGGGAGAGCTGGCCCTGAGGTCATAAGAGTGGGAGAACTGTCCCTGCCCCCCAGCAGCTGTAACACTTGGTAGAACAGACCCTGCATTTTGCCTGGAAAGTACAAGAGAGCCAACCCTGTTGGCAGAGGTGTGGGTGAGCCAGCCTCGAAGTTGTGAGCATTGGGGAGCTGTCCCCACTACTCATCTGTCAGGCAGCGGTGTGAGCAGGGGAGAGATGTTCCCCTTACCCTTTGCCTCTCACTGCCTGCAACAGATGAGGGAGTTGACCCTCCCCCTTACCATCTGCGGCACTCTGGAACACTCTGGAAAGCAGACCCTGCTCCAATCCTAGGAAGCCCAGGATAGATGACACTGTTAGCAGAGGCACAGTTGAGAAAGCTCTGAATGTATGAGATTGGGATAGCTGGCCACACCCTTCTTGTCTGCCCTGTGGTGGTGACTGTGAGAGAAAGATGCCCCCCCCCGACCCTGCCACCATAGTGGGCCAGAGAGCTGACCCTGCCCCATAATAGCTACAACACTCTGGAAAATGAGCCCTGCACCTCAGCGGTTCAATACAATAGAGCTAACCCTGTTGGCAAAGTTGTAGGTGAGCCAACCCAGAAGTTGTGAGCATTGGCCAACTCTCCCCATTACTCATCTGTCTTGTGACAACGTGGGCAGGTGAGAGATGCCCCCCCCTTGCCCATCAACACTGAGGCAGGTGGAAGACCTAGCCCTGAGGTCATAAGGGAGGGAGAGCTGTCCCTGCCCCTCATCAGCTGCAGCACACAGGAGAGTGACTCCTACATCTTGCCTGGACAACACAGTAGAGCTGGACCTGAAGGCATAGGTGTTGGAGAACTAGGTGTAGGAGAACTGACCCTGAGGATGTGAAAACCGAAGAACTGGCCTCATCCCTTGCTCATTCCTGCAAGGGTTGAACTAGTCAGGGCAATACTGGAGAGCTCACCCTGGTGGTGAAGACAGGGGAGAGCTGGCGGGTTGACTAACCCTGCAACTACCCAGGCCCAGAACCAGGTTTAGGTATCGGCCCACCCCAACATCCACACCATCTGTGATCTGCTGGATTGGGGTGGGGGGTGAGAAGTTGGTTCTTTGGACCCAGGGCTGCAGGATCTTCACAACATGGGCCAGCATCAGGATATCCAAGGAGAGTCCCATTGAGGGCCCAGTGTCGATGGTCTAGCAGAGACCAGGGGCCTTGAACCAGACCAAAGATTCTTTCCTATGAAAGCCTTCATGTACAAATATATGGACAAAGGGGTTTACTGTGTAGCTTACTGTGTCACACTGCAGTTTGCACGATGAGATTCTCTCTCTCTCTCTCTCTCTCTCTCTCTCTCTCTCTCTCTCTCTCTCTCTCTCCCCCTTTTTCTCTTAAATTTTATTTTGTTGTATTCTGGGGGAAGGGAGATGGGTGGGATCGAGAGGCATGATGTGAAAGACAAAAAAATAAGTAAAAAGAAAGTTAAAAAAATAAAATAAAATATACTGACTGATATGAGGAAAGAATAATAAAGAATAATGCGAAATTTTATTGAATTTCACTTAGATAAAAAACCTTTCCCTTTTCAAAAAAAAATTTTATACTTTTATTAACATGTGTGTGCCTCTCTGTGCACTCCACTTTTGTATGACAACTGGATTAGTGTATGATTTAAAATACTGCTAACACTTCAAAAAAGTATATTTCAATTGTTAATTATTAAAGTACATGAACTGGAATAAGAAGAGAAAACAAACAAACAAAATAACTGAGATGTGTTTAGCCCAGATAAAACTTCTTTTAAAAATATTTATTTTTATTTTTGTGTATATGTCTCTGTTCCTGTGTGTATAAGTAAATTGTGTGTGGTAACTGACAGGCACCACACATTTGAGGCAGGTCCCCTAGAGTCTGAGCAGTTCTTTGTTGCTAGGCAAGGGTGCTGAAAACTTACTCTAGAAGAGCAGACAGTGCTCTCAACCACTGAGTGTATCTCCAGTCCTATACTCTTATTTTTTAATATGCATTCTCCTATCCACATTAAAAATACCATGGATATATCTTGGATATTATAAATGAATCTATGAGTGAGGAAAATTAAAATAAACACATAGACGCAAAGAAAGAACAGATTGAACCAATCAGTCCCTACCAATCTAGCTAACATACTATCATGTAGCCTTTTAGCTGTCATTCATATGGGATTATATTTGTCAGAAATCACTGTAGGGGGTCCTAAAAGAAGCAATAAGCAAATGCTATCATTAAATGAAAAAAACCAAATCACCCTGCCAATTCACATCAGGAACTTCCCAAACACCTGGAAACTTCACTTCTAGTTCAAGGCAGACCAGCTTCTTGTGGTATTTTAGCAGCTACTTTACATTATAATGACATGGTAAGGAAGACACAAAATGGTTGTTTCCCTGCTGATGGTGTAATGGTGTAATCAATACACACCTGTTTTCTGCTGGGAAAACTGCAGCAGAAGATGTGGTGGCTTTTTCACCTGCAAGACAGTGACAAAGTATCATGCTGAAAACACATGAATCTGACAAACTTTCACATACTGTTTGCAAATTGAACACTAGCAGTGGGATGCTGGCACATGTGACTATTTTAGTGATGACAGATTTTGATGCCTCAGGTAAGTCAGCATCACTCAGGAAAGGCAAGAGAAAATGCAGTCACCAGTCAGAACTATGCTTTGTGCTATTCTTATTTTTGTAAACATATTTTATTTCTAAAATGTTTCCTCTAAAATGAGTTCAAGCCAATAGCAAATATAGATGTGAGAAATGGAGAATAAATTAGATTTTTACCTGAATTCTTTTGCATTAAGTTATTGTAGAAAACATTAAGATTTCTGAATTTGGTGTTTCAAAAAGTGTTTCTTTTTTAAAATCATTCATTTATTTATTATATATTCATTGCAACTCTTATTATTTCTCTGAATTATCATGTATTAGACACATTTGGTTAGTTCTATTTCAAATTAACACAATTCAGTCATTTAATTAAATTTCTTCTTGATTTAGAATGACTAAAATGAAGAGAGCCTAAGAGTTTGGGAGTCTGATGAAGTATAATTTGTAATTTATTGAGAATACTTTAAAAGAATATCTTATTCTTTTAAGTGTGGGAAATTCAAATCTCATTTTTTGAGATTATTTGAATGTTACCTTTTGTATAGGAAATTATAATTGTATCATTCACTATTTATTCATTGAACAGTTACTTCTTATGTATGATCGTGTCAAATATTTTTTTAACTTTATAATTTGATTTAATTTTATATATCAACCACGGATTCCCCTGTCCTCCCTCCTCCCGCCCCCCACCCGCCCCCCAGTCCACCCCCCATTCCCATCTCCTCCAGGGCAAGGACTCCCCTGGGGATTCAGCTCAACCTGGAATTGAGAAACATTTTTGTAAAGATAATATAAGCAAAAACGTTTGATTTTTAAAGATATTTGAATTGTAGCAAATGACTATCTAGAAATTATAATCTTTGCCATTTTTTCCTTCTAAAAATATTCAGAGTTTTTTTAATTAGTGTTTGCTGCTGTGTTTGTTTAGTAGCTAATGCTAATTGGTCACTTAGTAAATAGATTAATGTAATTGTTATTTGTTCTATTTATACAATATTTTAAGCAACATTGCAGAATAAATTGGTTTAAAATTCTACTTGAGATTCTGATTATGTACTCTAGTTTTAGCAGAAAATTCTGGATGATATTTTTCCATAAGGAGAAAAAAAAGCAAGATGACAATAAAGATTATATTTTCTTTTTTTAAAAGTATTCTTACTGTCTAACAAAACTGATCAGTCTCCCAGAGGAGACTCAGCACATTTTTCCTGTCTGTATTAGCTAATAGAATACTTATCATTTATAATTTATAATTTGCTATTTACCGACACCAATCAATTATGCTATTGAATTGTCTCTAAGCACCACTTATGCCTAAGCAGCAAGTTCACCTCTTGTGGACTTTGTCTGGGTTGGTCTTCTTTTGTTCATAGGTCTCAGTCTTATTGTGAAGTCTTGTTTCTTTGCTCTTTACAAATACTTCACAAAGATATGTTGTTTCCTTATTACATACATCTCAATAAGCCCAACTATTTTCCTTATAATTTTAAGGAAGTCATTATTCCTTTTTTAAGTTATAGATGATGATGTAAAGGCCAGTTTGGTTAAATGAGAATCATCATCAGAGAGTTTCAGTTGATATTTATTCATATGAATTCAATCCAAGGACATGAAAGGTCATTGCAATCTCTAATTTCTTGCTCATGCTGGGCATACATTTTTCAGTGGAGAAAAAAAAAGAGGAGATACTTCTCTGCACAGATAAACTTTGCATCTCTCAAGTACAGAGTTCTCCTTCACATCAAATCCTCCTTTCTCCAAAGACTTCAGGCTCTAAGTAGGCCTTGATTTGAATTCAAGTAATATGAGATTGAACAAAGCAGTACAAACAGAATTATAATTTTGTCCCTATTGTATGTGTTCATTTTGATACGTTTATCTAGCCAGTCAGTGCTTAACTTGTGTCTGGTTCTTTCTACTTCCTTGGATCCAACTGTCATGGGATCTGCCTCTGCCAGTGTCTGGTCTACACCATCTGCCCTTGCTGACTGCCAGGATTCCCATCAGCCCTGACAAGCCTTGGGGACAATCTGTTTTATAGCTCTCTCGTGAAAATCAGAGGTCCAATTAAGTGACCATCAAATAATTGGAATATTTCAGTGTCCCAAGATGGATAGTCATACTTCTGCTAAATTCATTTTTAAGGTAGTTGTTGGATATAGAGCTTATAATATTTAAAGTATGATATTCAGTCTAATGTAATCTTGACAGTAACATTGAAAAACTGAAGTATACTCATAGTGAACCATCAGAATAGTGCTAATTATTGGAATGATATTTGATGACGAATACCTAAAGAAACTGAAATATATAGCAAGGGAAACAGAGTTATCAACTAATAACATACAGATACTGACATCATGAGAAAATGCAATGTAAGGAAGAGGGTTTTTAGAGAAGCATTTCACTCAATGTTTGTGAAGCAAATACTGTAATTCTCCAATTTAGCAAATGTTGATTAAATACAACCTCACAATACTCTAGAGACTTCTAATCTTTTAAACTCAGTTTCTTAACTGTACAGAGTCTGAGAATTATTATAATAGATAATGAATGTCTTTGGATTTTCTGATGCATAAAACCTTATCAAACATTACCATTATCATTATATAGCATAGCAAGTAGAGGACAAACTATTGCACATCACATGTTATTTATATAACTTTGTGCCTCTGTGAAGTGAAATAATTATGAACATTACCATCTAAGACCAACATTTAGAAAATATTAGTCTAACATTAATAGTACTGAAATGATAAAGAACAGATAGATAAGCGCTTTGAGCTGGAAAGTCAGTAAATATACTAGTTTCTTATTCCTACACCTGTCATTGGTATGTAAATTAGATTAATGATGAGGAAATATTTGACTTGTTTCTAATATGCTGCAGTTTCTATCTCATTTAAAGTTGGACATTTTTAAAAGGGTTAAATTGGAGTGATTTTTGTTGAGCTTATATTTACAAGTTGCACAAATTTCAACTGTTTGAGCTCATTCACTACAATTAATGAATGACAAAACTTTGGGTTGATTTTGTTTAAAACTCTTCACAACTCTCATTCAAATATACTTTCCATAAAAGGAAATTCATATTTTATAGTATTTATGTACATTGAGATAGACTGTAGAATCAAATTGTGTGTAAGCAATGTAAAAGGCCATGCCATTGATTAAACAGTGCACTTATTTAAAGTAGAATAAGAGTTCATTCCACCAAGTACTTCACATTTTTATTCCTATTTTTATGGATAATGAGTAGATTTAATGAATGTGTTATAAATGAAAGTTTAGGAGATTGTCTACTCAAGGAAATATGAGGTTATTCCATAACTTAAAAGTCTTCTTTCTCTGGGATGCAACAGTGAATCATACACACACACACACACACACACACACACACACACACACACACATACACACACACATACACACACACACATACACACAGGTGCGTGCCCGTGCATCTACTCATATACAATAACAATTAGTGTGCACAAGACCAGGGAATTGAAAGGGAGCAAAGAGAGGTATATGGAAAGGATTAGAGATAGGAATGGAAAGGGAGAAATGTTGTAATTATATTATAATATCAAAAAACAATTGGATTTTGGAATATTTCAATTAAAGATCCTAAGTTAGGATCTCATTTTTCTCTACTTCTAAAATGATTACATTTTCATTATGTAGTAAATATTTAATTATTACAAGTCCATTTTTGTTTTCAAAATCTAATTTTTTCAGTATATTATTGTAGCTGAAGTTTTCCCTGGTCATGTCCAGCCCCACGGACCCCGCAGCTGCTTATAAAATAATCACTCAGAAGCTTATATTAATTAAAACTGCTCGGACTTTAGATCAGGCTTACTACTGACTAGCTCTTACATTTAAATTCAACCCGTTTCTGTTAATCTATATGTTGTCATGTGTTCTGCAGCTTTACCTGTGTGCTGTTAAATGCTGCTCCCTGGACGGTAGGCTGGTGTCTGCTGACTCAGACTCCTTTTCCCAGAATTCTCCTCTCTGCTTATCCTGCCTATACTTCCTGCCTGGCTACTGGCCAATCACTATTTTATTTATCAGCCAATCAGAGCAATACATTTTCACAGCATACAGAAAGACATTTCCCCCATCACTTCCCCTTTTCTTTCTAAACAAAAGGAAGGTTTTAACTTTAACTTAGTAAAATTACATATAACAGACCAGTTATCAAGCAAGAATCACAGTCACAATATCCAGGCAATTTATATTTGGCAAATTCAAAGAAAATATTCTATTTATCCTATATTTGTGAGTCTAGGATTTCATATCTAACTTATCTTTTATCATAACTAAGGAAAATTATAATTGTAACTACCAACTTTTCAACTATATCAAAGACCTCAGAAGGATACAATATTATCTAAGTAAACAGGAAGAACATTGTAAGCAACTTCCAAAAATCTAGAACGACAGAGACAATTGCCTACCTGGATAGTCATCCAAAGTTTCCCTGCAATGTTGGGGCATCCATCTGCAGCCCACAGATGGATGGGCTAGACATCTAGGACCCTAGAGTCTCTCAGCCACTTTTCTCTGTGTCCTGTAGAATGTCTGGCAGTTTCTTCTGCAAAGCAGGAACCTGAAGGACCATCTTACCTTGCAAAGTTCAGTGGTCACCTTTCTATGGGTCCTGCATGTCCAGTCAATACAACATTTTGTCAAGCAGTCCAGGCAAGAAGGGTTTCTTGTCTAAATGTTTATTTTTGCTAAGAAGAAGATAAACTCCATATAAAGTGTCTTTGATGCCCATCTTCCTCTTTGAAGTCAATTGCTGCTGCCAGGAGCAGACATGTTTCAATGTCCAGAATGGCTGGAGTTTCCACCTGAAACCTGAGAATATTTAATAAGCAATTTTAAACAGAGCCCAAAACAGATTCCTCCTTCATGTCTCATGTGGGCAGCGAGACGAGACACCACAACATGTGGGCTTGAACTACAGTATAGTGGGTTCATCAAGCATTGGTGCTTGATGGCATGGCTGTGGATTCCCGCCACAGTACACAGAGGCATCTCCAAGCTGCACAGTGTGGTGCCTGGTGGATTTAGCCTTTGCTAATACAGAAAAAAAAAAAAGGTTGTGGGGCTATAAGCTGCTGGATGAAAGCATAGACCCACTGCTTCCCAGAATTGACTGTGAGTATGGTTCCCAGAACTAGGTAAACATAGTTCTGCCATGTTACCATGTTGAGAAGCTGAGGTGGGCAGAGCCAACAAACAAAGCTGCTATTTTAGCCCTAGTGATGCTGTAGTTTAAAGCAATAGATTCACAATAAGTCAGATTCAAATTAAATAAACCTCTAAATGGTTTACAACAACATGTGTAAAAATGTATATAGCTTTGAAAGAGAGAAAAAGGAATATAAACAGTAATATTTAAGAAATAGAAAATTTAAAACAATAAAGTCTTTAAAGAGAAAGTAAAAGTATTATAAAAAATAAGCTACATAAAAATGGAAGTCACACAGAGAGTCTGGATTATATTGTCTTTGGGACTGTTAACTGCAGAGAGACATTAGAATGTAAAAGCTACTCAGTTAAACCAATATGTATATTTTAAAGGTATCTTGACTTCAAAATTTGGATCGAAGAATACATTGTTTTGGAAAGGAGACTCTGCTTTTGTTTCCACAGGAAGCAAGAGGCTATGGATTTGTCCCATATTAAGATACATCAGGTTTGACCAGCCAAGACCCCCTAAAAGGTCTCCAGTGGCACCATGGTCCAGATGATCTAACATGCAGAATGATCCAGCATCCAGAAGAACATATTAGACTATGTGAGAGTCTATTTCAAAATAAAGTTTATAAAAGAGTTGTACTTGCATATGTGTCTTAGACAATAGACTATGTATAAATACTGTCATAGTTACATGTAATTACATTATATTCTAAAACAGTTCTCTGATGTAAGCTTTATTGCAAAACAAAGATAATAGTAGACTCTTTTGTAATCTAATATAAAATATCCACTAATTATAGTCTTTTTACATTTCTCATATGAATTACATTGATTAATACTGAAATATAGTTAATCTAATATTAGTTATTAAAATTATTTTAAGTTAAAGTAGCTGTGTATGGTAATTCCTTTGTTGGTTCCAAACACATGAGAAGAAATTTGAAATAAAAAGGATGAATTTGACCTTCATTTCCAAAAATATTCATTCTCTTTCTCCAGAAAACTGTACATCTTTCATACATTTCTGCTGCACTGGGTTCTTTCAGTCATTGTACACCTGGTTAAGAGCAAGGAGTGGTAGTATAACATACCTCAATATACTTTGTCAGGAAAAAGTTTCCATGAAATGGATTAGTTTTTACTTTTGAATTCTACCTTACTGTTTCTCAGGACAAGTGCAGAATTTAGGCAGATTCTTTCCTGTAAAGTTCTTTATAGAGTTTCTGTGCCCTCATAATTCCCAATATTTTCTCAGCTTACTGGACTTTCCAAACCATTTTCCAATTCTCATGTACAAGTCCCAAAGCTCAACAAATCACAGTGCCTCGTTTATTACAGCTATGTCCCCACTCCTTGCTATCAATTTCATTGTATCAGTAATTTCATTCAGTGCTGTGGTCAAACACCTGACAAATAATTTAAGGGAATAAGGATTTATGTATGCAAGAGTAAACATTACATCATGACAGTGTAGGCATCTTGGCAGAAACCTAAGGTGCTTGTTCACATTTCATCTGAGGTTAGGAACAGAGAGTAGAAAGGAAATAGGGACACCCGATAAAATCTCAAGGCTTGGCCTTAGGGATCCAATTTCTTAAACAAGGCTTCAACTCCTAATGATTTCACAACCTGTCAAAATGGCACCACCAGCTGGGAACCAACTAATCAATCAAATTAACTTACCGCAGACATTTTCCTTGCAAGCCCTTAAAGTAACTAATCTGTTACTGGAGAAAGGCTCTATGATGACAGTTAGGGTACCCAACGATCTGATTACTGGCTTAAGCCAGTTCAGGCACCCTCTCCACCATTGCTTGTAGTCTAAGCTGGGGTCATCCTTGTGGATTCCTGGGAACTTCCTTAGCACCGGGTTTTTCCCTATCCCCATGATGTCTCCCTCTATGTATCTCTTTCATTGCATCCACAGCCAAGTACCAGGCCGAGTTTCTGCAGTCCAGTCGAGGAGAGAGAAAAGAGATTCTGTGAGCAAGGGGCATCAAGATCATGATGGGAAACCTACAGAGACAACCAAAGCAAACTAGCGGGAACTCATGAAATTTAGATCAAAGGCTGCGTGAAACTGGTCTAGGCTCTCTGTATAGCAAGACCGTTCTGTAGCATGATCTGCTTGGGAGGCCCCCTGCCAGCAGGATCTGAGTCCATCCCTGGTGCATGAGCAGGCCTTTTGGAGCCCAGTTTTCTAATGGGACACCTTGGGGTCGGGGGAGGGGCTTGGACTTGCCTCTACTAAATGTACCTCCCTATGGGAGGTCTTACCTTCTTGTAGGAGGGAACAAAGGGTAGTTTGGGAAGGGGAGGCTGTTGGGCAGAAGGAGGGAAGAGGCAGATCTTTCGTATGTAAATGAATAAAAAATTTTCTTAATAAAAAAGTAACTTAGCTGCATTCAAACAAAATATAATTATACAGAAAAAATTAAAAGCATAAACAAGAAGTACAAAGTTAAAGTATTTTGAAATGACTAAAATTGCCAGTTAATTTTATGATTTGCCCTTAAGTCTATTTTTATACAAAGCAATAAGATAATAGTAACACTGCATGACACAGTACTCCAAGTACTTTTGGTACAAAAAATAATTCCTTACAATTTTATGGTACTGTTACAGACTTTTGTTTTGTAGATATTGGAGAAGATACTTGCCTTTAATTACTGGTACAAGTAAAACAATTACTTGTTAATTTTTATGAAATTACTCTAAAATACTTGTTTTCAAAGCACTATTTCCCAAAAGTAAATAAATATTTATAAGTAAAGAAAAATTACTTGGTTGGACACGGTTTTTCACTGTGAATTTCTTATAAATAAGCCTCATGGCATATTTAAGCTTATGTATTGGTTTGATTTATTTACTATTTAAGTCAGCTTCTGTGCTTTAAAGAGGTTTAATTATCTAACAGCTGCATCACAATTTTTTGTATACTACCTTAGGATAACAAAGCAACTGAGAAAACTGTAATAACTAGTTGATCCTGCTTCATTCCAATTCTTTCTCTCTTTCTCTCATGCACACGCGAACACACACACACAGACACACACAAATGAAAAATTACTTGGTGTGTGTGTGTTTTTTTTGTGTGTGTGTCTGTGTCTGTGTGTGTTGTATATTAATGCACACATCAGAATTCCTTTATCAGGAATCCTTCATCAGATTTCAGATAGTAAAGCAATAAAGCTCATCTCAAAAGGCTTCAGCCTACTCCCATGGGGTACCTACTTCCCTACTTAAGTGATAAGTGCAAGGTATCATTTCCCTTTCTTAATTCAATTAGCATTTCTACTTAATTTATCTAATTGTGACAGAATTATTAGTAGGCAATGATTGGTTTTAATAAAGCCTTTATTATCCTTCAGCAAAGTGACCATCACTGATCGGTCAGAAGTATTCAAGAAGAGAAGAAATGGAAGATCAATATCTGGAAGTCCAGTTGCTTGAGTCTGACTTCGCCATTGTCGCTGAATCTATCTAGACAATATCCTTTCCACTTCTGCTTTTTGTTCCTGATAAAACAAAACAAAATCTATTTGGTCTACTGTGTCCAGTTGTGAACTTTTCTCCATTAGGAATGTAAGACCCAAGATTGGAGTGACTATAGAAGACATACCATTGTCTATAACACTTTTTTGTTCAGTTGGTAAATTGCTTTACTAGTAATGTTTTAAATACTTAATGTGTGGTTTATTTTATTTATTTTATTTTGTTTGACCTTCCTGAAGTTTTAGTGATGAAAACATGAAATTCTCTCTTTCAGTATAAATAACTCTTTCACTGTGAATGAGTTTTCTCATCTAATAAATTCTATCTGATGATTGAATATTTTTCTATGTTTACCTTGTTTAAAATATTTATACTCATCCAGTGCTATAGGATAATGCTAATTCTTGTCTATGTGAGTCTTCTATCTAATCAGCCCTTAGTTAAATGATGTCTGACAGTGCAAGTGCTGACAGGGTATTGTATTTGCATACATTGGATGTTGCTGGGTATCCTGACAACGTTACTCAATGCCAAAGGCAGTGCTTCCAAGTTGCTGCTTGTTGCATGTGGCCTTATCTGTCACTAAAAATTCTGTTTCAAAGTATCATCCCCAAACTCAGAGCTGTACAAAGAGGAAGTCATAAATACGATTGAACCACCACCTAGTTTTCACTCATGAGGCTTCCGGTGCACTAGTTACAGCAATTATGAAGCTGTCATCAGGACAAACCACAGCTTATGCACACAGACTTGGCTGACATTATCCACAGGGACACAAATGATGTAAACTTACTATTTGATGAACAGCTTGGGGAAAAGGATTGTGCTTATTTCATTATTTTATTTCTCTTTATACTATTAAGAAATATCTGGACAGATTAGTAATGCCAAAATATTCATATTTATATTTATTACATTATGTACTTTCCCTAGGTACCCATCCATTTCTCATTTTTCTATGATTTTCATCCTTCAGGAGAATGTCTTGGTTTGTTTCCCATTCTGAGGAAGAATTCTAAGTTTGATGATTTGCCAAATGAGCAATAAAAGATTGATGACTTATTAATGCAAAATTTGATCATTCTATGAAAAAGACAAATAGTTGATATGTGCTATTTCAAGAAACTAGATACCAATAAACCAAATAATCCAAATAGAAAATGGGGTACAAATCTAAACAAAAAATTCTCAACGGAAGAACCTCAAATGGCCAAGAAACACTTAAGTAGATGTTCAAAATCCTTAACCATCAAAATGACTCAAAGATTCTGTTTTACACCTGAATAATGGCTGAGATAAAAATCACAAGTGACAGCTCACACTTGAGTGGTACAAAGGGAACCCTCCTCCATTGCTGGTGGGAGTGCAAACTTGTACAGGCACTTTAGAAATCAGTATGGCAGTTTCTCAGAAAACAGGAAATCAATCTACCACAAGATCCAACTATATCACTTGGGTATATATCCAAAAAGATGCTCAATAATACCACAAGGACACTTGCTCAACCATTCTCATAGCAGCTTTATTTGTAATACCCAGAACCTGAAAACAACCTAGATGTCCCTCAACCAAAGATGGATAAATAAAATGTGGTACATTTACACAATGGATTATTACTTGCTGATAAAAACAAGGACACCAGGAAATTTGAAGACAAATGGATGGTATTAGAAAAAAATAAACCTTAGTGAGTTTGTGTTTCTCAGTCAGGGTAGAAACACAAACATAGTATGTACTCACTCATAAGTGGATTTTGACTGTAAAATAAATAAAAAGGACAATTATGCTGCAATCCACAGACCCAGAGAAACTCTGTAACAAGGAGGGTTAATGGGGGGATGCCCAGATTTTTCTGGGAAGGGAAAATAGAAGAGTTTTCATGAGTGCACTGAGGACAGGTAGGGATGGGAACATGAGTGTTCAGGGTAGGGGAGATGGAGAGGGATAATACTGAAAGAGATTACTGGAAAGGGCAGGACATTTCTGGTTCAGGTAAAAACCTGGTGCAAGACAATCTACAAGGAATTTACAAGGATGACCTCAGCTAAGACTACTAGCAATAGCAGGAATGTAGAGCTGGCCATCTCCTGTGACCAGGCATAACTTCAAGTGGAGGGAGTGGGAAACCAATCCAATCACAGAACCTTTGACTTGCCCATGGGATGTGCTGGGGTAAGGGTGATGTAGAGAGATTGAGGGAGTGACTAACCAATAACTGGTCTAGCTTAAATCCCATGCCAGGAGATTAAGACCACCCCTGACACTGCATATAGCACCAGGATGTACAGGCTGGATGACCCACACACCTAGGATAGAACCAAACATGAGTGGATTAAAAAAAATTTTGAAAAGTCAATGTAATGGTGCCTAGCAATATTCTGCTATACACATAGATTGGTGACTAGCCCAACTGTCGTCAATGAGGCTTCACCCAGCAAGTGATGGTAACAGATACAGACCCATGCCAGAGAATCATGCACAAGAGGTAGAGAAGGGATTGTAGTAGCCAGGAAGGTCAAAGACAACTCAAGAAAACTCGCAGGATCAACTAATCTGAGCTCATAGGGGCTCACAGTGACTGAACTGACAATCAGGGAACCTTCATGGGACTGACCTAGGCCCTCTGAATATAGGTTGTGTAGCTTGGTCTTCTGGTTGGACTCCTAGCAGTAGCAACAGAGGTCTGCCTCCAACTCTTTTTTGGGGGCCCTATTCCTCATACTGGGTCCCCTTGTTTAGCCTTAATACATGGAGAGGTGTTTAGTCTTACTGCAACTTGACATGCCATGTTTTATTGATACTCATGGGAGATCTGCCCTACCTAAACAGAAATGGAGGAGTGAATTAATGAGTGAGAACAGACTGGGGGTCGGAGAGAGGGATTGTGAAGAAAGGAGAGAGGAGAGAGGGGAAACTGAGGCCAGGATGTAATATAGATAAATAATAAATTTATTTAACAAAAAGAAAAAAATATTGTCAATTAAATCCTCAAATTGCATCTAAAACAATTATATTATTTTTAAGCAAAAATAACTAAAATTTAAATATATTTCAATAAAATAATTACTTTTCAAAGTAAACTTTTAATGATATTTGAAGGGACTCTGGCCAGCTCAATCATGGCAAACATGGCTTGGTCAGGCCTTTCCCTACTCCCCATTCATTATACTTTGATAAGAGCCATTTGATTGCATTCCTAAAGTTAGCTACCAATGTCTGTTCCCTTATTTGGCCACATCCTTCTTCTGAGGTTGATTCCAAATATAAAAATATTGAAGTTCAAATATCTAATAGCAAAATATTAAAGTCCAGAAACCAAAAACCCCCTTTGTTTCACCTAGTTAAGATACCCAATCAAAACATCCCACCATGTCCTAACCCATTCTAGCACAGACCTCCCATTTTCCTCCTCTTAAAATTGACACAAGTAAGGTCATTTGCTGCTGATTTTCTGCCTGAGTCAGAGAGCTGTCACTTCATCTTCTCTCCACCATTTAATAAAAGATCTCTCTGCAAAAAAACAAAAAACAAAAAACAAAAAACAAAAACAAACAAACAAAAAACAGGTGTTTGGGTGTAGTTTGAGCCTAATCCGGGACTCATGAAGGAACCCCAGTTGTGCTTGGGTCTCCCTCAGTGTTCTTGATATTTTTGAAAATATTTGAACTAGTTGTAAGACAGAGGTCAAAATGAGTTGGTACATAAATCATAGTGTGAGAGCATTAAAACTTTTATGTTAGTAGCAATTTCAGTTTCAGTATGTGTTAGAGAATTTGGAACATTTAAAGTTTTTTTTATAACGTCATCATATTAAAATTCAGTTATTTAGTTACAACATATAATCACAGTTGAGAGCATTAAATTAACTATGCTAGGAAACTACTTATTCTTTGAAATTCAAAGAAAATGGGGATGGGGTGGAGGTCTATCTGAGAAAAAAGAGAGGTAGATCGATACAGAAAGAGATGGAACAAGGAGGCAAAAATAACACTAAGGATGTTTGGAAAAACTATAAGAAGTTATACTGTTTTTATTTTACACAAATATATATTTATACATTAAATAAAGTCAAGCAACTTGGATTGACAATACTCCCCATCCTAAAAGACTTAGAGTGCCTAATAAAAACTCTAGGACCAAGTATGAGAAACTTCCTTCTGAATTACTGATTGGGGGAATCTAAGGGACTACCTAAATGATATAGGCTATACCCACTGCCCTTGGTTATCTCTCAGAAGTCCCCATCACTAAAGACACCACATACTTTGGACACAGAAATCAGAGAATTTGACCTGTGTACCTTCTCCTGAGAACGAGCTTTCATTACACCAAGTGATGCCAAACAAGCTACCAAGGGCCAGAAACAATACTCATACCCAGCTGTGATGCCTGGGAAACAGAACAATAACCAGAATGTCAAAACATCCATACATGTGCACTACTGGTGGCACTCATATCTTGGTTGTAACCAACAGCTGTCTAATTGGACTTAAGGTCTACTCAATATGAGATAAATCATGCCTGGTGCTGGAATTTACGCTAACTACCCAGGGCTAGTGGATTCATAGGTCTTAGAGAAAAATCTACTATAGCCATCTAATTAGACCAGCCTAATTCCAGTGTCCTAAATCCACAGATAAATGTAGTTCTCACTGCTCATAAAAAAAGCTTATCTTGGCAACAGAAAAACCATTACAGAAAATTATTACTGGTCGAAATTCAGAGAACAACTGATGAAAAAGTTCCTAGCCTCAAAGGAAAAACATCTAAACTACAACTCTGCACTTAAGGCTTAGGGAACATCATGGAAGAGAGGATGGCAAGATTCTGTGTCCTAGAATGACAGGAAAGCTTTATCATGATGCTTCAACAGTATGGCTACCCAAAAATGACCTGAACAAGGACAACACCAATAGACATACTAAAGTGGAAGTGGGGAAGCTCACAGGGCCCTATCCCTAGACAAGGTACTACAAGCAACTAAGGGATGACGAGGGCAGGAGAGTAAATCTTCCCTCAGGATGGAGGCAATTAATTGCTATTCCAATACTAAGGAGTAAGCCATAAAATCATGTAGTGCAACACTGAACAGATAAAGCATTATGCATATATAATGTATATACATGAGAGAGTGTATGTATGTGGATATATATGTAATATATATATTAGTGTATATATATTGTAAATATACATATATATTTGTGTGTGTATAACAATAACAACTAGAGAAAAAGAGGATGATAGGAGTTTGAGAATGAACAAGGGGAGGAGAGTGGGAAGAAATGGAAGAAGGGAATTAAGGCAAATGATGTAGTGATGCTTCAGTTAAAAACCTTGCACAACACTGATGCAGGGGGAGGCTTGGACCTGTCTCAACTGAATGTACCAGGCTCTGCTGACTCCTCATGGGAGGCCTTACCTTTTTAAAGGAGGGAATGGGGGTGTGAGTTGAAGGGAGACCCGGAGGAGGGGGGACCAAGAGGAGGGAAAGAGAGGGATCTATGGTTGGTATGTAAAAATGAATAAAATTTTTCTTAATAAAGAAAAAACAAAATAAAAAATATTGATTGCATATACTACAATTTCTGACAAGGATACAGAAAAAGGAGCATTTGTACATTCCTTATGTAAATTAAAATTTGACCAACAACTATGGAATTCTATACAGGGCTCCATAAAAAACTAAACCAGAACTATTTTATGGTTCTGCTGTACCACTTTTGGTAATGTATTTGAAGGGCAATTAGCTCACTAACATGCTACAGAGACATCTGCCTATTCATGCTTCCATAGCATTATGTAAAATTACTCAATGTGTCAGTCAACAATTGATTCAATAAAGAATATGTCATAGAGCTGAGCAGTGGTGGTGCAAGTCTTTAATCCCAGCACTTGGGAGGCAGAGCCAGGTGGATCTCTTTGAGTTCAAGGCCAGCCTGATCTACAGAGAGAGATCCAGGACAGGTACCAAAAACTACATGGAGAAAGCTTGTCTCTTGTCTTGAAAAACAAAAGGAATATATCATACTATACACAGTAGACCTTCATTCACTGATAAGTGTTGGGATTAGCTGGTTATTAAATAAAAGAGTACGTGAAGTTGAGAAAAAGATGTGTTTCATGGAATCTGGGATATGGAAGGGCAAAGTGAATGGTAGATAGGATTTTATTTCATTGTATACATTTATGAAATGCCAATTAAGAAAATAAAAATTAAAACTTCAAATAAAAAAGAATGAAATGCTATCATATCCAAGAAGATGGTTGCAAATGGGGAGCACATTAAGCAAAGTATATGTAACTCAAAATGACATGCAGTGTGTGTGCTATTATGCGTCTGAGCTTATGGTCAGATGTATAAAATCATTTCTCTACATGAGTTTCAATCAGAAATGAGACTGTCTGGAGGAATGAGATTAAGTTGCAGGTATGATATGTTTGAAAAAGTGGAGACAATGGGCTGTATATAGCCAAAATACATTTTATTTACCAAAATGTTCTCATGACATCAAGCATTTGTGAACAATTAGCATATGCCAAAGCAAAAACAAAACCAAGTCAACCCCATGGAATGTTAGAAAATTTAAGTGAGTCAGTTATTATCATGTATTGAACAGAAAGAACAACCAAACCTAAAAAAATGACTTGTATTTCATCTTTTGATTAGGAATACTGAATTAAGCTAATGACACA
The DNA here is from genome assembly GCF_007827085.1 of Peromyscus californicus insignis. Classification (NCBI taxonomy): domain Eukaryota; kingdom Metazoa; phylum Chordata; class Mammalia; order Rodentia; family Cricetidae; genus Peromyscus; species Peromyscus californicus. Next base: position 118,932,923 of record NW_026294573.1, read on the forward strand.
CCTCATTGTTTTTCGCATGTATAGGTTTACTGTGTGCGGGGCTATGCATGTCTGTGCCCACACCTATTCCACCATGAATGTGTGGAGATCAGAGAACAATTGAAGTATTTGGTTCTTTCATTCTTCTGTGTGGTTAGTCAGGTTGCTGGCAAATGCCTACACTCCCTGAGACATGTTCCTGGGCCTTCACTGTCTCTAGTAGATCTTTGTTTTAGTTGTTAAATCTTGAGTTGCCTGAAAGGAGAAAAAAAATAGTAATTTGTTTGTAGCTCGTCAGTAGCAATATTCTGTATAGGGATTGTGAAATAGTAACAGAAAAAGCATTGGATATACATATATCCAATATATACACATATATGTATATATATGCATATATATATCCAATATACATTTCCAATGACAATGTATACAATATCCAATATACATATATGGAATGACATTTAAAATACGCAGTTCAATTATTTTGTCTATACCATCATGTCTTCACAATACAATACTGGAGTTTTTGAGAGGTTTTAATTTATATTGCCTATATTTAATTTTAAAGAAAATAAAAGCTAAAAAATAAATTAAGAAAATATTAAACTTATTATGAATATGATTATTTTATTTCTTGCTTTGCATACTTTTCGTACTATTATTGTTTAATGTCTTGTGAATTCTAAGTGTAAGCCATTTACTTTTCATAAAATAACTTTTTGTAAAAATTATATGAAGTTTGAATATATTTTCCTTTTCCAACTATCCATACTGAAGTTGCTAAAGTACTGATTTTTACAGTTAAAGCAACAGCAATATCCAATTTTAGCTTCCTTAATTCACTTTCACATCTCAAATTTTGATATTTAATGTTTTGTTGAAGGTTACTTTTTCTAATATTTTATTGATTCATCATTTATAGATAAATGATAGGTACTGATATGGTGAGTTTTTTTTTTTTAAATACAGGTTATTTGTAGGAAAAGGAGATGTGGATGATTACAAAGTGCAGCCATACTGAGGAATGGACATAATTCTATGTTCATTGTTTTCTTCCCTGATAGTAAACCAAATGTTTCAGAAATGCTAGGAATTATGCAGTCTGTATGGTAAGTTGCTAATTCTCTGTGTACAGGGCCTGCTGGAATCCTATGACACTGATACTGTTGATCGTATTTTTGCACTGAAAGTTGATTCCGAACTTCTTCCATCTTATATGAGAAATTACTTTGGTTTAAAAATGCCAGTTTTTCCTTTTACAGAATATAATTCATGCATTTTAATCTATAATCTCCCAAAGGCTTGAATTATGTGGTTTGACTTTACAAAGTGCTAAGTATAAGTATTTTCTTCTATTCCTTTTAAATTAACCTTCCATTGGTTTTGAGTGATCGGTCCGACGTCTGTTATGGAATAGCATATACAAAAAGATTTTATCAATTTTTATAATACCCTTCGAAATCTTAAATAACTCAATTATATTCTCCCTATCTCTTCACATTTGCAGGCTAAGTAATCTTAGCATCCCTTTTTTTTTCCAGGCGTACGTTTCATTCTACTTTAACCATTGTGTGTCCTTTTGTGAACTCTTTCTTTCTTATCTTCCCCCACGGGATAAATCCCAACTTCAGACAGTGCTTAACATTGGAATGTTCTATATATAATTATAACATACATTAGTCCCATTAATTTGCATTTATATACCATTTCTTTTACGCAAAGTGCTTTTTAGTTTATCTTTATAATATTTCTGGGAACTTATTAGCATATGTTTTTGGAAAGAGAAAGAACAAAGTGGTTCAAACTAACCCCAAATCACTAGAGGTACATCTAAATCATCCTTTTAAAACAACAAAAATGATGTTTCTCATTTAAATAATCTATTTAAAATGCAAATTTGATTGATGGCAACTTACAAAAAGGCCTTATTAATTTTCTAGTAACTGAAGGAACACGGGAACAAATTATAATTTTACTATAGTTATTCTTTCTAAAGCAGTGAGACTACTTTTTAATGGATGTGAATGACTTGTAAAGCCTAAATTTGTCATTTATGTTTTAAACCAGTTTTCTAGTCTTTTTCTCCCAGACAGGCTTATGTATCCCAGGTTTGCTTAATTTCCTAGGTAGATAAAAATGGCTTTGATCCTCCTGCCTTCCCATCTTAAATGCTTAGAATACAGAGATGTTCCACCATATTCAACTATTCTTCTAGTAATTTTGTCTACAGAAGTCTGTTACAGACACTTGGTGAAAAGTCACCATGGTAATTCTTAGGCTTTCCTTCACTTAAGATTGAATATCTAAAATTACAGTCTAATCTAGTATTTTCTGCTTTTTTGAGTGGTGAAATCATAAGTGTCACATATAATTTAAGCACAACTTTTAAGGCTTCCCTGAGCTCCTTCAAACTAAATTTCAGAATTCAAGGAACAGGTAGGCAATTGTTTATATCCATCAGCTTGAAATTCCTAATCAGTCCACAGAATAATTTAAAAAGGCATGCCCATGTGCTTCCTGGAATACTAGAAACACCTGACCCTCTTGTGTGTCTGAGCAGCATAGCACCAGCATCTGTTGTCAATTACAGCTCTTGAATACAATACTAAATATGATCATCTGGATGTCAGGGTTTTAAAGATTGTAAACTGCTATTACTTTTGCTTCATTTCTAGCCAATGTTGGTGCTTCATATTTATCCTTCTCTGCAACTATAATGCAGGAATCTTTCCCTTATCAAAAGTGTGAAAAGAAGTCAAGTGAAATCTTAAATTATAGCAGTTACACATCACAATAATAATATATTTAGGTACTTCTAAATTCCCCAGTGACTTTTCACATATATCTCATTTTATTAATTGTATCTAAAACTTCGTGTCTTTATAACAACATATTTAAAAATTTGAAAGGTATTAACCTACATGAATCATATTAAATAGAGATGATTAAGTAAACAGAAAGGTTGTAATTCTACCTAGACCTTGCATAATTTTTAGGAAGCAAATTATTATAATAATAGTAATTTCTAGTAATATTCATTGTATTTTTCTAGGGAAAATTAATAACTTTATAATGATTATCTTGCTATGCAAACAATTTGAGTTATATATGCAGATAAACCAAAAGAAAATATAAAAAAAAATCCAAGAGGAAGAAGTAATTTTAACAAATATTTAAATTACTAGGAAGGTGCACTTAGACATCATGAATTTTAAGTTATGTTCTCATTAAACGTTCCCAGCAAACACAAAAAACAGATACAATCTCCCACACTGACTCTTTAGTTATTGGAGAGTTTGTAGTCCTACAAATGTATTTGTTTATATTCATCCCTCTATCCCTGATCTTACTAGACCTATGTGCACACACACTGAACATTGTCTCCTTTTAAATTTAAATCCTTCAAGAACAATTTGCGATGCCCCAATATTCTTGGTTGTGTGGTCTTCTACTGAATTATGATAAAAAATACCAGTTTTTTTTTTTTTTTAATGCCGAATGGCTTTTATCGAAGGAGGAAGGAGGTCTTAAATACAGGCTTACAGCACAATGGAAGAACCCCAGATGGCAGAAGTTCACTATTGATATTTAAAAAAAAAAGCCAAATTACAAATCAGTAACCAGACTTCATGAGAGAATCCATGCCACCAAGCCAGACCTCCTCCAAGAATATAGAAAGCATTCAACATTGTGTAAAATCCTGTAACAATGCAGGATTTTTTTCTTTTGTTCTTTCTCTGTTGTAGAATATTATTTTAAGGTGTGTTACTTTTGTTTAAGTTGCATTTGTTTAACTCTGTGAAGCTGTGATACTGTGTCTATCTAAAACACCTGATGGTCTAATAAAGAACTGAATGTCAAAAAAAATTCGTAAGCTTAATTGGATTCTAAGGCTAAACAAGTGATCAACTACTATCAGTCCATCTCGTTTGTTAAAAAGAAACAATAGAGGCTGGGGAGAGCTCAGTGGATAAGCATGCTTGCTATTCTTCAAGTGGACTTGCATTTGGTACCCAGCACCCATGTCAGATGGCTAACAACCATTTGTAACTCCAGCTCCAGGGGATCCAATGCCCTCTTCTATCCTCCAAAGACTCCTGCTCACATGTAGCATAACTCCTCCACAGTCCCCATAATAAATAAAAACAAATCTTTTTTTTAAAAAGAAAAAAAAATACCAGGGGATATACCATCAGATAGTTATCTGACCCTCTGCAAGAAATAAAATTGCCTTTCACTCTACCCTTTGAAAAAACATTATTTCTGAGAAATATGTAACTTTTCAAAATCTGTAGAGCACTTTTCTCTCAATTTTAAAAACATGTATATTTAATTTTTTTAACTGAATGAAAACTGCATACAATTTAAAATAAAAACAAGAAGGAATGAGAGAATATATTTTATTTTATTAAAATAAAAACAAGACAAGACAGGGAGAATACTTCTATTGGCTTTTTATTAACAGCAATTATAATTTTTAAAAAGACTGAATTTGAAAGGGAACAAAGAGGGATACATGGGAGGGTTTGGAGGAAGGCATAGAAAGGGAGAATGATGTAATTATATTATAATCTCAAAAATAAAAGAATTTCAAAAGAAAATTAATATCTTTTATTTTATAAAACTGAATTGCTAATGCATATTTTTAAAATATATTTTTAATTAAAACACAATTACATCTCTTCACCCTTTCCCGTCTCCTCCTCCCAACCACTTCCAAGCACCACCACTCTCACTCCTCAAATTGACAACTTTTTCTTTTACTTTTATTGTAACATTTATTTTGTGCATATGCATGTGTGCATGTGTGTGTGTGTGAGTGTGTGCACAGATACATAAGCACAACCTGCTAAATCTCTTTTGCTTTTTAAGTTGTATATAAATGATGTCAAGGCTGACTGATGTGGGATGTCCTTCTGTATGCTGTGAATATGTGTTGCTTTTATTAGTTGGTGAATAAAGCTGCTTTGGCCTATGGCAGGGCAGAATATAGCTAGGTGAGAAAGCCAAACTGAATACAAGGAGAAAGAAGGATGAAGTCAAGAGCGACGCCATCTAGTTGCCCAAGGAGCAAGATGCCAGCAGACCAGTAATGACACGGCCATGTGGCAAAATAGAGAATGTATAGAAACGGGTTCATTTAAGTTGTAAGAGCTAGTTAATAATAAGTCTGATCAATAGGCCAAACAGTTGGTAATTAATATTAAGCCTCTGAGTGATTATTTTATAAGTGGCTACAGGACCAGGCGGGACACAGAAAAGCCTCCAGCTACAACTGACTACTCTATTTTATGACCACTTAAGGGGCATGCTATTTAGTCTCTGTGAATTCATGTGTGCTTTGGTCATGTATATTTACAGGGTCTTGTTTTCCTGGTGTCCTCCATCCCCTCTGTCTCTTACTCTATTTCTGCCTCCTCTTCTGTGGTGTTCCCAGAACTCTGAGCAGAGAGATTTGATGGAGATATTCCACTTAGGACCAAGTGTTCCATATTATCTCATTCTCTAAGTAATGCCTGGCTGTGGATCTCTATATTTGTGCCCATCTGCTACAGGATGAATATTTTCTCATGAGAGCTAAACAAGGCACTCATCTACAAGTATAGCCAGATATCATGAGGAGTCATTTTATCACTATATATTATTTTCTTTTTTTTTTTTTTAGACCAGTATTATTTGGTTTTACCCTAGGTTTCTGGGCTATCTAGTCTCAGTTTCTTGTTCACCCAGGATTTGTCAGCTAGGAAAATCTCTGCATGGAACATGAATTATAGTTATGATATTTACTATGTGTATTAGTACTTATTAGAAATGGTGTTTTAAAGCTCAAAATGATAAAAATATGCAAAGCTGCTTTAATTCTAGAAATAGGAAATTTCTAACTTAGTAATTCCTTTAATCTTGTATAAAACTATAATTTGCAAAATTTTCAATAATTATTTGGAGCCTGGACATTCATAAATAGAAAGGAAATGAAGTGGATATGATCATATTCCATCATACACCTATATGGAATTCCAAAGAGTCAAGAAAAATGTTTTTTAAAATAACTGTTTTGAAAGTCAACTATCTTCAAGCTGAGAAGTTACAAAGAACAAACACAATGTCTGTTTCTCTCCTGTGTGCTCTGGGAACGTGAAATACATCTCTTGCTTTATTTAAGTGAATTTTAGGTTATGTCAACTGAATAGACAAAAATAATAATAAACAATTATGAATCTTTTAAGAATTATTTATTTCCAGAGTTATGAAGAACTGATCAGTCTCAACTGTCTTGTACTTGGAGTTTTAATAAGTGTGGGTCCTGCCGGCCATTGCTCTTTCTCCCCTTCATTTTTAGACCCTTAACTTGAATGCAGCATCAATCAAACTCTCAATAAATACTGCTTATTATTCAAGTGGGAGTCTATAGGAATTACTCTTATTCTCAGAAAACTATAATTTGCTTTCCTGACTGTGAAGAAAGATTTAGTCTATCTTCCTATATAACTGTATCACTATGTATGACTATGTCAAAGTCAAAATGGTGTACTTAACATATTGTCATAGTATAGCAATTCAATGTTTTTATTCCTTCCAACCATCATATTAACTATGCATATGAATCATAAAATCACAATTCAGAACTTGTGTTTTCTCTAAACATGAAGGTCCAAAGAGGAGTCAGTGGTCTGCAGTCTAGACAATCTTCATTCTAACACCTTTCTGCCCCTCTAATTGTGAATTTCATGTTTGCAGAACACTGCTGAAACTCTCAGTACCTGATAACTAGGTAGTGAGTTAAACATTGTTACAGAAGCATAATCTGCTTTCAGGGCATGCTAACTGTGTTTGAGATACAGTGTTATTCTTTCCACAGTTAGAATTCCAATTATGCATCAGATGTGTGCAGAAGCCAGGTCTCATTTATGAAAATCATACCAAAACATTTTATTATGCTTATCTACCTACTTTCAATTAATACAGTTTCTTTAAAAATGCTGTAATTGTGATGTATTATTATAAAATATTCCATTATTAGTTATAAAATTAGCTACAGCATTATAAGCTCCTTAAATGCCTAATGTAATGTTCTATGAGCTCTCTGTAGAAGAAAAATTTAATAGTCACACCACCTGTTGAGCTGCATTTTGTCAAAGGAAAACTTTGGTTAAGGATATTTAATATTCCCCTCCCTGAAATCAGGTACAAGGCATATTTTCCTAAGGGTGGTAACAAAGATGCCTATGTCCACTCATAATCACATTTAGCTTGGTAAATACTCTAACCAACAATGCTATAAGACAAGAACACCTAATTGGAATTCTGCAAAGTAGCAATAAAAATGTACTTTCTAATATTTTTGTCTTCATCTCTTTTTTAAAATGTGGGAAACCAGTGATTTGTATTGGATTTTTGTACCAAACAGAAATCTCTCAAACTTCCATAATGACATTCTTATATGCCTGTATAAGCCTGAGACATCATTCCAACACCATGATGAATGAATTTGCTGTCTCCTGATTTACATTAATTGGAGAGAAATGGAAATTGTAATTCAACCTCCTTTGCGCTCAGTATAATTCACTAACTACATCAAAGGGAACTAAATATTTTGGGATGCTATAAAAACAAACTGAAAAGAGGAAAAAACTTTCAAGTGAAATATACAAGTATATTCTTTAAAAAGTACACTAGAATTTGTTTGTACAATCTATTTTTACCATGTTTTTACCCTTTCTCAACTCCTCCCAAGTCCTGCCACCTGCCTCCCAACCCTACTTCCTCTCTCTCTCTCTCTCTCTCTCTCTCTCTCTCTCTCTCTCTCTCTCTCTCTCTCTCTCTCAAAAATCTTAAATGTATCATGATAACAGTATCAAAGTTAAAACAGGATTTTGATAATTGTTTTAGCAAAGTATTTTCTTAAATATTAGAGCCTAAAGTCCAAAATATTGTTTCATTTCACCCAATATTCTCTGAAGTATTAAGCTATTATATATACTTTTTCTTGATTTCTGTTTGTTTGTTTTGTTTTTAAAGTGAACTGACTCCTTAGCATAGTCAGCACTCTAAGTCTTTACACCATTTCTCCATAAGGGCAAATCAAATGGACTTCAACTGGATGATCTGCTTTGATGTATTTCAGGAAAAGCTTTCTGTTTTCCTGTCTCATTAGGAAATGCCTCCTTGGAATGGGAAATCTGGTTTGTCTTAGGTTATTGATGCTGACAATTTATCTAGATGACATGTAGTACATTCAGCTTTATATTGTAGGTGGTCATTTTCAAGAACACTACTTTCCTGTGATCATTTCTATATCATATGCAAAACATATCTATAGTTTAACTTGGAATGCTTGTTTTTTTTTAAATATACTCAGTATCAGTAAGCTTTGGGTCATCCATCAGCATGAATTAAGTAATATATCAAGACAATGTTTTTATAGTTAGTGAACTTGACCCAGTTTCTGGTATTAAATATGTATATGAACACATGTATGGTTGAAGCATATTGTGAATCACAGACATAGTCATCAGGTATATATGTGGGTATAAACCAGATTGGAGACATTTCCTTAAACACCCAATTTGTGCACAAGGCTGCTGTCAAGGTCACCAAAATAAGGAAAGTATAAGCAATGTAAATTTCTTTCTTTTTCTTTCGTTTTTCTTATTAAGAAATTTTCTACTCACTCCACATACTATCCACAGATTCCCCCTCCTCCCTCCTCCCAACCCCCAGCTCTCTTTCCCAAGCCACCCTGCATCCCCACATCCCTCAAGTCGAGGTCTCCCATGGTGAGTCAGCAGAGCCCAGCTCACTCAGCCTAGGCAGGTCCAAGCCCCTTTCCACTGCACCAAGGCTGTGCAAGGTGTCACACCACAGGCACTGGGTTCCAGAAGCCTGTCCATGGAACAGGGACAGATCCGGATCCTCATGCCTGGGTGCCCCCCAAACAGTTCGAGCCAATCAACCATCTTCCATATCCAGAGGGCCTAGTCCAGTTCCATAGGGGCTCCACAGCCACCAGTCCACAGTTCATGGGCTTCCACTAGTGTGGCCGGTCATCCCATCATGATCTCTGCATCCCTCGGCTACAGTATCTCTCCTCTCTCTCATCAATTGGATTCCCAGAGCTCAGCCTGGTGCCTGGCGGTGGATCTCTGTATCTGTCTCCATCAGTCACTGGACAAAGGCTCTATGATAACAGCTAGGTTATTTGCTAGGCTGGTCACTAGAGTAGACTGATCCAGGCACCCTCTGGACCACTGCCAGCAGACCAAGGTGAGGTAAACTTTGTGGGTTCCTGAGAGCCTCCCCAGCATCCTGCCTCTTCCTATTCCCAGAAGGAGAAGTGGATGAGATCTAGTTGAGTCGACTGGGGTGGCAGAGGGCGAGGAGTGGGGGATGAGAACATAGGGAAATGGGAGGGTCAAGCTGGAACAGGGACAGAGTGGGAGGGCAGTGAGGAAGACACCATGATAGATAAACAATGTAAATTTCAATAAGATCTTTGAAGAACCTGTACATGTGCAAGCAATGAGAGGTCATGAATGGAAGCTCAGAACAGAAAAAAAGCTGTTAAAAATTTAAAACAAAAAAGGGAAGGGATGAAATAGTTTGTATTTCCAAAAATACTAATAGTTTGATTCTAATTGATCCTTATGAAAATACACTGTAATAATGAGTAGAGTTATTAATGAGGACTTTTGCTGAGCATATGGGAACTTGTTGGTTCTACCTTACATAGCTATCATTTTACAAATTAAAAATTTCACAGTAAAAATATTCTAAATATTTTATCACATAGAGTTTATTTTTAAATAGTTGTACCTATTTTTGCATGAAGTGGTATATTAAGGGTTATTTAAAAAACTACTACATCAAAGGTTTAAAGAAACCTTGAATTAAAGTCCATGTTTTCTACTTTTAAAATTATGTTTTTTTCATATAATTTAAATGAAAACTTATACATGAGCATATTGCCACTTTCTATGTCAAAGGATCAAGTTCACAAAAAATTATGACATATATGTATATATTTATATGTATACACATATATTCTAATATACACCACAAAATATTAAATATTAATTTCAATATAATATATTATGATTATAATATAATAAAATTATATGTGTATATTATTAGACTAGAGAGACAAAATTGCTTTTCTGGTGTCTTTATTCCAGAGTAATTATTTATTCCCTGAAAGTGAATGTGTATATGGTGTTTCTTTTGAAACACTACAGCAAAATAAAACTTTTCTATACTCCATATTGCAAATATGTTCATTATTATATCCTGTAAGAAGTGCCTGTATATTACATACTTTTTATATTGAAATGACATATTTTCACAATATTAAATATTGTTATACATTGCTTTACATTTATGTATTTAAATATATTATTCTAAATTTGTAGAAATACATAATTTTCCATGATATGGATATTTCATTCTTACTGGTTAACTTTTCTAGTACAGCAAGGTGCTATGTACTCTATCAGAAGAACAGCATAATTATCCATATTACTCAGCTGTGAACTCCCTGGGCTACAATGATGATTCACTTGGCAAGACATAGCCCACTCTTGAAATAGTTTTATAGTTCTCAGGAGAGTAAACAATGACTTCCTAAACTAAAGTAAGGCCTATTTTACAAGATAAATCCCATATCTGGTACCATTATCACTCCAAGAACCTATGTTTAGACAGATCAGAGACCTTCAGAAAAAAATCTAATACTATTTACATAGTATTCAATCAATTATTAATGACATCATTATACCCATTAATTAAGATGTTTCTTACTCTCATCAGAGAATCTCTGCTTGCAATACATGCTGATCAACAAGACAGTCCACAACTGGCCACGGTGGAAATAACAGAAGGAAAAAAGTTCATCCCTGAATGGAACTGTTTCAAACTTGATCCTCCAAAGGCATCATTGCTGAAGAGGGGAAAGGAATTGTAAGAGACAGAAGTTGTGCATGACCACAGGGAAATAGTAGCTTCTGGACTATTAGTACCTTCTGGACTATAGCAGGACAGCTATACATACGGAGTTATACCCATTGAGACACTATTCACAAGACCAAGCAAGCCCAAGTGAGGCCCAGCGTGTACATAGTCACCAGCCCACACTGATGATGTAAGACAAAGAACCCTGAATTGTTCATATGTAGCTGGAATAAGGGCAGAATTCTGACAGTCATACCCATTGAGACACTGTTCACAAGACCAAGCATGCCCAAGTGAGACCAAGTCCCACTTTGGAGAGAGGGGTCTAGATAAGAATTTCCATTTCTATCTGATAATTTACTAGCAATTCTTAGCTTCGGGGGATGGGGGCTTGATTTTTTTTCCTGAGTGTACTTTTAATAAGTCTAGCACACTTCAGTGGAAGACCACACATCCAAGAATATATGGACAATGCAAACTGATGAGGGAAAAAAAGATGCACAACTGTAGGTGAAATGGGGAGAGAGAACTCTGGGAAGAGTTTGGGAAGGTAGGGTGAACATGACCAAACTACAAACAAATATTTTAAAGAACTAATATAAAAAAAGAAAGAAGCATTAGAAAGAACTCTAGTCACTGTACATTTACCACTTAATTTTCTGAAAATGAATTAGTGACTGTTGCTTTCTATGAGACATGCTAATGGATTATCTACTGAATGATGAATTACTTCAGTGAACTGAGCATCTTGTTCATGTTTATTAAAGAAAAGTATAACTTCATTCCATTAAGGATTATTTTAATACTGTAGATTTATTTTAGCAATTTTCAGCTGTTTAAATTCACAGTAGTTATCCATCTAAGAAATTTTTAAGCTACACCTTATCTATCTTTGGTCCCAAAGTGAAACTGAACCATAGAACACAGGTCAAGCATAAGACTTGCTTACTTTCTGTGGAGTTGGCTTTCAATTGCCATCATTTTTGAACCAGAATATTATGTGTTTGGGATAATTCTACTGTGTCAGTCAAGACAATTTGTCACTTAGATTCATATTATGAAAACCTCCTAAATTATTTTTGTACATTAGTTTCAAATTGCTTCATTACGTTGATAGTTTTCTTAAGGGAGATGTAACACCATTTTCTATAAGTTTTTATATATTTTTTCCTTCCTTTTCTAAAATTACTTTTTTATTTTTGGAGGATGCAAATACTTCATTTGCCCCTTCCCTTTCCTGTCTCCAAATCTTCCCATATAGTGTTCCTTTCTCCTTTTCAAATTCATGATTTCTTTTTTTATTAGATGTTTTTAGACATGAATATAGATATGAATAAATATTCCTAAATACCTAAGTATAGCAACCTTCTCAGTCATCCCCAGGGAAGAGCATACCAAGCAATTATCTAACACTAAACAGTCATTCCTGAAGGCATACATACAAGTAACACTACTTTCTAACTCTGAACAATTTTATTTCATTCAAAAAAAGTGAATCTACACTGTTTCCGTAAGGACCACGCCTAAATCTATGCTGTTTCCATAAGGACCTCGCCTGAATCTACACTGTTTCTGTACAGACTGCAGCTCCACAATCACCGCCCCTCTGCTCAGGCCTAACGGGACTTCTGGGTCCCACCAGAACCACCTCTGCCTCTGTAGCCAAATACAGTTTTTAGCTAAGTTTCTTAATTCTTTACCAATAAGTAATGTACAAATAAATAATTTTCCTATCAGTAAATTTCACTATTCTCTGAATCTGGTGGGAAAAGAAAAATGTTTCTCCTAATTACAGTCATAAGTGTGTCGTGTGGCATATTTGCAAGGTATACCACTTAAGTTGGATAAACTGCCAAGAATAGTATGTATGTTTGTTGTCTAAACAATCTTGGATATTCTACTGTGCTGTGTGTTGTGCATTGTACCTACTCTAGTGCTACAGAAAAACATTCCTCTCAGTTGTGTTTTAAAGTTGAGGTGAGGTGCCCCTCTGCCGGTGATATCTGATGACATATAAAGTGCTTCAGTAGTCCATGGAAGCAATAAAATTATCCTCCTATGTCTAGCCACAGACAACTGAGTACCATAAAATATATTTTTAATTTGTCTTCACATTAGTATATATTTTACTACTTATTAAACTTTTACTTCAGATTAGACCTCCTCGGCCTTCAGAATCCTATTGTGAAGGGACTCCATATGTCTTGTTAGTTTGAATCTGGTTCCTCTGGACTCTTGTTGAAATGATATTTGTTATTATGCTGTCCCACTCCACGCACAAACTACAGTTCTCTCTCTCTCTCTCTCTCTCTCTCTCTCTCTCTCTCTCTCTCTCTCTCTCTCTCTCTCTCCTGTGTGTGTGTTTGTCTGTCTTTCTCTGTCACTCTGTCTCTCTGTGTGTCTGTGTCTGTCTCTTTTTGTCTCTGTGTCTCTGTCTTTCTCTCTCCAATGTATTTTAAATACGTCTACCTATCATCCCCAAATCCTATCCTAACCACACTCTCCGTTTTTTCATGCATTTCCATCCTAATTGAGGAGACAGCAGTAGAAACTTCTTCTTCTACTCCTCTTCCTTTTCTCCTCCTCCTATATCAAGTATAGATTATATTTCCCAGAGAGTCTTGGGATTGGGTCCTGCCATTGCATATAGTTGATGTACAAGTTGTCCTTGCATTAAAAAAAAAACAATAAAAAAAAAACCGATTCTCTATTTCTCAGTAGCTGTAAGATGCCTATAACTCCTGAGCTAGCGTTGAAATTTCATCCACACCTTCTCCATTCAATACTGGTATTTAGTTGAGTTGAGCTTTCATACATCGTGTCTGTGCTGCTATAATTATTATGAGTTCACATGTGCAATTTTCCTCTTATATCAAGAAAATTGTGCATTCTTGGTGGTATCTACTACATTTGGTCTTAAAATCTCTCTTTCCCATTTTCTCTGAAGAACCCTAGGCACTGGGAGGAGGAATGTGGTATACATGTCCCATTTAGTGATAAGCACTCCACAATCTCTTATATTTTGCACCTTAACCAGTTGAGGATTTTTTTTTATTAATTGTCATCTCCTATAAAGAGAAGTTTCTCTAATGAGAGTTTACAGTTATTTGATGTATGGAAACACCAATAGTTCATTAGAAGACATTGCAATACTATGACCATTTACCAGAACAATGTTACTGAGAATGTCCCTGAAGCTGATGGTGATCTATCTAACCACAGGTTCTGGTCCCTTTAACCATGACGTCTATGTGTTCTGTCTCATGGAATGACATTTGATCTAATTAGAAAGTAGCTGGGTACTCTCACATCCATGTCACTATTAAACCAATTGATATATCATGTCAGGCTGTAGTCCACAGGACTCAAAGCTGGTGATGATGATATTTATACTGAAAAGACACATCTTAGAACACCATGGAAGTTAGCATGGAACTTCCAGGTGAGTACCAGCTTAATTTCTTTGTGATCTGTTACTTATAGATATGCTGTCTTCAGCAATAGAGTATTATTACCAGGTTCTGGAAGGTATTCAAGAGTATTGATAGTAGTCTGGCTATCATTTTTTTCTTCAAATTAAATTGTAATCAGGAAAAATAAAAGCTGTACTTCACAAAAATGGATAACATTGTTGTAAAATGCTTCCATCAACAACCCTAAGTACATAATAACCTTAGGTCAAGCAGATTCTAAGTATTCTATTTACTACAGGAGACTTGAACTTGAAATCATTAGTCATATTTTCATTCAACAAAGGCTTGGCAAACAGAAATTTAAGAAAGAATTCATTTGTAGATAAAGCAATTTCTCCCTTGCACTCATCTATACTTCTACAGTGTTTTATCTTTACATAAACACATAAGAACCCACAAATCACAGTAATCAGAGATGAGAACTATTAAAATATAGGGTAAGGTGAAGGTGGTGTGTACATGGGACCATCCACTCTAGTACTTACTTTCCCCCATCAATTTCAAGAATCCCTTTAGTGTAACACAAATTGCTAAATGGCCTTATTAATTTAAAAAAAAAAAAAAAACAGAGCCATATATTTAGGTAAATTCTGAAAGACCAGAGAGACAGAGAGCAAGCCACTAGTTCTTACCCCTATGAAATCCTCCACTGAAAGAGCATGAGTTCCTATTTCCTCACCGCTTATATACGTTTCTGTGTCCTGCCATATTACTTCCTGTGATTAAAGGTGGGTGTCCTTCACAAGCAAAGACATGAGATCTCAAATGCTGGGATTAAAGGTGTGTGCCACTACTGCCTGGCCCTGCTTCCAGTGTGGTCTTGAACTCATAGAGATCCAGACAGATCTCTGCCTCCCAAATGACAGGATTAAAGGTGTGTGCCACCACTGTCTGGCCTCTATGTCTAATCTAGTAGCTGACTCTGTATTCTGATCCCCCAAATAAGCTTTATTTGTTAGAGAAAAAATAAAATATCACAACACTTTAAGACTCTTACTTCTCAAAAATCGTAGCACTTTTGCCTTATCAAATATGTACATTATTTGGCAAAAGTTTCCTGAGGAATAGCTGTGTGCTGGTAAATGCAAGGTATTGCATGACACACTGAACAAATGATGCACAGACTAACAGTGACTACTCACATAGAATACAGGAATCTTAGCAAAAGCAATTTGGGAGGGTCCCAAAATCTTTTCTTCAAATATACTGGAATTATCATTACCCATTAATGATTATTAAGACAAAGTTTCTTCTTAAATAAATTGTGCATATCAGATGCTCAGAATAAAAGGACAATTAATGTTTCTGTTTTCTTCACTCAGATATACCTAAGTAAATAACAGCAAATAAAAAGCAAGCCTCATTACTTTCTTTTTAAGTGGAACAACAAAAAATAAATATTAAAGCTTCTGTTGTTGTTTGCTTTGAAACTCTCAATTTTGGAAAAACTTCCATGTATATTTCATCTATAATAATATAAAAATTACTGCTATCATAACTAAGTCTCTTTTAATTGAACTATAAAATGAAGATTGCACAACTATGCATTTAAAATAATGATGATAGAATAACTTGAAGTTTATAGGCAAATGACAAGAAAAATATTAACATGTCTAATGTAATACGTGCCCGTCACCAATTATGATGTTTCTGTGGGATACAACTTGTATGATACAAACTACAACTAATCTACCTTACACATATGAAATAATGTATTGTAATGCAATTATTCCAATTATGTTAGTTTCCTAAAATTTATATATAAAATATCAAATTCCAGAGGATTAAAACAATAGCAATGTTAGTGGGTGCATATGTCACAGACCTGGAAACAAGGCTTACAAATTAACTGCCAGGGATATCAACTGTCATATTTCTTCACAGCTCCTGGCTAATGCTTGCAATCCTGGGATTCCTTCACTCAACGATACAATGTTGTTGTATTGTACAACACATGTTGTAGATATGTTCCAAGAGTATTTTTGTTCTGGTTACTCTTTATGTGAACACCTGTCTCATAAATAGGATTCACATATTAGTATGAATTCATATTATTTTGATTGCATTGTCATATGTGTATTTTCAAATGAATCACATTTGCAAATTTAAGGGGTTTATGTCTTAAAAATATCTTTCTGGCTTGAGAACATAGTGTAATCTTATAAGGCAATTATTTATTAAACTTAACATATTTATTCTGTAAATAACCACTGAAAACTTGTAATTGCAAGGTCATTTCATCAATTTCTTTTTAAAACTAATTCTAACACCTTCAGAATATAAACTGACAGAAACACTAAATCAACATAACATCAATGGGATCAGACTTATGTTGATTAATTAATGGATAATGTATCCAAAGAGAACCATCTTTCACTGACAATTAAATTCATATATTAGAGAGTAAATTGAGTAATAACACAAATAAATTGGAACTTGGTTATAATTCAGCTCAGATTATTGTTTGTACTTTGTGGTTATTAGATGTCAAGTATTTAAAAATATAATTTGTAATTAAATTTAAAAAAACACAGTAAGAGTGAATTGCAAGTAGGCTTAGCCACTCCTCATTCCATTATAGTCTTGTCCTTACTTGTTTATGAAAATCTTTTATGTATCGTTTGGTAGAATCATAGCATAAAAATACATGCTTAAGGTTTATTTAATTTTGCTGGTGTAGTCAGTATTGTTAAGGCTAGAGGCAATATAGTACGAAAATAATTTTAAGTATTTTTGGTTAATCTTGAAATTTAGTAAAATAAATGCTTATAATCTATGAACTCCCAAAGTTAGTAAAATAAATGCTTATAATCCAGGGCTTTATCTATTTTGCACACTTTTTAATATATGCACTAGTAAATCTTATTAATACTAGTCATTATTCCATGGAATTTTCCACAAATTTCTTTCAAAAAGACAGATTGATTTTTCTTATAAAGTCATAATAACACTAGCAGTGTTATATTTACTGTCTATATACACATGGTTAGTTAGAATTACTATTTTTTAATCTAGTCTGTTAGTTTTTTTTTTTTTAAATTGGGGAATTAAGAACATGGATATTGAGAGTTACCAATGAGTGGTGTTTGGTAATTCTGGTTGTTTTGTTTTTACAACTAATGAAAACTGAACAACACATTACTGAATGAAAAACCAGTCAATACAGAAATTGAGAAAAGAATGAAAAACATTTTAGAATTGAAGAAAATGAAGACACAGCATATCTAATCTTATTAGGCACAATGAAGGCAATTCTAAGAGGCAATTCATAGCACTAAGCATCTACATAAAACACAATAAAAAAATCAAAGCAATGGTGAGATCTCATACTAGCAACATAGGAACACATCTGGAAGTCAGAAATAAAAATAGAGGAAATCACACCCAAAAGCAGTAAGCAGCTGGAAATAATCAAACTCAGGGCCGAAATCAATGAAAAGGAAACAACTACAACAAATACTAGGGATCAGTAAAACTAAGTTGGTTCTTTGAAAAAATCAGGAAGTTTGATAAGCCTTCAGCCAAAATAACTGAAAATCAAAGAGAGGATATTCAAATAAACAAAATTAGAGGTGACAAAGGGGTCATAATAACAGAAACTTTGGAATTCTCAAGAATCACAGGGATATACTGAAAAACCTGTACTCTGCCCAACTGGAAAATCTAAAAGAAATGGATAATTTTCTCAATATATATCACAAAGTTAAATAAAGAAAAAATAGGCAATGTAAAGAGATCCTTACAACACCTACTGAGATAGAAACTGTCATTAAATTTTTCCCAACCAAGAAGAGCCCAGAATCAGATTATTTTACCTCTGGTTTAGCAGACCTTTGAAGAATAATTAATGCCAGTACTCCTCAAATTACTCTACAAAATAGAAACAGAAGGAACATTGCCTAATTCTTCTTACAAGACCACAGTTACCCTGATATCTAAACCACATAAAGTTCTATGGTGGCTATTCTTGATTATCAATTTGCTTACATCTCGAATTATCTAAAATCCAAGTCCTAGATACACTTGCAAGGGATACATTTTTAAGTTTAATCGTTTGGAATGGATTACCTCTGTCAGGATGATTGTTTTTTTCTGGATACATCCATTTACCTGTGAATTTCATTATTTTATTTTTACCAGTTGAATAATACTTCATTGTTTAAATGCACAACATTATCTTTGTTCATTCATTTGTCTAACAGCATCTAACTGTGGCTATAATGACTAGAGAAGCAATGAACATGGTTGACAAACTGTTTCTGTAAAAGGATGAGATGTCCTTTGGTATATGCCATGAACCTCAAACAAGATAGCTTAGGGACCTAGGGGAAAACCAAATATTACTGTTCTGCTAAAGGAATGTAACTGTAAAATAACTACCAAGAACATCCTGCTGTAATCAGAGATCAGTGCCCTGCTACGTCATCATCAGGGAAGCCTCCTTTGGCAGTAGATTCAGAACAAAATCAGAGACCCAGAGCTGAAAAATGTGCAGAATGAGAGAACTTGGGACACTCAGTCCAAAATGGGATGTCTCCATCAATCCCTCCTCTCAGGGCTGAGGGGACACTGCAGAAGTGGATTTAGGAATATTGCAAGAAGCAAATGAGAAGGAAGACACTAAGGAAACAAGGCCTTCTAAACAGAGCAGGACTGATGCATGTATGAACTCACAGAGCTGTGGTTACATACACAGGGCCTTCACAGGTCTTTGTAAGATGGGTTCCCTGTGCTGTGAGGAAAAGGGAACACAGTCCTCATCCCTACTATAGAAACTATCTCTAACTGATAACCACTTCCAATGCAAAACTAATTTTCTTCAATGAAGTATCACTGGGGATACAAAGCACTCCTAAAGTCAGGACCTTTGCTCAGAAGCAGATAACCAACCTAAAATGACCTCAATGAAATCTTTGGAGGTTCTTTGTTTCATAATATTTTTCTCAGGGAACTTTTTAACCTTAAAGGACCTTTGTGTACATATTATGGTTTCTGGTTTTGTGTTTTTAAAGGATTCCCATCTGTAGGAATGCCTGTGTCTCTACATCCATATGTGTGCCTTGTTCTTTTCCTTTGGAACTTTATTTTTCCCATTCTGGTTTGTTTTTCTTTTAGCTTCTTTTATTTTATTATTATATTTTCGGTGTCTGTTTTCTATCAAGAGACAGAAAGTGCTGGTTTGGATGGGAGGATGGTAGATATGATCATAGAGGATTTGAGGGGTGTCAAAATAGTAATCAGAATATATTGTATGGATAAAATATTTATTTTCAATAAAAAAGAAAAGGAAAATCACAAACTTTACAAGTAAATAGATGGATCTAGAAATAAACATATTGAATGAGGTAACCCAAACCCAGAAAGTCAAATCTCTCTTTTCATTTCATTGGGAGCTCCAAGAGCAAAATTTCAACTGTGAGTACATATCTGGAGTAACTTCAAAAATTGGGAAAGTAAAAAGTGGTCACATTATCCAGTCAAGGGGGGGATAGGGAGGGTATAAGACAGGAAAAGTGATATAATGTAGAAAGCTGTGAAAAATGAAGGTTGGACTTTAAATAGGGGTGGAGAAGAGAGATAAATACATAAGGAGGGTAAAATAACAGTAAGGATTCTGAAAAAAAAAAAAGAATTAACATCTACTCCCCAAAACCCTATGAAATATACATACTTCTCTGAAAAATTATATATATGTAAGTCCCTTTTTGAGGAATGTAAGTCTCTTTTTGCTGAAAGAGACCGTGTTCTTTAGACACAAAGCCCAGAGGACTCTGTGCTAGGATTGACATGTGTGCCTCCTCCTTGAGAACTAACTCTCATAGGACCAGTAGGTGCTATGCAAGTTTACACAGAAGGAAAATGAAGAACACTCACACTATGACACCAATGTACCACCAGCATGGCATGAAAACCCTAAGGGCACAGTAGTGGCAACCACACATACCTTGGCAGTAACCAACAATTCTCTGTTTGGATTTAAGACCCATTCAACAAAATGGAAATCATGACTGGTACTGGAAACTAACCAGGGGTAGTAAAGTCATACATCTCTTACAGCCAACATTTTACAAAACCAGCATAATCCCTGTCTATTCTCAATATTTGTCCTTAGACCCACAGACAAGTGTAGTCCTTACCCCTCATACAGGATATTTCTTTTTGCAATTGACAGAGAAAAACATGAAGAAAATCAAAACCAATCGAAGTGCAGAGGTTTGGAGCACAGTCACAACAGATACACACATACAAAACTCCCTTTTCAATGGCTCAAGGAACATTGCCCAAGTGAGAGTTGGAAATATTATAAGAGTAAGGAATACAGGAGTTTGCTGAGAAAGTTTCTTTATAGGAATGCCAAAACCTACACTCATGATATGCCACTAATATGGCTCCGTAACAAGAGCTGAATGTGGAAAAAAAATGACATGTTAAAGTGGATAGGGAAATACCGTGAATCCTCAGTTCTACCGAGTGAACTACAGGCAACTAAGGAAGGCGGAGAGTGGTGGAAATCGTCTTCCCCAGAGAAGAGCACACCAACTGGTTTTCCAATACCAAATTGTCATCTTTGAAAATGTATATACCAGTAATATTATACAAACTGGGAAGTATATATGTATATGTGTCTGTTGATATGTATATGTATAGATGTGTGTACAAATATGTATATAGAGAGATTTATACATGTACACATATGCACAATTAATGAAATAAAAGAGGACAATATTTGAAAGAGATCAAGGAACAGTATATAGGAGGGTTTGGAGTCATGAGAGATATGGGAGAAATGATGTAATTATTATCTCCAAAATAAAATTTTAAAAATTCTTAAAACAAATGTAATTGTTAATTCAGTACAAGTTTTCCCACAGGTCAATCCTGTGGGGTGTTTTTATTAAATTTATACTCTCTCTTTCATGGTGGCTCTAGCTTGTGTCAAGTTCGTGCAAACAACCAGCACAACTATTATTTGAAAATATTAATTATACAAATTATACGATGTATTTAAAAGAAGTCAGAAATAGAATAAAGGATAATCTTGATTTCTGTATTGCTGAATTGGAGAAAATGCATTAGAATGCCAGTATTTAGACAGTGGCTACTCTTACCAACATAGTAGTTTGATGGACTGGGGAGGAATCTAATGAAACCAGGAGTTGGGACTTTACTACTGGGTATTTGGCTGCAAAGTCATTCTTCTTTACAAATGTAATCATTAAAGAAAGTGAGACATTGTGATTAACAATGACAGAATTTTCACAGTGTTTCTTTCCTTCAAGAATAGGCCAAATGCATAAAGGTCAGTTCCGAACAAGATAGGAATCCAAACACATCAATATTTACCAAAGGCTCTTCATTGGTGGAAACCAGGGTCCATTAACAAAAACAAGAAATATAAAGAAAAAATTATACTTATTTGGTTTGAGCTCTTGAAATATCTGTGTTTCACTCCCCTTTGGTGTAGTATAGGTGATCTCACCCTGCCAACTTCCTTAGCCTATGAAAGAAAATGAACACCTCTTATTTCTGTGAATTGTGAATGTCTTAGATGGGTCTCTTGTTTGAAACTTGAGAAGGGGGTGTTGTTTCTATGATGGAAAGAAAAGTCATGCCCTGAATTTTGAATGGCAAGTCAGACACGGCTTTCCATACAAGAATCATTACGATGACTATTAAAACATTAGTTTTAAAGTCTAACAAATATTTGATATTTTCAAAAAAACATTAAATATCTTCCTATGAATTTTTCATGGTGTACTTAGAAAGGAAATAGTTAATGACAAAATTTGGTGACAGGAGCTTATGATCATTTGTTAGAATCAAGTATTTTAATAATTTATATAATTCTGACTATCCTATAATCACACTTTTAAAAAATCACAGAAGTAAACTAAATATATTTGGAGTTATTATACTGTAAGAGAAGAACAATAACTGTTTATTTTCATAAACGGGCTCATCATTTAACCCTACTGTACCTTTCCTTTATATGTCAATGGAAAGAACACCTCCTCAAGGAAAAGTCTAAATATGTTTAAAATGTATCCATAAGATGGGATTTTAAACATCACCTTAAAAGTATATAAATATATAACCTTGCTTGAGCACAAACCCATTACACCAAATTATATATAATTTAAAATACTAAAAATAAAAATAAAGTAAAAAATACCATTTTACTGGTACTTGCAGCCAGAGGTATAGTTTGAATACCTAGGAAATCAATATCTGCTTTACTCTGTGATTACTGTGAAGTAATTGAAGTATCAGACAAGCAGTGAGCCACAGGCTTTTCTGGGCAAACAGCTAGTGGCTCACGGTAAATCTCTTCTCAGTGCTGTTGGACCTCACATTGTAATTACCTAAAACTTTTAAATGCACTACTTTTTTTCCAGAAGAGTCTGTCAGAGTAACCATTCAAGGGAAGAAAAGCTCAAGCTCTAAAAATACTAGAATTGACAGTTCATAGTGAGCAAGAAATAAGGAACTGTTTAAAGGTAAATTGATATGGGTGATTCTGAAAAGCTCTCATTATCGGCCTAACAGCCACAGTCCTAGTCACCTGGAGCCTTTTATGCATAGCTTGGAGTAACTTGGAAGTAGTCAGCTTTATTCTTCCCTTTATCATACAGGATTTTGCATTCCTACCTCATGTCTGAAAGGTTAAATATTTCTTCTAGCCAACTCACATAAAGGTATATGCAAATGTAATATCATAGTAGCTACCTCAGGTGAGACTCAAATCTGACATTGTGTTAATGAACAACAGAGAGATCAACTAGATAACCAGAGTAATACATTTACATGATAGCTGGTAAATGTCACAACACAAACATGAAATGATTTTTTTCCCAAAAGCAAGGAATGCTGTAGTGAATGTAGCACATGTCAAATACTTATTGTTTGACAGGAAATTAGAGATTTGATATAGTTTTCTCATGTTCAGTACTCATGCAGTTCTTGAAAGTGAGAATTTATGTCTTAAAAAAAAACAATCAATAGATACTGGCTACTCTATATGTCCTTCATCTTTCTCACTACTTATTTTAGATGAAGAATAAAAGCTGGTTAGGTTGAGAAATAATAATATGTCTTTCACCAAAAGAGACAATAATGCAAAGGACATGTGTAAAATAGTAGATAAATGCTGAATATAAAAATGTGGAAAATACTTGTAATAACTAAAGATCATGAAGATATAATAAATAGTGTCTTTTTTTGGATGGGAATTGTAATTTTTTGAAGAGAGGAAAGATACAATTTATAAAGCATAATTTATTACACAACCTACCAAAATGTCACAGTGGAATAAAAGGAACACTAAATTGTAGACTGTGAGCCAATTAATAGCTAATAAAATTCCAGTCTAGTGTTATAGTGAGAAGAGAATCTGTTATGAATGAAACAATCCAGAGATTTTTACTGAGAAGAATAAGCTTGACACATGGCTTGTAGAATTCTCTGAATTTGGATAATTGAAAAGGTGGCATAAAATAATTTATGAAGAAAACTTTAGAAAGATAAACAGTAATTAGCCAACTGGCTAGACTAAAATTTCTTAGTAAAAGAAATGTTAACCAAATATGAAGTGTCTTGAATTTGAGATCAACATGTTTTTTTTTTTTTTTTACAAGTATTAACATGTACATTTATTTACGGTGCTGAATATTAATGGTCTTAATTTCTCAATAAAGAAAGCACAGCCCAGCATAATGGATTAAAAAACAGGATCTACTTTTTTTTAAAAGTTTATTTTAATTTATTTTGTAATACAATTCAGTTCTACATATCAGCCACGGATTCCCTTGTTCTCCCCCCTCCCGTCCCCCTCACCTTCCCCCCAACCCCTCCCCCCTTTCCCATCTCCTCCAGGGCAAAGCCTTCCCCACAGACTGAGGTCAACCTGGTAGACAGTCCAGGTAGGTCTAGTCCCCTCCTCCCAGGCCGAGCCAAACAATCCTGCATAGGCCCCAGGTTTCAAACAGCCAACTCATGCAATGAGCACAAGATCTGGTCCCACTGCCTGGATGTCTCCCAAACAGATCAAGCCAATCAACTGTCTCACCCATTCAGAGGGCCTGAGATCAACATGTTTTAAGTAGGGCAAAAATGTGCATTTACTCTCTGATTTGTGTGATGAGCAAAGTATACATGAAATTATATAAAATATTTGTCTTACTTGGAAAAGTATTTGGAGACATGAAAAGCATCAGATATATTGTTCTACCTCTCTCTCTCTCTCTTGCTCTCTCTCTTTCTCATGCACCATAACTATTTTTATATATTCAATAACTGAATTAAATACACATTCTGAAAAAGCCAAATATGCTTCTATGACATTTTTGGAAGATTTATCTAATTGATGTCTCTTGTTTTCTGTAAGTCAATTCCTCTGAATATTGTTGAATGGGAAGAGAAATACTTTTATTTCAAAATATAGATGACAAAATAGTAAGTATTGGATTCTTTATGCTATTGCAACCACTCAATTCAGCTATTGTGCAGACAGAATCTTCCATAGTTAATATAAATAAATGTGAATAACTATACTCTGGTAAAACTTTACTTACAAATTATTTCTGTCAGATGGACATATTTATGGACAGTTATGTTGCCTGACTATACTTTATAATTCAGATTTACCAAAGTGACATGAATTCTCTTATATAAAAGGGACATAGTGAATGAATAGACAAATGATGGATAGATATGCATGAATAATCCGTGTTGTAAAAAGAACAGCTATGAAAGTTTGATATCTAGAGGTCATGAGTAGGAGATGATATCTTTGTTCTGAAAACCTACTACACATGTTCTGTATATGAATGCTTGCCTTAACCACCTAATTTCCAGAATATGAGAAACACTTTCACTACTGAAATTGAATTTTTACAGCATTACTTGTGGTTAAAATGTTACTGTTACTTTCATTTTATTCTAAAAGTCATATAGAAATTAACTGAACAAAAATTTACAATCATCAAATCACATTTTAAATACTAATATTTCACTGTTATTTTCCTTGACCTGTCAACAGGCTCTTTTATATTTTGTGGAAAAATTCAAACATCAATATAACAAGACCTACATTTATTAACAAAACAAGTCACATGAATGACATATAGTTCAGCAAATCTAAAGAAAAAACAATCTTTCAATGTGAGTTTTCTTTTATACATAATCCAAAGTGAATATTCAATGGTTCTTACCAGTGAACTAATATTCTTACTTATAGTAATAATTTATTCAAATAGATGTTTGAATATAAAGTGAACTTTTTTCAAAATCAACCATAAAGCACTTGTCAATTTTATTGTAGTAACATTTTCCTATTATATTCTCATTTTCACTTATCTTACTATTTTGCTTTATTTCTATTTGGTTAATATTCCATTGGATTTCCATTTGTACCTCTGAACTGAAGTTACCTCAAAGACAATATTTTAAGTTTATAGTGCTACCTTTTTGTTCATTGTCAATTATTCCTTCTGACTACCAACATGCACATACATTAATGTGGACCATTGAACATATATGAGTAAGGAAGCCAGGAGATATGGAAGATGTTTATTGAGAAAACTGCCAAAAAGCCACATTTCCCTAAAGAAATAGCAAAATTAACTAATCTGAACAGTGGAAGCCATATGGCATATTACCAATATTAAAGCACACAAGGTCTTTATGGAATGAACAGAGTGAAGACTAGTATTACTGTCATTTAACCTACTTTTATTATTATAAATCATACAACAAAATATTTTTGTTAAATTAATTTATATAGTGACATAACTTTTTTTTATTTTGCAATACAATTCAGTTCTACTATCAGCCACAGATTCCCTTGTTCTCCCCCCTCCTGCCCTCCTCACCTTCCCCCCAGGCCACACCCCATTCCCACCTCCCCCAGGGCTAAGCCTTCTCCCAGGACTGAGATCAACCTGGTAAATTCAGTCCAGGCAGGTCCAGTCCCCTCCTCCCAGCCCGAGGCAAGCAACCCTGCATAGGCCCCAGGTTTCAAACAGCCAACTTTATGTTCATATCAGCATTGTTTGTAATAGCCAGAACATGAAAACAACCTAGATGCCCTTCAGCTGAAGAATGGATAAACAAAATGTGGTACATATACACAATGGAATACTACTCAGCAGAGAAAAACAATGACATCATGAGGTTTGCAGGCAAATGGATGGATCTAGAAAAAATCATCCTGAGTGAGGGAACCCAGACTCAGAAAGACAAACATGGTATGTACTCACTCATAGGAGGATACTAGATGTGGAACAAGGATGACTGGACTGCTACTCACATCACCAGGGAGGCTATCTGGGAAACAGGACCCCAAGAAAGACACGAGGATCGCCCAATGACGGAGAAATGGAAGACATAACTTATTAAATGTATGTGTTATACATATAAGAATATAAAATTACTATCGGTTAAGGAAATGTATTATCACATTCACATATTATATAAAAATGTAACATACTTTCAACAACAAAGCATATTAATGTTCATCATTCCCTATATCACTCTTACATCTACAGAAATATTGGATGTATTTCCCACTAAGAGGGACATCTTTTGATTGAAATATATTTTATTAGTGCAGTGTAGATGAGACAAGAATAATTCATAGTTCATACCCCACTGCTTAATGACACATTATCCCTTAACTCTTAAATAAGTTGCGAGCTTCAAGCCACCAGGAAACATGTAGTTATTGCTAATTTCTTGAGAATTTCCAACAATGTATTTGGATCATATTCATCACCCTACTAACTCCTCACAGATCCACCCATCCCATCCAACTGTGCTATATATTGAGTCCAATTTGTACTGTCTGTATACTCTTGGAGTTATAGTCATCCACATGAGCATGAGCAGTCTACCAGGGCAGACACTCTTAAATAAAACACCTTATTTAAAACTGCCCTCCCTCTATGTGAAGCAATCACTTGCCTATAGCTCCACAGCTAGGAATGAGATATCATGCCTCCCTTCTGTTGCATGCTGGGATTTATTCTGTCTTGAGCTGTGCATGATGGTAAAAATCCTGTAGGTTCACATGTGCAAATGCACTGTTGTGTCTGGAAATTACTATTTCTTTGTAGTTATCTGCAATTTCTGGCTCTTATAATATCTCCCCCTTCCCTCACTCTCTGATGAAAGCTGAGATTTGGGTAGATAGGGTGTGATATAGATGTCTCATTTAGGAATCCACATTCTGCAGTCTTTCATTCTCTGTACCTTGACTAGTGGGTTTCTGTGTTCATTGCCATCTATCATGTAAAAACATTCTCTGCTGAAGGTTCTGGATGTAATAATTGTGGATCTAATGATAAGTCATTAGGAGTCAATGAAATATGATATCCACTTAGCAGAAAAGATAGAACTAGGTTTTGCTCGAGGTCCTAAAATCTGTCGAGCCATAGATTCTTGACCCCATAACAGGTATTGGTTTCATCTTATAGAAGGGCCTAACTCAAATCAGAAAGTGATGAGTTATTGCTATGACATTTATGTCGCTGTTGTACTAGTGGACATGCCTTGCTGTAGCGAAAGCTATTGGAATCCAGCCCCTCGATAGCCTTCTCCCAGATTTCCAGAAGAGACACTACTAGCAGCAGATTACTCTGAGGGATTCTCTAATAAATCTACATACTTGATACTCTTTAGTTCATTCACTTTATTTTTCTGAGTCAGTTCTCTCTCTACACAGCTTCTAGTTTACTCTCTTACTTAGCTGTTTTCTTGCCTGATTTCTCTCTATATTTATCTGCTGTACCCTCTAAATGCTATCTTAATTCCTTCATCTTAGTTTTCCCCATCTTGGTCTTTCTCATTTCCTTCTTACCCACCTAGTTCTTCCCCATCTGGCTCTCCCTCATCTTCGCTCTCATTCTTCTAGTTCTCTCTCTAGTTCTCCAATCTAGTCCTCCCCCAATCTAGTTATCTTCCAACCTCAGTTTGTTCCCCTCCAGTTCTTACCCATCTAGTTCTCCCATTCCCTTTTTTTCCCTCTGCCCTGTCTCTGAATATAAAACTGCCTTTTATACCTTTGTTTCTTATCTATGCAAGCTATCTCTGCTCTGTCTGTTTTCTGGAAGGGCGGGGGAGGTATGCTCGGTCACTAGGCAGCTTGACTAGGCGCCTTCAGTCACAGCTAGATGTGCCTGTAAGTGGAAACCCTTTAGTTCTGAGTTAATTGTTAAGGATGGATCTAAAACTAGAGATAAGACATTGGAAAAGAGACAGTTAAGCTTAATTAGCACATCTGCCAGGCATTCTCAATAGACTATCAACAGGTAGTCTGGATGCTTAAGTCTGTTCTTAGAGAATCTGTGAGGTATCTCAGATAAGATACTTTCCTCCCTCCGGCCTGGTCCTGGATGCTACCAACAACGATAATTACAGAAAGGCCTGAAATTAAGAATTTTGACTGTGTCTGTTGAAGCACAGTTGAAAAAAAGTTATACAAATACTTTCATTGTACAGGGAAAATTGTGCCCAATGAATGATGGAAAAGCTACAATAGCACATGAGAAATTCATAGCAGGCAATGGCTAATAATCAAAAGCCAGTATCACCAAGACTCCTTGAGCCTTGTCCTCAACCTCTGGAAGAGTTCTTAACTCTTCCAGGTATAGCTTTGTCATAATCAACTGAATTTCTACTTCATATATTTTTGTGGCCTGCAGCATTGCTGGAAAAATCACTATTGTAGTTTACAGGTTCAGAGTTGAGTAAGATCATCACTTTCTTTTCTTCTCCAGTAGTGTGAATAGCATTTTCAACACTATGAAAGATACTAGTAGGAATGACGCTTATATACAAGTATTAGCTTGACTTCATCATCTTCCATGAGTCCAGTATGTGGTATCTGGAATGATAGGATATTATTGCTAAGTTCTATATGGTACCAGAGCATTTAAATTTTGGAGGTATATGGAGCCTCAATAACCTACATAAAGGAAACCCATTCTTGGCACTGCACTTTTAATTTCTTACTTGTAGTGGGTACAAGGGGCATTATTTCCCTGTTACACAGTGAATCCATTTAAATATCTATTTGTCTATCTACCTATCTATCTATCTATCTGTATATCTATCTCTCTACTTACCTCTCTGTCTGTCTATCAATTGGTCTTTCTCCCTGAATATTTGTGTGTGTAGTGTATGTAATGATAAATTATACAGGAAAGATAGATAGATAGATAGATAGATAGATAGATACATACATACATACATACATACATACATACATACATGCATGCATACATAATTTTGTATAGTATTATTTCAAATACTATGACCATCAACCTATCAATTCCTCAGATGTATATAGGAACTTTTACAATTGGTTTCAGTATAACTTTTCAAAATATTTTTGTGTTAGTTCTCTCTTTCTCTCTCTCTCGTGTGTGTGTGTGTGTGTGTGTGTGTGTGTGTGTGTATAAATTGATTAATTGTTTTAAATTTTTGTTTCTTACCCTTATCTATTGGTGGAATGACCCCAAATTCAAAGAATCAACATACTTGAATTTATGTTTCATTACTGAAATGCACAAAAGAATGATTGGCCACAGATATTGATTCATTGAGCAATGTGTGGCTATATTCTAAATAAATGATTCTAACGTGTTGTTCTTGTCAATCCATAATCCATCACCCTTCTGTCATACTAATTTGTATGAATCACCAGGAAAATTGTTGATTCTCCAGATGTTGAGAATTTTTAGAATTGTGCTTTTTAGATACAATGAATTAAATTCTTTGAAAGGGGAATGAACTCAGTCTCTGGGCCTCACTTCTTCTCATGTGAGTAAACTCACAATACATGACATAAAATCTCAAATCTCCAGTCACTTAGGTAGTTGTTTTGGTACAGAAAGCCCCATATAAAGCCATCTAGATGCTCCTGATGTGTCATTCCCTAAGATAAGCTCAGAAATGAGGTGAAAATAAAAAGACCAAATGCAGATTTTATATTAATTTTCAAGACATGCACCATTATTCCTTTTACCTCTTAAAGGAAAGTCATTGTAACAAAATATTATACTTAGAATGAGTCAATGGACCTTAGCTATAATCTCAGTTTCAGTCAGGCTAAGTGAAAGTTCAGTGGGTGGTTTAAAATTGGCCAAGTTCAGTGGGTGATTTGGAATTGCTCATTATAGCTACCACATTTATAGGGAGGTAGCACACTAATTCACTACAATATGAATAGCTTCTAGTTTTAGAAGTACTCATATTTGTGTTGTCTAATTGAACATGGTCAAAGGTAAATTAATCTGTTTTCCTACATCCTGTTTTTACAATCCTCTGACCAAAAAGGAGCTAGAATTTCTAATCTCAGTGTTTGCAGTATCATTTTAGGGAGAAGATGCAAAATTTTAGAAAATATCTCCTTGCTCCAAATTTACCAACATTATTTGGATATATGGATCACTTAATTTCTAACTCCTTTCAGTCTAAAATTACCAGAGACATTTTATTTATATCTAAAAATAAATCTGGCATCTTAACTACATAAAAATGCATGAATATTTATAAAATATCAACACTTATAGAGAAATGTCTAGAATGTGAAGATTTGTGACAAATGATTTTAGAACATTTCTGTTATGTCCATAATTATGCAAATCACAGAAGATATTTACTGATATTAATTTATTACTATAATGATAAAATTATTAGATAATACAACTTGATACATGATACACATTTTATCTGAAATAAATGAAGGAAGTCTTATTTTATCTTATTGGTCAAAAAAATCAGTGATTATTTTCTATAGGATTTTTTCAAATACTTAAAAACAACCTATTAATTCCACAGAAATGCAGTAGTATTTGGTACTTAATGCATTATCACCTCTACCCACTGACACTAGAAGTACAAAAATCCCATTAATTTTTATGTTTAAGTTTCTAGATTTCCAAACACAAGCATAAAAATGGCTGAATAGCAAGAGTTGACAGATACAATGATATGATCTCACTTTTGATGATATTTCATTATATACATCTTGATTTTTAAGGTCTATAGGAGATATATATTATTTTTAGTTTTCTATGTGGCTCATGTCATATATATATATATGTGTATATATATATATATATATACATATATATATATATATGACAGCAATATTATTTGAATAGCTATAGTTATTATGAAAAATTAAATATTACCTCAGAAGGCATCAATTACAGTTTGAGGACATTTTGCTGAAAACGTTTCACAATATTCTGCATTCTGTTTAGCATTAACATGTAACTCTGGCCTAGATGGAATATGTCTTTTGGAAACCACTAGTGTAACTCCATATCGCACAGATAACAGTCAGAATATGCCAGCTTGAAATTAATACAAATAATAACATATTCCAAAGGCACAGGGTGGCAGCATGACTTGTCTGTACTGCTTTAACTACTTTTAGTGTTCTCACAGTTAGAGGGGAAGTTACCTAGGGTCTTGTAATGTCCATATCCACGTTTCAGCATGGACCCCATCACTGTAGGGTGGTTTTAAGGTAATCTGATCTTCAGTTTAAGTCTTTAGTGACCTCACTCAGAATAGAAAGAAATAATCTAGAGTCATATACTGCAGTACCTTCCAATTATACACACTTGTGCATTTAGTGTTTTTTGTATCTATTATACTCAAAAGCTCTAAAACTGCATATTTAGGAGATGATATAATCATTTGGCAAAAATGAAGTTGAAGAGAACCTCAAATACCTGCGTCATAAAATATTTAGTACGTGCTTTAAAATATTTTTTCTACATCTCTCTGACTGGAGGGGTAGACATGTTCGTTTTGTTAGGATTCATTGTTCTTTATGAAGATTAGTTTGTACAACTTGTACAATTGTGTCAGTAAGTGGGTAATGAAGTAAACAAAAGCACAAATGAAAAAATATGACTGTAGCATTCGATATCGAATGCACTATTTAATTTGTAAACAGAAGAGATGAAGAATTACTTGGAATGGAAGGAGAAAATGAAAATAAGGCTAAAATAGTTGCGTTTTATGTCAAGCTCAACCCAAAGGTTTATTGCATGTTTGATTTGTTTTATTATTTCAGAATCATTAAAAATTAGATAAAATATACAATAAATTTACAGCCAAACTCAGTATTCTATTCAGTGACAGTTGCTTTTAATTATTAAGGTAAATATAATCAGTCTTTCATACTCGCAGTTTCATATCCACAGATGCAACCAACCACAGTTGGGAAACAAGAAGAAAACAAATTTAATCGCTATTGAACATACACAGCCTTTCCCAATGTCATCGTTTTTTAAACAATGGAGGACAGATGCAATTTATATAATAACTCCATTGTATTTATTATTGCAAGCTTCTAGATTTAGAAAGATAATGTGTAGACTGTGAATAAATGTTATAGCATTTGGGACATAAGCATACAGGGAATACAGCATTATGGAATTCCTGAATCCAGTGCCTTGCAAACACTAAGGGATAGCTATAAAATGATGGGGAGCAGTGTACACAACTTCTAAATTTTATCTTGTATCACACTATGAATAATAATAAGACTAGATAAACTCAACATAAAGAGTTAAAACAATTCATTAAATAAATGCACAGTACAATAACATATATATATATATATATATATATGTATGTATATATTTGTATATTCTCCATCACAAATAATGAAGTAAAAACTTGCACAGACAATTACACTCTATGATACTTAATACAATTTTAAAAATCAGGTATTACATTGTTTCTGTTTTATAAATTTCATCCCCTGGAAGAGGTATTACAAGTTATATAGACATAAGTTACTTGTTAATATCCCATACTTACATGTCTCTGGAAATGTGGTTGAATAAAGATAAAGTCACATATTCACTTAACAGTTATATGCAAACATTAATTCATCAAATTATTTTTATTTGTACTGATTGATTGATTGCATGTTTGTGCATGTGTACCTATGTATTTTCATGTATATCTGTATGTTTGTATGCACAAGCATGCATAGTGTGCAAGCAGATGTCTGAGGAAAACTTGAGGGAGGTAGTTATTTCCTTCCTCTATATATGTTTCAGAAAATTTATTCTGGTCTTTAGTAAGTGTAGCAAGCCCCTTTATCTATCAACTGACAAGGTCTAATTTTTGTATTTGGAAGTCTTCCTGTGTCCCACCTGGTCTCGCAACATGCTTATAAAATTATCACTCAGAAGCTTATATTAATTATAACTGCTTGGCCATTAGCTCAGGCTTATTACTGACTAGCTCTTACACTTAAGTTAACCCATAATTCTTTTTTTTGTTGTTGTTGTCTTTTGTTTTTTTTCGAGACAGGGTTTCTCTGTGTAGCTTTGCGCCTTTCCTGGGACTCACTTGGTAGCCCAGGCTGGCCTCGAACTCACAGAGATCCGCCTCACCCTGCCTCCCAAGTGCTGGGATTAAAGGCGTGTGCCACCACCACCCAGCCCATAATTCTTTTTTTAATTTATTTTTTAATTTTTTATTTTTATTTTGCAATACAATTCAGTTCTACATATCAGCCACGGATTCCCTTGTTCTCCCCCCTCCTGCCCCCCTCACCTTCCCCCCAGCCCAACCCCCATTCCCACCTCCTCCAGGGCAAAGCCTCCCCCAAGGACTGAGATCAACTTGGTAGACTCAGTCCAGGTAGGTCCAGTCCCCTCCTCCCAGGCCAAGCCAAACAATACTGCATAGACCCCAGGTTTCAAACAGCCAACTCATGCAATGAGCACAGGACCCGATCCCACTGCCTGGATGCCTCCCAAACAGATCAAGCCAATCAACTGTCTCACCCATTCAGAGGGCCTGATCCAGTTGGTGACCCCTCAGCCATTGGTTCATAGTTCATGTGTTTCCATTCGTTTGGCTATTTGTCCCTGTGTTTTATCCAACCTTGTTCTCAACAATTCTCGCTCATATAAACCCTCCTCATTCTTGCTAATTGGACTCCCAGAGATCCACCCCGGGCCTAGCCATGGATCTCTGTATCCAGATCCCTCAGTAGTTGGATGGGGTTTCTAGCACGACACTTAGGGTGTTTGGCCATCCCATCACCAGAGTAGGTCAGTTCGGGCTGTCTCTCGACCATTGCCAGCAGTCTGTTGTGGGGGTATCTTTGTGGATTTCTGTGGGCCTCTCTAGCACTTTGCTTCTTCCTATTCTCATGTGGTCTTCATTTACCATGGTCTCCTATTCCTTGTTCTCCCTCTCTGTTGTTGATCCAGCTGGGATTGACCATTCCCCCTTCCCCAAGCTCTCTTTCCCTCCACCCTTGCCCTTCACTACTCCCACTCATGTCCAGGCTGTTCATGTAGATCTCTTCCATTTCTCTGTCATTGGGCAATCCCCGTGTCTTTCTTGGGGTCCTGTTTTCCAGGTAGCCTCCCTGGTGATGTGTGTAGCAGTCCAGTTATCCTTGTTCCACATCTAGTATCCTCCTATGAGTGAGTACATACCATGTTTGTCTTTCTGAGTCTAGGTTACCTCACTCAGGATGATTTTTTCTAGATCCATTCATTTGCCTGCAAACCTCATGATGTCATTTTTTTTCTCTGCCATAATTCTTATCTATGTTTAGCCCCATGGCTTGGTACTTTTTCTTAGTTCTGCCTTGTCATCTTGCTTCCTCGGCGTCTGACTGGTTACTCCTGACTCAGCCTTCCTCTTCTCAGAATTCTCCTTATCTGCTTATCCCACCTATATTTCCTGCCTGGCTACTTGTCAATCAGCATTTTATTTTTCAACCAATCAGAGCAACACACATTCACAGCATACAGAATGACATTCCACAGCACATTTTTTATTTGTATTGATAGCCAACTTGATACTTCATATTCCTGAAATTCACATGATCATGAATCATTCCATAAGCTAAGACATTTTATTTTATGAAATATAAGAATGCCAGCTCATATTTTATTCATTGAATATTTTATCCATGTATGTAATATCTATTGACCATATCCACCTCTCAATACCACCCCCTCAATTTCTGTAAAGTACCTCCTATAATATAGCCTTTCCAACTTCATGTTCTCTTTTTAAAAATTATTTATTCATTCTTTTATTTTATTAACCCAAGGAGTTCAATTTGCTGACCTATACATGGGTATGGCTTCTTTCACTGGGTCATAGGTTGGACCTTTGGAATCCTTTCCTTCTCTACTTTTACCGATATACTAAAAGTCATGCAGGAAACCACAACTGCTCAGAATTCATGTGTGCAGCTGCCATGCCATGTCCATAAGGCAGCATTTTACATCACTTCTTCATGTCCTCTGACTTGCATTTTTTCTCTTACTTTTGCCATGGTGTTCTATGTGTCTTGACAGTGATTGAGATATTTATATAGATGTCTCATCTACAGCTGAGCACTCATAGTTGTTTATTCTCATCACTCTGAGTGGAACTCTGCAATAAGAACTAACAAAACTAGCCAGACAGACATGATGGCACTTGCTTTTAATTCCAGGATTTGGGAGGCAGAGCAGGCAATTTCAGTGAGTTTGAGGTAACTGTGGTCTACATAGTGAGTTCCAGGGCTGACAGAGTTACACAGTGAGAATCTTTCAGAGAGAAAGACAGAGAGACCCACACACACAAGCACACACATGGAGAGAGAGAGAGAGAGAGAGAGAGAGAGAGAGAGAGAGAGAGAGAGACAGAGAGACAGAGAGACAGAGAGACAGAGAGACAGAGAGACAGAGACAGAGAAAGAGAGAGACAGAGAGACAGAGAGACAGAGAGAGAGACAGAGAGAGAAACTAAATATTAAAATAACAGTGGTCACCAAACAAAAACAAACAGTTTTCAGAAGAAGAAATGTAAATGGATCATGAACAATATAAAATTTATTTGACATCCTTAGAGATCTGAAGTACAAATTAAAACTATTTTAACATTTCCTATCACCCCTGTCTGAATGATAATCATCAGCAAAATAAATGGCAACAAATATTGGCCACTGTTGGTGGTAATGAAAGCTAATGAAATCATTTTGGAAATCAGTCTTGAGATTTTTATTTAAAAAAACAAAACAAGCAAAAAAAAAAAAACCAAAAATCAGTGAATATATCTACAGAATGACCCAGCTACACTACTGGTCATGTTCCCAAACAGTTTTATACTTTACTAAAGTGACATTTGCCTATCTATGTTCATTCCTGCTTCCTTCACATTAGCTAAGAAATAGAATAAATCTGGATGTTGATAAATTTAAAAAGGACAATAAAACGAGGTACATATACACAAAAGAATATTACTCAGTCATACAGAAAAATTAAATCATGAAGCTTGTAAGTAAATGGATAGGACTGGAAAAGATCATGTTGAGTGAAGTCACCTAAAAAGAAATGTCACTTTCTCCCTCATATGTATGCCCAAATTCAAATCTTTAGTGTGCAGAGTAAATGAAAAATCTAGGAATCTAAAAATGAGGTAAAAGGGATAATACACTATAGGTGAGAAGAAAGTAGAGGGGAATATCAGGTGTAAAAAGGTTCAAACGCATAATGGAGGTTTGCTGCCGAGGAAATGAGAGGCCTGGTGAAGTCAACCAAAACGATATGTGCAAGAAGAATCTAATTGAGAATCTAGGAGCCTGTCACTCAAGTCAAAAGAAAAATACAGTAAGAAGGGATAGTGAAGCTGACATTTATGAAAGAAGGATGGAAGATACTGGGAGCTGAAGTTTTGAGGGATTTGGGGACACAGTGGGATAAGGAAAGAGAGTTGTGGAGGATGGGTAAAGTGAAAATAAGAATATAAGGAGCCTTATGAAGACCCAGTCACTTAAATCATTACCATGCGCATTACTTCTTCTTTAAAAGCGACCCCACATAGAAAATATTGTATTCTACCTGTTTCTTAAGATATACATTCCCTAGGAAGGAATAGATAGGGCAAGCTGAATATGGTGGTTGCCATTTAACTCTTCAATACAAAACAGAACATATACTGCTTTATACTGTAATTTTTTCTTTCTCATTCAGGTACCAGTGTTCTTTTAAGGAAGTGCTTTTGTATCATAGGTGAGGAAGTTGAAACAGGACAAATTCAAGATCTTTTAAGCATCTGAGATTTTAATGCAAGGAGAAAAGAGGTAGACATTTGGATCTGGATCAGTTTGCCAATATCCATACACAATACGATACTAAGACTATGTCTACTACTTAGTTAGCAGGGAAAGTTTGTCTCAAAGCTAGAAATTTTAAATGTATTGGAAATAACTCAATTCTATAAATGTCAATCTTGAGTCTTCATTAGAATTAGTAATTATCTGTACCATTTGATTGAGAAGACATATGATCCCAAGCACAGCAAGGGGTAGGTAAAACCATTAACTATCTCTCCCCCTAGATACAAGAATGATATATAGTGATAAACTCAGCAGGAACCAACTTTATAGCTATGCCAGGAGAGGATGTGAACATGCTCAATGGAATATTGTTAAATGATCCTAATATAATCCCCCATTATCTCCTCCCTAATGTACTTATTCTCTGCAAGCCCTGATATTAAAAATATCTTCTGTTCTATTCATGAAACAATACCACTGTACATTCCTTCTCAAATATTAACCTAGTATTAGTAAGTATTGAATCATAAAATATGTTATTCCTGTAACTCATGCATCTGCTAGTTTTCATTAAATATAGTAATGTTGGGAAAAAGTACAAACTATTATTTTAGTAGGAAATAACATGACATTTTATTCACAGATCCCTTGCTAACACACTCTATTTCCATTATTTCAGAGGATAAAATTAAATTGATCTGCATTCTGTCACGTGGACTTGATAGCACAGCATCATGAAAACTATTCTATTCTACTCAACAAAAGTTCTAGGATTCTGAAAATGAACACCTTTATCTTACATCATAAATCATTTTCCAACTTTACATTTATGTTGCAGAAATTGAGACGTCTAAGGGCATTTCATGTTCCATTTTGCTCCTCAGAAGGAAATATTAGGAAAAAATTCCACTAATTTTTTTTATTTAAGAAATTTTTTATTCATTTTACAGATCAACCAGAGATCCAACTCTCATTCCTCCTCCTGCTCTCCCCAATTCTGCCCTTTGATCCACCCTCCCATCCCCTCTCCAGTTGTGGAGCTTGGTCTGTTTGAGGGGCCCCTGGCAGTGGGATCAATATTTATCCCTGGTACATGAGCTGACTTTTTAGATCCCATTACCTATGGTGGGATGCCTTGCTTAGCCTTCATGAGGTGGGGAGGGACTTGGTCCTGACTCAAGTGAATGCACCAGGCTTGGCTGACAGCCCATGAGAGGCTTTACCACTAAAATTTTAATAATTACAGTTAATAATGTCAGGTCTATTGACATGTCTTTTAGAAAAGTAAATAAGTCAATGAAAGTTAAATATTCACAACTTATTGGCACCTATTGCTTTGAAAGATGCATAAGAAATGACTTTCTTATTGAGGTAAATTAAATTAACAAACGACTACCTCAGATGATTATTTGAAAGAAATCATTTCAAGCTTAGATACCCAGAAAGTGGTCCTGCTTGACTGAAATAAGAGAATGTGGCTTGGCAGCAGAAAGAATTTTATAAGTGTCAAGATTCATGCCATAATTTAGGCTACATTACAAGTGTTTGATTTTAAGGGCTTATTTTTGAAGAGGACTGAAAATACTAATAAGATATGCTCTGGAGTGGTGACAGTCTGACCTCTTGCATGTGAAAATGTTTTCAGGGCACATGGTGACTAGGGAGTTAAAGATGAGAGCAGGGGTACTTACAGAGCTATGCAATTGTCTGGGTATGGCATAATAGCTTTGTATTTAAATTGTGGTGGAGCAGTAAACAGAACTAGATTAAAAATTCACATTGAATCAAAGACAGGATGTATTTACAGCAATGCAAACATATGACAAATAATGATATCTTCAAGTTTTAGACCAAAGCAAGAAAAGAGTAAGTGTAAATTTTGGGATGAGTATGAATATGTTCTCGACTATATTAAACCTTATTTATTTATTACCCCATTCATCTCTTGTTGTAACACTAGGGATCAAACTATGATCCCCCTAAGCAAATGTTCTACCACTGAGATAAAGCCCAATTTATATTATATTTTAAATAGCTTTTAGACATCACAGAAGAAAATCAAGTTAGACTGTAAGCTACCCAAGCAGGATAATCATTGGAGACATTAAATATAGAATTATTAGCAAAGAGTTGATAATGTAAAATCTCAAAGTCAGAAGAGATCTCTAAGTAAATGAATATGTAGATATGAGAGGACATCAGCAACTGAGTACTAGGAAAGTTTGAATAGCCAACCAGAACTTGAAGAGTGTGCACAAACCTGCTGAGGTAATTTTGTCTGTGGGAGCGTTAGGGATCAGACAATATTTAGAGAGAAGATCATTATCACTGGGTTTAAATGCTAGTGACATTTAAAATTTAGAAGTGACATTGAATTGTTTTGATTTGATTAACAAAACTCAGCATGAAAACTTCATTGCAAAGGATAGTAAAGAAGGCTCAACTGAAGTCAATAAAAAAGAACTAAGAGTAGAAATTTAGCAACAGTGATACAGTCATGGATTTATCAATAAACAGGCCCAACAAGTTTATCTATGAATATAGGAAGACGTTCTCTTTTTAACACTGAAATGCAAATGATTCAGTGAGCCATGTTCTTCCGGTGTCTTCCACATTCCCTTTGACTCGGACCGGGTTCTCAGAACTCTGAGGGGAGGAACTGGATTGAAATCACAAATTTTAGATTCTCTCTGTTGTGTAATGTCTGGTCATGGTTCTTTGCACCTACTACCATTTGCGGCTGGAAGAAGCCTCTCTGATGGTGACTGATCAAGGCACTAATCTATGAGTATAAGAAAATATCATTAGGAATTATTCCATTGATTTTTGTCAGTCATGTTTGTTTCTACCCTAGGTCACTTGGATTATCACGTCTGCAGTTCCTGGCCATCCAAGCAGTATAGGACACAAGCTCCTTCTCCTGGTGTGAACCCCAAGGTAAACCGCACACTGGTTAGCCACTGCCAGAAGTTCTTCATAACCATTGCACATCTTCCAGGTAAGACAGTTTGTAGGTCACGGGCTTTTTGCCTGGGTTGAGATCCGGGTTTCTCTTTCCATAGCCGGCAAAATTCTCACACCAAAGAGCCTAGAATGTAGCAGTGAAGGCTTCATGCAGGCACCAATTTGACATGTCTTATGTTTAATGAGCTTGTGGATGTTGTCCTCTCCACTGGCAGTTATCAGGGAGCCACTCTCTGTCCTAGCATCAGCCTAGTTTGTTTATGGATCTCCATAGCCCCTCCTAGGTCAAAACTCAAACAAATGCAAACCAATGCCACCACTGAAAACCTTGCTTGACTACAAAAGATGGCCAGTTCAGATTTTATTACTAGCAGTTCTCATAGGGTCACCCTCACAGATTTCAGAAAGTTTCCGCTGCATTAGATTGGCACACTGCCCCCAAGCCCCATTCCCTCCAATTCCATACTTTCTCCCTCCATACCTCACCCCCACCTGATTCTAACTGCTCCTGGGGGTTCACACAGACACTAGTGGCAATCATGGATTGTGTGTATGTGGGGGGAGCTATGTGGATCTGCACCAGGTCCTCTGCCTTACCTTGGTGTTTTTGTTGGCCTCTTAAGAGTGAGAGTGGGTGTGTCTCTGATTCTTTTGCCTGCTCTTTGGACACTTCCTCCATTGAGTTGCCTTGTCCAGCCTTGTTATGAGGGCTTTCACCTCGTCTTATTGAATACTGTTTTGTCATGCTTCCCTGTTGGCTCTTGGAAGC
This sequence comes from Peromyscus californicus insignis, assembly GCF_007827085.1. NCBI lineage: Eukaryota > Metazoa > Chordata > Mammalia > Rodentia > Cricetidae > Peromyscus > Peromyscus californicus. The sequence goes on from NW_026294573.1 coordinate 118,974,159, forward strand.
CTGAGGTCTTCCGAAGAGAAGCAAAGGGGGAGTAGATCTGGGGGAGGAAGGGGATCTAGGAGTTGTGGAAGAAGGAAAAGTGTTCTTGGGCTGTATTGTATGAGACGAGAATCTAATTTCAATTAGAGAGAGCGAGAAATACATATTATTGTCGTATGTGATATAGAAAATTGAAAGAATATAGTTTACTCTCATGCTTCAAAATACATGAGAAAGGCTGGGAGAGATGCCTCAGCATTTAAGAGCACTTTCTCTTGCGGAGGACTCCAATTCAATTCCCAGCTGAAAGAGTTTGTATATGCAGTTTCAAGAGACACAATACTTTCATTTGACATCTGCTGCCTCCAGGCAAGTACATGATATGCATACATAAATGTAGGAAAAACAGTGACATATAAGATAAAAAATAAAACTAAAAAGTTAAAGTACATTGGAGAAAATTATTTTGAAATTTGAAATGATATGAACTTTCATATGATTTTTTTCATGGTCTCTGTTGATTGCTGGTCCAAACACAGAGAATTGTAAGATTATTTGTAGCATGAATCTTAGAGAGTCTTATTAATAAAAATAAATCCTGGCCAGGTATTGGGGTGAGCACTGGAAGATCAGAGAACCAGAACAAGCCACAGCTACCTCACCTCACCGCCGGATCCTCAGCTGGTCTTGTTTCCTCAGACTGGAGGCCTCTGAGTCCTCATCCAGAATGGGAATCAGCAGAACTGCTGCTCAAAAATCTGAATGCTTAACAAGGCCAAATGCTTAACCAGGCCAAGTGCTTAACCAGCCAAATGCTTCTAGTTTCTGGTCCTCACACCTTAATAACTTTATGCTTTCTACCACTACTCCCTGGGATTAAAGGCTCACTTTCTGGGATTAAAGGCCTAGCCACTTCGAATGTGGCCTTGAACTCATAGAGATCCAGAGGGATTTCTACCTCTGGAGTGCTAGGATTAAAGGTGTGAGTGCCACCATTTTCTAGCCTTTGTATCTAGTGGCTGTTCTGTCTCTGACCCCACATAAGTTTATTAGGGTGCACAATATTTTGGGGAACACAATACCACCACAACTATTATTTTAAAAATTATAATAATTTTCTATAGTGCAAATACAAAGACATTTTATAACAAAGTAGATTTTATAAGCATTATTTATTTTTGTAAAATTCCTACCATATGTACCTACAATGGTGACTGTCTATACCACAGAATCATTTAAATATTTTAAAATTTAAATTCAAGAAATAGTTGAAATATGTGAAGGACTGAAGGACAGAAAACAAAGCATGAATAGGAAGAGAGATAGAGAGCACAAACATCAGTAAGTAACATCTTGATTCCATTATCTGGACAAAGATCATTAACAAACTTTTTATTGTTTAGATTTTGTGGCTTCAAAGACAGTCATCCTGCCAGTCTAGAACCAGTTCCTTGAGAAACAGAGGTAACATGAAAAGTAAAAAATTATTCATATCGAAAAGAACTAAATAAATAAAGAGGAAGATTTCATGTTTGTCATGTTCAATGCACTATAAAGGTGCCCACATATAAATATGATGAACTAAGACATGTTTACAGTTGTAAAGTCAAATACAAAGGGGAAACACCTTCTTGCACAGAATTACAGTGAGCCTGTTGTTCTTCCTAAACTTAGCAGTTATTTTATTTGCATTGGGAATGTTTAAAGTACTTTTAAAATAAATCCAGAAGTTCCCAAACATATAACAGAGGTAACAGTGATTTTGGTGCATTTATGTGGGTTTTCTTACCAGAGATATGATATTATAGAATGAGTGATGTGTATTCCAAGGATGGGACTACTTTCTATGGAATCAATAATACAGTATTAAAAGTATAATCAGGAAAAATGAACTGTCACCAGACAATCTGCCACTATATTTTTCAATGAAAAGAATTTAGCTAAACTAATTAAAATAATGTGCTATTAAAATAATGATGTAACCGTTGCACATAATCATGTGTGTAATGTACCACAGTGAATAATAGTGCCTGTTCCACTTAAGTTTGTCAGGATTCCAGGGTTTGAGCTTTGTTTTCTTTTTAAGCCCCGATAGTGATGTTTCTGTTTGTTGATGGTTTAAAGAGGGGGGAAATGTGTCCAATTAGCTAATGAAAGACGGACTTATTCATCAGTGATTACCTGGATGACTATTTTACTTTAAAATATACTAAACAAAAACCCTATATCAAGATCTGACAAGGCAACCCAATAGAAGGAAGAGTCTCAAGAGCATTGTCTTATCATCTCTTGTTTTGTCCTGTTTGGCTGCTCCTTTCTGAAAAGAAAATGGAGGAGGAGTGGATATAGAGGAGAGGGGAAGTTGGGGGGGGTGGAGGAATGGAGGGAGGGGAAATTGTGGTTGTGATGTATTGCATGAAAGAAGAATCTGTTTTCAATAAAAAAGTTAAAAATTTGCTGGCACTTTTATGGTAACATAAATTAAGTAAAGGCCATATGTTGTTACATCTTAAATAAGCAGTCATGTATGACCATCAGCTTTTTCAAAAACACTACTGCTTTTCAACCTAATTCTGCATGCATGCTGGTCTGTGCTTATTATTGACATACTATGTATTTTAAGAGAGCTAAAAGTTATTTGAAAGTTTGTAATTTTTTCTTAAAATTAAATTTCCTAACATGAAAGAAAAAAAGTCCCTGGCCAGCGAAGAAGAAAAAAGGTTAACTGTACATTTTCACCTCTTCATCTCCTCTTTCAAATCCAATCCCCCAGTCTCAAAGCTTGCTCTATAGCAGACTATGGCTTCTGGTACCCACTTCTTCCCTGCTCCTATATGCAGCACATCACATATATCTTTTCCTCCAACCTTCCCTACAGCACACTCATTGCTTTAACCCTGTTCACAACATTCTGAAAGTGGAAATAGAATTAATAAAGAAAACCAAAACTGAGGGTAATCTGGAAATGAAAAATTTAGGAACTCAAACAGGAACCAACACCATACAAGAGATAGAAGAGACAATCTCAGGTATTGAGGACATGATAGAATAAATGAATACTTCAGTCAAGGAAAATGTTAAATCTAAAAAATCCTGGGATAATACATTCAGGAATCTAGGAAAAGAACAAATCTAAGAATAATAGGACTAGTGGAAGAAAATGAAACCTAAGTCAAAGTTCCAGAAAATATTTTCAAAAGAATCATAGAAGAAAATTTCCCTAACTTAAAGGAGAAACCTATGGAGGTATAAGTAGTATACAGAATACCATATTGACTGGAACAAAAAAAATTCCCTTAGAAAAATAATAATCAAACACTAAACATATGGAACAAAGAAAGGATATTAAAGGCTGCATGAGAAAAAGACCAAGTGACATATAAAGGAAGACCTATTAGAATAACACCAGACTTCTCAATGGAGAATCTAAAAGTCATAGGACCTGGACAGATGAGCAACAGACTCCAACAAATCACAGGTGCAACCCCAGACTACTATTACCAGGAAAATTTATAATTATAATTCAGGAAAAAAATGACACATTCCATAATATAACCAAATTTAAGCAAATTCTATGTATAAATCCAGTACTAGAGAAGGCACTATAAGGAAGAATGTAGCCTAAAGAGATTAACTACACCCAAGAAAACACAAAGAATAAACAATCCCATGCCAGCCAATCTAAAGAGGGGAAACACACACACACACACACACACACACACACACACACACACACACACCACTTCCATATCACCAATGACAACAACAACAACAACAAAATAACAGCAATCAAGAAACACTGCTTATATAGTTCATTGATATCTCTAACATCAATTGTGCCAATTTCCCAACAAAAAAGACATAGACTAACAGAATGAACACAAAAGGGGATCCATTCTTCTGCTGCATCTCAGAAATACACTTTAACACAAGGGTAGATATCACCTAAGAGTAAAAGGACCTAAGAAGCAAGCTGGTGTAACCATTTTAATATCTTACAAAATAGATGTCAAACAAAACTAGTCAGCAGAGATAGGGAAGCATCCTACATATGCATCTAAGGAAAAATCTACCCAGAAGACAAGAAAGCTCTTACTGCCTATATACCAAACACAAGGTCATCCAATTTCATGAAAGTGACAATACTACAGCTTAAACAAATGTTGACACTCACATTTTAATAGTGGGAGCCCTCAATATCCTACTCTCACCAAAAGATAGCTCATTCAAACAAAAACTTAAAAGAAATGATGGTGCTAACTGATTTTATAAACCAAGTGGATCTAACAGATATTTATAGAACATTTCACTCAAATTTAAAAAGAAAAAATTACTGTGGTGGTTTTAAAGAAAATGGCCCCTAACAGGGAGTAGGACTATTAGTAGGTATGGCCTTGTTCTAGTAGGTGTGGCTTTACTGGAGGAAGTGTGTCACTATGGGGGTAGGCTTTGAGGTCTCCTATGCTCAACATACTTCCAGTGTTATAGACCACTTACTGTTGCCTGCAAGATGTAAGACTCTCAGCTCCTTCTCCAGCACCATGTCTGACTACAGGTCATCACGTCACACCATGATGATAATGGACTGAGTTTCTGAACAGGAAGCCAACCCATTAAATATTTTCCTTTATAAGAGTTGCCATAGACATGGTGTCTCTTCACAACAAATGAAACCCTAACTGAGACAATAACTTCTTTTTAGCACCTCATGGGACTTTCTCCAAAATGTGACCACATAGTCAGATACAATGAAAGTCTTAATAGATAAAATAAAATTGAAATAACACCCTTCATCCTCTCTGACCACCACAGATTAAGGTTCAGTATCAATCACAACTCAAACAACAGAAGGCTAACAAACTCTTGGAATCCTACCAACTCACATCTGAATAAAAAAAGGGTCAAGAAAGAAATTAAAGACTTTCTCGAATTGAATGAAAACGAATACACAATATACCCAAATTTATGGGACACAATGAAAGAGGTTCTAAGATGTAAGTTCCAAACATTCAGTGACTACATAAAAATGTTGGAAAGAACTTATAATAGTAACCCAACAGTACAACTGAAAGCAATAGAACAAAAAGAGAAATTCACACCCAAAGGGGTAGGTGAGAAATAGTAAAACTCAGAGCTGAAATCAATACAAGATGAATAAACAGAAAAAAAAAAACAATAATCAGTGAAACAAAGGATTGTTTCTTTGAAAAGTATTGCTAAGACTAACCAATCTTTATCCAAATTAACTAAGAGGCAGAGAGAATATCCAAATTAACAAAATTAGAATGTAAAAGGGGGCATAACAATATACATGGAAGAAATCCAGTGAATCATAAGGACATGCTTTAAAAACTTGTACTCCAATGTCAAGCTGTTGTCTACATAGAGTCTTCTCTCATAGGTTCTACTATCTTTAGCACAGTCCTAAAGGAGAAATATAAAACACCAAACCAACCATATTTTCTTTTATCCACAATAATGTCCTGCCTTAAAAATGTAGTAATTAATTTGTGGAACAAATTTGTGAGAGTAAACAATCAATAATAGATTTAACTAAAGCCCCTCTTCAGGAGATGGAACTCATATTTGACAGTGCTTGGGTGACCAAGAACCTGAGACAGCCTTCCCAGGGACCTTAGGTAAAAGAAAATACAGCCATTCTGAAAAAGAAGAAGAAGAGGAGGAGGGAGAGGAGGAAGAAGAAAAATGGAGCAATAAATTTACTCCCTCATAATCAATCCATAACAACATGGTTAGATGTATCACAGCAATAGCACACTCCTGATACCAATTGGGGTGATATTTTATTTGTGCTGAAATATGATGATATTTTATTTGTGCTTTGATAAATAAAGCTTGCCTGGAGATCAGGGGGGAAAGGCCAGCCATTTTAAGTAAACAACATCAGGCAGCACACTCTCTTAATCCCTTAGCAGGCAGGATCTCGGTGTGTTCAAGGCAATACTAGGGAACAGAGTCAAATGTGGTGACACACACCTTTAATCCCAGTACCAACCATAGAGTCCTGGAGGTTTGTACAGACAGGCAGTGACAAGGAAGTGAGGTAGATGGGTTAAGAGCCAATGAGAGGGCAGAACAGCGAAGCATATAAAGGCATGGATAGACAGGAAGTAGCATGCATTTGGAAGCTGCAGAGTTGGTGAGGTAAGGTTGGCTGGTGGCTTTCCCTATTTCCCTGATCTAAGGCTTTCACCCCTATATTTGACTCTGTGTTTTTTATTGAATAAGACCATTTAGAAATTCGTCTACAACCAATTTCTGTTTTAGTTTTGATTTCTATTGCTATGTAAGAAACATCATAAGCAAAAACAACTTGGGAAGAAATTATTTGTTTGGCTAATCAATCCTGATCATCAATCATCATGAACTGAATAAAGGGCAGTAAACCAAAGCAGCGACCTAGAGACAGGAACTAAGGCAGAAGTCATGGATAAAAATTCATTACCAGTTTGATCTCCATATCTTTTTCTTCCTGCATTTTTATTCAAACCAAGACCACAAGCACACTAGCGACACAGCCCGCAGATGGCTGGGACTGCAACAGCAATCCTTAATCATGAAAATCACCCCCATAATTGCCCATAGACAATGTGAAAGAAGCATTATGTCAATAGTGGTTCACTCTCCACAAATGATTCTATCTTGTATCCAGTTAAAGAATGAACAGCACACATGTGGTAGTGGTTTGAATAATATTGGCCCCCATAGGTTCATGTATTTCATGTTTAGTCACCAGAGAGGGTCACTATATGAGAGGATTAGAATGATTAGCAGATATGGCCTTGTTGGAGGAAGTATGTCACTTGGAATGGGCTTTTAGATTTCAAAGCTCATGATAGGCCTAGGCTCTCTTTCTCCCTATGGATCAGGATAGAGCTCTAAGCTACTAATCATGTACCTGCTTGTATGCTACCATGCTCCCTGCCATGATGAAAATGGAATAAATTCTGGAACTGTAAGCAAGTCCTCAATTAAAATGTTCCTTTTACAAGAGTTGCCTTGGCCAGAGTTTCTCTGCACAATACTAGAGCATTGACTAAGACAAAAGTTGTTACCAGGGACTGGGATATTGTTATAACAGGACTGACCATGCTGTTTATTGGAAGAATATGTAAGACTTTGGAACTTTGGGCTAGAAAAGTGGCTGAACAGTTTAAGAGGGGATTAATGGGCAACCCGAATAGAAGCATGGAAGACAGTGGTGGTGAGGGTGATCAGAACTGTGGGGGCCCAGGTCAAGAAGTTTCAGAGAAGAAGAATATTACTAAGTGGCTTACAGACCATTCTTGTGATATTTGGCAAAGAATGTGGATGCTTTTTCCTTGTCCTAAAATCTGCCTGAGGCTAAATTCAAAAGTTTTAAATTAATGGTGTTGGAAGAATAATGTCAGCTTAGTATTGATTGTGTCATGTGGTTTTTTTGTAATCACTTTTAGGCAGATATAATGAAAAGGAGCAAGCTGGGCAAAGAGAAATAAAATATGTATAGTTTAAGGAGAAAAGAAGCACCAGGAAAAGTAATAGAGCTAAGTCTAGTGCTCAAGGATATAAAAAGTTTAAAGAAAATCCTGATGCTAGAGAAAAAGGAGTGATGATCTCAGGACAATATGTTAAGCTTCCACCTTGTGAAAAGAGATTTAAAAAAAAGCTTAAGCAGTTAAAGAAACCATTAAGAACAGAAAGCTGATGCAAACGTAGTTGGAAGAAGGGGCCAAATTCCAGCTCTATCAAGGAACAGAACTTGGCAACTTTGGCCATGTGGTGGTTCTGACTTTATTTCTGGGATACAGGAATGGGGTTGTTGAATCAAATCACCCTTAGTGGTTAAGAAAAGGTTGCTGAGGTAAGGTTTATGTCAGAGGTGTCTCTGCATGGAGGCCTAGAGAGGCCATTGTGTGAATGCATGAAGGTGCAGATTGCAATATGTTGGAGTGCCTAAGGTACTGGAGATGCCAGAGTCATAGGATACCTGCCAAGAAGTGCTGCAGTCTGTGAAACCAGCCCGAGAGAGAAGTGTGTTGTAGTCAACAATTCAAAAAGGACTTGAATATCTAAAGAGTGCTTTGACATCAGAAAATTCAGAATTTAGAGTTTGTTCTGTTGGTTTACAGGTTTGCTTTGCCCCAGTATTCCCCCACTATGACCTCATCCTTTTCTTTTGGAATGATATTGTAAATTCTGTGTTGGAAGTATGTGATCTAATTTTTAATTTTAATTTTACAGGGCCTTACACTTAAGGGATTGCCATGAGTCTCAGAAGAGATTTTAAACTTTTGACTTTTAAACAGTGTTGAAATTGTGGCAGACTATGGGGATTTTTGAAGTTGGACTGAATGCATTTTTGCTTTATGATATGACTACAAGCCAAAGAGGGGCAGGGATTGGGATGTGATGGTTTGAATAAGAATGGCCTCCTACAAGCTCATATATTTGAATGCTTAGTCACCAAGGAATGGCACCATTTGAAAGAATTAGAATAATTAGGGTGTGTGGACTTTTTAGAGGAAATGTGTCATTGGAGTTGGGCTTTTAGTTTTCAAAGCTCAATGCCAGGCACAGCCTCTCTCTCTCTCTCTCTCTCTCTCTCTCTCTCTCTCTCTCTCTCTCTCTCTGTCTCTCTCTGCCTTCAGATCACGATACCTACAGCTACATTTCCAGTACTATGTGTGCTGCTGTGCTTCTGCCATGATGTCCACCCTGATGATAATGGGCTTAACTCAAACTGTAAGCAAATTCCCTATCAATGGTTTATTAATCCCATCATTACCTTGTGCTAGAGTGTCTGGCAGATCCATTTGGAATCTGATGTGGTTTATATATAAGGAATGCTTTATATTCCTGATTATATCTTGTAACTGAATAAATAACAAATATAATTCTGATTCATCAGGGATAAATTCTGCAGTCTCAATATGTAAGACCACTCTTTCAGCATACTGAGAGTCAGTAACTATGTTGAGAGGTTCCAAAAAATCCATTAATATCATCAAAATAGCATACAATTCCAATTTTTGAACTGAATTATAAGGATTTTGAAACACTTTACTTAAGTTTTCTGATTTGTAACCTGCCTTTCTTTGTTTGTTTGTATTTATATAAAATGTAAGTGCTCCAGATGTGGGTGTTTCCCATACAATACAAGGCAGAATCCAATCATCTCTCTTTTGGAATATTTGCTATTAAACTCTCCAAAAAATTACTGTAAGCTCTTTGCCAAGGTTTACTTTCTGCTCACAATTTTTCAACATCATCCTTAGTTAAAGGTAATACAATTTCTCCTGGGTCTATTCCTGCTAATTGACAAAGTCTCGCTATTCTTTTTAAAATCAACTCAGAGAGCTTTTCCACATAAGTTTTTATTTTTTTACTCTGCTTATTTAGTAGAAATATCCATTCCAATACAATATCCTCTCTCTGGATTAAAGTTCCTGTAGGAGAATACTTAGAGTGTAAAATAACCAAAATGTAATCAAGCTTTGGATCCACACAATCCACATGTCTTTCCTGTACTTTCTTTTCCACCAAGGTCTCAGCTTCAGTTGATAATTCTCTTGGACTATTTAAGTCCTTGACATCTCTAAAGTTTTGAACAAATTACTCAGTTCATCACTTTTAACTCCAACTATAGTCCATAAATAGGAAATATCTCTGAATATACTTTGAAAGTCATTATGAGTCCATAATTGTTTTCTCCTATTCTCTCCTAATTTGCACCTTTTGGGGTCTAATTTTTGGATACCTATTTTATATCCTAAATAATTAATTGAATCTCCTCTTTGTATCTTTTTAGGAGCAATTTGTAATCCTCAACAAGGCAAAATCTTCTTTACTTCTTCAAACATTTTTTTCTAAAATATCTGCATTTAAATCACCTCATAAAATATCATTCTAATATTTCTCTCAGAAACACATGTTAGTTTACAATTTGTTTCTGAGGTTGGAGGAATGTTAATCTGGGTATTCCATTGCTGTAATAGATCATGGCCCCATAGATTCATGGCTATATTAGCCACATATTGGTTTAATTTTCCTCTCTGTCCTTCTGGCCCTTTACATTCGAGTCATCTTGCACTCTATTTCACTTGAGATAATGTTCCAATCCCTAACAGATGGACATTTATCTCCTGAAGAGGACAATTTGGATGCTGAGATTCCAGTACAATTGTTGTGATGTCCACACCTGTGTCTACAAGACCCTCCAAGAGAATGTCATTTATTTGTATTTTTAATTTTGGTCTTTTTTCATTTATAGAAGTTTGCCAAAAAAATTCACTTAATGGTTTCTCCTGAATTTTCTGCTCTCTCTGCTATAACTGTTCTATCATTCTGAGCAATAGGGTTAATTACAATAGGGATTTGGTTATTTAATTCCTCCAAGAAGGGGTTTCTTCTATGATGGCAGGAAAGGACTGAACTGAATTTGCTATGGGAGCCTATGAGAGGTCCCTCAGAGAGTTTCCCAATGACAAAGGCAAAGGATTACGTTATCTGTCCCTTGTTGATCTCATTTATTAGTCCAATATAAATCTTTACCACATGTTCTGCATAATCCAGAAAGGATTATGTTCCTTGAAGAAACTGTTTCTAGGAATGCCCTGTTTACAGTCCCTTTTTAGGTGCCCTTTTTTAACTCAATTAAAGCATCTGACATTATTATTTTTCTTCAAAACTCTTGAAATCACCTCTCCTATCCAGGTATCATCATGGTTATGGGATTCAATATTAATTGTATCCCTGATCCAATCCTCTAACAGTGCTGATCTTGCCTTTAATGGCCTGATTAACTTTTCGCATGTGGCATTTGTGTTCTTAAAAGTCAAAGATTCATTTATTATCCATCTGGCTTCTGAATTTTATATCATTCTATTTATTGCTGAAGACAGCCTGTGTAAGAAATCTGTGAAGGTTTCTACTGGGCCCTGTATAACTTTTGTAAATGATTCAATTTTCTTTCCTACTTCCTCAATTCTGTCCCATGCATTCATGGCTGCCATGTGGCCTAGAATTAAAGTTTGGTTATCATATAAACATTGTCTTTTTATATCAGCATAATCACTTTCTCTAAGAAGTTGATCTGGGGAAATTTCCAGACCTCTAGTCCTTCATTGTTGTTCTACATTTTTAGCCTCCTCTTTCCACCAGGTTCTCCATTGTAACTGTGGACTTGCCCTTTGGACTGCTGTAACCAAATCTTTCCAGTCCTGAGGGTTAATTCTATTACAAGTTGACCACGAGTTTAACATCTGCTTTACAAATGGAGAATGCATACTATATGGTAATAGGGCTTCTTTAAATCTCCTCAAATTTAACATTTTTACTGGATTCCAGTTAGCTCAAACACACCCTTGAGCATTTTGCAGTTCCTGTAAAGGTTACCCGGTAGATTAATGTCTGTTTTCTTGTAACCTGAGGCTGTTTCTCTGTAACCTTATAATTCAATGCTGAGATAGATTTACATTTTAATTCTTCTGTCTGGGTCTGAATTTCTCAACAGTTCATTTTAACCGATTTTTCTAAAGCTTTTAACTTGGCACTTAAATTGAACAACCTTTTTAATGCTAAAATAAAAATGATCAAACAAATAATATTCACAATTACTGTTATGTACATCCCATCAACATAAATATCCTCTCATTTAATTGTTCCATTTTCAGACTGCCTAATGTGTTATCAAACAGAGACCGAATTTCTTCCATTATAAAAATGTTTCCAATTTTTTAATGTGGGAAAAAAGTTCTCTTTTAAATAATTCATCCCTTTAAGATATCTTAATTGACTTACCAAGTCTGTTGACTGTGTAGAACAGTAGAAGTCTAAGAAAATTTCAAAGCAGCTACCTAGTGAGGTAGTAGTCTGAGATGGGAATCCAGAGAGATTATACCACCCATTAGGAGAGAAAAAGCCAAAGGACTCAGGCCCATGTAGGGTGTAGATCTGGCCATAAGCATCTTGGTCCTGATCTAGGGGCCTTTAGACTACAAGTGGCTTTTTGGTGATTTCTTTCCACAAATGTTGGGTGCCAATTGTAACATAAATCTTAAAAGATCTTATTAAATAAAAAACCTGGAGGCAGATATTGGGGTGAAAAGCTGAGAGATCAGAAAAACAGAAAGATGCCAGCCCTGTTCGTAGTACTTGGAGATCCTCCTCCAAAGAGAGCTACTTCCTATATATCCACGCCTATATGCCTTTCTGTCCTGCCATTTCATTTCCTCTCCAACCAGCTACATCACTTCCTCTCTCTGCCGAGCTCTGTTACTTTCTGTCTGTCTATACAGACCTCTAGACCTTTATGGTTAACAAGTGTTGGAATTTAAGATATGTGACACCATGTCTGGTTCTGTTCCCAGTGTGGCCTTGAACTCACAGAGATCCAGACAGATTCCTGCCTCCTGAGTGATAGGAATAAAGGTGTGTGCACCCATTGACTGGCTGTGATGTTTAATATAGTTGCTGGCTTTTCCTCTGATCCTCAGGTAAACTTTATTGGGGGACATAGATAAAATATCACCACAGGGGAGGAAATATTGTACAAGTCAACAAGGGTGGAAGATATCAGAAGAACATAGCCCACTGAATCAACTAAGCAGGGTTTGTGTGGGCCCACGGAGACTGAAGAGACAAGTACGGGACCTATAATGGTCTACACTGGGTCCTTTAAATAGATGTTATGGATATTAGGTTGGTGGATTTTGTGGGACTCCTAACAGTGGGAGCAAGTGTGTCTCTGACTCTTTTGTCTAGTTTTCAGTCTTCCTCCTACTGGGTTGCCTCGTCCAGCTTGGGTATGGTAACTTTGCCTTGTTTTATTGTATCTTGTTTTGTAGTGTTTGGCTACTGTCTTTTGGAGGACTGCTGTTTTCTGAAGGGAAATGGAAGGGGAATGAATCCAAGGGAGAGGGAAGATGGTGGTCGTGGGAGCTGGGAGGAGTGGGAGGAGAGTAAACTGTGGTTGGGATATACTGTATCAGAGAAAAATCTATTTTCAATAAAAATATGTCTTGGTAGTTGGTACATTATAATTAAGCAAATAGTTTTAAATTTTAAACAAAGAAAAATAAAAATTATGAATCATACTTTTTGTGAGCAACTAATCAATTCAGTGCTCTTTTGCACCAAGGAAGTATGTTACAATAGTCACACTTCATTCGGTATTCAATATTTTGTGATACTGACTATGTTGAAAACAAAGCACATTTTACTTAAAAAAATCATAATTTCTCAAGAGCATTTGCAGCTATTTCATTCAATGTCTTATGTAAAGTGAGTATACACATGCTTCTTGCAACTTATAAATATATTCTTCTACATTGGAAAGAGGTAAGGCAACGTGTTTAAGATGGAAAGAGGTACAGACATGCCAATTGGTTTGGTTTCTTTTTTTTTAAATTTTTATTTTTATTTTGCAATACAATTCAGTTCTACATATCAGTCATGGATTCCCTTGTTCTCCCCCCTCGCGCCCCCCCTCACCTTCCCCCCAGCCCATCCCCATTCCCACCCCCTCCAGGGCAAAGCCTCCCCCGCGGACTGAGATCAACCTGGTAGACTCAGTCCAGGTAGGTCCAGTCCCCTCCTCCCAGGCCAAGCTAAGTGATCCTGCATAGGCCCCAGGTTTCAAACAGTCCACTCATGCAATGGGCCTGGATGCCTCCCAAACAGATCAAGCCAATCGACTATCTCACCCATTCAGAGGGCCTGATCCAGTTGGGGGACCCTCAGCCATTGGTTCATAGTTCATGTGTTTCCATTCGTTTGGCTATTTGTCCCTGTGCTTTATCCAACCTTGGTCTCAACAATTCTCACTCATATAAACCCTCCTCATTCTTGCTAATTGGACTCCCAGAGATCCACCCGGGGCCTAGACATGGATCTCTGCATCCAGATCCCTCAGTAGTTGGATGGGGTTTCTAGCACGACAATTAGGGTGTTTGGCCATCCCATCACCAGAGTAGGTCAGTTCGGGCTGTATCTCGACCATTGCCAGCAGTCTGTTGTGGGGGTATCTTTGTGGATTTCTGTGGGCCTCTCTAGCACTTTGCTTCTTCCTATTCTCATGTGGTCTTCATTTACCATGGTCTCCTATTCCTTGTTCTCCCTCTCTGTTGTTGATCCAGCTGGGATCTCCCGTTCCCCCAAGCTCTCTTTCCTTCCACCCTTGCCCTTCATTACCACCACTCATGTCCAGGCTGTTTATGTAGATCTCTTCCATTTCTCCATCATTGGGCAATCCCCGTGTCTTTCTTGGGGTCCTGTTTTCCAGGTAGCCTCCCTGGTAATGTGAGTAGCAGTCCAGTCATCCTTGTTCCATATCTAGTATCCTCCTATGAGTGAATACATACCATGTTTGTCTTTCTTAGTCTAGTTTTTGTAGAGCACAGGATACGGTCAGCAAGGCAAAGCGATAGCCTACAGAATGGGAAAAGATCTTCACCAACCCCACATCTGACAGAGGACTGATATCCAGAATATATAAGGAACACAAGAAGTTAGACATCAAAATGCCCAACAGTTCAATTAAGAAATGGGCTATAGAACTAAACAGAGAATTCTCAACAGAGGAAACTCAAATGGCTGAAAGACATTTAAGGAATTGCTCAACATCCCTAATCATCAGGGAAATGCAAATCAAAAGAACTCTGAGATACCACCTTATGCCTGTCAGAATGGCTAAGATCAAAAACACTGAAGACACCTTATGCTGGAGAGGATGTGGAGCTAGGGGAACTCTCCTCCACTGCTGGTGGGAATGCAAGCTTGTACAACCACTTTGGAAATCAATATGGCGCTTTCTTAGAAAATTGGGAATCTATCTCCCCCAAGATCCAGCTATACCACTCTTGGGCATATACCCAAGGAATGCTCAACCACACCACAAGAGCACTTGTTCAGCTATGTTCATATCAGCATTGTTTGTAATAGCCAGAACATGGAAACAACCTAGATGCCCTTCACCTGAAGAATGGATAAACAAAATGTGGTACATATACACAATGGAATACTACTCAGCAGAGAAAAACAATGACATCATGAGGTTTGCAGGCAAATGGATGGATCAAGAAATGGTTTGGTTTCAAGCACATTTAACTAGCCAATTACATTATGGTTTAGATTCAGGTACAGAACATACAGAAGAACAAAAGTGAAAGAAATAAATATAAAGAAAGAAAGATAGAAAGGAAGGAAGGAAGGAAGGAAGGAAGGAAGGAAGGAAGGAAGAAAAAAATCAAAACATATTCATCAATCCTGTTGTGTCAAGAAGACATTCCATTTAAGATTGAGTACTTGAAATTCTTCCACTCTCTGCACATTGCCCTGTTCTGGGTCTCTATGTTAATCTCCATCTCCTACAAGAAGAAGTGTCCCTGATGAGGGTTCAATGAGGCACTGACATATGGGCATATTAATATGTTACTTGGAATTATTTTATTGCTAAGTTCCTTCAACAGAATAATAGTAGTAGCTTTTTTCTGTAGGAACGTGACCTATAAAATCTCAGGTTCCTGTACAGTTTAGCAGTGTAAAGCTGAGGTTCTATTTCAAGAAGTGGGCCTTAAATCTGATTTAAAAAATGATTGGTTACTTCCAGTAGATATTTGTTCCACTATCACACCAGTATATATTGTAGAACATTCATGGTTATAGTTCACAGGTTTTATAGCTGGGTGATAATTAATGACCTTTCTCCTCTAGTGGCATGCAGATAGACTACCATATAGCACTATGAAGGCTAGTCAGTATGGAAAATCCTCTAATTTAATACAAGCTTGACTTCTTCATGTTAGATGACATATGTACATGTTATTCTCAACAATAGGGCCTTACCATTATGTTGAGAAGAACAACCAATGTTTTTTGCAATAGCCTGTGATCAGGTCCATGGGATCCCTTTGGCCAATGATTCAGCAAGTTTTTACCCATTCCTGGCTCTGTAGTTTTTACTTGGTGACCTATGATATATAGTTGAGTCATTTTCTCTTTATCATACAGTGACTCCATTTAAACTCCTTTTGTAGATGTATATATTTTCTGAAGCTTCTATATTGGTAGGTTTCCATATGGTTTTTTAAAAAGGTATTACTGTTATTTATCCATCCTCTATTTACCTTCTTCACCCTGCTGTCCCATTCCCTACCCATTTAATCTTGTAGTTTCTCTCTATCTTTCCATAATACCATGTTCTATTTCCCTTTCCTTGGAAGAGCCCATTCTTCTTCCTGGTACTTTATTAGGTACATAACCTCAATGGTTACTAAATTACACCATGCATATTGAAAGCTTCAAAGCACTCCTGAAATCACAGGGATTGTGGAAGCACGAGTACGTTCTCCACAGTTTCAAGCAGATGGGGTCCCGGTATTGAGAGGGAAAGTAGACACAGTGCCCCACTCCTAACCAAAAGGCTATTTACAGTTGATACCTGCTGGCAAAGGGAAAAAGACTTTTCTCCAATGGAGTCAAAATGTCACTGTGTATAACAACCATACTCCAAGTCAGGCCACATGCCTGGATGTAGCTGGCTAATACAAAACAAACTCTATACTTTATTTGTTTGCTTTGGTTTAGTTTGTTCTGTGATAATTTTGTTTCATTTTGAAATTTTTTGTTTAATTAGTTTTTTGTTTGTTTTTATTTTCCTTTTTTTGAGATACACATACACACACTCACACACACACACACATAGGAAATCCAATTTATATTGTTCTAAGCACTGGGCCTCCCTGAGGTGTGGCTAATATTCCCAGTGTCACTCCATTGACAAAATTGATTTTACCTCCCTCAAATGCTATCAGTTCCACACAGGTTCTTAACTAGAGTTGAGATTATAGCATTTCTGCCTCTTCTTTCATATAGATACTTGTGCTTAAGAGAAGAAGTGCGACACTGGCATCATATTTATGGATACATGCTCTAAATTCTCTCATTGTCTACACATCGTTCATGGTGAGACTTTGTGTCAAGTTACCAACTTCTATAAGAAAAAGCTTCTCTGGTGAAGGTTTAGAAAAATGGACTGATTTATAGCCATAAGAATATGTCCTTAGGAGTCATTGTATTACCATGTTCATTTAGTAGAATAATAAAAGTAGGTTTTCCCACAGGGCACATGCTTAGCTTTCACATAGGTCCATCATGTCTTGCACAATTCTTAGTTGTGTGAGATTGATAATGAATTACTTTTCACTTTTGGTACAGAGTGTACAGCACCCTCTAACAGTATGCATGCTTGTCAGTAGGAAAGAATCTTTCAGGTGATTGCCTGATTTATTTCTCCATGTTCTATAAGAAAATGGTTTCTTTAGCATTAGGCTCTTACCATCAGATTGTCATGCATTACCAACAAAATTGGCAATAGCCTCTAATGTTTTTGGAAAGGAGATCCATGGGAGCCTTTTTGCCAAAAACTCAAAACTTTGTAATCCATTCATGGTATTGGGGATTTTATTTGGTACCATATCATACCTAGTTACAGTATTTCTCCATAGTACATCATAAATGCAAATTACTTTTATATATGTATTATTTTAGGAAACTTCTACAGTTGTAGATTTTTATATGACTTAAGTCCATTAGTGTTAGTTATCACTCTGCATATTCCTTCTTCTACCCTCTTATCCCTTAAATGCAATAATGTCATAATTTGAAAATAGTAAAATATAAAATAATATACAAGAAAATCTATTACACACTTACATTTAGCTTAAGCAATAGCATAATGTATAATTTATATTGAGAATAAACCAGTAAGAATATTTAAAAGTATGTTTGTATCTTAAAAATATATGTATATTTGGGTTTTTCCTAGTAGATTTCCAATAAATTTAAACTTGAAGACCAAAACTTTGCTGACACAAAACATCATTTTATAAATCATATTTAAGATATTGCTGAATAAGATTTGTAACCTCAGCTGAAATTTGCCAATACTACAAAAATTAAACTTATTTGATATTTGTTTGGTAATTCTGATGGAAAATACAAGTAAATTTGATATGTTTATTAATAACTACAGGTCTCTGTGTCAAATATCCGTGGTTAATTAAAACAGCAAATCTGCTTAGCACACATACATTACTAAACATTGCTTTTAGTGATTTCAGTTAAAACTGTGTCAGGATAAATAACTGGATTCTACTTCTCTGATCCTGCCTGGGGCACTGAGTGTTATATTGCTATATTCTTGTTTTTCACAGAAGGAACTCCAAGTTACCCTTCTCTGACTTATCAATATTAACCTATGTGTTTAAATTATTGACTTACCTATCCTTAGAAAGTATTGAGGCAGTGCATTGTGTTTTTAATCTTTGGTTACAGAATCCCAGTAATTCCTCACTCAGAGCACATGTCAGTACTTCAACAAACTAGAGAGAAATGAAGATGTTTGTGTTGGGAAAAGCCCAGTATGATAGCATGCTCTCCTGTTTTATAACTTAAAATCACTGATGAACTGGAAATCATAATTTAGTATTGCCAATTATTAATTTTGTTATATGAACATTATAATTGAGATTGTTCATGCACAGGTTGTCATGAGTCTTAATTCTAATGATAGCAACTTTAGGTGACCTTTGCTAAATACTATATTGACTGCTTATTATGAATGGTCCCAGGTATTATATGCCAACTGCTTTCCTAAAACTATTGGATGTATAGATTGATTTAATTATCCTCAAGTCCATAAGTTACCTATTACAAACTGCCAGTTTTACATAAAGGAAATGAGTTGAACTAAGATTTAAAACTTTACCCAAGTTTAAACACCAAATGCATGGAAGGCACATCAATCTGTATCTAAGGACTTTTGTACTATATAAAGGACTTAAACATAATCCATGTTCACTACAGTTAGATTTAAAAAAATCAGAAACACTGTAATTAGCATTTATTACTTATGAAATTCCTTTAATAGAGAAAACTACAAAGCTTTCCTTGGGCTCCAATTGCTAATGAATGTGTCATTTTATGAACGTATGTATATACTTAAGCCTTCAAAAACTCTCACTTCTGCAAGCTCTTAAACAATAACTGTATGTGAATAACAATGGGGAAATACTGCTACATAATAGGAGTGACTTCTCTATTAAAGGAAACCACATGTGACTTGAGAACTTCTATTTCTTCACACACACATACACACACACACACACACACACACACACACACACACACACACACACACACTGGCTAATTTACACTTGCATCTTTAAACTAAATTGCCCTTGTCTTTAGTAGAGTTTTGACATTTAAGAATATGAAATAGTAAATGTTATCTCTAGCTAATTCCTGAAATTTTGGCTTTCATGTAGACAGGCACCTGATTTGGGGCAAAGCAGAGGCACCAGCCAGCTGGAAAGAACAGAAAATATAAAAAGAGTCAAGGTTTCCAAAAATAGAGGTCTCTCTCATTTAAACTGTTCCAAACTACTCTTGCTAAACACAGACCAAAAACGTCTTGACTCTTTCTATGCAGAGCCTGCTAAATCATCTATGGCAGGCAAAGGGCTATAGCTAGAGGCAGCCACATGGTCATAATCTCTGTTCTCATGTCTCTGGATATAAGGAAAGTCTGTAAACCAATTTCTAGACTGTGTTAAAACTAGTTCTACTGTGACAAGAAAAAATAAGGAGTCCTTTGATGTGAAATATTTCAAATTAAGCATATGGTTTATATATGTGTCCTTTCTAGGCTTATTAAACTGTTGCCAGTCACTTACATTGGAGTCCCAGATTACTTCAGCTAACATCTGAGTATCTTCTCAGTTGCCTTCTGTATTAAGCTCACAAGTGCCAGTTATAATTAGAATGTTTATGATGAAATTAGTACACACTTCATTTAAATGTTGCATACATTTACTTTGTCCAGTGACCTGCTCTAACCTAGTCTAAAGTAAGATAAACAAATGCAGGCTTTCTAAACCTTAGACACAATTGTTGTTTCACAACCCAGAATAGTATTTTTAAACGAGACTTCTGTGGTTCATTTGTTTCTTTAGTGTTTGCTTTGTACATTATAATAAAAAAAAATGTCAAATGGATCAATGTAGAGAACACGAACATTGTTTTCTAAAACAGAAATTTCTAAGGCACTATTGCTTCTCCTGTTAACACAATAGAGACAACCAGGATACAGATTAAAATGAGAAATGTATTCTCTGGGGAATGAATACTGAATGAAACAGCAGTAGGAAATTTTGTACACCCTAGCATAACAAGTAAGTACTTGGTAGTGATGATCAGGTAAGAGCCACCAGAGCTGGTTACCCCACCTGTCTGCCTATAAACACTCTATCTACCAAGATGAACCAGTACCATGTGGAATGTAACCTGAAAATCTTGTTAGAGGGCCTCAGAGTTAATAAAAATTCCCACTTAAATATCAACCATCTACCCTCCACTCAACTCCATGACTGGCTGGAGTCTGATGGGAACGTCAGATAGGAACTCACCAATAATCCTCCCACCTGCTCAACTATAAGCCACATCACCTACAACATTGCTACATAACTCCAGAAAGTAGAGACTATATCATAAAAGCATAACCAACATGATTAACTAAGACAATATGACTGCTCTGGACAGGAGCACCACATAGAGACGTCCCCTGAATAAAACAACTTCACTCATCCATAAGACAAATGCTTCATAAAAACAGTTATAAACATGTTCAAGGACTTCAATGGGGATATGAATGAATGCCTGAGTGACAACACCAAATCCACAATCAATTGAGTGACATAATTAAAATAATTCAAGATATTAATGCCACATTTTGTAGAGAGATAGGATAGTTCAGGAAAAGCAAAGGTGAAGTAGAATTAAAAAAGAGAAAGTCAGGAAGTCAAACACTTGGAGGAAAAAATCTCACCTATGAACTGGATCATAGGCAAGACAGAGTATCAGATCCTGAAGACGAGTATATATAAGAGAGAATAACTAAATATCTCAATATAAAATATTAAGATAAACCAAAAACAATCCTATTGGTGCTGGGCCAGGCAATATAACAGAAGAAAAAGAGCCCAAAGAACAGGCAGAAGAATCAGAGACACACTTGTTCACACACTCAGAATCCCACAAAAACACTAAGCTGAAGCTATAATGATATGCAGAGGACCTGTATCAGAGCAAGCTTGCTTGCTCTTGCTGCTGCAGTCTCTGTGCATTCTTGAGCCTTGTTCAGTTGATGCAGAGGGCCTTGTTCTTCTGATGTCTTCCGTCCTTTCTAGCTCTTGTGCTCCTTCTACTTCCTCTTCCATTGGTGTTCCTTGAGATCTGAAGCTCTCATTTAGAGCTGTACATTCCATGGACTTCCTCCTTCCCTCTGTCTTTGTCTCTGTCTCTATCTCTGTCTCTCTCTTTCTCTCTCTCTCTTTGAATAATGTCTGGCTATACGTCTCTGCGTTTTTCCCATATTCAACAGGAGGAAGTTTCTCTGATGACAACTGAATAAGGCACTCATCTGTGAGTAAGCAGAACATCAGAAGCAGTCATTTTATTGGATTTTTTTTAAATTTTGTTTTAGACCAGTGGTTGTTGGTTTCACCCTAGGTGTCTGGGCTTGGTTCTTGGTCACCCAAGCAGTATCAGGTATGGCTTCTATCTTGTGGCATGGTCCTTAAGTCATACCATACATTATTTGGCTATTCCCAAAAGTTCTGTGGCACCATTGCCTAGCATATTTTCCAGGCAGGACAGATTGCATATCAAAGGTTTTATGGCTGAATTGGTGTTTGTATTTCTCCTTTGGTAGCCTACAGAGTACCTTTCCACACCAAAGACACTAGAACAGATGGGTGAAGGCTCAAGATAGGCACCAGTTTGAATTCTCTATGTTCAATATGTCTGGGTGTTTTTCTCAGCAATGGGGCCCCACTGCCAGTTTTTGGAGAGCAACCCATTTCTTGGCAACAGCCTGGGTTGCTCTCAGATATCCATGGGACTCCCTTCACAGCAACTCAACTGAAAACAACCTAGTCTTGCTACTGGAAGCTTCATTTGGTGTCAAGAGATGGACAGTTGGGACTCTGTCTTGCCCATTATTAGGAGACTTCATTTGGAATTCCTTCATATGTTTTAGGAAATTTCTACTGTATTCGATTTCCTTCAAATACCCTAAAATCTATTCTATTTCCCCTTACCAGAGAGATCTGTCTGCCACCCCTGTTCCCTTTCTCTACATCTAATCCCTCTGCATGTATGGATTGTAGGTTGTTTATCATTTGCTTAATAGCTAATATCCACATATAGGTGAATACATACCATATTTATATTTCTGGGTCTCTGTTACCTCACATGGGATAATTTTTTCTAATTCCATCCATTTGCCTACAAATTTCATGATGCCATTTTTTTTCAAACAACTGAGTAATGCTGCATTGTCTAAATGTGTTACATTTTCTGTGTCCATTCTTCTGTTGAGGGATATCTAGATTGTTTTCAGTTTCTGACTATTAGAAATAGAACAGAGCATCAATAAAAATTTTTAAACAAGTACCCTTGTGGTGTGATGAAGTGTCATTTGGGTATATGTCCAAGAGTGGTATATCGATTCTGAACTTTCTGAGGAACTGCCATGTTGATTTCCATAGTGGCTATGAAAATTTGCACTTCTACTAGAAATGGACACATGTCCTCTCTTATTCCACATCATCATGAGCATGAGCTGTCACTTGTTATTGATCTTAGCGCATCTGACATGTGTAAAAAGGAATCTCAAAGTAGTTTTGATTTGTATTGCCCTGATGTCTAAGTATTTCAATATTTCTTTAAATATTTTTTAGCCATTTGAGTTTCATCTATTTAGAATTCTCTGTTTAGCTATGTATCTCATTTTAAAAATTAGATTATTTGTTTTTTTTTTAATATATGGTTTCTTGGGTTCTTTATATATATATTTTTTAGTCCCCTATTAAATGTGGAATTGGCTAAAAAAATCTTTTTCCCATTCTGTAGGCTATTCTTTTTTGTCTGAATGATGATGTTCTTCACCTTACAGAAACTTTTCAGTTTCATGAGCTCCCATTTATGAATTGTTGAAATTAGTGCCTCCAGTATTGCTGTTCTCTATAGGAAGTCTTTGCCTGTGCCAAAGAGTACAAAGGCATGCCCCTCTTTCCTTTCTATCAATTCCATCACATCTGGTTATATGTTGAGGTCTTTGATCCTTCTGTAGTTAAGCTTTGTGCATTGTGATAAGTTTAGATCTATTTGAATTATTCTTCATGCAGACATTAAGTCTGACCAGCACCATTTGCTGAAGATGCTAGCTTTTTTCCAGTGTATATTTTTTGTCACCATATTTGTAACATTGGCCAAAAATATAAACTGTAGAAAAGACTGAATCTTCTACAAATAATGAGCTACATGTAGAAGATTAAATCTGGATTACTTTTTATTGTATTATTAATTCTTTGAAATGTTTAGATGTGCTTTGATCATATTTACCTCTCTCCCTGAACTATTTTACAACTTAAACTCCCACTTCCCAAGTTACTCTACTTTGTATTTTAAAAAAATTAAAGGCAAATTTGTGCTTACCAAGTAGTTTGGTGTGTGGGCTTTTTCACTGGAGAATGGTAACTTGCAAGGGGTTACAGTCTGTAAAAACTGTCTATTCTCCCCAGCAGCTAAATTGCTCCATGGCTTGGGGTGAGATTGAGTGACTCATCTATTCTTATTGAGATTTGGTTTGATTTAGGCTTCTGTGAGTTCTTATGTGAGTCACTCCCATAGATTCCTCCCCCTCAAAATATGAGTTATTGCTATTGTTATTTGTTACTCTCCAGAACATTGCAGTAAGTGTCTATTGCTAAAGAAACCACATGTTAGAGTCATAGGATATGACAATGTTGTATGGACATGGAACCTGCATACTTCCCAGCTACCATAAATAGTTCTTGAAAATGCTATGCAAGATACTAGAAAACTAAACATGAATCATGCCCAGATGAACTCTTTGAACTATAATAATGACTAGCTACAAAAACATGCCCATTGGTATAATAATGGAATGAATGTCATGGGAGTAACCAACCATTTTCTAAATGGATTTAAGTCCCTTTCACAGGATGAAACCACACACCTAGCACTGTTATTAAGGCTAATAACTCATTTCTAGGCAACTCATAAACACTAGGTAAAACTGGATGTTTAGCTCTCATTTTGAACTAATGAACAAAACCTTAACTCAAAATGGATAAAAAAAAAATCTCCACATAAGACCTGATAGAAGAAGTATATTAAAGAAGGGAGGAAATTAGCTTGAACTTTAGGATAAAAGAAAGAACTTTGCTTGTAGGAACCCAGTTGTGTAAGCATGAAACTCGATAATTAATAAATGGGACCTCATGAAACCAAAAGATATGTATAGCCAAAATTGCCATCATTTGAGTGAAGAGGGAAAGTATTTAACACATACACAACTGATTGTGCGCAAGTATTTAGAGTACTCAAAGAACAGAAAAAACTAAACACCAAGAAAAGAAATAACCCAGTTAAAAATGGTACATGGAACCAAAGAGAAAGTTTCTAAAAGGTGAAGTACAAATGAATAAAATGTATTGAAATGAACATTCAATATTTTTATCCCTCAATGAAATGCTAATTCAAAGCACTTTAAGATTTAATCTTAGCCGGGCGGTGGTGGCACACGCCTTTAATCCCAGCACTTGGGAGGCAGAGGCAGGCGGATCTCTGTGAGTTCGAGGCCAGCCTGGGCTACAGAGCGAGTTCCAGGAAAGGCGCAAAGTTACACCGAGAAACCCTGTAAGATTTCATCTTACCCCAAGATGAAAAGACAAAACTAATAAAATGACAGCAGGAGGTGCCAAGGATGTTAGGAAAGGGCAACACATATTCACTGTTGGCAAGATTGCAAACCAATGCAACACTCAGCAAATCAGTGTATAGTTTCCTCAAAATGCTATAAAAAGATCTACCTCACAACCTAGCTATTTTACTCTTGAACATGTACCAAAAGGATTCATTGTCTTACCACAGAGATATTTGCTCATCCATGTTCATTGCTGCTCTATTCACAGTAACCAGGAAATGGAAACAGCAAAAATATCCACCAACTGATGAATAATTTATGAAAATATGGCATCTCTATATAATGGAATATTATTCATCTGTTAAAGATTAAATAATTCACAGGTAAATAGATAGTGCTTGGTAAATTCATTCTGAGTAAGGTGAGAAAGTCAAGCATCACATGTATTCCTTCACATGTGGATGTTATGCTTTAAGCTTTAACTGTCTCTGTTTCATTTGCAGTACCCAAAGCAATTAGGGAATTGGCAAGGGGACATGTATGAAAAGGGGATCTTCTGATGAAGATGTTATAGAAAATAGTGCTCTAAAGATATAAAGGGGAATACTGAGGCCTAGAGAATTAAATGAGTTGGGGGATTAGAGGAGCTACAGGGAGCAATAAATGACTTATTTCTATAACCATAGATCAGTCCATCTCTCAACACTCATCATCAAAGCTTCTGGATGTTGATGACAATTAATCAAGAGATTCACTATTGGAAAATGTGCAGAGAATGAGACTTTGAAGTGCTCAATCCAAAATGAACTACTGTAGTGTGACAGAGACTCAACATATACATGCCCCTTAAATAGAACACATGGCTGTCCAATGTAACCATTGGGCCTATGTCCAATTTGGTGAACCAATGAGTTTTTGAAGTTAATTGCAAGAATATGTGTGAACAGTTACTTATAGGAGCTGAAATGACCCAAAGACACCTTTATTACTGAATTTTACCACACTATGGATTACAGCTAACAAAAGTTTGGAACCTGAAGCATACTGAACAGTTTGTAGGCAGCTCAACAGGTTGCAGAATGTCCCTTCCATGTGGCTCAGTCAGTCTGAACCTCTTCTAGGCAGTTTGGCTGGCCTCTGCTTCTTCCAGTCTGCTTGGCTAGTCACTACTTCTTTTAGGCTGCTTGACTCCCTGAGAGGCACCCTCAGAAATCTTCAGCTTACATGCTCTTTTGGAGAAATGGGCCTGCTAAATCTAGTCAGTGTGAGGAACTTCCTGAAACTGTTTTGGGGTGTTTATTTTAAGTCTCAGTGGAGCTTCCCTGTAGGATAAAATGTTTCACCTTCTCTTAGATGATCCTGATGTCTCACCTCCTTGTAAACACGCTATCTTAAAATATTATGTTCTATTTTTGATATATGGTATACATGAAAAAGTTTTCCTCCAAGATGGGAGGCTCTTCCCTCAGAGGAAGCTGTTATAAAATACCTGTTTATATCACACTCCTCCCCTCAGTGCTTAGGGATCCTAACACAAATGGGGTCAGAATGACTGTAAGAACCAGAGGTAGTAGGTTACTTCAATGAACCAGTGATTTCCTGAAACAACAGAGAAGTTGCACATGTGAACTCAGAGTAATTATGACAGCCTTGACAAGACATTTGCAAGCTCAATCCAGATGAAATACAGTCCTAGTGTGAATATGTGGGCACAAAATCAAATGCTTAGTTTAGCAGCAAAGGGCTTTTGAAAGTTGCTGGGCCAATGGTGCCGAATTTCTTTAATATTTAAGAGATGGTTTATCAGTAGTACTTCATGGCAGGCTCATCATAAAAGACTATTTGAGCAATACAAACTTGACTCCCTGAACTTAAAAAAGGAGATGGAAATAAAATAAACTTAATAAAAATATTATTAAACAATAAAATATACATCAGACAAGACTAATGTCAAAGACATATGTCAAATGCCAAAACCTCAAGAAAAGAAAACATAAACTCATGACAAAAATATAATGTAGATCTAAGCAGATACCTCAAAGAAAAAAATAGTCAACAAGCACATGAAAATCATGTCGTATTGCAAATCACTAGAGAACAACAAGGAAAAATAACAATGAACTCTGATCTCTGTCCAGTAAGAATGGCTAATATCGAACATTTAATAGCAGGTAATGCCAAGAATATAGACTAAAGAGAACACTTGTGAATTGTTGGTGGGAATGCAAAGTAACTCATCCATTGTAGAAAACAATGGAGACTTTTTAAAAAAAATAAAAATATATACAGCATATAATCTAGCAGTTCACTAAGTAGGTGTACCTTCCCAAGCAACACTTCTATCTGTTGAATGACACCTGACTTTCCATGTCTAAGAAGCACTATTCATATTATAAATAACAAAAATCATGTAAATGTCATCATTTTATGAACAGATAAAGAAGATGGCTTGTATTTTCACAGTGAAAACATATGTGACCACAAAAAAAGCATGGCATTCTGTCATTTGAGCTTACAAGGATGGAGTTGGAGACTATCTTATGAACTGAAGCAAATTAAACAAAGAAAAATAAGAACTGCTTGCTTACCATCTTATGTAAAACAAAAATGAAGTTTTTCTTGTGACTAAGAGTCTAGAAGGTTGTGCTCTAAACTTATGAGGAGAATGATTGGGAAAGGTTGTTCACTAGGCAATAATAGTTTGAAAAGATTTGGACAGGCAGAAGATTTGAGACTGGACTGGCTCAAAAGTCTTCTTCCTGAGGACCAGCATTCATAGTACCAGAAGTTCATATGCAAACTACTAAGGGAATAAATAAATTATTGTCCTAAACAGACAGGTTGCCTATTAACCACAGCAGTTTCTAGTGTGCGAAATATCCCTAAAGATACAATAGTGTCACTTTCTGTTAACCAGCAGCGATCTAGTTGGATTCAAGTTTCAATTAACAAGAAGGAAATCCTGCCTCAAACTGTAAATATTGGAGATTGTAGCTCCAAGAGGAGAACCTACTACAGCCAATTTCAAAAACAAGAGTCATTCCTAACTGCATCCTAATTCCTCATTCTCATACCCACAGAAAATGGTATACCTTACCACAGAAAATGGTATACTCAAAGAAGTTTTCTTTTACAACAGAAGGAAACCATCACAGAAAGCCACAACCAGTCAAAACAAAATAAAACAAAATCTGACTGTGGCATGCCCATACCCAGTCAACATGTCTACAATAAAACTTTTTTGCCCAATACTCATGTGACATCACAGAAAAAGGTCATGGAAAGATTGGAAGAACCACAGGATAAAGGAGCCCTAGGTAATATTGAGCCTTTAGATATTGCAGAGAAGCAACATCCACAAAGTATCAATAACATGGGCATCTAAGCAAGACTTCAGTAATTCCAACACTATTTGACTTCTAAAAAGATATGAAAATCTCTTAGGGACCCAACCTGAGGTAGAGAGCTACAATCAAGAGAGGGAAAATTAATCTTCCCAGGATGAGCTCCCTTTTTGGTCGTCTAATACCAAGTTGTCAGTCCTAGAAATATGTACAAGGAACTACTGAATGGACTCACCAGGTTGTATTTGTATGTTTGTTTCCTCATATGAATGTGTAAGAACAGTAGGTGAAGAAGAGGAGAAGGGCGGAGGAACAGTGGGCATGGTATGGTAGCAGGATGGAGCATGGAAGACATAATTATATTGTAATTAAATAATAAAAGAAATTTTATAAAAGAATCAGAAGTAAAGTATCCCTGCCTTCTTTCTCACATTAGTCTGATTAAGGTTAAAAATAACACATGGAACATTTCAAAAAATAGAAGAAACGATTTTGAATGGTTTCTTGGTAAACTTGGTAAACATTTGATTTCAAAACTACATTTCGGTTTTTAAAGCATCACACAATATATGCGTGTATCAAAACATTACCTAGTATTCTACTAATCCATATATTTTATGTTGATGAAGCAGTTAAAATAATTAAAATAATAAACCTGATAGAAAATGTTATAGAGGATAGTATTCAACAAGTGCAAAGCAGTAACATAAATAATCCAAACCATGATCTAAAGATAAAATGGAGAACATGAAGTACCTTCTCAATTATGAACTCCCCTAAATCATTCATGTAAAATAAATTTACTCTCATGGAATTTACATAGAAATATGTTATACTTGTAATTAGAATTTCCAAGTCTATTTACTAGTGTTCTGCAAATAAACAAAACCAATACAATGGATATACATATATATATATATATATATATATATATATATATATATATATATATGAATTTGTTAATTTAGCTTATATTATCTAGACTGCACAGTCGAACAATAGCTACCTATGCTCCAGAAAACCTGAGAACCTGGTAACAACTTAATCCAGGAGGCTGGATGCCAAAGCAGTCCCATCTAACGCTGAATTCTTAATAGATTTTGTAGAGTGCCACTAGTGTGTCATTGGAAGGTCAGAGAAGCTAATCCTAATGTCAGAAAAAGCTTGGAGCCACAAGGGTAGCAACAAACAAACACATTCACGACCAAGGAGAAAATGTAGGCAGGCAACAACAGCAATGTAGCTTCCTTAGGATGTTCATGTACCTGGAATGCTGATAAAGAACCTGCCCATTCTAAATGAGGGTCTTCCTCATTCAGTTAATCTTTTGAGGAAAGGTCCTCCCAGACTCATACACAGGTGTGTTTTGTAGTTTATTCAAAATCCAATCAAGCAGATAATCAAATTAACCCTCATGTCAAAGAATAATATATTTATTTGATTTACTGAGGTCTTACGCATGTGATGAAATTACATCAACTATATTAACCTCTAGATTCTAAGTACTATATAAGATCTATCAAAATATTTTATTTTCTACTGTGCTTAAAAAGTTATTTAATGCAATAAAAATAATTTTGTCAATAGATTAGTATGTGATAAGAGCAAATGTAAAAGATGATGCGTTTTGATCTACAATTTAAGATGTAAAATGATTTAATCATCTACTCTGATTTCTTATTCTTCAAAATAAATACTATTTGGGAGGAGGCTTTCCTATAAGATGGTTCCTTTAATTATTGATTTGTTTATTCTTAGAGGCAGCAAGCACTTGAGTGTTGGTATGCCTTTCCTCACAGTACTTTTTTCCTACATATTTTTGATGGGAACATTGCCTTAACTATCAGCACCCCAAACCTTGAAATGGCAATGTTAGATATAGTACCCAATAGCCTTGTATTACTACTTTCATTAACATTAACTAAAATTAACTAAAACAAAAAGTAAGTTCCTTGTTTATACTAGATGGATTTTTGGCCTCCAGCTCAGTGCTCCATGTGGCTGCAGTCTATCTAAGTTGAGCATTATTCTCTGATAAGGATTTCCCTTATGATAAGAAGTTCAGCTACAGTGGTTGCATTAGGAAATTCCTTGACTCTGTAGTCTGGGGGGATATTTCAGTATATTCTTCCACTTCTGACCAAGACCTGTCTCTATCAGAGTTATTCCCTGACAAATTTGCCCTCATCTTATCTGAGGTCACTATCATTTAATATCTGATTTAATACTCAAGTTATTTTTCATATCTGTCACAATGTTGATACCAAATCCCATCAACGATGCATTTAACCTGAATCATTTGGGTTCTGATTAAGGGTCTCAATATAGCAGCATCAACAGGTACCCCCGCTGCCTCCAGGTAATTGTTAAAAAATATTACAATTAAATACAATTTTTAATTAAAATTTTAAAGCTCATCCCAACTGGGTATCTTTCATTGTGCTGGAATGTGCTGTGCATGCTACCTGAGGAGAATAGTAATCATCAGTATTATCCAGCTGTGAACTATGTCAGCTGCAATAACAACCAGCTAGGCAAGACATGCCCACTGTTGCTGCAAATGTCACATAAAATGTGGGAGTGTGCTGATTTGAATAAGAATGGCTTCCAAAGGATCATATAATTTAACGTTTGGTCACTGGGGAGTGGCACTACCTGTAAGGGTTTGGGAGGTATGACCTTGTTGGAGTAGGTGTGGCATTGGTGGAGGAAGTTGTGTCACAGGGATTGGGGGGGGGGACGTTGAGGTCTTCAGGGGTCTAAGCCAGGCCCAGTGGCTCTCTGTTCCTGTTGCCAGCAGATCTGGATGTAGAACTCTCAGCTCCTTCTCTAATACCATGCTTCCTGTCATAGTGATAAGGTACTAAAGCTCTGAAACAAGCTCCGTCAAATGCTTTCCTTTATGAGAGTTGCTTTGTTCATGGTGTCTCTTCACAGCAACAGAACACTGACTAAGTCAAGGAGTAAACATCCACCTTCTAATTAGGTTTAACACCCGCTCTACAAGATAGAACCTATATCTGGAACCATCATCAAGGTGAAAACCTATGTCTGTGGAGACCATAGACACTAGAAGAGAACCTGTTACCACCATTCCGCAATGGTTATCATATTAAAGTATCTTCTTGTGACTCATCATCATACCCCTAGATTAAGTCTTCTTTCACTCCTCTTCAGAGAAGCCTGTGTTTGCAGTAAACAATGACCAACAGAGAAACCAACAACTGACAAAGTACTAAGAATAAGAGACTGTAAAACAGATAACCATCCATGCACCATACCCATATATTCTACATCTCTCCTCAAAAATTCCAGTGGCAATGTAGAAGAGGGAGCAGAAAAAAATGTAGGAGTCAGAAGCAATAGATAACTACAAAGAAAGAGTGGCTTCGAGATTGAAGCAGGGAGTGACACATGTGAACTCATGGTGGTCATGATAGCATACACAAGACTTGTGCAAGTCTATTCCAGGTCAAATCCCAGCCTGGATAGGGACACTGGACATGACATCCTAAGCCTGGCAAAATGAGCTATTGGAAATTCTTAGCCTGGAACAGAGGGTTGATTTTCTCAAAGAGTGTAACCCTTGATAGGTGGACCACATTCCAGCAGAGGGACCCTCAGACAAGTAGCCTTGATGGGGAAAAATGACAAAGTTGAGTAAGAAGGGTGACAAATATTTTTTAATTAAAATGTGTATTAATATTATAATGGAAAATTTATTCAACCTATATTCAATTTTCTCCAATATTTTGCTGTATCTTAATTTTAACAAAGTAGAAAGAACAAAGTAGATTTTAGGAAGAAAGTATATATATAGTATGTAGTGTGTAGTTTTTTGTTTTTTGCTAACGTGAATTGACTAAATGAACAAATGTTTACATCCTGCAAACCTGTATCTTGTATGATTCAGATGAAAATAAGCACTTTTTATCACTTCTCTAGTTTCATTCACTTGATTTACCATTTGATGTAGCTGATACAAAAATGTTAATTTTCTAATGCTGAAATTTATATTTTATGAATATAAGAATATATTTTCAGTCAAATAATTTCATATTTATTTGGCAATTTTTTTGGCTTTATCAATACAATACAAATTATCCATCTGCTTCTGATGAACATTATTAGATGTTTTTCGTTATTGCTAATTATAATAATGCTGCTTTAGTTGTATATATGTGTGTATACAAAAGATATAGAAAACAATAATGGAAATACTAGGGCATTTAATATTAGATTTCAGAATGTAATGTATAAAGTAAATATGGCAATATTAGAGAGTAAAACAGCCTTTCTTGATTGTCATACTCTCTCAATGAAGTATCAGTTTAGTTAATTTAATGCGTAATTGGTGATTAGATTGAGTTCCTTAATATGTTTAACCACATTCAATGAACTCTACTTGAGAGTAACTTTGGACATAGTGTCTCTACACATAACTATATTCCTTATTTAGTCATTTTTATGGGGTAGACAAACGCAATCCCTCAGATTATCTAGGTACTACCTTCAAAATTTGAATTAGATCAGTTTTTAGGATGGACCTTGACAATTATTCTAATCTTGCTAGTTTTCTAGGAGGCTGCATTTGGAAGCACTGTTAACTTATGCTTACTCTTGGTGGATACTATCTCTATTTGCAAACAAAATTTCTATTTAAGGAAACTGTATGTCTCTGAAATAGTGGTGTTTATCTGGTACAGAGAGAACATTTTGTTCCCTTCCCCCTCCAACAAATTTAGTGGCTGACAAATAAGGATTAGATATTAGATATTTTAAAGTGTTTCATAAACTAATATTAGCTCATATAACACAAAGACAACTGTACATGTAGGAATGTAAATATTAGAATGTAGGGAGAAATAAAGGGGTGATTCAAAGTAAAAGTCTGATTTGTTCAGTGAGCTATGCCTGATACTTTGGATGACATTCTCCTCGTCAATGCAAAGGGCTGCCCTTATTAGACTGTTTGGAATCATCTTGAGAACAACATTAATTAAATATTGTATGTGATCACTGAATAGATTTGGGTATAACCTCTTTAGGTCAAACACTTTAGAATCTGTGTTGAAATGACAGTTTTGGGAAAATTCACCTGAGGTCAAGACTGTGAAAGGACAGATAGAGAAATCGGGTGTGAGAAATACTGCCATCAGTATATTTTTTCTTTCAACAAGTATTGAAAGAGCAAATGGTGGGTTTGATTAATTGTTAGTTTTTTTTTCAGAGTATATTCTAAATTTCATTGGATATAAGACAACTTTGGAATATTGACAGTATACCTTAAATGAGCTGAAGACACAAATGCAAACATGTTACAAAGACAAACAAACAAGAATTCATTAACTGTCTTCTAGATAATGCTTCAGATTCTTATGGGGTATGGGTCTGTTCAAATGGCTGATTTGATCTTGCTTTAACTTTGGTAGAAAATATATATATATATATATATATATATATATATATATATATATATATATATATGGCAATACTGTATCAGATCTTCAAGGAAGAATGAACAGCAAGACTCCTAAGATATTCTGTGAAGTAGAAAGTGAAGGTATCTTTGTGAATTACAAGCCCATTATTACCCTGTGTGCTAGATAGTTTTAGGTCAACTTGAACCAAGCTGAAGGGTCTGACAGGCAAACTAATTTGAGAAAATGTTTCCATTAGCTCTGGCTGTAGGCAAGTCTGTAGCCCCCTTTTTTTTTATTTAGTGATTGATGGAAGACATGTAAGCCCATTGCAGTTGGTGCCATCCCTGGGCTGGCTGTCCTGAGTTCTATAAAATAAACAAAGAAACAAACAGGCTGATAAAACCATGAGGAGCAAGCCAATAAGCAGTACCCCTCCAGGACTGCTGCATCAGCTCCTGCCTCCAGGTTCCTGCTATGTTCGAGTTCCTTGAGTCCTGTTCTGACTTAATTCTATGAATAACTATGATGTGTAAGTGTAAACCAAATAAATCCTTTCCTCCTCAATTTGCGTTTGGCTATGGTATTTCATCACAGCAATAGAAACCCTAACTAGGACAGAAGATTCTACCGGGAATGGGATATTGATATAACAGACTTGGCCGTGTTTTTAGGATCATTGTGGAAGGACTTTGGAACTTTGGGCTAGAAAAGTCATTGACTGATGTTGGGAGCTGTGTAGATGATGAAGGTCCAGCTTATGAAGTTTCATAGGAAAGCAGAGATGCTTTCAGGCAATTTTATGAAAAATTTGTGGTGTCTGGTTAGACCAGAAACACTAAAGTAAAACATTTTCTTTGCTGAGATGATGGATAATGGTCAGCTTGGGCTGAAGAATCTGGTGTGATTAAGAAGAGACCAGCATCATTGAGGAGAAATCTTTTGGGAAGTATTTACTGAGAGTTAGCATACAGAAGCTGTGTGCAAGAGGTGGTCAAGGATGTACCTTGTGCCAGCATCTGAACATGATAGTCACCCAGGTAGTAGTGGTTTTGAAGTCATGAAAGGGTCATGGAGAGCAGCTGAGGCTTGGCACTGAGTGACAGGGATAACATACTGAAGAGAGCCAAGGATAGGCAACCAGTGAAAAGTGCAGCTCAGTTGCATCAGAAGACATCAGAATTTTGGAAATGCCAGTACCATGTTATGACCACCAAGAACAGTGGTAACAAAGGAGTCTAGCCAGAAGACAAATTGTGTATGCCGAATGGGGTGGAACCATAGAAATGCCCCAAGCCATTTGGAGGGATCTAGAAGATCATGAGTGCATCGTACACACTATACATTGAGTTATTTATACTTTTGGAGTTTGGTTTTTATTTTATTAAATTATAACTGTGACCAGGTACTTCCCTCTTGAAATAAGTATATTTAAATTATTTTGGATTTTACAGGAGCCTACAGTAGAGAGATTGGATTTTTAAATGGATTTTAGATTTTAAAAGGGACTTTGGATTTTTTTTTTTTTTGAGACAGGGTTTCTCTGTGTAGTTTTGGTGCCTCTCCTGGAACTCACTCTGTAGACCAGGCTGGCTTGGAACTCACAGAGATCTGCCTGGCTCTGCCTCCCAAGTGCTGGGATTAAAGGCCTGTACCACACCACTTTGCAGACTTTTGATTTTTAATGAGCCTGAATTATAAAGTGTTTGAATTGTAAGACTGTGAGGTGTTTTAAGTTTGTAAATTGTTCTATCTTGTGATGTCTATTATTGTGTGACCTTGGGGATTAACAAGGAAAGGTCCTGTGCTCAGGGACTATGCAGAAGGAGAGAGAAAGTTTTTATGGCATGGATTTACTCCAAGGAAATTGTGTTCCTAGACATTTCAGAACTGATTCACATATGAACCCATGGATACTGTGATTGCATACACAAGGTCTACATAGATTCAAGCTAGATGGTGTCCTATTATGGTAAGGGTAAAGTGGACACAGGCTCATACTCCTAACCAAGAAGGCATCTGCAATTGGTACCCACTTGTGAAGGAAAAAATTTCTTCTCCAGTGGAGTCTCAGTAGGTGTGTTAACCACACGTCAGGCTAGGCTCCAAGTCGAGGAATACAAGGTCAGCACAAAGGCATCTCAAAGTTACTTTTTAAAGACTTTGCATCTCATATTGTTTTGTTTGGACTCTTTTTCTCTCATTGGTCCTACGTTTGTATATTTTGGTTTCAGATTTTTACATTTTGTGCCATTCTCTGTCTCTGTCTCTCTTTGTTTATATATATTAACATAATATTAATATATTACATTACATTTTATAAATATGTGCCAGGGTCCAGCCTCAGCTAGGGTTCAGGTCCTAAGATGGGGAAGGGACATTGGCACAAGGAAAAATTCGGACCACCAGGTGGAATGCATCCATGTGGCCTCAAGCGATGGCTGGAGCCATCTTTATATATACTCTAACAGAGTTTTTTCTACCACACTTACGGGATCAGCTTTATTATAGGCTCTATTTTTGACATTTAAGAAATATATCATGTTTTAAGAAACATTATAATCGTCATAAAAGTGCCCATTGTTCCCCTTTATGCTTCCCAAATATACTTTATCACCCCCTACATAACTTTATTCTACATAGAGTTCATCATTTTTGCAGACTTGACTAAATATCGAGCCAGACATATCCTGCTCTCACAGCATTTAAGCCAGCTGGCAGCTGCTTATGGGTAAAAAGTTAAAAAAGTACATGGGCACAATGTTTTAAGAACAACAATATTCAAACCCAAACAATTCTTGCATGTTTGCAAGATCTGATTTTATACAATTCTCTTTACTACAAGAGGGTGCCATGTCTCAATCTCTATGTAAAAGGTAGACGTTGATAAGGCACCCTTTTCCCATCCCACAATACCATACTTCTTCCTCCAATATAAGCTCCTGTGTATGGTAAAGGTGGATCTATCCATCCCATATTTTACAACACATGTTCCCCAATTAGATCATACTAGATCTTATCATTGATTCTACATGCTTGGTGTCCTGGGAACGAACTCTCAACAGCTGGCACTATGTGTATTCTTGAGTCTTCTTTCCCTATTCTGTGTATGCATGCCTTACTCTCCTTTCCAGCACTGTGAAACATAGTTAACCTCCCAAATATTGTTTTCTCATACGTACCTGTCTCTATTGAGTCAGAAAAATTCCCAGAATTAGGAGTTGTAGTTAAGACTTCCAGATGAGAGATATAAAAAGCATTAGCCTCCTGCTGAATCTTAGGGGAAAATAATTGAAAAAGAACAGAATTTCTAGGGACAATTACAGCTGTTGCATATGTGATTGCCAAAATAGAACTAGAATCCACCCAAAGAATCAATAATATACTGAGAGAGAAAAGAACTTGATAGATGCATGAATTTTGCAAATTCCTAGGCTATTCTGTGGACCTCTGGTCCTTGCCAAGTGCAAATCCATTTCCATGGGTGTCTTGCCCCAAGGAAACCCATTTGACTGGTAGTCATATGCTGATCTGAGACTATGCTGCTGGACCCCCAACATTGTGTGTGTGTGTGTGTGTGTGTGTGTGTGTGTTTGAAATTCTAAAAGAGTAAATTTAAAAGGAAAATTCTTAATTAATGAGAAAAATAAAAATTAAAAATAAGTAAAAGAATTTACATCAAGAACATAAAATTATCTATCACATGCTTCTCCAACAAAATATTATTGATTTCCCCATGATTCTGAATTTCCCATTCACTGCCTCATGCCTAAGCTATACCTGCTAGAAACTTGATAATTTTCATTACTTGCTCAATTAAAATGATTATACAAATGAAATAAGTCTCATAATCCCACCCAGTGCTATTGGCTTCCCTAGTATGAGTATAGAAAGTCTTGGACTAGAAAGAACACAACTCAGCCTAGAGCTTGTGGGAGTTTAACAGTGAAAGAGGCCCATGAGCTGCCTTTATAATTTCTCAACTTACAGAGAGACACTGTAAACAGAGAGTAGTTATTACAAATTAATGTGTAAAATTAAATAAGAAGGATTTTTTTTCAAGAATAAATAGATTTAAGTTATATAAAAAGTATTATAGAATTTTGAAGGAATATTTTCTATGACATATTTTTTATGGGAGTAGAACTAGCCTCAAAAGAGCTACATTTCTACTGTCAAAATCTATACCAGATTAAAAAAATCATTCTTTAATCCAAACTAAATTAATAATTCATCTTTAGTTCCTACATTATGTCTTAGTTACTTTTCTGTTTCTGTGACAAAGCACCATACCAAAGGCAACTTCTAAAAGAAAGCATTTAAGTAGAGGCTCATGGTTCCACAGTGCAGTAGAGTCTATGACAATGTAGTTGAAAGCATGGCAACAGACAGGCAGGCACAGTGCTGGGGCTGTATTTGAGAGCTTATGTCAGATGCACAAGCATGAGGTAGAGAGAGAAGGACTAACTGAGAATAGCAATGGTCTCTTGAAAATAAAGCCCACCTCCAAGGCCACATCTAGTTCTTTCCAAATAGTCCCACCCAACATTTAAATATATGAGCCTTTGAAGGCCATTTTCGAACATCTCCACCTTCTATGTAGAATTACATAAGGTTTCAATATTTCAATTCTTATTAATGAATAGATGTATAAATAATTATAATATGTATTTTAATCATTTTTAATTTGTGTTTGCTTGGCATATGCTCACTTAGTAGTTTTAAAAGTTTTAATATGTGATTCTTTTTTTAAATGAGAATATATGTTTTCTGAAATCAAGGTCTGTGAGTGTATGCTAAATAGTACTTTAGAAATGCCTTTTTGAGAGGTTGGCGAGATTGCTCACTTGGTTAAGTGCTTGATATCCAAGCAGAAGCATCTGAGTACAGTATCCAAAACCCAAGGGAAAAGCCTGTTGTGGCTGGATGCATCTGTAATCCAGCTCCAGGAAGTCAGAAACTGGAGGATCCCAGGAGGCATTGTTGACCAGCCAGGCTAGCTGAACTGATGAGCTCCATGTTCAGTATGAAACCCTTTCTTAGAATAAATAAGGTGAGGTGATTGGGAAAGACACCTGACACCAACCCTTGGCCTTCACATGAACATGCACATATATATACATGTACTTGCACACATACTTCCACCACACTAAACACACAAAGACACAAACACATAACACACACACACACACACACACACACACACACACACACACACACACACACACATTTAAATTTAACACTGGTCTAGGTTCAAACTCTGAATGCCATTCCCTAGCCTCATGATATTAGGAAACTGCAACCGTTTTGGATCTTAAATCTTAGATTAGTGTGTGTGTGTGTGTGTGTGTGTGTGTGTGTGTGTGTGTGTGTGTGTGTGTGAATGTAAAATCTATGGAATATAAATACAAAGACAGTTTTTAAAACCGATAGAACATTTACTAATTGTGAAGCCCCAGAATCCTCAAAAACCGTCAAAATATGTGCATTATTCATTGTTCTACTTAAGAAAAACAGAATTAATAAGACACAAACAAATAGGCAGATATTGAATAGATGATACATTCATACATGCATACATGCAGACACATGCAGACATGGAAGGATGGGTGGGAGGATGGATGGATCAATAGATATATAATCGATAGTTAAACAGACAGGTAGATAAGCAGAAATGTGGTTAATTTGAGGCTATTGTAGAGGTGGAGATATCTTTTACTTTCTGCAAGCTGCCGGTCAAATAATCCTGGCCAGATAGCTCCATTCCAACTTTAAAGTGTTTGCTCCAAGTAGGACAATGCTATAGGTGCCATTTGTAGTGGATCAGGAGCATGTGCATCCCCAGACAGGGTAAGATGATACACCAGCTCAAACAGTATACAAAACATTAGCTTAATTATCAATTCATTCTATTCTGGTTCTAGAAATGACCTGACAGTCACCCACACTGCTGCAGATAATCTATACAGTGTGTCTCTTTCAATCACAGTGTTTACAGAACTATCTACCAGACACACCTAGAAACAATATTTACCCATTGTCTAAACTGCTTCTTCCCCAATAAAATTGGGATAGATATCTCCTTATCACAAAACAAAATAATTGTAGATTTGTATGTCACAGATCTTCATGGATTGTGTGCAGCAGGTTTGTCTGGAGTACTGTCACTGTTTACTGCTAAAATTGGTAAGTTCTTGGCTGCAAAAAAAAATGATTTCAGTTTTCTATATAAAAATCAATCAGTTGTGTTAATTTTCAAGTAATATAGCTTCATAAAAAGAAGAAAAAATATGTGACATTTATAATTCTTACTTCTGAGCATGTTAATTTTGAAACAAAATACTGAGACCAATTAAATCTGTGCTAAAGTATCTTTAAAAAATTATTTAAAAGTGGGCAGGTGGTACACTCCTTTAATTCCAGCACATCTCTGAGTTCGAGGCCAGCCTGGTCTGCAGAGTGAGTTCCAGGACAGCCAAGGCTACACAAAGAAACCTTGTCTCAGAAAATAAGAAGAAAGGATAAAAGAAAGAAAGAAAAAGAGAGAGAGAGAGAGAGGGAGAGAGAGAGAGAGAAAGAAAAAGAGAAAGAAAGAAAGAAAAAAGAAAGAAAGAAAGAAAAGAAAGAAAGAAAGAAAGAAAGAAAGAAAGAAAGAAAGAAAGAAAGAAAGAAAGAAAGAAAGAAAGAAAGAAAGAAAGAAAGAGCCATGTAAGAATAAAGGGCTGGTTAGTAGTGGTCTTGCATTTAATCCCAGCACTCAAGAGGCAGAGGCATGTAGAGCTCTTGAGTTCAAGGCAAGCCTGGGCTACAGAGTGAGTTCCAGGAAAGGCTCCAAAGCTACACAGAGAAACTTTGTCTCAAAAAACAAAAACAAACAAACAAAGAATAAAGGAGAGAAGCAAAAACAGATTTGCAGGAAAAAAGTCACAACATGACATGATAAAATCAAACAACCACCAAATTAACCATTAAAATAGAAGTTATTCCACAAACTCATCTGAGAACGGATGGATGAAACCAAAACAAGAAAAACTTTGGGTCAAGAAAAGTTTTCCTCACAGACAGCCACAGTGACAGCACGCCATCTGGGGAAGAGATGTTCTTTACGGTTTTGAATTACCTATAATTGTGCACACTGTTGTCAAGGGTGATTTAACTAGTTTAACTTATTGGGTTTTACAAAAATTGAAACAGGTTGTTGATTACTTATATTAATAAGATTAATTTCAAGTATTAATCAATTTGGCTAGATATCAATTAACAATATTAAACCTCTACATCTGTTAACAGTACATGGCCATTTTTACCTTCTATAATTTCCATTTGCAGGTTTTTATATTTTTTGGTCTTAAGCACATGTCCATAAATGTATTCCTCAGTGTCAAGTTTAGATGCTATGGCAACTGGTCAACGTACTATTGCAGTACAATAAATAATATATAGCACTTATGTATTGAAACTGCATCCAATGACCTTTGTTACACTGCCTAGATCAAGTAACTGTTTTAACAACATTTTTATATCTCTCAAGCCCTACATTGACAATGTTACCACAATGCAATAATGATTATGCAGTCTTACTTCAAGTCAATTTTTTATTTGCCTATTATTTTCATTTTTATGGTACATTGACATTATAATCTTTACTAACATTGAAGTAAATTATGAAGTTAATGTAATAGTTACTATAAAGTAAATAATAAACATGTTTTTGCATAGTATAGATATAGAATACATCATATAAACTGGGATAAACCTACATTAAATGTTATAACACTTAACTGTTATAAATGAAAATAAATGATAACAAATAAAATGGTTAGTAGACAATTCTTAAAGAATATAAGTACATGGTCAATGTGAACATGAGATTCAGAAAAAGAAAATACAAATATTACCTCAAAGAAAAAAGTAGATCTCAACCAGGAAACTTACAATTTAAAACACTAAAAACTTCAATGCAAGCAAGAACCTGTAGCACAGCAATCTCTCTTTCATATTCATTGTTAAAAGTTTAAAATATGTAAATACTGTATAAAATGATTTGGAAGTTCCTTATGAAGATGATTTTCCCCTTTGAAAATAATTACCCTCATGTAGTGAACTAGGATAGCAGTTCTAAACCTGTGGGTGGCAAACCTTTGGAGTTTTAATGATCCCTTCACAGGGGTCATCTAAGACCATCAGAAAATACAGATATTTACATTATTATTCACACCAGTAGCAAAATGATACTTTTGAAGTAGCAATGAAAATAATTTTATGGTTGCAGGTTACCACAACATGATGAACTGTAATGGTCACAGCATTAGGAATGTTGAGTACCACTGATCTAGGAGGAATAAAACCATATGCACAAATGGCCTTTGAAGCCACAAAAAGATATTTTCTCCACGATGTCCAAAGCTGAAGTAGTTCGTTGCATACTGAAACACTTTACCTAATTAAAGAAAGTAAGCAATCATTGACTGTAAGACAAGGTTGGACCTGAGAGAGAAAATTCAGGGTAGGATTTGGGAAAAGTTTGGGGAGGGGAAATAATCCTATCAAATCATATTTTATGAAAAAAATCAAAAAATAAAGTCTTTAAAGGTGAAAAATGCAAGAATAAGCAGAGATTGCAAAAATAGCTGTATCCTGAGTCAATTAACATGACATTCTTGAAGAAGCCAAACCAAACTAAGGCCATAGAAATGAGAGAGTGTCTGCTGCCGATGGACAATGCGATGGGGAGTATTTCACTGTTGAGGAAACCCATTATATCTTTATTTTTTTAACATCAGCTTACAAAGTAATAAATTACAACAGAAGACATTCACTATACTTTGTAAATTACAACATAGCATCTTCATTCTGCACCTTTTTTCTATTCTCAATCACTTTGTTTTCTCTCTTGGTTCTCATTCACTGCCCTCACCTTCCTTTCCCGGTGTGCTCTATGACCTATCTTTCTGGCTCCCGTTTTTTCCACTTTATTCCACCCTCTGATTTTTTAATCACAAGAATTACATTACTTTCCCTTCTCCTCACTTTGATTAATCTCTCTGTGATCTTTTTCATGACCCCTTTTCTAGGTTAGCGACATACACATACACAGGGCTATACGAACACACTCACATTTTAATTTATTTGTTGTTGTCACATTCTATTTCAATGTGCATTATTAGAGAGTACTTATGTGACCAAACTCACTAGCCTGTACTTTGATAAATTGTGTATTTTCTTATTGACTAAATACAGTCAAGTAGAAAAAGAAATCAGTTTTAAAATGAAAACACACAGGGTTCATTGATAGTTAAGACATGTGCTAGTTAGATTTTTGACAGCTTGACTCAAGACCAAGTTATCTGGGAAGAGGTACCCCAACTGAGAAAACTCCTCCATCCAATTGGCTGTAGACAAGTTTGTGTGGCATTTTTTTGATTTCTAATTGATAGAACAGGGCCCAGCCCAGTGTGGGAGGTTCCCTCCCTTAGCAACTGGTCCTGGGGGTATAAGAAATTATGCTGTGAAAGCTATAGAGAGCATGACAATAAGAAACCTTCCTCCATGGTCCCTGCTTTACTTTCTGTCTCCAGGTCCCTGAGGAGTTGCAACCTTGACTTCCCTTTCTGATGGATGGTTTCCTAGATATGTATGGTAAAACCAACCCTTTCCCTCTCAAGTTGATCATGGTCATTGCCTATAGCACATCAATAGAAATGATTAAGACAATGACATTTGTATCTGCTTTCCCCCAGCTGTCTGAATAGTATGTTTAACCTGGGCAAAAGCCCACACCTTAAGGAAGTCATAGGTTTTAATGGGAAACGTACTACGTTTGTTTTGCTAAGTGAACATACTGTTAAACTTTCATCTAAATATTTATATTTATATCATATATCTCTACTGTTGTCAGCCTTGGACAGAGAAGCTTCATTTTAGAGTGGAGAGTAGTTGGAAGGAGACACATAACTGGTTACAGTGCTGAGAATGTGTGATTGTTAGTGCCCAACCCTTAAGTTGGTCGTCATACCAACCTCCCACCCAAAGTTCATGGACCATGACAAGAGGTAAAAAGTATTTAAGAGCTAAAGGGTGAAGAGAGGTATTCTGAAACGTTGTCCTCCAGATATAACATGGCCAGTTCACTCATGAACTCACAGCACCTCTGGTCACAAACAGAACACATGTCCAATACTAATCCAGTAATAATTTAAGTATGGATAGAGATAGGTCATCATGAGATGCTACCACTAGCTGAGGAACTATTGGCAAATGATTGCTTCTGAGGGATAAAGAGACACTTTTCTTTGGGGTATGGATTCTAGAACCTCATCCATGCCTTAGTAGACTACTCCACACCCATGCACATACAGCCATTCTAATTGGAG
This sequence comes from Peromyscus californicus insignis, assembly GCF_007827085.1. NCBI lineage: Eukaryota > Metazoa > Chordata > Mammalia > Rodentia > Cricetidae > Peromyscus > Peromyscus californicus. The sequence continues at coordinate 119,018,068 of NW_026294573.1, forward strand.
GCAGAGGGTTAAAAAAAAAGAATATTGAGCAGAGTTTAAAGATAAAGTAGAAATAAATGTGAACAAAATACATTGTATATCAGTAAAACATTAAATTAAAAATAAATGAAAAAGAACTTTGTAGAAATTATATTTTGTGCTGGATATATGAGTCATTGCCACATACATTTTTAGTGTGATCTGGGTCCTAGGAGTTTCAAGTTTCACCCATAACATCAGAGATTTATAAATATTATATATAGCTAGTAACATCTAGTGTATTAATGCAAAATTGTATTTCATTAACTATAAAATACAAAAATAAAACACGTATATGTGTGTTTTGTACGAATGTTATGCTAAGTATTGAGAAGTATTTCTTAATGCTATAATTCTATTAATTTATATGCTCAGTTTTTCTCACAAAAATATACATGTATAATAAAAATAAATGTTTTATTACTTTTATGATAAGATTTCAGTGCACATTAGCACTTTCTTTTAGAATATCATTTGAATTTTTTGGCAGTTCATTTTGTATGTTGTTGTCTAAAGTTTTTTCTCATTTATTCTTTCTGGATACCAGTTAAAGGTTATATTCATTATCTGATACATAAACTAATTTTTCTTAAAATGTTCCACTTGTTTGTGTTTTAGACAAATTTTGTAACTCTGCTTCTAATTTGGTGGATTAATTTTGTTAATACAAAAATGGTTTTACAGCTGGATATTTAATTATTTGTCATGCTATTGTGATTTTTAAGATATTAATTCTATTAACAATGCTTAATATTACTTTAAATCCTACACTATTCTATAATATTTGTTTCACATTACTACAAATTTACCTTATATGAATTCATTTTAATTTGAAAAACTTCAGTTTTGCAAATGATACCCTTTTTGTCTTTGTTTTTAAAAAATGAATCTTTTCTGTTTTCAAATATGAATGTGTTTTAATTTGAGTTTATCATACTTAGATTGTTTTATTACATAAGTAGCCATACTAGGTATTCCCTAAACTCTCCTGATCTATATACTTTTATAATGGGAAATAATTTTACTAAATAACATGCATATTCCCCCATACTTGTATATAAAGTTCATATTATCATATGACTACTTTTCAAATTTCTTATTAGGAGAGTCATACATGTATGCAATATACTATGATCCTATCTCCTCTTTCCCCCCTCCATTTCCCCATCATGCCAAAATTTGTCCCACTCAACTTTATTTCCTTAAAGGTTTTTTTCAATGTTCAGTTAGCATTGTCTGTATGCACATGAATGTGATATCCTACACTGGAGAATGGACAACCTAGGGGTGACCAAACATTAAAAAAAATGACTTTCCCTCCCATAGCAGCCATCAACTGCCAGTATCCGTTCAGTTAGAGGTGAGGCCTTGAGGGCTCCCCAAAGCATTTTGAAGTTTTCATGTGTTTGATCTTGTGCAGCTGCTGTGAATCATGAATGCAACACACATGTCTTATTCAGAAGAGAGCATTCAGAGCAGTTCTCCTGGATAAGTATGACTTTTTGATCCCCAAAGAACAAAAGAAATCCCTTAGAAGACTGAAGAGCTGTGGAGTTAGTTGATATGCATATTTCTACTAGCTTTTGGGGATTCATTTTTAGATCATCTTCAGAACCTTCCTTGTTCTCCTTCACTACTTCACTCTCTAAATTTTTCATACAGTTTGAAAACTGCAGTATTATAGCATGCAGTTATGAATGTAGTCCTGACACACTTTGACTCTCCTCACTAGCTTTTTGTTATATTCAAAGACATATTTTTTTATATTTCTCATTTTGAAACAATATCAGAAGATGCTTTCCAAAGTAAACAGAGGGCTCATGAGGACCACAAGGCACATTACTCTGATGTAAACTGGGTGTGTCTACCTAAGGGGTATGTCCATGTGTGTATACATGTATTCAAATTTATGTAAGTCTAAGTTCATGCACAAATGTGTTTGTGTGTGTGTGTGTGTGTGTATGTGTGTGTGTGTGTGTGTGTGTGTGTGTGTGTGTGTGTGTGTGTGTGGTGTGTGTGTGTGTGTGTGTGTGTGTGTGTGTGTGTGTGTGTGTGTGTGTGTAGCCTAGAGGAAAGCCTTTAGGTGTCATTATTTAGGTACCTTCAACCTTTATTTGTTTATTTTTGTAGGCTGGATCTTAGTCAGCTAGCCAGTGATCCCCAGGGATTTATTGTCTTTATCTCCTCAGCACAGGAAATACAAGTGCACAACATCAGGCAAACATTTTTCATGAGTTTTAGTGATCAAACATATGTCCTTTCCATATGCTTTCAAAGTCCATTAGCTACTTTTCTAGTGTTCTGATCACACACCATGAAGGAGTGGCTTATTTAGACTTACATTTCTGGAGTGATAATAGTCTACCACCATCACAGTGGGGAAGTAGGGCAGCAGGCAAATACGGCAGCTGGAGCTGGAGGTGAGATCACAAGCAGGAAACAGAGAGCACACTGACACTACTGGCAAGAACTTTTCGAAACCTCAAAGCTCACCTTCAGGGAGGGGTATACTGCCCCCAGTCGGTCTACACCTCTTTAAATTACTCAAACAGTTCCACCAACTGTTGACCAAGTGTTCAAATACATGAGCTATTGCAGCTCATTCTCCACAGTTATTGTAAATCAATGGAAAAATTAGAAGGCTATCTTATAATATCTATTCCATTTTAGCATTTATACTATTTCTTTCATAATAATTTTCCCTTGGATATTACATAATAATAATAGATACAAGCAAATTCAGGGAGCTTGCATGGGACTGACCTAGAAACTCTGCATATACTTTATAGTTGCATAGTTTGGTCCTCTTGTGGGACTCCTAACAGTGGTAGCAGGGGCTGTCTCTGACTCTCTTAGTGGCTCTTGGGACCCTAATTTTCACACTAGGTCACCTTGCCCAGCCTTAATACATGGGGAGGTGCTTAGTATTACTGAAGCTTGTTTGTTGATATCCATGAGATAACTGCTTTTTCTGGCACAGAAATGGAGGAGGAGTGATTAGGGGGTGGAAACGAGGGTGGGGAAAGGGACTGGGAGAAGAAGGGGTAGGAACTGGGGCAGGGAAGGAAGGAAGGAAGGAAGGAAGGAAGAAAGAAAGGAAGGAAGGAAGGAAAGAAGGAGGAAGGAAGGAAGGAAAGAAGGAAGGAAGGAAGAAGGGAAGGAGGGAGAGGGGGAGAAGGAGGGGGAGAGAAGGTAAGAAGGAAGGAAAGAAAGAAAGAAGGAAAGAAAGAAACCTTTATTAATTTAAAGCATGCACAATTAGAAATATAGTTATGCCACATATTTTATGTTTTATGTGACACCCAGGGGGTTCATAGATAAGATTAAAACAGGGTACCTTCAATGAACCATAGACAGTTTGGTATTTGGACTAATATCTCTGTGTTAGCAAACAAACCAGACTCAGGATTTTAAAATACTCTTAAGAAATTTGGAGGAAAGTATCTTGGAGAAGAGTTCTAGGCTTTCTAATGAAGCCCTGGGCCACCACTTCTCTGCCAGGCAGTCAGCACAGCAGTGATCACTTCTCTTTTGTCCACTGTGTCTTTTTTGCTTCATTTTGTATCATTGGGTTTCACCTGCAGAATACTTACTTTTCTATGGAAACAATTTAAGGCAAAAGAGAATGTTTTCCATGCCAAGTGGTACTACAAATGGATGCATTAAGTGGTGTTCCTCTGAAGGTTAAGCACTAATAAATGTTGGATTTTCAAAAGGCAAAGCAAAGTCTTTGGAGAAAGCCCTTACTGGAATCCTGGGCTCCATTCAAGGTCATACATCACACTTGTTGGTTCAAAAGTAGGCAGAGTAATTTATGTGGCCTTAACCTAAATCAAGTGGTTTTTCCTCCACATCTGTAAAAAATTAGGTTAATAACTTATGTTTATTTGCAAAGTGCTTTGGTCTGCTCAGAGGGAAAAAGTCACAAGTGCAAATATTTTTATTATTGTACTTATTAATTGCCAAGGATGGTTTCATCACACCTTTGCTATTCAAGAATCTCGTTTACAGCTGAGAAAACATGTTTAAGTATGAGTAGTTATCAATGGTGGCTGCTGTTGGACTCACAGAGCAAACAGCTTTTAACAGAGCTACCTTTTAAGACAGGGTGAATAAGAGAAGGGAACTGCAGGCATTGTTTAAAAGGTGAATGCCACTGTTGAATGAATTGTGTAAAAGATACCTAACACAGATGTATGCATTAATATAACATGTAAGCTATCCCATACTTATGATTTTAAAAGGCTCTTTGTTTTCCCCTTGTTATTTTACCTTCACCACCTGATCTGGGTCTACTGATTTTATCTCACAGCTTAGTTTTCTAAATAATGCAACTTTAGTATGGATAATGAAAATATATATTATTATGATAAAAATATGAAGATCCTGAGGCATTCAGGGCAAAAGGACCTCTTTCTAGAAGTCTTCTCTTGTGGGTTTCCTTTTTTTTTTTTTTTTCTCTGAGCCCAGAGGCATTTGCTCAGCTTGGTACCAGACAGACTGACAATGTTTACTTACTTTTGCCTCTATTTAAAATTTTACTGAATATCATTTTATATATTTTAACTTATTTATTGTATCTGAATTTTTTTACATTTTTGAACTGACATTTTCACTTTTTCCCCTATGTTTAATATGGATTCCTTGGAATTCCAGACTTCAGAATATTGTGTTTGCTCCTTGTGAATACCTGCACAGAGAAAGCTCACAAGATCCCAAGATAAAGGATGGTGGTCATAACCATGTAGGTCTTATTCTAAATCACAGTGTTCATCATTCAGATGAAGAAAGACTCCAGTATAAATTTTCTTCCATGGAAACAAAGCATGATTTTATAGTCTGTGAGGATGTGATATGTGACAAATTTTCAGATACACAAAGAGAAAAAGAAAGGAATAGTAAAAGACTAAAGAAGGTTTGAATGACTTGTAAATCATTTCTCACCAATCCATTTCTACATAACCTTCCTTTTAATTACCTCACTGATCTATAATTTTCTTGTCCTTCTTATTTTCATTCCCCTGTTAATTTCTAGTCCCAGTCTCTTGTTTCTCTAGGCTGTATAGGCTCATATTGGCCATTGAATTGATGGGAGGAAAAGTCATCTGAAAATTATGTCAGACCACAGGCTGGAATGAAGTTCTTAGAAGAAAGAAAGGGATACAAACAAGAAAGGAAAAAAATGGAATTGTCCCTATTCCTTGATGTGATCTGTCATTATGTTATCCTGAAATGGCCCAACCATATAACTCTCTGAGCTGAAAAACAAACCAAAAGTATTGAATAAAATCTCTGAACAAAAATCTATTTATTTTCTATATACCAATAACAAGCATGCCTAGAAATACAAAATGCATTAGGCTAATAATGTCGTTCATAATACCCTCAAAAAAGAATGAAAAAAAAAACCATAATAATAAACCTAAAGGAGATGAAACTGTAAAATAAAGAAGAAACATGAAGATGATAGAAAATGAGAAGACCTCTCATGTTTATACATCAGTGGCACTGACATTTTACAAATGGCTGTATCATGCTATAAAGTTAAATATATTAATCTATTTTTATATTGTTACATGAAAAATATCCATGTAAAATTATCAATTAATGCACAATAACTGTGTATTTAATTATTGATGGTTAAACTTATCCAAAGTTGAGTTCAAGAAGTATGATGACTATCAGAAGCTATGTTGCTATAGATTTCTAGAAAAAAATAAAACTATTTTATGATAACTTGCCTCAGAAAAAAATATATTAACAGACAAATTTAGCTACTCAGTTTAAAATTACTTCTGTAATATGCAATTTTTGTCAAGAAATAATACTCCTATTAACAGGTAGAAACAATATATATTTTAACTACTGCATTTTTATGACAATTTTATAATAAATAGAAATATGTACAGTTGACAATATTTCTTAAAAATAAAAATTCTAACCTATGCCATTTGGTATATCTTATAAAAGTTTGGTTATGTTTATTTTATTGACCAATTGGACTTGAAAATATTACTTTAAAGAGTAAATTTATTATATTCATGTACTACCATAATCAAAATAAGACAATTCTAAAAGCAAGTCATGTGTTGAAATAGTACAATTCAAGTTACATTTAGTGAAAAATGAACTATTTTGTAAAAGTCTCTGATTTGCACATAATCCAGCCCACATAACCTTTGTCAAATGGCCATATGTGCCATTACCACAGATGGCTAAACCTCATCCCACCTACAGCTATGAATATCTTTTGTGCCAGTTTGTGCTTGTGAACTTTCCAGATTCTACAATTTGCATGGGTGTTTGCCAGCAGGCAGTAACACACAGATGTTTTACTTAAAACAGAAAGTATAATCCAATAACTGAATACATCCACGTCAGCACTGAGAAGAGGGTTATAAATAACAAGAATTGAAAAAAACATATTGTTTGCATAAGACAAATGATACTTATTTTTGTGTTCTTTGAGTATAAAATGTTTAAGTGATACAAATATTAGGAAATTTGTTAATTTTGGATGAACATTCTGATATTTGTCTAAAAGTATTTATATTAGATTTATAGTTAAATGCTCATGATGATTGGTCAAATTTAAATTTATCTCATATAGTTTTTTTCAAAACATTCTTCCATGAAATATTATTTTAATAGTATCAGTATTTAAATTTATTCTTCTCTTATACAATGTATCCCTACTACAGTCTCCCCTCCCTCCACTCCTCCCAGTTCCTCCCTCACCTGACATCTCCCCAAGATCTGCTTCTTCTCTAATTCCCTTTAGAAATGAGTAGGTCTCCCAGGGTTATCAACCAAAAACTACACAGCAAAATGCAATAAGACTAGGCACAAATGCTCATATCAAGGCTAGATGAGGCAACCCAGTAAGAAGGAAAGGGTCCTAAGAGAAGGCAAAAGAGTCAGAGATACCCCCACTCTTAAGATTCCCCCCAAAACCCAAGCTAAGCAACCACAACCTACATGCAGAGGACCTAGTGCAGACCCATGCAGGCTCCGTGATAACTGGTTCAATATCTGTGAGTCCATATTAGCTCTGCTTAGGTGATTCTGTAGGACATGTTCTCCTAGAGTCCTCTGCCTTCAATATTACATTTGCTGAGAACATCATGCAGTGAGAGGGCAGCAGAAAACTAGACCTCTGGAAATACCAGAGGGTACATCATAATCAGGTCCCTAGCTTCTGTGTTACCCCCAAAACATGACACATCCAGGATTCCATCTTTGAAGAGACAAGACAGCCCTGGAAGATTAGCTATTGCTCAACAAGTCACTAAAATGGTGTCTTGCATGCAAAGTCTCATCCCATGGACATTCCATGCTGTGAAGATCTGAATTCATTTAAAAGAAGTATCTGTGTGCTTCAAGTGTAAGAGCTGACATGGTGGAGCTATCCCAGCTATTTCATGTCCATCCTTTTGTATATTTAGCTTCACCTGCCTCAAAGAAGCTGCAGAATTTGCTTTTATTCCCTGCTGGGTTTTGGCTTTGCTTTGATGTGAACCTTTCCTGCTACACTCTGATTCTTCCATTTTGGATTAAGAATGTTCACTATATGGAATCATATTTTAGAAATATGTAACTTTTTATTTTATAGGAACATATAAATCAAGAGACTTTGAGCTCTTAAATTGTTGAAATTTTTAAAGACTATAGATTTTTTTTTAAAGTGGTTGGATGTGTTATACATTACAACACTGTACTTTTCTTACAATAGCAGGAGGTGGAGGGTTATGGTATAAAGTGATATGTTTGCATGTTAAATGGACAAGTGGTGGGGTTTCCATAAAAAAATTTTGTTTGCCATCTGGACACAGCATAAAAATCACTAGGGAAGAAAGGTTCATTAAGAGGTTGTCTTAATTAAGTTGACTTAAGTTCACATTTGTGAGTAATTTTCTTGATTAGTACGAAGATTCTTACATTGTGAGGTGAACCATTCCTTTGATAGGGAACCATAGTTTGCCTAAGAGTACAGAAAGTGAGCTGAGCACTAGAATTCTATCAGTAATTCATTGATCTTTTCTCTTGACTGTGGAAGTAATGTAATTAGATGCTTTGAATTTCTGTTACTTTGACTTCCCCAAAATGACAGACTATAACCTGGAGTTGTAAGCAAAATAAACACTTTTAGGATTAGTATTGTCAGGGTATTTTATCACAGCAACAGGAAACAAAATTAAAACTTTAACATTCATTAATGTTTTATGAAATGACAAGTAACAAAATGGAAGGAACTACTTCCTTGGCGCTGTAATTATATTTCCTAAAGTCAGAGCAAGCCACTACTCTGCTCTGCTTTTCACATACTAAATCCTATGTTTACTAGTCAAAGCTTACTCTGATAAGTTCATTGTTTGTCAACCTTTGCTATTTTTCCATTGCCCATTTGACTTAATGCCTGCCAATTTCCTTTCAGCTCCCCCACTGAATCTAATCCTGTAAGAATACTTTGAGTCACATGCTTTTCTATACTGATTCCACCACCTCTTCCAAAACTGTAACTTGAGAAAAGCAACCTGAACTAAAATATGGTATTAATTAGGTGGCTTATAACATGAACCAAAATGAAATTTATCACAGTATTTGTTTCAAAGTGTCTAACTTAGAACATTTCAGTATAAATTTAAAACGTAAATATCAGAAAATATCTAATGTGTAATCATCTTACCACTCATATTTATTCATATTTTAGTAAAACACTTTTTCAAAGTCTAAGAATTTTTATAATGACAGTTAACCTAAAGCATATGCACACACACTAGAAGAACCATGTAATTTTGTTAATAAAGTATTCAATAATACCACTGTTTATTATTAAATATTCCTTTTCATTTTCCACCATGTTCCCTCCAATTCTTTGAATTTTGTCTATTATTTGATGTGGTGGTTTGAGTAAGCATGACCCCCAAAGGCTCATCTAGTTGAATGCCTAGTCATCAGGAAGTAGAGCTACTTGGGAAGGAATAGGAGGAGTGACCCTGTTGGAGGAAATGTGCCACTAAGGATGCCTGTTGAAGTTTCAAAAGCAATGCCACGCCTAGTGTATCTCTCTTTCTGCTTCCTGCAGATCCAGATGTAGAACTTTCAGCTGCTTCTCCACTACCATGTATGACTGCCTGCTTCCGTACTCACCCTACCATGATGATAATGGACTAAGGCTCTGACATTGTAAGCAAGCCCCAGTTAAATGCTTTCTCTTATAACAGTTGCCTTGGTGATTGTGTCTCTTCATAGCAACACATCACTGACTAAGACAATTGTTTTTTGTATAATTGTTTCAAATTCTTTAGTTTACAAGTTTTCATATTGTTTAATTATTATAACTAATACATATATTGATGTTTCATTTTTACATTGAGTTTCAGTTCAGTGAAGCATGCATAAAGTATATAGATGGGCAGATGGTTTGAATATGTGTATTTGTTAATCAAGTTTGTGGTTAAATTCTATAATAACTTCTTTAATTTTTTTTTTTTTTTTTTTTTTTTTTTTTTTGGTTTTTCAAGACAGGGTTTCTCTGTGTAGCTTTGCGCCTTTCCTGGAACTCACTTGGTAGTCCAGGCTGGCCTCGAACTCACAGAGATCCACCTGCCTCTGCCTCCCGAGTGCTGGGGTTAAAGGCGTGCGCCACCACCGCCTGGCGCGTGAGCCACCACCGCCCAGCAACTTGTTTAAATTTTAAAATATGTTTATTCTATATTATTTTAATGAATGATTGGCCTCCCCATTATAGTATTTCTGACTTGTTTGTTATCTTTCTCTTTTGATGAATTGCTTAGGTAGTTTTACATTTTATTATTATATATATTCTCTGGAAATTATATCCTGTGATATTCTTGTGTACCCATATGGGTTTAAATGAGATGTCTCCACAATCTTAGACATTTGAACACTTGTTCCCCAATTGGTGGTCCTGTTTTTGAGGTGTGGCCTTGATCAAGGAAGTATGTCACTGCAGCTATGTTTTTAGGTGTTGAAGAGTGATGACATTCACAGTGTACCACTGCTTCATGTTGGTGGTTTACAACGTGAGGCTTCAGCTTTTTTCTTTTGCCCCTACTCCTTTACCATACCATCACTCATTCTAAACCTCTAGAAACACATTCAAATAGTCTTTCTTCTGTAAGTTTCTGTTTTCATGGTATTTTCTATCACAGCCATTGAAAGGTTATTAATACACCCTTAAATGCCAGTGCAATTACTAGAAAGTGATATTCACCAAGGTACTTTGACAATTTTTCTGTTAGTCTATCATTTCTTAGATTTCAACACTATTTAAAAGTTGGAATGTCTCTCTTTATATTTATATATAATGTGGATATGGACTTTCTAATACCTAAAGAAGACTTTCCCCCAAATGTGCTCTTTCACACAAGGGCAAAATTTGAGTTAAAAAACACACACGATAGACCTTCTTTGCTTCACACAGCTTTGATTATGAGTTTAGTTTGTTTCTTGGGTTTGTGAAGACAGTATAGTTCTTATTTAAACTTTCAAAATTTGTAAGTACAAAACTGATCTAGGCTGTAGAAGTACTAATTCATAAGTATTGTTCAAACCATATTAACTCTGCAGAAAGATATGGTAAATGACTCACTAGCATGCTCCAAAATGAAGTACCACTCTTTCTTAGATGTAAGCTAAAGATAAGAGACCCCTGGTTAAGAAGGAAAGGGTAGCTTAATGTTTATACAATATTATCAAAACATTGCCAATATTCTCATATTGGTTTTAAGAGCTTCATCCTTCAAAGAAAAATGTTAAAAAGGCCACATAGCAACTGATTATTACTGATTGAATGCCTTATAGTAATAGAATCATGAGCCTCAGATTCTGAATTTTGGAATGTCAACAAATATGCCAGTCATGTTCCCAAAAGATATTACATACTTCAGTTTATTACAAAACTTCTCATTTGTAGAGGAAAAGCTACCTTTTACAATTGCATGGTATAGTGCATCCTTCCAGCTATAGGAACAGAGGGATGTTTGGATTTTTCTTGAAAAATGTGCAGAAGTACAAGGGACCTGTATGAAATTGTGTTCCAATACATCATTAATTTCTAAAACTGTAAATTTCGCATTTCTTAGATTTATAATGTACTGGATCATTTTATATTTAAATTTTGATAAAATTCTGGTTTTTTGATATGGGAAATAGTACAATAGTTTCCCATATCTTATTTCCACATGTTTTCTTACATGGTACTCAGCATTTTGTTAAGATTGGCAGGTAAGAGAATTTTAAGTTCAAAGACATTTTAAGTTCAAAGTTGTTAAATTTGTTTTGTACTCAGAACTGGTTTTCATTTAATATGAACAAGAAAGAAAACAAATGTGTGTTTTAAATTAATAATGCTACCTTGTCTTAGTATGTATTAAGATTATTCTTTCTCTTTCAAACATTATATGCTTCATGCTCATGATGTTCAGTATTCTACTGATAGTAATATGTTAATTGCAACTGAAATTTTAATTTTGGTTTTGGAAAATCTTTTATTTTAAGTCATTAGACAGAGAATAATAAAATTGCTAACTATCTCATTTTGGTGTGTGTTAAACATATTAAATCAACTCCAGTTAATCATAATCATTTGGAAAAAGGTACCATTTATGCTCATATACTTGACAAATAACCTTACATATATCAAGTCACTCAGTGCTGTTGAATTATCTGAGTCTTTTTCCAATAACATGAATAATACTCTGTTGCAATTATTAAAGTTTAGGTAACTATTACCAAAGAAGTTACAACCCAACATTAGATTGCAGACTGTTGTGTTTATAGTTATGACTATGTCTTTATTTTTCAACACTTAATGTGTTGAATCCTGTGAGCCCTTGGGCATAATTATTCTTTTAGAAATGAAATTTTTCAGGAATTTGATTGGACAGTAACAAAGTATATGGCATGTGCTCATTAGATTTTTTTTAATTATGAGAAATTTTATTTGTGCATATTACTAAACTTGAAAATATTTAAAACATTCCTGGATATATAATAACATATTGAAATTCTTCTTCTTAATTTTTAAAAGTTTTCAAAGATATCATTAGTCTAGGCTTGTAGGTAGTTAGTAAGAGAAAATGTAGTGTGTACATTTAGGAGAAAAGGACATGAGAAAGTCACTTGTGTGTAAATTGTATCTTTTACCAATTATTCTAAACTAATTTCATTTTATAGCATCCTCTAAAACAAGGTTTTGAAAGCTTATATAAGTATAGACTCTATACATTGCTGCTGAAGACAAGTTTAGCTGGATATATTTGTACACACTTGTCATCCTACTACTCAGAAAGCTGAAGCAGGAAAAGGATCAAGAGGATCATTTGTTTAGATTGAACTTAGAGATACAGGAAGACCCCATGACAAAAACAAATAAATAAAGTAAAAATCAAAAAAAAAGAATACATGAACTACAGCGAAAGTGAAAATATTACTACCTTCCATTCATCTCCATGTCATTCCCTACCATGTGGAAAATATGTGTTGGTGCAGGAGATCAAACCCAAGACCACTGGTATACAAGACTGGTGCTCTACAACCAAATCACAACCCCAGTAATAGGTGTTGGAATGTCCATGAAACAAATCTATCTTCTTTGTTGCCATCCTCTTTTAGACTTCACCTGGGCTATTAAGTCTGTTTTCCTCCCACTACTCTAGTTATTTCTGGAAATGTGTATCTCCATCAATAGCAGGTTCTTAAACAGCATGTTATCTCAGCAGAAACTCTGTTGATTCTCTTCTAAGTTTGCCCATGCCTTCTTTTCCTCATTTTATGATGTATAATCAAATTACAGTTTTAGTACTGACTACATGAGTCACATTTCTTATTGACCCTGGTAAGTTAGTATCTGAAGCAAAGAAGTGATTTTCATTGCCATAGTACACCTAGGAGATCAACACACTGATGTTATATCTGAACTTTTCTCTTAATCAAATTACCCCAATAGTCATGACACATGGAGGTGAGGGGTATAAAGAAACAACTTAATTTCCCAAGTTTTCTTCTTGAAGTATTGTTAAATTATAATTTTATCTTCTATTTTTGCAAATGTCAGTTAACAGTCTTTCCCTTTATTAGAATCACATAAAAGTGGTGCAATTCTTACAGAAATAAATGAATATTTCATACTTTAGACAAAAACTTCAATTTTTAAATTCTAAAAGTAATTCAGGAGGTAATATTATTTTAAATAATTATTAATTGCTGGCATTCTTTAGATAACAAAACAATATGCCACACTCTGGTTGAATTATTATTTATTTACTCCTTCGTATCTTGATTCCTTCTAAAATTTGGATCCATATAAAGTACTATAAACCTGTGTGGATATTTGTTTGTTTGTTTGGTTTTTGCTTATTTCTTTGCTTTTCAGATGTATGTTTTCAACTCACTAGTGGAGTGTAGCTAGAGTTTTCCTGCCTGGCCCACAGTCAGGACAAATCTTTCTCACCTGCCAGTCCCACAGCCGTCAGACCCGACCAAGTAAACACAGAGACTTATATTGGTTACAAACTGTATGGCCGTGGCAGGCTTCTTTCTAACTGTTCTGACAGCTTAAATTAATCCATTTCTATAAATCTATACCTTGCCATGTGGCTCGTGGCTTACCAGCATCTTCACATGCTGTTTGTCATTGTGGCAGCTGGCAGTGTCTCTGACTCAGCCTTCCACTTCCCAGCTTTATTCTCCTCCTTGTCCCACCTATACTTCCTGCCTAGCCACTGGCCAATCAGTGTTTTATTTATTGACCAATCAGAGCAACACATTTGCCATACAGAACATCCCACAGCAGTGGAGACAGGAAAAAAATTACCAAACTTTTTTATGATACCTTCCTTAGTTCAAAAATTATATTATGTGTTCTCTGCAATAATGAAAGGAGCCTCCCCACCTTTCTAGCTGTTGGTTAGCATTCTTTGTTGTTGCTATTTTTTATCAGAGTCAAACTAATAAATGCTCATGTCATTTCTTCTTTCAATTTCTCATTTTTCTTACTATAGGACTTATCTATTAGTGGGAGTATTTCCCATCTAATATAATAATTAGTGATGTTTCTGTTCAGACATTTTTCTCCTTTTAAATTAGATTAAACATTTCCTTATAGATTTTAAGACTTCTTCCTATTAGATTAGCAATTCATGTCCAGCTATCTTTTTTTTCCAATGTCCTCTGACGGTTTAAGGCTTGATTTTTTAAATTAATTTTTAAAACAACATTTTTTAATTGATCTGAGAAATTTTAAAATAATGTTATGCATGTATTTATTCAATTTTATGCATGTATTCAACCACGCATGAACATTTCTGCCCCTTGTTCCCCGTCTAACTCTTGTTGTGTGCCCTGCAGTGCCTCTTCCTCCTAACCTCATGTCTTCAAAAAACAAATAAAAAACAATTCCATTAATGTCAGTTTGTGCTGATAATATGTGCATGGGTGTGAGCCCATCCACTAGAAAATGGAAAACTACCAAGAGCCACGTTCTCAACAGATAATTTCATAGGAAATCTCCACTGCCAATAGCTCTATTTGTATATAATTTTTATACCATGCCAATATCAGCTTAGGTTTTTTTTTATTTTAGGCTATAAATAACACATTAAACTACCATGGTATATATTTAGTTGATTTCACAAGTCTGAATAATTTGTAAAGTAACAGAAAATTTTTCAGATTTTGTAGGATTTTATCATGGGATTTAAGGTACTTTTATTAAAAGTACTTACAGTACATAAAACATATGATTTATTAATCCTAAAGTTCATTAATTGAAGCTCACATTTACAAATAATGTGTAATGTAATATATCTGATACTTATTTTAGTTCCTCTATCATCTAATCAGAAAAGAATAGTGAGGTTATTGTGTTATCAATCAAGTTAAGTGAGTATACTTAGAGTCACATAAAAGACACATTACTGGACATATATCTGAGAATGTTTTTCATAAATAAGAGGCTTTTAAACAAGGCCCTATTCCAAAGCATTAGATCCATCCCGTTGAATTGTTAGGTAAAGAGGTCTCAGAGGCTACAAGAAGAATATGTGCTATTACCACTTCTCTTGGTTGTCAGATAGAGCCATTCTGAACATAGTGCACACTTTGGTTTTAGAACACAGAGAAGTCAAGATGCAACTGAACTGGAAATTCTCTGCTTAATTGCTAGTGTTCATAAAGCTTAGAGATGTTATACAGGCTCCTACAGGAAAAGCTCATCAGCAGTCTCATGTAACTGTGAAATGTGTGATAAAATATAGACTCACCAACCAAGACATGCCCATGGCACAATAGTAGTATGACTTTTTTGTCTATCACCAACCAGTTTCTAGTTGGATTTGAGTACTACTCCACTGGAAGGAATATAAACATAATATCAGAAAACTAATTTTTTTAAAAAAGATGGGAAGAACGTGGCCCAAGAAAGGAAAACAATTCAGTTGTTTACCTTAGATAGCATGTTGCCGAACCTACATAATATTTATGATTATAGTCACTAGTATGTATCTCAGGCTAGGGAAAAGAAGCTCTTTTTGTATTTTGTTTTAAGTAGGTTACAAGGTGGAAAGGGAGTAAGTTAGAAACAAGATAAATGATTAATAGATCTTGCACTGACACCACACACACACACACACACACACACACACACACACACACCACATAGATGATTGTACAGAGTTGCCCATGGAAAATATAGTACTAATTTCTGAATATACTTCTAAGTATCATACTTTCTGGTATAATAGACATCAAGTATAAGAGAAATAAAACTTCAAATATAATATGCTTTCTCTTCAGGATGACATTAATTTTATCTCCCATGATTGTTTGAAAATAGAGTCTAGTTTGTAACTTGCCTTCATAGCATGGAAAATTGAAAGACCTTTGGAGACTTGCTCATAAGTGTCCATTTCCCCCTTAGATAAACTCCTCTTATTGGCAAAACAACATAACCAGATACTTGTCTAAGTCAGCAATGGAAGTAATTTTAAAGATCTATTGTTTTGGTTGATCTCCTGTAATAAAGATATACATTCTGCTATGAATAATCATAAGAGAGTTTTGCATTCTTGCTGAGATGTAGAAAGAAGCTTTCCTAAAAGGAAACATGTTAAATAACAAAAAACAAAAAATGACCGTCTGGGATCAACAAAGTAACAGAGGTGGATGGCAGTGCTCAACTCTTCCTAAACCCAGGGTCATTTCTTAGTTTTCAATTTAATTTTTATGTATGTGTATGTGTGTTTGTCTTTGAATGTGCTTTGTATGTGTGGTTACATGAGGAAGCAAGAGAAGGATGTTTTAATTACTCTTCTATTCTGTGAAGAGGCATCATGACAACGATAACTTATAAAAGAGAAGCATTTAACTGGAGGTTTTCTCACAGTTTCAGAGGGCTAGTCCATTAACATCATGGTTGGGAGTGTGGCATCAGGCAGTTACGTACAGTTCTAGAGAAGTAGCTGTAATTATTTTTGATCCACAATCAGGATGCAGAGAGATGAGAGAGAGACAGAGACAGAGACAGAGAGACAGAGAAGGACCGATACAGAGACAAACAGAAACAGACTGACAGACAGAGAACTGAGAATGGCATGTGCTTCTGAATGCTTAAAGCCCAACCCCAGTGACACACTTTCTTCAACAAGACCACACCAACTTGTTACCAAACATTCAGCATACAAGCCTATGTGGTATATTCTCATAGAAACTACCATTGCAGGCATCAGATTCTTCAGAGCTGGACTTGCAGGTGGTTGGGAGTACCTTGCGTGGACTTGGACAACCTAGGCTGGCTTCTCCAGAAGAGCAGGAAGCACTCTACAAGCTGAGCACTCTCTGCAGCTCTAGGTTTTTAATTATGCTAATATACTCAGAGGTACTTTTTGATGTACTTTTACTCAGATGCCAAAAGTGATTGATGATGATGAATCTTTAGCTCTTGAAACTTCCTGAAGTAAATGGAAGGACATCTTATTTGTAGCTTTCTGGAATTTTCCTCCTAAGAAATAATAGCAAGTTACATTCAACAACCATGTTGATAAGTCAAACCATCAAAAATCTCTTTGGTTGTTATGATTATACAGTAATGTATATATTTGAACTTTACTCTTCCTAGCATTCCATGCAGAAACTGAAATAATAATATAATTGTTTAATTTGAAATAAAAACAAAAACTTTCTAAGATTATATTAGGAGTTTTTTTTTTTTTTAAAGAGTGGTAACACAATTATCTTTCAAATTATATAACAGGGTTACAAAGGAGTTATCTAAATCTTGGCTAAAGACTTAAGAGAGGAAGAGTCTGTTTTTCTTTAATGATGTGACTCCTGATTGGTTTAGCACAATCCAGGGTGGCCCAGTCCCCAAGACTAGCTGAACAAGACAAACTGATGGATGTGTTAACAACAACAACAAAAAAAACCAGTGAGTGGAAATTTTAAATTTGGGTTGGAAAGGATAGCAGGGTGTAGAGGCTGTGAAAGAGAAGAGTTTCGGGAGGATGGAATACGTTCAAGGTGCATTGTATGAAACTCTCAAAAATTCATAAAAACAGGGTTTAAAAGTGTTTCTAGTCTCACCTCACTTCTAGTTCCCTCTGTCTGCCTTGTGTTCGCAGCTCAAATGCTTGCTTCCCTTATGGACTGCCCAGACAACAGCAGAAGAGGTACAGTGCTGCTATTTAATGGGGACAAGACTGAGGACTAGTCGCACAAACCTCTCTATCCACCTTATCTACTTCCAACTCTGTCCGAGGTTAAAGCAGCTACAAGCTTCTGTTTATCTGCTAAACGGACTTTGGCCTGAAGGTTGTTTATGTGTTTGTTCTCATGTGTGTATGAGAAACATACAGAAAGTGTAAACTGTGTTTATAATTTGATAATTGTGTTTTAAATTTTAGTTCTAATGGGCATTCTGGTATTTTTCTTTTCATTTAGCTATGCAGGTTTTAAAAATTCTAAACAAACAAAAGGTTTAAATATTCCTTAACATTCATTAGCTGCTTAGGTTCATCTCAGATTTGAGATTAAATGTTTGCCTAAAAACACGTCTTATTAACACAGAGTGCATCTAATTCCTGAATGTAAATTAAGCATTGTCAGAAGGGAAATAATCTTAAGGAACTATAGAATCCTTTGAACTTCAAAATCCAAAGTTCATGGGAGCAGGCTTCATTTTATCTTGTGAGTCCTATGGAGTTGTCTCTCTGAAGGTGTAAATCCAAATGGAGAAGGAAAGTTCCTTCTGACTGGGGAAGCCTATGGCTTCTTCCCGCCGTGATCTGCCTCAAAAAATATGAAACTAAAATAAAATAATACCCAAAACAAAAGGAAAAATAAAAGAATAAAAAACCAAGAGAGCAAATCTTCACAAAATGGTAGAAAGTGACTCATCTATCTCATTTTTTCTCCTTAATCCATTTTTCCTAAATAAATTATGTTAAATGTGGTTTACTGTATAACACAGGAAAAAAACTTATTGCTTTCAATCTCTGGCCATTGTATTATTATTTTTATCATAGTAGATTTTACTTCAATATGAAAATTATAGCTTTAATACACATACTCAGACAGACAGACACACACACACACACACACACACACATACACACACACACACGCACAAAGTCTAATCCAAAAAACTTTATCAAAGTGCACAACAGGGCAAAATTATTCTACTTCCAACTTGGCTAACCAGTAGACGGTGTGATATTGACCATTGCATGTATAATCATAGTAGTAATTGTCTACTCTGTTTTGGAAAACCAGAAAAATTTCCATTTGTTATGTACTTTAGATTGGTTATAATATCACATACACAATATATAATGTCTCACTCAGTGTATTGCCTTTAGGTATTCACCCAATGAAATAAATTAAGAAATTATAAAAACTGAATGATCCAAAATTTCACTGCTTAGTCTGGCCTACAATAGAAGTCTGAAGTTCTTTTCCTTGTTTCAGAATTTGGTTATCTCTTTTCTACTATCTGGTCATCATGTTATTTCTCATTAACTTGTACATGTATGATATATGGTCATAAAAATAGCCCATCTTGCCCCGGACTTCCCTTTGGAGCACAGGTGAGTGGTGCCCTAGCTTGCCCAGGACCCCATCCCTGGGCACCAGCCACTCCTGGGAAGACCTGCCCAACTTGGCCCCAGGTTCTGGCCACCGGGCAGGTTCCCTTCTAGCCCCACCGGGAAGGATCCCCTTCTCCAAGACCCCTGGCAGACCCTGCAGTCTCCACGCCCTGCCCCCACGCCCATCTGCTGGAGCCCCAAGCCTCTTCCTGAGACTTAGAGGCGGTAGACGTCAAGGCAGAAACATATACATCAAAATGAATAGCAATACAGCATCACCAGGACCTAGCCCTCCTCCAACACCTAGACCTGAACATCAGAAATTGGAAGAAGCAGAAGAAAACAGCCTTATGAATGACATCATGAAGAAGCTAGAGGCTTGTGTAGAGGAAAAGACAAAAAAATGTGAAGAACGCTGTAAACAACTAGAGGAAAGGGCAAACAAATTAGAAGAAATCAATAAAGTCCTGGAAGAAAACAATAAAGTACTGAGAGAAAATCAAGAAAAATCAATGAAACAAATGAAGGAAACAGTCCAAGACCTGAAAAGGGAAATAGAAAAAATGAAGAAGACACAAACAGAGGGAATGCTGGAAATAGAAAATCTGAGTAAACGATTGGGAACTTCAGATGCAAGTATAACCAACAGAATGCAAGAGATGGAAGAGAGGATCTCTAGCGTGGAAGATACAGTAGAAGAAATAGATTCATCAGTCAAAGAAAACACTAAAGCCAACAAAGTCATGAACCAAAATGTCCAAGAAATTTGGGACACCATGAAAAGACCAAACCTACGAATAATAGGGGTCGAAGAAGGACAAGAATACCAACTCAAGGGCACAGAAAATATATTCAACAAGATCATGGAAGAAAACTTTCCCAACTTAAAGAAGGAAATGCCTATGAAGATACAAGAAGCTTATAGAACACCAAACAGACTAGACACCCAAAAAAAGTCCCCTCGCCACATAATAATTAAACAACTAAACGTACAGAATAAAGAAAGAGTATTAAGAGCAGCAAAGGAAAAAGGCCAAGTGACATATAAAGACAAACCCATCAGAATAACACCAGATTTCTCAATGGAGACTTTGAAAGCCAGAAGGACCTGGACAGATGTAATGCAGACACTAAGAGACCATGGATGTCAGCCTAGACTAATATACCCAGCAAAACTTTCAATCACCATAAATGGAGTGAACAAGACATTCCATGACAAAGCCAGATTTAAACAATACTTATCCACAAACCCAGCCCTACAGAAAGCACTAGAAGGAAAATTCCAACCTAAGGAAGTCAGATACACCCTCGAAAACACAGGCAACAGATAAAGCCACAGCAGTAAACCCCAACGTATAGAAGTACACACATCACCACCAAAAAATAACAGGAATGAACAATGACTGGTCATTAATTTCCCTCAATATCAATGGACTTAATTCACCTATAAAAAGACATAGGCTTACACAATGGATACAAAAGCAGGACCCATCTTTCTGCTGCATACAAGAAACACATCTCAAATCCAAAGATAGACGCTACCTAAAAATAAAAGGCTGGGAAAAGACTTTACAATCAAACGGTCTTAAGAAACAAGCGGGTGTAGCCATCCTGATATCCAGCAAAATAGACTTCAAACTAAAATCAATCAAAAGAGATCAAGAAGGGCATTACATACTCATCACAGGAAAGATCCACCAAGATGAAGTCTCAATTCTGAACATTTATGCCCCAAACACAAGGGCACCCACATATGTAAAAGAAACATTACTAAAGCTTAAATCACATATAAAACCCCATACATTGATAGTGGGAGAACCTCAACACCCCACTTTCACCAATGGACAGATCTCCCAAATTGAAACTTAACAGAGAAATAAAGAGGACATAACTGATGTCATGACTCAAATGGACTTAATCGATATCTACAGAACATTCCATCCTAACAAAAAAGAATATACCTTCTTCTCAGCACCCCATTGAACCTTCTCTAAAATCGACCACATACTTGGCCACAAAACAAATCTCAACAGATACAAAACAATTGGAATAACCTCCTGTGTTCTATCAGACCACCATGGTCTAAAGTTGGATTTCAACAACAACAAAAACTACAGAAAACCTACAATCTCATGGAAACTGAATAATACCCAACTGAATCACCAATGGGTTAAGGAAGAAATAAAGAAAGAAATTAAAGACTTCCTAGAGATCAATGAAAATGAAGACACCACATATCCAAACCTATGGGACACTATGAAAGCAGTACTAAGAGGGAAATTCATAGCACTAAACGCCCACATAAATAAGTTGGAGAAATCTCACACTAGTGACTTAACAGCACACCTGAAAGCTCTAGAACAAGAAGAAGCAAAGTCTCCCAGGAAAAATAAATGCCAGGAAATTATCAAAGTGAGAGCTGAAATCATTAAAATAGAAACAAAGAGAAAATACAAAAAATTAATGAAACAAAGAGTTGGTTCTTTGAGAAAATCAACAAGATAGACAAGCCCTTATCCAAACTAACCAAAAGACAGAGAGAGAGCATCCAAATCAACAAAATCAGAAATGAAAAGGGGGACATAACAACAGACATTGAGGAAATCCAGAGAATCATCAGGTCATACTTCAAAAACCTCTATTCCACAAAACTGAAATACCTAAAAGAAATGGATAACTTTCTGGATAGGTGACACATACCTAAGTTAAATCAAGACCAGATAAACTATTTAAATAGTCCAATAACCCCTAACGAAATAGAAACAGTGATTAAAAGTCTCCCAACCAAAAAAAAAAAAAAGCCCAGGACAGATGGTTTCAGCGCAGAATTCTACCAGATCTTCAAAGAAGAGTTAATACCAATACTCTCTAAATTGTTCCACACAATAGAAACAGAAGGAATATTACCAAACTCCTTCTACGAGGCTACAATTACCCTGACTCCTAAACCAAACAAGGATACAACAAAGAAAGAGTACTACAGACCGATCTCCCTCATGAACAATGATGCAAAAATACTCAATAAAATACTGGCAAACAGACTCCAAGAACACATCAAAACAGTTATCCACCATGATCAAGTAGGATTCATTCCAGGGATGCAAGCGTGGTTCAACATATGAAAGTCCGTCAATGTAATACACCATATAAACAAACTCAAAGAAAAAAAACCACATGATCATCTCACTGGATGCAGAAAAGGCATTTGACAAAATCCAACACCCCTTCATGATAAAGGTCTTGGAGTGATCAGGAATACAGGGAACATACCTAAACATAATAAAGGCAATTTACAGCAAGCCAACAGCCAACATCAAATTAAATGGAGAGAAACTCAAAGCAATTCCACTAAAATCAGTAACGAGGCAAGGCTGTCCGCTCTCCCCATACTTATTCAATATAGTACTTGAAGTTCTAGCCAGAGCAATAAGACAACATAAGGAGATTAAGGGGATACAAATTGGAAAGGAAGAAGTCAAGCTTTCCCTATTTTCAGATGACATGATAGTATACTTGAGCGACCCCAAAGATTCCACCAAGGAACTGATGCAGCTTATAAACACCTTCAGCAACATAGCAGGATACAAGATCAACTCAAAAAAATCAGTAGCCCTCCTATATACAATGGACAAAGAAGCAGAGAAGGAAATCAGAGATACATCACCCTTTACTATAGCCACAAATGACATAAAATACCTTGGGGTAACACTAACCAAGCAAGTGAAGGACCTATATGACAAGAACTTTAAGTCCCTGAAAAAAGAAATTGAAGAAGATGTCAGAAAATGGAAAGATCTCCCATGCTCATGGACAGGCAGGACTAACATAGTAAAAATGGCAATCTTACCAAAAGCAATCTACAGATTCAATGCAATCCCCATCAAAATACCAACACAATTCTTCACAGACCTGGAAAGAATAATACTCAACTTCGTATGGAAAAACAAAAAACCCAGGATAGCCAAAGGAATCCTGTACAATAACACAACCTCTGGAGACATCATGATCCCTAACTTCAAGCTCTACTATAGAGCTACAGTAATAAAAACAGCTTGGTACTGGCATAAAATCCGACATGAGAACCAATGGAGTCGAATTGAAGACCCTGACATTAATCTGCACACCTATGAACATATAATTTTTGACAAAGAAGCCAAAAGTGCACAATGGAAAAAAGAAAGCATCTTCAACAAATGGTGCTGGCAAAACTGGATATCAACATGTAGAAGGTTGCAAATAGATCCATATCTATCACCATGCACAAAACTTAAGTCCAGGTGGATCAAGGACCTCAACATAAATCCAGCTACTTTGAACCTGCTAGAAGAGAAAGTAGGAAGTAGTCTTGAACGCATTGGCATAGGAGACTACTTCCTAAATAGAACACCAGTAGCACAGACTCTGAGAGAAACAATCAATCAATGGGACCTCTTGAAACTGAGAAACTTTTGTAGAGCAAAGGATACAGTCAGCAAGGCAAAGCGACAGCCTACAGAATGGGAAAACATCTTCACCAACCCCACATCTGACAGAGGACTGATATCCAGAATATATATGGAACTCAAGAAATTAGACATCAAAATGCCCAACAGTCCAATTAAGAAATGGGCTATAGAACTAAACAGAGAATTCTCAACAGAGGAAACTCAAATGGCTGAAAGACATTTAAGGAATTGCTCAACATCCCTAATCATCAGGGAAATGCAAATCAAAACAACTCTGAGATATCACCTTACGCCTGTCAGAATGGCTAAAATCAAAAACACTGAAGACACCTTATGCTGGAGAGGATGTGGAGCTAGGGGAACTCTCCTCCACTGCTGGTGGGAATGCAAGCTTGTACAACCACTTTGGAAATCAATATGGCGCTTTCTTAGAAAATTGGGAATCCATCTCCCCCAAGATCCAGCTATACCACTCTTGGGCATATACCCAAGAAATGCTCAACCACACCATAAGAGCACTTGTTCAGCTATGTTCATATCAGCATTGTTTGTAATAGCCAGAACATGGAAACAACCTAGATGCCCTTCACCTGAAGAATGGATAAACAAAATGTGGTACATATACACAATGGAATACTACTCAGCAGAGAAAAACAATGACATCATGAGGTTTGCAGACAAATGGATGGATCTAGAAAAAATCATCCTGAGTGAGGTAACCCAGAGTCAGAAAGACAAACATGGTATGTACTCACTCATAGCAGGATACTAGATGTGGAACAAGGATGACTTGTCTGCTACTCACATCACCAGGGAGGCTACCTGGAAAACAGGACCCCAAGAAAGACACGAGGATCGCCCAATGACAGAGAAATGGAATGAGAACTACATGAACAGCCTGGACATGAGTGGGGGTAGTGAAAGGCGAGGGTCGAGGGAAAGAGAGCTTGGGGGAACGGGATATCCCAGCTGGATCAACAACAGAGAGGGAGAACAAGGATTAGGAGACCATGGTAAATGAAGACCACATGAGAATAGGAAGAAGCAAAGTGCTAGAGAGGCCCACAGAAATCCACAAAGATACCCCCACAACAGACTGCTGGCAATGGTCGAGAGACAGCCCGAACTGACCTACTCTGGTGATGGGATGGCCAAACACCCTAATTGTCGTGCTAGAAACCTCATCCAACTACTGAGGGATCTGGATGCAGAGATCCATGACTAGGCCCTGGGTGGATCTCTGGGAGTCCAATTAGCAAGAATGAGGAGGGTTTATATGAGTGAGAATTGTTGAGACCAAGGTTGGATAAAGCACAGGGACAAATAGCCAAATGAATGGAAACACATGAACTATGAACCAATGGCTGAGGGGTCCCCACTGGATCAGGCCCTCTGAATGGGTGAGACAGTTGATTGGCTTGATCTGTTTGGGAGGCATCCAGGCAGTGGGACCAGGTCCTGTGCTCATTGCATGAGATGGCTGTTTGCAACCTGGGGCCTATGCAGGATTCCTTGGCTCGGCCTGGGAGGAGGGGACTGGACCTACCCGGACTGAGTCTTCCAGGTTGATCTCAGTCTGTTGGGAAGGCTTTGCCCTGGAGGAGATGGGAATCGGGGGGGCTGGGGGGGAAGGTGAGGGGGACGGGAGGGGGGAGAACAAGGGAATCCGTGGCTGATATATAGAACTGAATTGTATTGCAAAATAAAAAAAAATGAAAAAATATATATATATAAGGTTCTGGAAAAGTAGCTCATTTGGCACAGTGTTTCTGTAGCATTCATTAGGTATGATTGGAAGGACCACAATGACTGAGCATATTTGAACATGCTGATAGTCTACAACTTGGGAGGTGGAAAAAAGAAGGATCAGAAATTCAAGGTCATCCTTTACGAAAGAGTGATTAAAAGTCATCCTGAACTACATCAGACTATGTGTCAAAATAAACAGCAAAGAGAAAAATAATAAAGAGGTGCCTGTGTCATAATAAAAATACTTTTTGATCCTATATTGTTGACCCAGGTAATAAAAGTTGCTAGATATATTAGAATAGGTTATTATTTATATGAATAAACATCGCAGAAATTCAGCATAGTGTGTTTGGACATTGAGATTTTGAAAATGACACTCAAGATTTTCACAATCATACAGAAATTCAAACCAGACCATTAAAGCTAATCACTAATGATCAGGATATTTTTAAAAAGTAGAAGAAAGAATCTTGGTCAATTTTCTCAGCCTATGTTCCTTATTTCATGGCATCTTTCCAGCTAATTGTAAATAACTGTTATATATAATGGACATTTGTTAGAATGTTGTTTTTTTTCTGATGATGAGGCAGCAATTAGTGTTACAGTCCTTTATAGTCCTTTGATAGGTTTACATAAAACACCCAACAGTAAACTCTGAAATAGCACAATTAGAGGTATGACGTGAAAGTAGTAAAAGCTAAATGACCTACATTATGACTGAAAAATATTTTTATAACAAAACTCTTTAGTTTAATTCTTTGATTATATTGATATTGCACAAGAGAAACCTGAAATACAGACTAAATTTGGCTCCCCTGCATTGTACTGTACAGTGTCAGAGACAAGATTTGGTTCCAACAAAATTGGCTATAACTTTAGAATTGCATTCAAATCATTTTCTTTCAATTTCATATAATTTATGAAAAAGTTTTCAAAGTCTATGATTAAAAAAGGAATAAATATGTAAGTAAAAACTTACATATATCTTCTTGTACATAGATTCACATATATGTGTTTAGTGAGCATGGGAGATTTGGAGAAACTTTTAATTTCATTTTATGATAATTTATTATTCACACTTTAATAATTATTAACATTTTAATAAAAATATTTTCAAAAATCAAAACTATAAATACATAGAAATAATCAAAACATCATTTTAATAAATCAGATTTCCTAACTTACATGCATTAATAATAACATTTTTATGCTCTTGATCCCACACATACATTACTTATTTTTACTCACACTTTAGTAAAATTTATTACATCTTTGCTATATGTATGCAATCTTACAATTTTGTTATGAGAATAAAGGCCCATGAAAGGAAAACTAATAAAGAAAAGAAGAAGGAAATAAATTAGGAAGAGAAAGAGAGGACATGTAAAGTAGTTAATGTTAATCCCACTGGGTGATAATAAGACCACTACCACAGTTTTTCAGCCAAATTTGAAACCAGCTTGTAGCTGAAGTTTTCTCCTGTCCTGCCTGGCCCACAGTCAGAACAAATCTCTCTCACCCGCCAGTCCTGCAGCCTCTCAGACCCAACCGAGTAAACACACAGAGACTAATATTGCTTACAAACTGTATGGCCGTGGCAGACTTCTTTTTATCTAGTTCTTCTATCTCTTGACTCAGCCTTCCACTTCCCAGAATTCTCCTCTTTCCTTATCCTGCCTATACTGCCTGCCTGGCTACTGGCCAATCAGTGTTTTATTTATTAACCAATCAGAGCAACACATTTAACATACAGAACATCCCACAGCACCAGCTTATTAAATACTGGCCAGGACAATGGACACTGGCCAGGTCCATACTTGGGATTCCCAGAGAATGGAAGTGAATTGTTTTAGTCAATTACTTATAGAGCAAAACCTACAAGACTGGGTACTTCCTACCTTTGTCCAATCAGTGGTAAGTATACATCCTGTTGAACTTTCTGCCTCCTTACCTCCTCCTGCCTACATGATATCAAACACATCCTCTGCAGGCACAGGGTGTGTTGTTGTACAAGGGGCAATCAAACTTGTTTATAGAAGTGAAAACATGTGCTTCATTATCTTACATGAACAAGAGCCCCCAACATTCCAGAAAGTTATCTGTCCTCGGAAAATGGCACTTACAGGTTAAGGGTGTTTTTGTTTTATAGATCTCATAAGCACAGAAATTTAAACTTAAAACATAACTTTAGCCCTCATATTAGAAGCAAATGTTAGAAGCCTAGTTCAAGTGCAACCTTAACAGGTGTTTGCTTAGTCCCTCAAATCTCATATCATTTGTGTGTTAATGTGGGCATTAGAAGTGAGGCTATGGTATGGATCAGTGGTAGACTGTTGTTTTGGCCCACAGGATCTGAAAGTTCAGTTATCATCAGAAGATATTGTAGAATATAAATGCTATTCATGCTCTAAAGTCAATGTCAAAGAATTGCCGTGTGACTCTCTTTAAATTATCTAAATAAAATTTATTTGTATTTAAAAATTAAAATTATATCTAATCCTAGGAAGAATGGTCTTTTCCTCAACATGGGTTTCAAGAAAAAAAATGTTTATTACAGTATAGTTTTTCCCAAGAAAGGGGTAAAACAATATGAAGCTGGGATGGACCCTCAGGCTATTTCCAACAGAGGGCTTCTACATCCAACTGTTCACGCTGAATATTTCTCTCCACAATCCAAATTATGGATAGTAAACCTAAAATTCAGCTTCATAATTACTATAAATGAAACCTTCCTTCTTACACTTGAAGCAGCTCTGTGGAAGAAAAGGCAGCCAAACTGTAAGATCCATAGGGGATGGAGGACACTATGGAAACAATCCCTTCTGAACTCACTAGTACTGATGCACACATGAACTCACAGAGACAGGTGTAACATGCACAGCAGCTATGCAGGCCTGGGCTAGATAGATTCCCAGAACTGAGAGGAAAAGCAGACACAAGCCTCTATCCTTGACACAGAAGCTATCTCCAACGGAGTCTTACTGTGTATTCTAACCAACCTTAGGCTAAGACCCATGCCCAGCAGTAGACAGCCAATATACACAACATCACTGGTATTTTTGGAGGATATCTGTCTCATAATACTTTGTGTGGGCGTTTTCTTTATCTTACAGGACTTTGGCTTAACCATTATGCTTTCCAATTTTGTGTTTATATGTGCAAAGTTGTGTGCTCTTATGTCTACATTCTTGTGCTTTTTCTTTGGCTCTTTTTATCCTGTTTTTTATTTGTTGTTTGTATTAATTTTATTTTGTTTATTTTTAATTGCCTGTTTTTCTTTTTGTTCATTTGGTTGCTTGGTTGGTTTTTATTTGTTTGTTTTCATTGTTTTTTTTATGAAAGAAAGAGTGTGGATCAGACTGAGTGGGGAGGTTGGGAGGATTTGGGATGAATCAGGGGATGGAAAAAACTTGGTGAGAATATACTGTATGAAAAAAAACCTATTTACAATTTAAAATATAAATAAATAAGAAGTAGAGAAAATAAAACACACACACACAGTGAGGGTTAGGTGGCTGTGGTTATAAGACCTCATGACTAGGATGTCACCTCTCTGCTTATGATCCTATATGAACAACTTTACTAATGTTGTGACAGCCTGTAAGTAGGAGAACTCTAGAAGTATCTACATAACATATTCCTGTTCTACTGGCACAATTTCTCATTCTTTAATTATTTGGGACAGATAACCTAGCCATGTATTCATGGGGAGGTCATATAGCTTCATCTGTTTGAATGTGTTTAAAAAAATGATTATTACCTGAGTATGTAACCTAAAAGAACAAGATATTCACATAGTCCTATGGTTGACTGTTAAACTCCTTTCTATTCTTCACCTACATGAAGCCACATTAGTATTCGCTTGTCACACATTTTTTATGATTTTTTAAAAAAATTTTCTTTATTAAGAAATTTTCTACTCACTCCACATGCTATCCACAGACCTCCCTCCCTCCTCCCACCCCCAGCCCTCTTTCCCAAGCCACCCCACATCCCCACATCCCCCAAATTGAGGTCTCCCATGGGAGTCAGCAAAGCCCAGAACACTGAGCCTAGGCAGGTCCAAGCCCCTTCCCACTGCACCAAGGCTGTGTAAGGTGTCACACCACAGGCACCGGATTCCAGAGCCTTGCCCATAGACCAGGGACAGATCCCAATACCCCTGATTGGGTGCCCCCAAAAAGTTCGAGCCAAGCAACCATCTTCCGTATCCAGAGGCTTGACACACTTTTATTTGAAGAGTTCACTGTCACTTTTCCATTTTGTACTACTCTTTGCTCTTTTGGGACAAGATTATATTTCACCATTTTTTTAACATAGGCAAAGCTCAAATACCCAGAGGCTTCATTCTTGAAGAGAGTATAGTATTTATTAATAATGACTGGTCCATTAAATACCTCTCATTTACTCTCCTCTGCAACTTTTCCCCAAATTTTTCTGTTTTCTCCTTCATAGTACTCAGATGGCAATAGCTACAAAGCAGCTTGGATACTGATTGCTGAAATAAATAAAAATTTCTGTACTAATTTACTATTGATTACCTCACAGCCAATGTATCCTGGATGAGAAAAATCATCCAGTACTACACGTGAAGTAAAGAAAATATCATATGTAACTTAGTACATAGATATGGTTACATTTCTTAGTGCAGCCAGACAAAACCTTACCAGTAAGAAAATGGAATTTAGAAAAATCTTCTATTTTCATAACCTTTGAAATTAAGTCTAGTAGAAACCCTCAAATTTAAATGTTTGCTGAAATAAATAAATTGTGTATTGTCAATAATAAATCCAAACATATATTTCATAGTGTTCATACCTAGAAACCATTGATATGTGGTTATAAACTTTTATGATATTGTTGTAAATTATTGTTTATATATCATAAAATGTGATCATTATCTTGGTAGGTTTACAGTGATATAAATTAAAATTTTAATATGATTAGGAACACATATTTTTCTCAATCTTAAAAAGGGGTGCTACTATTAATAATAATTTATTACTACTAGTAATTGGAATGTGTTTGATGTATCAGTATAAGTTATATTTGATTCAAATAAGAATTTTTCCAGAAAATGTTATTGTAACTCTAGTTTAGACTTACAGAAACAAAGAATTAAAGATCAGAACCTTAGCCAAGTTTGTACATAATTATGTCCAGGATGAACATTACAATATGTGATACAGAGACTTTACAAAAAGAGGTTTATCCTACTAATGCTAAATATTAGACTATCACAGCAGCCTGCTGCTTGGTTGGTAGTACAGAGTCTCACTGGGGGAGTTTATGGAATTAAGCTGAAACTGTGTTGATACCAGCTTCCCCTAACAGTTTTTCAGAAAGATTCAAACAC
This sequence comes from Peromyscus californicus insignis, assembly GCF_007827085.1. Lineage (NCBI taxonomy): Eukaryota > Metazoa > Chordata > Mammalia > Rodentia > Cricetidae > Peromyscus > Peromyscus californicus. The sequence continues at coordinate 119,048,742 of NW_026294573.1, forward strand.
GACAAGCCATACTTTATGTTGTCTTGCTCACATTGCTAGGGTCAAAGTGAGTCAAATGGTTATACCACATGCAAAAAAGAAAGCGCTGTCCCATCACATGTCTAGAAGAGAGGGGAATGAATTCTTGTGTTATTTGTGTTCTGCTGCACAGGCAGCATTTTCTGCTGTAATGGGTCACAGTTTGAACCATGGTGGACCCGTCCGTGTTATACTGCAACTGCTCGTGATGGCAAATGAGGGGAGTTGATAGGATTTCACAAGTGCCCCTGAGAAGAAAAAGCATGATAATACTTGACCACTTTTTTGTTCCTGTCACAATCATCTAAGGTCACACTTATGAAAGTGAGATTTTTCTTTCCAGAAATCCTTCTATAAGTAACATTGAACATTACTCCTAATCTGATCATGATGTCACAGTTTGCTTTTGTGTCTTTACTTTGGTTAGAAGCATAAGGTCACCTAGAATTTGAACAATGTTTTATAACATACAATGCATTGTTTGTACTTTTGCTTTGAGTTAGTGGAATGAAATGATTTATAGGTTATGAGCCAGAACCTATTCATTACTTTTTATATGATGATAGGTCATATTTATTACTAAGAGGTAGATTATGATAAGCCAGGTATGGCTGAGATTGAAAATAGATATTATATAATTTAAAATTTGTTTTAAATAACATGTAATGTAGTCCCATCATTTCAAAATATAAACTAGAAATGGAGATGTGTCCCCTCTACTTAATTTATCTCAGTTTTACTTTGTCAGTAGAAGAAAAATTGAAGAAAACCAAAAAAAAATCAACTGAAGCAAATGGGTTTTAAAAGGCATAGTGTTATAAAGTCAAAAAGCCAAATAGAAAGATTAAAGGAAAAATAACAATTTTAATAATGTTTTAAAGCTCTGCATGTGCAATTTGAAGCATTTCAACATCTGTATGTACTAATGATCTTTAACCATATCTTAATAAAGAACTTGATAAAGATAATGATAGCCATTACTCCAAAGCTCCCTTCTCTCTCTCTCTCTCTCTCTCTCTCTCTCTCTCTCTCTCTCTCTCTCTCTCTCTCTCTCTCTCTCTCTCTTTGGTTTTTCAAGACAGGGTTTCTCTGTGTAACTTTGTGCCTTTCCTGGAACTCACTCTGTAGCCTAGGCTGGCCTCGAACTCACAGAGATCCGCCTGTTTCTGCCTCTTGAAAGCTGGGATTAAAGGTGTGTGCCACCACCTTCTGGCTCTCTCATGTGTCTCTGAAAGCCTTGCTTTCCCTCTCTTTGTTTCCCTAACTTCAGTGTGGCTTCTGATTCTTGTCACAGCATTATTTTGCATTTTATATAAATATATAAGGAGAACCATAAATGTATCTTTTATTTTTGTTGGACCTTTAATATGTAGCTCATCTATTCTATGACTAGCTCTTTTTTTCACTATATTAATAAGTCATCCTTAGTTTGGGGATGTGACTCAGAGGTAGAGCAGATGTCTCATAAGCACAAGGCCTTTTGCTCCATTCCCATCACTTCAATCAAGTCAATGAATGAATGATTAAATGAATTCATAAAACTGGCAAACATTTTTGAAGAGGGTCTCTGTGGGATTCACGCATATGCTCAGATGTCTGTGGGTTTAGGAGGTATCGCCTTACTGGATGAAGTATGTCACTGAGGCAGTCTTTGAGGTTTAGAAGTCATGCACCATTCCTTGGAAGCTCTCTGCTTCCAGTTTGTAGTTCATGATGTAAGCTCTTGCCTTCTAGTACCAGTCTTCATGCTATCACAGACTGTTATCTTTCTGGAACTATAAACACAAGTAAATTATTTTTTGATAAGTTGCTATGGTGATGGTGTTTTGTCTCAGCAACATGCATATATCTTACACAGTATGTGTAATTTCCATCATCATTAGATGTATCAGAAAACTCATGGAGTTCCCCAATTAGTGATGGTACTATCTCCCACAAGGTAGGTAAGTCAGATAGATCTTTTTAACTCATTACGTTTTTATGCTATCTTTTCATAGCTTTGGTTAGACTAATTGGAAGAAGTCCCTTCATTGATGCTGTAATATAAGCTATATTGGAATGGCAAACCTTTGGTGTTTATGTCTCTTATTGTTCTATTTTTCATTTGAGTTTGGTTGTTGATAGTTTTTTGAACCTTGATTAATTTTTTGTTGATCTGTGCTTCTAAACAGCTCTTATTTGTTGCTAACTTTCCTGAATATCAGCTCCTTGGGTCTTTACATTCTTAGCTCCTCTTTCTCCACCTCACAGTTATAATGTTCTTATATGATTTCCCCCTTCATCACATACTGTGTGTGTGTACATCTGTGTGTAAACTAAGTATAACATAGAAATATGAAATCTATGTTTATGAATATGTATGTATGTGTAAGATAATGCAGATATATTATTAATTCCTTATATTTTAAGGAATTAATACTATAATTATTATATCTGTATTATATATAATAAATTATAGAATATTTTAAATAATCTATGAAATTGATAATTCCAGAAGATCTTGACAGCAGATTCTCTGATGGGGATGAAAACTGGACTATTCCCAGGAAAGTTTTTTTTTAAAGAAAGAACAAGACTGGAATGAGACGTGAGTCAGTTCCTCTGCCTCATGTTGAGAAGATTGTCTGGTATACTAAATTAAAGAGGTCAGAATGATACAGTAAGGCAGGGGGAGCTCCATGCACAATAAAAAGAAAAAAAAAAACCTTGACATAGAGACTATGAGCCTTAATATAGTGCAAGTAAATTATAGTTTTGAAAGGATATTGACACAGAATTAATGGAATGCACCTACACATCTAAGAAAATGGAATGTGGCAATTAACAACATTTGGGGGAAGTAGAAGTTGTCTAGGAATGAAAATGCAATCTCTGTAGCTCTCCCAGACAAGAGATTTACATGGAAGGGTGCTATGTGAATACTAATTGAAGACAAATGATTAAATACCATTAGAGGGATGGCAGAAGTAGATGAGTGCATGAGAATGTGGCATAAAAGCAGGAACTCACTTCTCTTTAACAAGCAGACTATATCACAAAGTTTAAAAATAATGAGCACTTATGAACTCACAGTGGTTTTGACAAGATACACAGGCATGGGCCAGCCAAGGTCAAATGCAATTCAGGAGATAGGTATGAAGTCCCACTTATATTAAAGGGGCTGCTGGCAATTGATTGTTGTCTAAAAGTATCAAATATTGAATTAGATATATTTCAGAAGAATGAGAAGATGATGTGAGGAACTTAGTTGCACATTCCTTACCCAGCATGCAAGGTACTTGATGTCCTATCTTCAGCAACAGAAAAAGAATAGCAGGTTCTTCTTTTTAAGGATTATGTATATAAGAAATAAATCAAAAGTGGTTACTTATATTCAGTAGGAATAAGGTCACAGGTTCTATTATAAAGCTTATGAAACTATTTACATATATCACTTTGGGTAAAAATAATGAAACATAACACAATCTATCTCAGTATCAATGCTCACCATCAAATCTTCAGTTCATTAAATTAAAAACTAAGTTACACACTATAATGGCCTAGTTAGGAATCTCAGCTCTTCATGAATTAATTTAAACTTAGCCATTTTACTTTAATGCCTTAATTACCTAATCTGCAAAGTGCTAACAAGGGCTGCACCTGTCTCATAATTGTCATAGTAGTGAGAGAACTCCCCGTTTGTACTAAATTTGGACTCCATGTCTACCAAGTGCTTAGGTTTGGAACCAGCACACAGGGAGGGCTTCCTGCAGACTATTACAATAGAAACAACAAAAAGACAAAACATTGATGATGTGAGAATGAAACTTTGGGTGACTTTATCCTCTTCAGTCTATGCATAACACATAGACATTGCTCTAAGCACTAGTCCACACATATTCTTGCTACATCTAAAATATTCTAAGATCATGTTTAATAAGTTGATTTTATCTTCATATACATACCTGAAAACATTTACTAGCACATTATACAGACTACTGTGGCACTTTTTATTAAAAATCTATGTGTGCATGAGACTTTTTTTGGAAAGTATTCAAATCCTTAAATATAACTTTCTGAAGGGCACAGCTGGGCTGGCCCTACTTGCTGGCTTCTTTGTGTGCTTTAGTGGGCAATGGGCTGGCAGAAAGGATGACCTACTTTGAATCTTTAGATGGGACTTTGTTAAAGTAAAACTAGCCCTGAAGGATAGAGTGGGCATAAAGAATACTTCACTTTAGTTTCTACCAATTTCCCAAGCACTAGGGAAAATACAAACTATACTTGCCTTGAGGCATCAGCTTATACCATAGAATCACTGCAGGGTATTTCTACAGTGTGTATTAAAAGCAGCAGCAAAACAGAATTAACATTTTTCCCTATTCTGTCTTTATTTTCGAAACCTTTTAAAAGCATACTGGTTCTAAATGTATGTTGCTGAGAGAGATTAAGCGTTATAAAAAGATATACTTTTTCTGAAGAAAATTTATCCTTTTAACTCAGAAAAAGCATTTGAAAAAATTTACAATGAAAATTTCAGACTACATATTTTGATATATTATTGTCTCAAAGATAGAAACCATTTATTATTGATATGCTTATAATAGTTGTTAAAAGTATAGTACCTATTCAATACTCAATGAACATTTTCTCCACTGAGCGAAACACTGGTTAAAAATTCTTTCCAGGTGACATTTTATTTTCACTGTGACATCAAGGCTGTCTTGATGAATATGCAGTTTATTCATGATATTGTACAATAAAGGTCAACATGACAAGATAGTGGAGGAAATTTGAATACAGGAACTTGAAGATGGGTTGATTCATTTCACAAAGGTAAACACCAAATGCTGCATAACTGTCTGTTTTTAATTAGCTTGTCAAAAGATTTTGACAAAGTCCTCCAGTGGGATACTGAACAAACCTGAATGGAGATTACTTCTTCTGAATCATTTATTGTCTTTCACAGCTTTTAATAGGATTGATCTAATCAGGCCCCCTCTCCTCTCTTGTCGGCCCCACACTCCTCTTTTGTTTGCATTTGTAACTATCAGGCTGTGCAGAGATGGTTGTGCCATTTGCACGTTTGCCATAACTGTTCTCAGTTTGAATGCACACTTCAGATCCCCCTTGATATTTTCATCTTCAACTGAGTATGACATTTTCATTGTTTATATGCTCGGCTCTCCTTCTTCACTTTTGATATAAGTTTTAATGGGCATCAGCTCCCTTTTCCATGTCTTATGTTACTACAAACATATGACAATATGTTCCTTAAAAAAAGGAAAATAAAAAGATGCCTTTTCTGTATTGAGGAGTTGCTTTATTTTTTCCAATCATTCTCTCAGAAATATCTTCCACTCCACTCTTCATTGTTGCAAATAAGAATGAAGTATTTATGGAATTCACAGCTACCTGGAGAATATGATATAAATTTCCATTGTCATGGTAAATTAATTAATATCTGGAACTAGCCTATAAGAAAATGAAAGCAAAATGTAAGAAACAAAACTGGATGATGCTTGTCAAACTTCAACAGGAAACAAATGTCAAAATCTGAGTTTCCTTGTTTATTTTTAGGAGTACATGTTACTGTCCATCAATGAGGTAAGGGGTGGCCCTGCTTGGTTCTCATGCATTAATTTCATTCTGTCAAATGTTTACTCTTCTTTTCTGTGCGTTGTATTTATTTGAACAATCCCTCACTGTAGCTCCAAATAATATTATATTTTGCTGCAAAAGAAATTGTTTCCTTAGATAATACCTTCATGTTGTAACTACTACATTTCATGTGTCAGTAAAATTAATGATGATATAGACCATAGATATTAGAAATGTTTCAATAATTTTTCCAATCAAAAGTCAAATTAGACAAACTATGAAATGATGAATGAATCAACAACTCCTCGAATCAAGAAACATTTTAAACTTTGTTATTTTATGAATCATATCAAGATTATGGAACAAAAACAAACAAAAATAAGTAGAAACAGAAATAATGAAAATAACTCTACAATTACTATGAGAAAAAAATGAAGTCAGATTCTTTCTCAAACATAATTTTTTAACATCAAATTATTCACTCCTCTAGAATTCTACATTTGACTGTGTGCTATATTGTGTGTGCATGGGTTTTCTACTTTCTTTCTTCCTTTCTTCCTTCCTTTCTTTCTTTTTTCTTTACAATTTGTGGTGGTTTGAATGAAAATCCCCCTGATATACTCATAGAGAGCGGCATTACTGGTGTGGCCTTGTTGGAGGGACTGAGTCACAGGGGTGGGCTTTGAGGTCACAGAAACTCAAGCTAGGCCTAGTGTCACTCTCTCTTCCTGTTGCCTGATGATCCTGATTCGAGATGTAGAACTCAGCTACTTCTCTAGCACCATGTCTGTATTTACCCTGTCATGTATGCTGCCATGGTAATAATGGACTAAACCTCTGAATCTGTAAGTCAGCCCTAATTAAATGTTTTCTTTATAAGTCTTGCAATAGTCATGGCATCTATTCAAAGGAATAAAACTCTAAGACACAATTATTCTACACTAGAATATACATATTTCATTAAGAGCAAGTAGTTTATTTTCAGTTTTACTCAATGAAACATGAAAACATATATAACAAATCATGCCAAAGTAGTTTTGTATACTTCCAAGCTAGGCTGTAAACAACAACTCCTTTCTGTAGCATCCATCACCAAAGAATATATCCAGTCCTGTATCTAGCCCTTCCAATCAGAGCCGTACTACTATTTTCTAGTATGAAGATGAAAAGAAAAGCATGACAAATTAAGAAATGTACCAATATATTCCAGGAACGATGCATTGTTCCTATTACCAAGGAAGAGCAGCATTTGCTTCGACTAATATTGAAAACATCCTTCTTTATAGAAAATATTAGAAATGAAAAATGATGTCATTGATGATACGCCCAGGAACCACAATTTATAGAGTGAAATCAGTCTTACCTACTTTACTAACTTAGTTTCTGGAACTTAGTGATTTTTATTGAGTTTAAAGAGCTAACTTTAGCATAATTGATGTGTGATGTTAAAGTCCATTGTAAAATCTGTTAGCTGAAAATGTGGGCAACTGAAAACAACCGCTTACATACCCATGCTTAGTTTATTTGATCATTTTCCTAATTGAGCAAGATATTCACTGATATGGTTTGGATGTAAAATGTTTCCTCATGCTGTATCTGTTCAAACATTTGACTAAAACTGAGGATGATATTTTAAGAAGTTGTTGAACCTTAGGGACCATAGAAAACTAGTACGCAGTAGGCCCTGGGAACTGAGCCTGAGAGTTAAGGGCCAGCTCTGCTTCTGGCTTGAGCTCTTCGGTCTACTTGGACTGTGAAGCAAAGAGTCACTCAGCACTTCTGATATCAAATAGATCCAAATGGGCCCCGTTGCAGTGACTTCCCCATCAAGATAGTAGTCAAAAAATCCTTCCTTCCTTCAGCTGTTTGTCACTCTCGTTTCCGTATATATTTAAGAGCAGTCAAAAGTTGTTTTATAAAAGGCATATTCACACAGGAGTATTATAAGTAATAATGCATGAAATTTTCTATGTATATTAATTGAGGAAAAGAAGTCAAGGATAAAAATTTATAATATGTAATAGTGACTATGACTGCAGTCTCTTGCCCTTGCATCTCTGTAAATATTTGAAAAGTTGAATTCTTTAGTTGAAGTTGTTATAAATATTCTAATAATGCACAAATATTTAGATGTGACATTTTTCTAAGACTCAAGGGTGAATTATTTTGCATATGGGATATTAGGTGTGTTAATTCATTTAAAGAAAAAAGAAGGTGTCGGAAGTCATTTGGCATGAGCATACTTGCTTCTATATAGATTATAGCCAGGGCAACATTAGTGTTAAGATTTAAGTAGATAAAAATAATTTGTAAATTAATTTGTAAATTTTCTGTCACATAATTCCTGACATTGAGCATTATAAATTCTTAATAAACAAATTTCTGTCTGCTGATTAAGTATATTTTCATCTATATATTTTTACAGTTTTATTTGCATTGTGAATTAGAGCTGACTTAAAAACAGATTTTTATGAACAAAATATTCTTGACTGTGCTGTTTAACTTACTTGAGCATCAGTTTCCAAATTAGCAAAAATAAAGTTTAATTAACATGTATATGCTAAAATGATTAGTCAGAAACATAGGCACTGTGCCATATTCCTAAATAGTTCCTAGAATATAATAATTTTGAACTATTTATTTTGGAAAAGGCTTCGTTATTTAATGTACCAAAAAAGAACTTGATACTACAAACACTTTTGAATATCATATGGTATCATGTAAGAATATGTCCTTCAGTCTTAAATTAACTTTTATATTAATATTTACTAAAGGTAATGACATTTATTACTTGTTATACTTTGATTTTGCAAGCTTGAACATTAATAGATTAGTATTAGTTGCTGCTAAAATGTATTTTTTTTAGGATGTGCCTTAACATGGAAATATTTGAAAGGAATTAATATATTTAGAAAAAATAGGAAATGAATGCATTCTTACCCAAGAATTTTTTGTGAATTTAAGATTCTAATTTGTCTTCTGGATTGATTTTTAGATAAGAGAATGCATTGGATGATTATGAGAGTTGGGAGAAAATTGAACAGTTCTGTTCTAAACTCAGCAATTTCAGGAGTTGGCACTAAATTTGGATATTACTTTTCTATATGAAAAGAACGTTCCCCATCTCATATACTAGGCATTTACCCCTAATGGATGCTATTTGCAGACACTGCCACACCATAAATAACTGTTTCAGTGAGGTCCTAACCCTTGGTGTTCAACTTGTAAGTAGTGTTTCAACTGAATGGCAGTCTTGATTATCTCCTGCTTCAGGGGAAAAATGTAAAAAAGGAGAAAGAAAGAGAGAGAGAGAGAGAGAGAGAGAGAGAGAGAGAGAGAGAGAGAGAGAGAGAGAGGGGAGAGGAGGGAGAGAGAGGGAGGGAGAGGAGGGAGAGAGAGAGAAGAGAGGAAAAAAAAGCTCAACTTACATCACTTTTTATGTCAGGAAAGTTTTGTTCAGAATGAAGCCAAATTAAAGGTGACAAAATTTCCCATGTTGTCTAGTCAATAATCAAAACGCATTATATTTGACTGCTGATATGTTTGCATCCACCCTACATATTTTATTTATTTTCTCATTTATTTCTAAACAACTAGATGTCCATGTAAATTTACAAATATAGACCAAGGAGCCTCTGGGCATCTTTAAAATAGAAGGAAATAAATAGCATTCCTATAAAAATGCAGTGAAATCAGAGCAGAACCCAATATTCTTTGTACAGCCAAGAAAGTAAGAAAATGGAAACTGAACCCAAAGACCTCAAGTAAAGGTTCAGCTATCTTGAAGCCAAATCATCACTTTAGGGAAAATGCTGTATGTACAGAAGTGCTGTATTGCAGAGTTGAGCTGGCAAAGAAACTCATCACTGTCATTGAGCTTCTTAGGTCAACACAGAGTAAAGTGCCTCCTGCTGTTTTATTATTACTGTTTGCTGTGATCAGGTCTGTCATGACAGTAACTATGAAACAGTTTAGGTAAGTAAATAACATTTGAAGAAGTCATTGCTATCATTTCAATTCAATTCTCATGAGAGTTGTAATCCATTATTTTTGGTTTGGTTTGATTTGGTTTGGGTTGGGTTTTTGAGACAAGGTTTCTCTGTGTAGTTTTGGTGCCTGTCCTGGATCTCACTCTGTAGATCAGGCTGGCCTTGACCTCAAAGAGATCTGCCTGGCTCTGCCTCCGGAGTGCTGGAATTAAAGGTGTGCTCCACCACCGCCCTGCTTAATCCATTATTTTCTATTTGCATATTAATGGGATAAGACACAATAACTAATCAAGCAAGAGCAACACATCCTTGTTTCCAATGGCAAGATAGGATTTAAACTCTTGTGTAACTTATACATGTAAACTTGTGTCTGCTTTGAGGGACAAAAATAACTTTAGGAGACTATTTGCTCAGTTTAACTTATTACAGTGGGAAAGGGGATGATGGTTTGGATATCAAATAGTCCCTTAAAGGCCATATGCTGAAGTCTATAGCACCTATAGCACTACTGGGTATTTTGTAGTCTTTGAGAAGTGGAATTAGTTGTAGACAAAGGTTATTGAGAGCATGCTCATGGAGATATATTGAGATTCATACTCCTTACTCTTTCTGCTTCCCAACTTACTCTCAGTATTTACAATTGAATTGATTCCAGTTCCAGAAATAACCAGATTAGGTGATTATGAATGAGTCCCCTTTAAACCAGGAACTGAAATAAATGTGTCTTTTTTGTGTTTATGATACCTCCAGCGGTTCTTTAATTATTTAGAACTTTTAAAAATATATTGTTCTCTCTAGAAATACATCCTGAACACAAATTTCCATCCTTCCAATCCTCCTACCTCCTCCCACCACCACCCCCTCCCCCAGATTCACTACCCCTCCATTTCCTTTCAGAAAGAAAAGTCCTCCAAAAGATGATCAGCCAAGCATACAACAAGATACAATAAGACTAGGAACAAACTCATTTTTTGAGGCTGGACCAGGCAACTGAGTAAAGAAAAAAGGGTCCATAGAGCAGTCAAAAGAGCCAGAAACACCCCCACTCCCATTGCTAGAAGTCCCACAAAAACATGCTAACAGAAGACCTGCTGAAGACCAATGCAGATTCCACGACTGCCACGTCAGTGTCTGTGAAATTTATGGATCTCCCTGGGATGGGAAAATAAAATAGAATTTGGGGTGGACTCAGGGAAGATGGGGATGGAAACTAGAGGAATCAAATGGGAAAGGGAGGGACAAAGGGAGCGAATACAGGGAGAAATGATTAGAATTGGGGAGCATTTGGAAGTTGACATAGAATCCTAGTGTAGTGGAAACTTCCCGGAATCTATGAGGATGACCCTAGTGGAGATTCCTAGTAAAGGATGATACAGAGCCTAATCTACTCTTCTTGTATAACCAGACAAGACTTTCAGTGGTAGGACTGGGTCACCAACTGAGCTACAAAACTTTTGACTACAATCTTTCCTTCCTGCAAGATGTGCTGGGACAATGATGCCTCAGAAATTATGGGAGTGACAAGTCAATGACTGGTCTAACTTCAAGCTCAAACCATGAGAGGGAACCCATGTCCATCATTGCCTGGATGGCCAGGAACCAGAAGCTAGGTAGGCCAGAGACCTAGGATAGAACTAAATATGATTGAACAAAAAATGTTAATGAGATGATTCCTAATGATATTCTGATATACTCATAGATAAGTGCCTAGACTAATTATCATTAGAGATGCTTCTTCAGGAAGTTGATGAGAGCAGATGCAGAGACCCATAGCCAAACATTAGGCAGAACTTGAAGAACCCCAAGTAAGAGAGTGTATTTTCGGAGCCAGAGGGATGGAGGACACCAGGACAAGCTGTGCTGAATCAATTAATCAAGGCTCATAGAAGCTCACAGAGAATGTGTACTTTTAAGGCAGTTTTCTAAAGAATTCTGTTACAGTGACAGAAAGTTGACTATTGCAAATTATGTTGAGAAATTTAAGTATGAGTATTCCAATGGGTTTTTTTGAGCATGATAAAACCGACTCAGTTCAAAACTCATTGGGGAAAATTACCCTACACTCACCTATGATGTTTTCTTTTTCTTTAGAAGAAATGTTATATATATATATATATATATATATATATATATATACATATATACATATATATATGAATATTTATGTATAATAAAATCTATACAACAAATGTTTAGAAATATTCACAATTAGAAATATATACTCACCCTTACAAAGCAATAAAGAGAAAAGAAACAGGAAATTTTCTAGAATGATTGACTATTATGCATAAAGCTAATATTCTTGTAAGACTTCGTATAAAATGTCTTTTGTAGTTATTATAGTAAAGATTGATAAGTATAATATTGTCATTGATTAATGTCTTGATTGAGGGAAAATTGGTATTATAACTTTCTTAATATTTTATCTAAGGTTATATATTACTACATTTTGGAAAAATTCACAATAAAAGGCAGAGAACCCCTTACTATTCTTGAAACATTTGTGTCACAGTACTGCAGAAGCTAACCATCAACATTTCAAACATTTTCAGATCCTATGTAAAAGAATATAGAGTTTATAGAAAAAACAAAGCAATTTTAACAGCAATTTTTAACAAAGCCCCAGGCTAATAGCAGTAGGTATTTTTTTAATTACCATAGTTAATTCTGTTTCTTTAAACACAGGATATTAGTTCTTAAAAATAAATATTATTTTAAACCTGATATGTAACTATTTTCTTTAATGAATTCTTTGATAGCACAGAATTATAAAAAAAGACCTAATTTTTGAGAAATACTGCAATTTATAACTTAATTTTTAATTTGAATAGTTGTTGGCATTAACTAAAACAATTTTCAAAACAATTTAGAATTATGGTTTTAAATAGAAAAGTATTTGTATATCTACATGTGTATATTATATAATATGTAAGGGGCCCAGATAGAGAAGGAATAAAACAGAGAGTTTGAATGTTAACAATGTGTGGCACATTTCTTGAACTTTATTACAGAAGTCACCTGACTTATGACAAATCAATGTCCTAGAAATAGATGGAAAAGCTAGGAAATAAGAAAGTATCATAAAACATAGTTGCAGTACTGTTTTTTTCATTCTATGCCTTTGGATTTGGAAGAGCCTTTGTGGGGAACCCCCTTGCCCAATTAGGAAAGAATGAGTAGCAGTGCTAAACAAATTGCAAACTCCAAAACCCTGGCTCAGAACCAAGGAATCAAAAATTGCATTCTTACATTCCCAGAACTTTACATTCAGACCTTGGCATTTCAAAAAAATTTAGTTTAAAGCACATCAAAAATGTGAAAGGAAAGATCTAAGGTCAAGAAGCCCTGCCACATTTTAAGATGTCTCAACAGGAATGTAGAAAGAGTCAAGTGAGAAGATTGCTGGCTCAGTGGACTTTAGTGTTTGATATTCAGCTGCAAGAAAACCTGTATGTCCAAAGACTTCAGGAGAGGAAGTGCTAAAAAAATGTGTAGAGATATTCAGGAAACAAAGTACTTTCTATGGACAAAAAATGTATTGTCATCGACAATGGATTATTGACAATAGAGGCATAGATAACAATCAGCATCATATACATTTAAAATTAGCACCATTTCCTCAGTACAGGAGTACATTCCCCCGAGGCACAGTGGGATGGATGGAGTACTTTACAACTCTGTGCTGTGTTGAGAGGAAAAAAGCAGTTAACAATATTTGGTAAGCTACTTCACCCTACAGCCAAAAAAAAAAAAAAAAAAAAAAAAAAAAAAAAAAAAAAAAAAAGAAAAGTTAAAAGATTTATAAGCAGCAGGATAGTAGTATGATTAAATTTTTTTTTTTTTTTTTTTTTTTTTTTTGGTTTTTCGAGACAGGGTTTCTCTGTGTAGCTTTGCGCCTTTCCTGGAACTCACTTGGTAGCCCAGACTGGCCTCGAACTCACAGAGATCCGCCTGGCTCTGCCTCCCGAGTGCTGGGATTAAAGGCGTGCGCCACCACCGCCCGGCCATATTTTTTTTGAACAATGTTATAGAATATATGTACTAAAAAAGAACAGAGAAAAAACATAATATTAAAGTAGTACAATCAAAGTGAGAAATGTCTAGGACAAAAAATGGATTGTAAAAAACAGAGCAAAGGACAAAGCAGATTCACCTAATGTTCCAGAAGCAGAATGAAAAGACATGGCCTAGTGATGAAGAGCATGGTGGTTTAAATAAGAATAGCCCCCATTGGCTCGTGTATTTAAATGCTTAGTCACCAGCGAGTGGCACTATTTCAAAAGATTTCAAAGATTAGTAGGAGGCATGGACTTGTTTGAGGTGTGTGTCATTAGGGGGTTGGGCTTTGATGTTTCAGAAGCCCATATCAGGCCCTTTCCTCTCTCTCTCTCTCTCTCTCTCTCTCTCTCTCTCTCTCTCTCTCTCTCTCTCTCTCTCTCTCTCTCTCACACACACACACACACACACACACACACACACACACACACTCCTCTGTCTCTCTTTCTTTCTTTCTCTCTCTCTTGCTACAAAACATGACTTAGCTCTCAGCTACTGCCCCAACACCTGGATGCCTGCCACCATGCTCCCCACCATGACAATGGACTTAACCTCTGTACCTGTAAGGAATCCCCCAATTTAATGAATTCTTTAATAAGAGCCACCTCAGTTATGTGTCTCTTCACAGCAATTGAACAATGACTAAAGCACAAAATTATAGGCTATGAAACAAAATGGGGTCTAAGGCGAGTGCCTAACATTCTTGCCTATATAAATTGTGTATTCCCTCACATGTATAAATAAATCAGATTTTTTTTATTAGATTATACTGAAAACTGGGAATACTGAAAGATAAAATCTTGGTGATCAATAAAGATCTAAGATGAAAATAAAAGTGTGACATTCACTGAAATTTTGATGTTGGAGAGTGTGCATTGTTATGCATCTATATAAAAGTATTGAGTAGCCAGCTAAGGAAGCAGGTGTAGAGTGGTTTTATCCAGTCTGTTTTCCTTAGTATGTCTTTCCCTCCGTCTTTACGTTTGCCACTCTAGTTTCTAAAACAGGCTTGCTCTTCCACTCTCCTGTTTAATAGATTAAGAAGGGACTATGATAATAGAGAATTAAACAAAATAGATATAGAAGAAGGCATATACTAGCTGGTAGGAAATCTATGGTTACATCTAGAACAAGCTTAAAATAATGTAAAGTAATGCTACTGAAAATTCAGTATGAAGAAGAACAGCATCTCACAAGGAAACAGAAGGAGATGATGGAAAGAGAAGAGCTGAATGAGAAGAGGTAAATGTACACATTCTTGAACCTAGGAAAATGTTTTTTGATGTATATAAAAATAGGGCCTTAGACAAGCAACTGACAGTTCAGAAGAGGAAGGCATAGCTGATAACTCATTATTTAAATAATGGAGAACAGGTTATCTACAGTCCGTGCATGGGTTTCATTTCTAGACCCCCTATTTTCTTCCTAATATACCAGATACATCACACTGTTCAACATTTATTTTTGTGTTGCTCATTTTCTATATTGTGTGTTGGTGCATTTTCCTAATCAATTCAAATGTTTTGTATAGCAAAATGTCTATTTTTAACAGTCTTTTGATAAACAATGAGTGAATTGGCAAATATACATCTACTAAAGATCATTCCTTGTGCTTAACAGCTCTTTGGAGAGTCACAAGGTGATTGAATCTTGAAGTCAAGACTTATTATTTAATCATATTGTAATAAATTATGGTGCTTTGGTATTTAATTATATATATGTGTGTGTATAAGATATATATATATACATCTATATATATACATCTATCTATATCTATAGATAGATATAGATAGATAGATAGATTGATAGATAGATAGATAGATAGATATTTGGACAGACACACACACATACATGCCCATATATATGGACACACACACACACATACATGTCCACACATTCTTTACAGATTCTAATCTAAAAATTATTTATACCAGGCAAAATCTGTATGCCTAATAATTATATACTCATAATGTAATCAGCTGGAATTCTTTCTGATTTGGAGAAAAATGAGATAAATGATGTAATGACTTCTGGATTTAAACATCCTCTATTAACTATTTTATATATTCTTTCAAGATCTCTATTATACTATAAAGATATTAATATAAAATAAATGGTCATTATTACTTGCTTGAGTAGTTTTGATATCACTTCATAGCTCATATGCAAAGATTTATGTTGTACAATATATTGATCTAATATAGACATTAGATTAATCTTCAAGCAGACTTGATAGAATAAGCCATTAAGCATGCATGGACAGCTAAAGGTTATACAAGCAAAGTTCATAAACCAAAAAAATGAGAAACCCTCTCACATGAAAGAGACTTGTTTCATCCTGCTGTCTAGTCAGCAAACATTTATAAACTATATTCTATGTTTAAAAATCTTTCATTTGATGTTTTTTTCAGTACATTAAAGAGGCAATCACCATGATGAACATGTAAGTTCCTGGACAGTGACAATTGACAGAAACCTGTGAGGTTGGGAATATACCCCTGAATATTTCCTGGACTAATTCTTGACCTCACACTCTATAAACTAGAGCAAGTCAAATATCAAATTATCTTAAGAAGTCCATCAGGATAGAAATACTTTAGTTCATAATAGCATTTAAAACACCAGGCAAAATTATGTGAAGTTATCTAATATTCTTCCTAAGTCTACATTTTTCAAAAGTCATAAAGAACTAGTATTTTGTAAAACAGTGCTTTTCTAGGAAAAGAAAACTTCACTTTGATTCCCGTTTGCCTATTTATTAGTTGGATTGCATTAAATAAATAACAAATATGTTAAATTATGTCATTTTTTCACTAATTGTCACTATCGCACTAAGAATTCACATTTTAATGTGTTGTACCAGAATTAAAAACAACAATGATGTTAAAGACAGGGAAGATTTTGGCAAAGAGCTTGTAAATTGCTCAGGAGATCAGTACTATGTAGGAGAAGGTTGGACTTCACAAAAAGATGTTAGGAAAGATTCCCTGAGAAGAAGACTTATCTTTCAAAAATGCAAATTCATTTGAAGGAGAAAGTTCAAACAGAGAATACATGTATGCATAATTGGGCTGGACCTCAGCTAGCAAGATCAAGTCTATACATTTCTCTGCAAACGAGCTCAGCCTTGGCTTTCATTCTTTTATGAATGGAGAATCCCACTAAGAACCATAATGTGATTAGAAGGAAATGAAAGATTAAAAAAAGAGAAGAAAGAAAGAAAATTTCCTGTTAAAAGCATCCTGGAAAGATGTTTCCTCAGATCAGCTGCAAATGCACTCAGAAGCAAATGCATCTTTGGTGTAAGGAGGCTATCACGCATCTTGGGTTGGCAGTATAATGTGGCATCACTTACTTGGAGCTGGGTTTGCTAGTATGTCTTCTGCAAGAATGAAGAGTTCATGAAAGCATGAACGAATGTTTTAGAGAGCTTTTAGACTACACACTATATAGTAGGGTTAGACTATTTGCATGGAGTGACTGTGATTCTTATGGGAATTCAAGATCAGGGACTAGAGAATATTGTTGATTCCAAAAATAAATAAGACAGCATACATCACAAACAAAATAAATTACTAAATAGAGCTGGTCCAAGAGAGAGACCCTGTATACTATAGGCAACAGAGTTGGGCTGTAGAGGCTATCAAAGCTTACTTAAATGTGTATTGAACCAATATGAGCCCCAGATGACAATCATTGTGTTTAAGGGTTGGCGTTTGACCTGATGGGTCCATTTGATATTAATTTGGTCCATTCTTTCCTTACTCTCATTTTGAACTTTTAGAAGTAGAAATATTTACCTGGTCTTGTTGCACATTAAAAGGATATACTTACTTTAGTATCTTTATAGGAGCTTATACTTAAAAAAAAAGTGTCTTGAATATGAGCAATGACTTTGGCTTTGTAATTTGTAAAAATTTGGGGGTTGTAAGTGACTGCTATAATTTGCTTCAATGTTGCTGTTGTAAAACACTGACTACATGGGAATGGGGGGTGGGCTGGGGGGAAGGTGAAGGGGTGGGAGGGGGGAGAACAAGGGAATCCGTGGCTGATATGTAGAACTGAATTGCATTGCAAAATAAAAGAAAATCATAATTATCACACACACACACAAAAAAAACACTGAATACAAGCAACTTGGGAAAGAGGTTTCAATTGGCTAATATATTATAGTCCACCACTGAAGCAAGCCAAGGCTGAAACTCAAGGCCTGAACTTTCAATTAAGAACTGAAGTACAGACAGGAAGGACCAATGCTGACCTGTAATCAGAAGTTTACGTCCCAACAGCAACTCCCAAATACCCAGCAGCTGCTTCCCAAATAATTGACTTGAAGGCTTATTATTACTTATAAATGTTTGGCTGATAGCTCAGGCCATTATCAGTTAGTTCTTACATTTAAATTAACCCATTTCTAATAATCTAAATATTGCCACATTGCCATGCCATTACAAGTCTGCTTTCATGTTGTTCTGTGGGTGGCTAGATGGAACCTCCCAGACCCCCCCTTCTCCTGTATCTTTGCTTAGACTTCCTACCTGGCTCTATCCTGCCTTGCTATAGGTCAAAGCAGCTGTATTCATCAACCAATGAGAGCAACATATATTCACAACATACAGGACATCCCATATCACTTACTGGTGTTCTCTATGGCTTTGCTTACTCAGGCTGCTTTCAGATACAACCTAGGACCACATGCCTAAGGCTGACACTTAGCACATTGGTTTGTGCCTTCCAACAGCAAATAATCCAGAAAGTGTACTGTAGAATTGCCTACAAGAAATATGATGAAAAGAAATTTCTCAACTGAGTTAACTTCTTCCCTGATAACTTTAGTTTGTGCCAAGTTGATAAAAACAAACAAACAAACAAACAAAAAAACTAGTCAATACAATGACTACGGTGATTTTTAAGGTAGATGATGGCACTTACCATTATGAAATGAGCATGTTCTAAAGGAAGTCAGGGCTAGTGACTTTCAGTTTGATTACAAAATTGCTTTTCAGACTTGTCCTAAGGTAGTGATGTTGTGAAGATGCAGAAAAGTTAATAGCTGGGGAGACTAGGTCAAGTAGGTAAATCACTACAGGATGGAGTTTGAGGTTTATAGCCTGGAGTGGTTCTGATCTTGGTTCTACTTTCTGTTCCAACATGATATTAGGAAGCATGAAGCTGTGCTGTTGTCTGTTCCCACTGCTATGGAGCACTCTGTTACTGTGCAGATGTCTATACCTACTGCTAGGGAGCACTCTGTTACTGTGCTGTTGTCTGTTCCCACTGCTATGGAGCACTCTGTTACTGTGCTGTTGTCTGTTCCCACTGCTAGGGAGCACTCTGTTACTGTGCAGATGTCTATACCTACTGCTATGGAGCACTGTTACTGTGCTGTTGTCTGTTCCCACTGCTATGGAACACTCTGTTACTGTGTTGTTTGTTGTCTGTTCCCACTGCTATGGAGCACTCTGTTACTGTGAAGATGTCTATACCTACTGCTAGGGAGCACTCTGTTACTGTGCTGTTGTCTGTTCCCACTGCTATGGAGCATTCTGTTACTGTGCTGATGTCTGTACCCACTGCTATGGAGCACTCTGTTACTGTGCTGTTGTCTGTTCCCACTGCTAGGGAGCACTCTGTTACTGTGCTGTTGTCTGTTCCCAATGTTATGGAGCATTCTGTTACTGTGCTGATGTCTGTACCCACTGCTGTGGAGCACTCTCTTACTGTGTTATGTCTGTATCTACTGCTAGGGAGCACTCTGTTACTGTGCTGATGTCTGTACCTACTGCTATGGAGCATTCTGTTACTGTGCTGTTGTCTGTTCCCACTGCTAGGGAGCACTCTGTTACTGTGCTGATATCTGTTCCCACTGCTATGGAACACTCTGTCACCATGCCTTGTCTGCTGTGATGGATTGTTTCCCCTCAAACTGTATAAAAAATTCTGATCTGTTAAACTGCTTCTGATGGGTATTAGGTGACAGACACAGTAAAACTAACTAAAACAGTACATACACAAAGTATGTATTGAAACTAACTTTGCTTCTATGGCCAACTAAAAAGGTTTTGTATTTTAATGTAAGTTCAAGAAATGGGAATTAACAGTTTGTCGATAAATTTGCACCCTCAAATTGTATATATTACCGTTTAAAAGATCTTCACCAACCCCACATCTGACAGAGGACTGATATCCAGAATATATAAGGAATTCAAGAAATTAGACATCAAAATGCCCAACAGTCCAATTAAGAAATGGGCTATAGAACTAAACAGAGAATTCTCAACAGAGGAAACTCAAATGGCCGAAAGACATTTAAGGAATTGCTCAACATCCCTAATCATCAGGGAAATGCAAATCAAAACAACTCTGAGATACCACCTTACGCCTGTCAGAATGGCTAAGATCAAAAACACTGAAGACACCTTATGCTGGAGAGGATGTGGAGGTAGGGGAACTCTCCTCCACTGCTGGTGGGAATGCAAGCTTATACAAGCACTTTGGAAATCAATATGGCGCTTTCTTAGAAAATTGGGAATCAATCTCCCCCAAGATCCAGCTATACCACTCTTGGGCATATACCCAAGGAATGCTCAACCACACCATAAGAGCACTTGTTCAGCTATGTTCATATCAGCATTGTTTGTAATAGCCAGAACATGGAAACAACCCAGATGCCCTTCAACTGAAGAATGGATAAACAAAATGTGGTACATATACACAATGGAATACTACTCAGCAGAGAAAAACAATGGCATCATGAGGTTTGCAGACAAATGGATGGATCTAGAAAAAAATCATCCTGAGTGAGGTAACCCAGACTCAGAAAGACAAACATGGTATGTACTCACTCATAGCAGGATACTAGACATGAAACAAGGATGACTTGTCTGCTACTCACATCACCAGGGAGGCTACCTGGAAAACAGGACCCCAAGAAAGACACAGGGATTGCCCAATGACAGAGAAATGGAATGAGATCTACATGAACAGCCTGGACATGAGTGGGGGTAATGAAAGGCGAGGGTTGAGGGAAAGAGAGCTTGGGGGAGCGGGAGATCCCAGCTGGATCAACAACAGAGAGGGAGAACAAGGAATAGGAGACCATGGTAAATGAAGACCACATGAGAATAGGAAGAAGCAAAGTGCTAGAGAGGCCCACAGAAATCCACAAAGATACCCACACAACAAACTGCTGGCAATGGTCGAGAGACAGTCTGAACTGACCTACTCTGGTGATGGGATGGCCAAACACCCTAATTGTTGTGCTAGAAACCTCATCCAACTACTGAGGGATCTGGATGCAGAGATCCATGATGAGGCCCCGGGTGGTTCTCTGGGAGTCCAATTAGCGAGAATGAGGAGGGTTTATATGAGCGAGAATTGTTGAGACCAAGGTTGGATAAAGCACAGGGACAAATAGCCAAATGAATGGAAACACATGAACTGTGAACCAATGGCTGAGGGGTCCCCACTGGATCAGGCCCTCTGAATGGGTGAGACAGTTGATTGGCTTGATCTGTTTGGGAGGCATCCAGGCAGTGGGACCAGATCTTGTGCTCATTGCATGAGTTGGCTGTTTGAAACCTGGGGCCTATGCAGGATTGTTTGGCTCGGCCTGGGAGGAGGGGACTAGACCTACCTGGACTGAGTCTACCAGGTTGACCTCAGTCTGTGGGGAAGGCTTTGCCCTGGAGGAGATGGGAATGGGGGGGGGGGGTTGGGGGGAAGGTGAGGGGGACGGGAGGGGGGAGAACAAGGGAATCTGTGGCTGATATGTAGAACTGAATTGTATTGCAAAATAAATTTTAAAAAAATATAGATGTGTTTCAGGACCTTGAAGTGTAAGAACTACACACTATCTTTTAGTTCTGGTGCCTGCTTGAGATTTGATATTTGAATGTTATCTGTTCTTTCTGCTAAGTCTGCTGCCTCTTGACTTCATTCTGTGGCATAGTGGAGTCTTATTCTCATGGAACTGTAAGACCAATGAAACTCTTTGTTTTATGTATTTCCCTGGTAATGGTATTTCATCACAACAACAGAAAATCACACTTAGAATATAAAAAAATAAAGCCAGCACTTAACCCCCCCCAAAAAAATCTCATGTAGAATTCCAGAGTGTATATAATTCATTTATCATATTTGCCTAAATATGAGAGTTATACCAGGAAAATAACTGTTAATGTATACGTTCAACTTTATGTTCACAGATTCAATGTTAACTTCCAATTAAATTTCTAAAATCTTTAAAGGCTTTATTCTTAATAACATTTGGGAACTCATTTATAAGACTGACACATATTTGTTTAATATCTGTCTATATATGTATTACAGATATTCTAAATTAGAAAAAATGTTTCTAATAAAGAATTTATGCAACAAACTGTATGGTTTGTCTTATTTATGAAAGCAAAGACTTAATTGCTAGTAAATAATAAAACAACCTGTATTATTTTGTTAATTTTGTTCATGAAATAATGCATATCATTTCGATAAATAGCATTGTAAATTAAATATCATGTGAAAATAAATTAAGGCATTTATTAATGAATTAAAAGTATAAGTGTTTTAAAACATTTGATCATAAGGAAATTTATGATCAAATACCAATAAAATGCTTTCTTTAGTAGTCAAGCATCTTATAAACCATTTCAGTTTTGTTTCAAGTACATGTCTGTCACAAAGGTCACACTGACATTGATGGAGAATCCTACCTAACTTATGCCAATGAAACTTTTATCTTCGCCCCATATTTTCATAGTTAGTCAATATTCAATGTTACTTTTTGCTAAACTAGCATGTATGAAATGATATTATTGTATATTTAAATTTCCTGCCCCTAATTGCTAATGAAATTACCCTTTATTAATACTGATAAATTGTTTATAATAGGATTCTGAAAGTACTGGTTATTTGGAAATAGTTTGTTTATTAAAGGTTCAAACATCAAATATTATGTCTTGATCTATCATCTATCTCCTATCTTTCTATATAACCATACCTAAATAAAAAATACATATTAAACAGCAATAGTGTATGTTGTTATTAATCTTGATTGTGGACATGATTTAGAATCTCGAGACATATATTGAATCCTTGACATATGACCCCCCAATCTCTCTTACCTCTGGTCACACTGCTGTTCCAAGCTTCCCTCTTTCCAGGTGGTTTTCTTTTGCATGTGTCTTCCTCTTGATCAGGGGTTATACGTTTGCTGATATTAGATTTGTTATATCATCTGCATTCTAGGACCATGTTCATAAACTTTCTACGCTTGAGCCTAATAGCATAAATCCTGTTCTAAACCAATTAAAGTCACAGAGTCAATGCAGGGCTTTCACTTGCATTCTTACTGCATTTTTGGCTAGAGGATTTTGCTCCATAGTTCTCTGAATCATTTGAGTCTCTTAGACATTGTCAAGCCATATATTAAACAGCCTCTGGCCTAACATAGAAAATATTTATCAAATCTGGACCAGGCCTGAGTGTGTCAAGACAGTGACTGTTTAATTATTTCACATAATATGAGTAGCAGATTGTTAGAATCAAGTATCTGTGTCTGGAGAAAATGAGTCTTTAAATTGAAACTTTTAAAATTCTTCATATATAGTCACTTCACTTAGAATCTCAAAAACATTGAAGATACTTTCATAACTGTACTATTCTTTTGACATAGCTTTTGTATTTTTTACATTCATTTGTTTACTTTTGATATATTTGGATACACATGTACCTCAGTGAACACAAGTCAAAATTTTAGAATAAATTGCAGAAGTCAGTCCTTTCTTCTTATCATGTTGACCTTAGGTTTCCAGGATTGGTGGAAGGTGTCTCTGCCTCTGAACTAGTCACCATTCATGTTTCAATCATTTTATATTAACACAATCAAAAGAGGAATCTTCCTGAACTGTTTTATGTCTTAATGAGATGAATATATTGATGCAATTAGATCAAGCAACTTGGGTTATTCAGAAAAGAGCTATCAGCAAAGCCAATAGGATTTCATCTTTTTGTTGTATAACACAGCCTTAGGCAGGAGAAACAGTACCAAGCTATTACAAAGAGAATACAACAGAGTAAACTCATTCTATGTAATCAAAAACAAACAAACAAACAAAGAGTGAGTAACTGGAGTCAGATAAACTGAAATGTGCAGATAAAATTGTTCATATGATCATAGTTCATACAGAATAAATAATCTTATTTCCCCTTCACTTTTTACTTTAGCTAAGAAAAGAAAATTTTCATGAAACTCTAAAGGAAGGAGAAGTTGACATTTCTGAATTTTAGATCTTCACTAACATTAAACCATGTAGAATATGAGAAATGAGAAATGTGTCCAAACATGTCTCTTTTCTATTCCACATTCAGCTTAAATGAACGCATGTCAGGATGGAGCACATCTATGTGCAATGATGGATAGCTCACGCTAGAAAATGCTACAAGGCAGGGCCATTAGGGAGATGGATGAAGGCATCAGTAAGGAGAGGCACACATATCTGGTAATGGGAAGGTCACACAGCAAACATTAACAATCAAGAGCATTAATACATTTGCCCACATCGATGCTTTCTCAATAGCGACATTTGACAGGCACAACCTGGCTGCCATATGTCTCTGGTTGAACCTCGGGACAGTTTTAGTTCAGTACACAAATATGTCCATAGATTTGCCTTCAAGATGATAGAAACAACTGAGAAAAAGTGCTTGGCGTTTTTATGTTTTGTATACATTGGAGCAAATCTGGAGAGACAAATGTGAAGGATTCTTTATAAAGCTCTGTGCCACAGAGCATGTGTATGAAAATCACACTTCCCTTTTCAGCAACTCTGTGCATGAGAATATATGTAAAAACCATCCCATACTTGGTTTTTCAGTGGTCCAAGTCACAATTAGCAATTAAACTGCTTATACTTAGGGGGCAAGGGGCAAAATAAAGAGCCAAAGACAGTTAGAAAGTTACAAACCAGGATCCCAACTGTCATGTTCCTGGTCTCATTATTATGGCGTTCCCTATGCCAGGAATTAATACAGATGTCAGGACAAATGGCCCAGGGACACTAAATGTATACAGAGAAGTGCTTCTTACAACAGAAACAGCAGGAGCATTCTCTAGGAAAGACTCAGTTTCCTCCAAGAAAGGAAGATGTTAGAAATTATTTAATGGGAGGCAGGATGGACTTTCTTTAAACTTCACTTAAAGATTAGGTAAAATGACAAAGACGAAGTGTGGGGATGGAAAGAATCACAGGTCAAACTTCAAAACTGGAGTTTTTCATTGAAATTCATTTTTATATTAAAAATAGTTAACATGTAACCCACAGTATATGAATGGAAACTAAATGGTACTAGCATAGCAATACTATACACTTCTCAATACATTGCTAAAAATTGCAAATGCTTAACTTTTGTTGTTGATTTTTTTACATGTATTCATTGTTATTTCGTGTGTGTATACACACTTGGGCTTCTAGGAGCAGGGAATCATCTGCCCCAGTGGGCCTACTGAGGTCCAAGGAAAACTTTCAAGACTACATCAACTCCTTTCTCATGTAAACATTTCCTTAAGTACATAAATTCCTGGCTCAATTCCTAACATCTCAGCAAGGCTAAATTTATATAGATATATATGAAAGGGGGTGATTGTGGTCAAAGAGTGTTTAGAGGGTATTTGCCAATTGTGGAAACTATATATATATAATTTGGTGACACTTGGATTGTGTTGCATATACTGATATATAAAACACTTTGTACTATGTTTATTAATACTAGAGATATGCAAATGCTTCTTTTATGCCCCCTTAAACTTAGTGGCATTTAATTATCACTATTGTTCCCATAAACCAAAATATCAAGTTTACCTAATTTGGCTTGAGAAGCATTTTTACTTTAGTTTAGCCTATCTATGAA
Organism: Peromyscus californicus insignis; assembly: GCF_007827085.1. NCBI lineage: Eukaryota > Metazoa > Chordata > Mammalia > Rodentia > Cricetidae > Peromyscus > Peromyscus californicus. Next base: position 119,074,292 of record NW_026294573.1, read on the forward strand.
TTTATTTCTTGGTTAGGAAGAGGGTGTGTTAAAGAATGTTAAGTAAAGAGCCTTAAGGACAGGAAGAAATCTAAGGATCATGGTTCAATAAAAAATGATCAAAATGACATTTGCTGAAAACTTTTTGAGTGAGAAATATTCAAAGAAAATCTCCACACAAGTTTAACATCAAGAATGTTCCTGCTATGAGTATAGAAAAACATAAAATGAGTGACCAATGGCATAAGAGGCTGAGAATGTTAGTGGCCATGTTAAGAGTATAAAGAGTTACAGATGTAGAGGGGAGATCAAACTATTAGCCAGTTAAGACACTCCTGAAGGCAGCTCAGCATGGAGGACCCATTTAAGCTTGGGATATTCCTGGCAAGTCAGTAATACCTGCCATGGGAAAGGCATATCTGACATTTGCTATAATTGCAGGTTTTATAAAAATAAAATTTAAATTTCTCTCCTAGGAACAAAAATATCTTAGCATAAAACAAAATAATCAGAGCTGTCTTACTAAATGTCTGAGCATATTTGGCCTAATTGTTTGATGTGCTTTCTTAGTGAGGCTATTCAAATGTTCTGTCTGTTATTATTTTGTTTGCTAAGGTAGCCCTGATTCTTGGTACTCAGTCAGTCACCATCTTCTAAAGGGACACCTTGGTCTTCCAAGGCAGTAAATAACACATAGAACTATGTTTTAAATATCATTTATATAATAAACACTAAATATTAGATAGAGATATTGGCCTATTAATGGCTTATTCATAAAGAGATATTTTAACTTTGTTATTCATATACTCAGTATTATTCAGGTAGATGGAATAAAATGTTTAACAAAATGAGAGAAAGTAAATGAATATTTAAAGACCACCTTTGAATGCAATTTTCATGAAAATTTGCCATACAAGAAGTCCAAAGAACCAACATACTTAAAGAAAATAAGATATTCAGGGAGCTACTAAATCAAATGACAGGTACATACTTTAAAAGAGTTACATATTTGATCTTGGAGTGAATGAATAATATTAAATTCTGATGCACTTGATAATATGGGTATACAGAGAATTTAAGAATTTTTTTCTAGATGATCTTGATATTCCTTAGAAAATTTTATTAAGAGCATCAGTGTAAAGAAAGGAATTATGAGACAGTAGAAAGATAAATAGGTTCCTTTTGTTTTCCCATAGGCTAACTTTTCAAACATCTGTTCTAATAATAAATAAAACAAAAACAGAGTCAAATCTTTATAGTATTTATTATGCAGGACTCAACCAAGATCCTCTTCTATTCTAGAATATGTCACTCTGTGTTTCTAATTTAAATTCGTTTCACTAAAATTAATTAATTATTTTACTACTCTTTAGGAATTAATTAATTTTTGAACATCATATTTTATCAGGAATTTGTATCAAGAACTTGTATCGTTAAATGTACATATCACTATAAGTCTGTTCCTAAAATTTATTCTAATTCATTGATTATTTAAAAATAATTAAATTATTCATTCACTTTATTTATTTAGTGTGAACAAGGGACATGCATTCCATGGATATGTGTAGATGCTACAGAGCCGTTCACAGGAATGGGTTCTTTGTCTTTCCACTCTCTGTGGCCCAGGGATCAAAGTGTTTTCCTTCACTATGTCATTTCACTGACATTTTTATGACAAATATTTCAAATATATTCTGATTTCTTAAGAAATAGAAACTTCATCAAAACTATAGATGTATATTCCTGTATGAAATTACATGCATTACATATTGTTATTGTTGTTGATTTGGAATGTCCCCTCCTTGAGTTCTAGTTTGTGTGGTATCAGAAGGTACCATACAATCTTCCAAAGGAAAGAGGCAATCAAGGGTTTTAACCAGATATGATGCCTATAAATCAATAAATAACTGGCATGACACAAGAACTCTAAGGGTACAGTAGTGGTGCACAAACTTTGAAAATAACCAATAGCTCTCTAATTGGACTTAAGACTCACTCAGTAAGAGGGAGACTATGCCTTTTACTGGAATCCTACCTCACCAGTGCAAGTCAAGTCATGGTTATTGGAGAAGAATCACTACCACTAGTTTACTAAACCAGCAAAATCCCTGGCAATGATTGAGAAATCTTTGTTCTTATACCAACAGATAAGTGCAGTCCTCACCCCTCATCAAGAAAACTTCTCGCCGGGCGGTGGTGGCGCACGCCTTTAATCCCAGCACTCGGGAGGCAGAGCCAGGCAGATCTCTGTGAGTTCGAGGCCAGCCTGGGCTACCAAGTGAGTTCCAGGAAAAGCGCAAAGCTACACAGAGAAACCCTGTCTCGAAAAACCAAAAAGAAAAAAAAAAAAAAGAAAACTTCTCTTTGCAACAGATGAAGACCACTGTAGCAAACCACAATCAATCATAATGCAGAGTTATAGATCCCAGTCCTAAAGAATACATCTACAAAACACTGCTGTACCTAAGGCTCATGGAGCATTGTGAAAGAGGTAGCAGAAAGACTGTAATAGCCAGTGGATTAGGAAATCTGATGTGAGAATGTATTTCCTACTAATATCAGAAGTAGCACTTATAAAGTCTAACTAGCACAATTGCCCAAATGTGAGCTGCACAACGATACCAATGAACATGCCAAACTGTACTGAGAAAAAGGCCCAGGAAACATTTTACTCTACATGAAGAACTACAGGAAACTGAAGAATGCTGGGAAGACAATTGGCAGCCTTCTCCAGGGAAGAGCACACAAAGTGGTTGTTCAGTGCCAAATAGTCAGCCCTGAAAACATATATACAAGCAGCATTACAATTATATTTAGGATTTTATATACATATATATTACACATATCTTATATAGTATATAAATTTAGTATATGTATATGTATATTTGTATTTATATATATTATATAGATATATATCAGAAATGCTGGGAAGGCTATATATATGTATATATGTATAAATGCGGTAACAATTAGTGAAAACCGAGGCCAGGATTATAAATAATGGTGAGATTTATAGGGGTGGGCTTAGAGGGAAAACATTGGGAGGGTAAAATTTTGTAATTAAATTATAATTTCAAAAATAAACCATAATAAAATAAAAAATTTAAATGCTTAAAAAGCAAGTATGAATGACTTAAGTAATAAATGTAAACATCACCAAATAAAAAAGAAGTATAAAGTTAAGATACCTGCAGTGGCACTTTCTTTTAATCCCAACAGTCAGGGAACTGAGGCTGGAAGATCCCTGGTTTGACCTCAGCCTGATCTACATAATGAGACCATCTCACAAAATTTAAAATTAACAAGCAAGAAGAGAAACAACACTCTGTTAAGATATTTATATAATTTGATAAATATATACTTTTCTCTTTGACTATTACATACCTGTCAGAATTATCTGAAAAAATATTTCAAATTTGGTTTTCATAAAAATGCAAATTTTTAACTTTAAAGTCCTAAATATTTCTAGTTCATATTTACAAATAAGCCAGTCCCAATAAATCATGTCATTACTGATATTTCTCTAGATAACCTTTTGCATTTCCTACTGATGGGCTAAATAAATGCTGGAATTTTATATAACTTAAATTTTTATTATATTTGATGAATAGGATGTCCAGTAAAATAGAAAAGATGGGAAAATCATAACTGTTGATAAGGTATGTAGAATTCAGAACCCTGACAGGCACCTTGTATTATTCTATTTGAATGATATTTCCAAAATGGCTATTCTATACACAAAGCAAACTGGTCATTGACAAGGAAGAGGGGTGGGAGGGATGGAGAAAACATTAACGTGTAGGGTTTTCTTTGAGTGAAGGGAAAGATGGACATATTTTGGAATTTGATCTTATTTTTCCTCCTGATCACTTCGCTTTTTTTTTAATTTATTTTTTTTTCATTTTACATACCAATCCCAGTCCCCCATCCCTCTTCTCCTCCTCCCTCCATCCCACCCCCATCCACCCCTCAGAGGGTGTAAGTCCTTCCTTGGGGAGTCAACAAAGTCCCTCATACCAATTTGAGGTATGGCCTAGCCCCTTCCCCCTGTATCAAGGCTAAGCAAGGTATCCTACCATAGAGAATGGGCTACAAAAAGCCAGTTCATGCACCTGGGATAAGTCCTGGTCCCACTGCCAGGGACTCCACAAACAGATCAAACCACACAACTGTCACTTACATTCAGAGGACGTAGTTCAGTCCCATGCAGGTTCCCCAGTTGTTAGTCCAGAGTCTGTGAGCTCCCACTAGCTCAGGTCAGCTGTCTCTGTGGGTTTTCCCATCATGATTTTGACCCCCTTTGCTCATAATAAATGTCTCCAATTCTAGTAGTGGGAGTCTGGTAGAGCTGCTGGCCCTACAGACAGTACAAAGGTCACCCAGACTATCAGTCAACTCCAGTCCTGATTGCAGAAGCTCGGTATGCCTTGGCCCTACAGATAACACAAGGATCAACTAGGATATTAGCAACCTCCAGTCCCAGCCTTTTGGGAGTCAAACCAGTTGTACATTATGTCCCTTGAAAAACAATGCTGGGTGTTTAAGATTCCTGATTTCCCTAGTGCTATCTGTGAGCACAAGGACCTTTGTTCTCCCGTGTTTAGTGTTAGTTGTCTTCTCCATATTTCCTCCTTTAACTCTCATTCCCATCCCCCTCCCACACTTACTCTTCCTATTCTAGTGTTTTCTTTATCAATTTTTAACACTAACCTAGTATTCTGCTTCCTTGGAAATCACATCTTTCCCCCGTTCTTTACTAGGTACTTGTCATCTGTGATTATTCAGATTGAAGCACATCTAAATTTAAAGGATAACATTTATACATAATTAAAAAAAATCCACATTTTCCCATTTGGGGTATGAGTTACCTCACTCAGAATCATTTCTTCTATTTCCAGACTTTTATCTGCCTATATAATAATTCCATTTTTTTGTATAACTTAATAATGTCTTATTGGTGAACATCTAGGATGATTCCAATCTCTGGTTATATTAGTAAAGCAGCAACGAATATGGACGAACAATTATTTCTGTAGCAATACTTAGAGTCCTTTAGGTGTATGCCCAAGATGGTATAATAGGATCATACGGCAGAACAATTTTCAGCTTTTTAAGGAACTCAGCACTCATTTCAATAGAGATTGCACCAATTTATACATACGAACAATGAATAAATATTCCCTTTCCTCACATCTTTAGCAGCATGTGCTGTCATTTATTTTTGTTCGTTTGTTTTTGTTTTATCTTGGCCATTCTGAGGTAAGATGAAGTCTCAAAGCAGTTTTAATATTCATTTCCTTGATGCCTACAAATTTTGAGCCTTTTAAAATCTTTCGTGGCCATTCAAAAATAATCTTCAACTTCATATGGACACACACACACACACACACACACACACACACACACACACTAACCTTCTGGAGGTATCACAATCTCAGATTTCAAGATGTGTTACAGAGCTCCAATCATAAAAACAGCATGGTATTGGCAGAGAAATAGGTACATTAATCAACAAAATAGAATTGTAAGCTGAGACATAGTTCCATACACCTACAGAACCTGGTTCTTAAAAAGGAAGACCTAAATGCACACTGGAGGAAAAAACACATTATGTTCAACAAATGATGCTGATCAAATTAGGTGGCTTCATGTAGAATAAGGAAAATAGTTGCAGATGGACATGTGAAAGAATAATGAAATACTGTAGAAAAAAAATACTGCAGGAGATATAACTATAACACAATTACAAGTTACTCTATAGACATTGTAATAAAAATAAAAAAGTACTGACCAAAAATAGATACATAGTATTTGACCAGAATGAATGACTCAGATATAAACCCACACAACCAGAAGTACATAATTTTTTTATAAAAAAAAATTCCCAAAATGAATGTGTTGTGACTTTCTGGAACGGTCTTTACCTGTTACAATGGGAAGCTCCCTTGATGAGGAATGAGAACTTCATGTGCCTGGGTATAAGGAAAAATGTTTGTTTATATTATTGTTGGGGATTGTGCTGGCTTTGAGTTTCATTTTCTCTGAAATTTTGATCCATCTCCTTCACACTCACCCTTTCCTTCACCTGTTCTCTTTTTGTCCATACTAAGGATTCTCATCTCTGGCAATATGTCATGATAACCTTGCAGCACTGAAATATGTAGTTCTGAATACATAATAGCATGGCTCTAGGTGAAGATACTTAGTGTTCTATCTGTAAATCTTTACTTATTTTTGACTTCTAAGTTGCTTCTCTTAGGAGATACATGACAAGAATGCCTTTTTACCTTGATTATGGTTATTAGAGTGTAATGTTTTACTTGATAATCACCATTATTTCGATCAGAAAAATCTTGAGGCACCATGATGTTGTGTCGCATCCGCCTCGACCAGCAAGGAAGACGCGACGCCAGGCTCTTCTCCAAGCAGTTTATTCAGGAACCTTGTACAGTCTTCTGACCCCGGGGAAAGCCATCTTCTTCTTCTCTCTCACTCTCACTCACTCTCACTCTCTCTCTCACTCCGATCTCCTATCTCCTCCGATCTTCCTCCTGGGAAAAGCCAGCCCACGCCCTTTATAGCCACTGGGCAATCAACCCCGTGGTGCCACGTGGACAATGCCCATAGGGTCAGACATACGCAAGCCAGCCAGATTAGGTCCAGGTGTGCGGAAGGAGCACCTGCCTGCGCTAACTTTGCGGCATGGCGGTGCACGGCTCTCTACAATGTTGTGAGCCAGTTTTTGAAGAAATAAATTTAATAGTTCATGGAACTTAACAAGTAATAATAAAAGATGTTCTAGGTCAAGGCTGTCAGATTAAAATAAAAATGGAATTTTGAAAAGTCAAGCATATATTTATAGGCTATGTCAAAACATACAGAAGGCTTACTGTAATAAGGGTGGTGTCTTAGTTATGAATTCCATTGCTGTGAAGAGACACCATAACCATGACAACTTTATTATTATTATTATTACTGTTATTATTGTTACTATTATTGTTATTTCATACCTTGCATCCTGACTGTAGTCCCCCAACTCCCCTACAACATCCCCCAACATCAATACTCCCTCAGATCCATTCCACCACTGTTCCCTTTCAGAAAAGAGCATGCTTTTCACAGATATCAACCCAACACTGAATAATGAGTTACAGTAAGACTAGGCACAAACCCTCATATCAAGGCTGGATGAGGCACCCAGCAGGAAGAAAAGGGTCCCAAGGTTGAGTAAAAAGGCAAAGATACCTCCCACTCCCATGGTTAGGAGTCCCACAAGAACACCAAGCTACACAAGCATAACATATATTCAGAGGACCTCACACAGTCCCATGCAGGCTCCATGATTTCGATCCAGTCTCTGTGAAGCCAGCTTAGTTCATTTCTGTGGGCCATGTCCTCCTGGTATCCTCAATTCCTCTGGCTCCAATAATCCCATGACAATTTTTATAAAGGAAAGTGTTTAATTGGAGTTGGCTTATATTTCAGAGGTTTAATTCATTAACACTATGGTAGGAAACATGGTGGTGTGCAGACAGACGTGGTATGAGAGAAAGTGCTGAAAGTTTTACAAATGGATTGGCAGATGGCAGGAAATGAGAGTTAGCCAACTGGGCCTGGCTTGAGTGTCTGATACCTTAAAGCCCTTCCCCCACCCCACCCCTGACACACTTCCTCCAACAAGGCCACACCAACTCTAACAAGGCCACATGCCCTAATCCTTTCAAATAATGCCTGTGAGTCCTTGGGCAGATATTTTCATTCAAACCACTAGAGGTGGGTAAATTTGAACTATTAAGAAAAGGCTACACCTCCCAGTACTTGAGAGGCAGACGCAGTGATCTCTGTGAGTTTGAGATCAGCCTGGTCTACAAAGTGTGTTCCAGATCAACCAGGGCTGTTACACAGAGAATCCCTGTCTCAAAAAACCAAATAGATAGAAGGAAAGGAAGGAAGGAAGGAAGGAAGGAAGGAAGGAAGGAAGGAAGGAAGGAAGGAAGGAAGGAAGGAAGGAAGGAACAAAGAAAAAGAAACAAAGAAAGAGAGAAAAGCTATACCAAAATATACATAGTTTTCTTTATTATGTGAAGGAATATGACCTAAAAATTACCGAGTTTGGTCAAGGAGAATGTAATATCTCAAAACTCTGCTAAATTAATCTACAGGTTTTTAGGATTTACACTTTACAAAGCCATATTTTACTTTGGAGAATGTGTTTCTTACTGTATAATACAGTTTCTAGGGTTGAAGACACTTGTATAGGAAACAGTTCAATAAGAGGTGCAAGGGAAATGGATTGTACATTAAGAGTGTTTGCTGCTCTTGCAGAGAATCTGCCATTACCCTCATTCTCAATTTGGTGGCTTCTTTTTATTTAATAGTGTTACATACTAATCTGTGTGTACATGTACAAATATATATATATATATATATATATATATATATATATATATTTAAATATATATATATATAAATTCAACATGGTGGGTCTATTTTTGTCATTGGATAATATCAATGGATATGTTAATATGAAAGGGGAAATTTCATAGGTGTCCACAAAGAACTGCAAACAACTAATAACTTCTGATAGAAGGATAATTTGCCTGTTCCAGGGATGAGCCCTTTAATGCTTATTCAATGCTGAATGGTCTTCCTCAGAACCATATACAAACCACAAAACATAAAAACCAACAAAAGTAAATCTTTTTTTGGAGGTGAAGTTTTAAAAATTCTCTAAGAATTTCATTATCCTAATATATGTGTAACCATCAAGTCAAGTAAAAGCCATAGCATTCATAACACCCTCTGCTGATGTTAGTCTGCATAGCTGTTCATCAGCATCTTCATAATACCCTCTCCTGAAGGTAGTCTGTATATCTGCCCTCCAGCATCTTCATAACACCCTCTGCTTATGATTGGGGATTGTGCTAGCTTTGAGTTTAGTATAGTTGCTCTTCAGCATCTTCGTAACTCCCTCTGCCGATAGTAATCTATACAGCTGCTCTCCAGCATCTCCTGTCATAAGGTTCTTCTGAATTGAAAATCAATGGTCTCCAACCAGATTCTCTGACATGTTGGTCTGCTTAAGATTTGACAACTCCAAGGCAGAAGGATGCAATTGTGAAGAGCATACATTAGCCAGCAAGAAAAGGCTGAATGAGAACTCCATTTCCCAAGATTTTTTTTTTTTCATACTAGGCCATGTGCTTTTTAGCTCAGTTCATCAGAATGACATTTCTCATACAAGCTACTCTTACAAGAAAAAACCTTTTATGCCATTTTACCTTTCCCTTTTTCTATTTCTGTACTGAAACATATGGGGTCAGGCTGAATTCTAAGAAAATATTATGGCATTCATACATCCCGGTAATAACAGGTCACATTATCATTCATAGGCACTCCAGTATCCCCTAAATTCATACATCTGAAAAATATAATCAGCTGATTTAGTGCCCAACAGACACATGGAGATGGGACAAGAAAGTATGACCTTTAGATGTCAGATGTAAACGGAGAGGTTAATAGCACCAATAACACAAAATAACAGTACAGAAACTGGTGTGACCTTGGGTGACTAAGGAGGATATTGTGGTATAGATTTTGAGCTGCAGTATGAATATATATGAATATATATTTACTATTATTGACAATGTATTTTTACTACCATTTTTTCTGTTGCTATATAATATTTTATCCTTGTTTTCAGAGACAGAAACAAAGCTCTCTTTATTTTATAATTTAGTGAGTTGGATATTTTCCAGAACATTATATATGACTTCTGTCATGGTTGAGTATCAATTTAGTTCATCATCACAGTTAGGGTATTAGAGTGTATGTACAGTGGACAGAAAGTAGATGAAACTGATCCTCTGTGAGTGATCACAGGGAGAGGGAAAGAAATTAGATATACTGAAAGGTGAAGTACGAAACAAATTTTATTTTGTTCAAAGGATTATAGCTCAAACATAGAGGTATTCAGTTTACTGAATGTTTCTTCTCAAGAACTGTTAATTTTTCACAATCTCTCATTTTCAAACTGTACACTCTGACACTATCATTTTTCATTATCATATGTGAGTACATTAATCTAAATTTAATAATATTGCTTAAGCTTTTTTTCTCAAGAAGTAAATTCAAATGAAATTTTAATAAAACTATTCATGCATATAGATCCTAAGATAAACTAAAGGAAAAGCTCATTTTTAATTGAGTATTTCTTCTGTTTGATTTGGCTCAACACGTTAAAAATTGCAACCCTGTTAGGTTGCTATTAGCATTTCAATTAATGGCTTCCATCAATAAAAAGCAGATCAACATGTTCTTGTGCTATTTGTAAAAACAAACACTAAAAATAAAAGACAGTTGATCCAAATATTGCTGAGCTAAATTTAAGTGCATGTCAATGAATTATTGGCAAGATCTGTTTCTAAAAATCTGGCACAATTATGTCCACATTGTCATCTGTAAACCACAGCTGGTAATCATTTCTGGATTAACAATCATTCTAAACTGCTGAAAACCTTGTATTTCTAAGCAATCTCTTCTTTATAGTTTAGAATCACAGATTCCCCCATCATTTTCATTTGCTCCTAACATAATGATTAGTTATATGAATTTAAATAAATGTTTAAAGTAACTGGAGAGATGGTTCATGGGTTCCAAGTACTTGTTCCTCATCCACAGAACCCTGGTTCCCAGAACCCATATCACACATCTCACAACTACCTGTAACTCCAGTTCCAAGGGATCTGACACTGTTTTCTTACCCCATAGATACCTGAAAGCATGTGGTACACATAAGACAAACACACATACATACACTCAAATACAAATATATATATATATATATATATATATATATGTATATATATATACACACACACACACTCTTAGAAAGACTTTGCTGTTTTAATAACAATTACAATGCAAATAAAAGAGAATTATCATTGACTTCATATCCAAATCCTGTTACTGTGAACTAAATGTAAGGTCTATCACAACTAACAAGTTACTATTGATGTATTTTTGTCTTTCATAATCAGAACTTCCTTCAAGGCTCAAAGTTTTATCCAGTGTTCCTCTGCCTTTCCAGCTTCATGCCTAGAATAGGACGTTACAGTCATGCAATGATCTGATGGATATTATTTTCTCACATACATAGGCTTAGATTGTATGCTTTTAGAAGAAATGCTAGGAGCTGGAGAGATGTCTCAGTTGTCACTGGCTCCTCTTCCACAGGACCAGTTCAACAATTAGCACTCACATGGTAGATCACAACCATTTGCAACTCTAGTTCCAGGGGATTCAATATCCTCTTTGGGCATCCTCAGGGACCAGGCATACACATGGTACACCAACATACATGAGGGCAAAACACCTATACACATTAATAAAAAATTTAAAAAGCATAAACATTACATACATCATGACATTTTTACTATCTCAAATCAAGGATATGAACATAATTATTCATTGTTGGGCTGACCTTGGTCAGTGTAGCAATATAGTATTTGTCATGGTCCTCTACTCTAAAGTTACTATTTTTAAGTTATATTTTCATCATTTTTTGTTTGTTTATTTGGTTTTCAAGACAGGGTTTCTCTGTGTAACAATCACAGCAGTTCTGAAACTCACTTTGTAAAGTAGGCTGGCATCCAAGTCACAGAGATCTGTCTGCCTCCACCTCCTGAATGCTGGTATTAAAGGCATGTGCCATCATGCTCTGCTAATCATCTTTATAGTCTATTCTCTGGAACATTGTCTCTACACATTGCTCATATGTTGAGAGAGGAATTGGAAAACTCTCCCTTTAAAGTGAATATTCCACATAAATCAAAATTCAGGGCATGAAAAAAAATGGTCAAATATCCATTTATTTAACCAACCATTTATTTATATCAGTACGTGTAATTAGTAGCTATTTTCCTTTGAATATATTCCAATAATACTTTGTAAATTGCATTGTTCAACTTGTTCCAAATCAGCCCACTAGGGTATTATTCATTAATCCCTTAATTCTATTTGACATACACCCATCATTGTTGCTCATCACGGTTTTTGTTTACTGTAATTATTTTAACTGGAAGATAGTAATTGTCAATGTTTATGCAATAAAATGTAAATTTTTATCAGTGTATACATTATAGAAAGTTTTGATTAACCTAAGAAACATATCCATCAGCTACTTCATTAAAATCTTATTTATTAGCTGTATATTTAAGCTCAATAAAATATTAATGACCATTGTCACACACAATACAGTCTATCACTATATCATATTTCCTCTCTCTACATTAAAAATTGTGCCCTTGACCAACTTTTCTTTTCTCATGTTTCTCCCCTAAGCATCTCTTTCCATACAATGACTTCTCTAGATTTTTCATAACAAGGTCATGAGGAAAGTGTCTTTCTTTTGCAGCTTTATTTTACATAGAATAATTATTTGCAAGTCCTTAATACTGCTGCTGCTTATAGCTTCAGTATCTTTTTGTATACTCAACAATGTGAACACATATTCAGTGTTCAGACCTTAAATATTCCTTTTTTATTTATTGGAAAATGGAATTAGAAGACAATTTTTCAATGTTGGTAAACTGGCTGCTATTTTGTATAAATTTGCTAGAAAAAATACACAAAATAATTTCTATACTTACATACCTGGTAAATAAAATAGTGATTGTATGTTGTCATTTTTCTGTATTATTTTATTCAAATTAGAAGTTAATTCATAAATGTTATATATCAAAGGCTCTTAGGTAAGATTGTATCCCATTTCTTTGATAGTGAAGAATAGGAACCTGTAAATTATTTCAGTATTAATAACAATTGATGCCGGGCGGTGGTGGCGCGCGCCTTTAATCCCAGCACTCGGGAGGCAGAGGCAGGCGGATCTCTGTGAGTTCAAGGCCAGCCTGGGCTACCAAGTGAGTTCCAGGAAAGGCACAAAGCTACACAGAGAAACCCTGTCTTGAAAAACAAAAAACAAAACAAAACAAAACAAAAATTGGTAAAAAAGAAGAACATTAACTTTTTCTTTTTTTGAAAATAATTTTTCTCACCAAATATACCCTGTTTAAGGTTTCCAATCCCTCTACTTCTCCCAGTTCCTCATTAGTAAAGTATAAGTCTTTTAAGGGACTATAATATAAGTAATAAAGCAAAACTAACACATCATAATTGGACAAGACAAACCAACTGAAGAAACAGAGCCCAAGAAAAGGCACAAGAATCAGAGACCCACTTGTTTTCATACTCAAGAATCCCATAAATACACTAAACTGGAAGCAACAATATTTGCAGAGGACTTGTTGCAGTCATATACAGGTTCTGTGCATGCTGCTTCAGTCTCTATGAGTTCATACAAGTTTTATCATGTTGATCTAGTGGCCCTTGTCTTCTTGATGCCCTCCCTCCCCTCTGGGTCTTATATACTTTCTTCTTACACTTCCACATGGTTCCCTAAGCCTCATGGGGCCGGGGATTTAATGGAGACATCCTATTATGGACTGAATGTTCCAAGTTTCTCACACTCTATATAATGTCTGGCTGTTAGTCTCTGTATTTGTTCTCATCTCATGCAGAAGGAAGCTTCTCTGATGATGGCTGAACAAGGCACTGATGAGTATAGAAGAATGTGAATAGCATTCAATTTATTGCTACAATATTTTTTAGGACATTAGTATTTGGTTTTACCCTACATTCCAGGACTATCTATCCTCTGGTTCTTGGTCAGCCCAAGCAGTATTGGGTATGGGTGCAATGTCATAGAGTGGGACTTAAGTCAGATTAGATATTAGTTGGTTACACCCACAAGCTTTGTGCCACCATTTCCCTAGCATATCTTTCAGGTAGGACAGTGTTGCAGCTAGGTTGATGTTTATATTTGCTTTTTGATAGTCTGCAGAGTACCTTCCTGTACCAAAGACACTAGGATGTAGGGGAGAAGACTATATGGAGGCATCAATTTGACTTCTCCATATTCAATGTGTTGTATAGGAATTGTCTTTAGCAATGGGGATTTGATATCAGTTTGTGGACAGAAACTTGTAACCTTGGCAACATTATGGGTCATTTGGAGATTTCCAGGACCAGTTGCTTTGGCCAACAACTCAATTAGGTGTAAGCCAATCCCACTACTGGAAGCTTCATTTGGTGAAAAGACATGTCTGGTTGGGACTTTGTCTCCTCCATTATTTGGTGGTTTCATTTAAATCACTTGCATGTGTGTATGCATATTAGGAAGCTTCTGCTGTAATAGGTTTTCCATATTACTATTCAAATGGACCTTTTTTTTTTTGGTTTTTCGAGACAGGGTTTCTCTGCATAGCTTTGCGCCTCTCCTGGAACTCACTTGGTAGCCCAGGCTGGCCTCGAACTCACAGAGATCCGCCTGGCTCTGCCTCCCGAGTGCTGGGATTAAAGGCGTGCGCCATCAAATGGACCTTAATTCAGTGGTTTGTCCACATCTTCCCTCCTTCATCTATCTCTTCTCTTCCCTCCCTAGTAAATCCTCCCATTCCATCTCCCACATCCATCCACAACTATGTATTCTATTTTCCTCTCCTAACAAGAGCTATCAGTCTCTATACCTACAGATTATAACTTAGTTTTCATTATCTTAACAGATAATATCCACATATAAACAAATACATACCATATTTGTCTTTATTGGTCAAGGTTACCTCACTTAGAACTTTTTCTAGTTCTATATATTTACCAGCAAATTTCGTTATTTTTAATAGTTGAATAATATTCCATTGTATAAATACACAACATTATCTTAATCCATTATTCTCTTGAGGGAAACCTAAGTTGTTTCCAATATCTTGGTATTATGAATATAGCAGCAATGGACATTGTTAAGCAAGTATCTCTGTGATAGAATGAAGTGTCCGTTGGGTATATGTCCAAGAATTGTGTAGTTGGATTTTGAGGTAGATTGAGTCACATCTTTCCAAACAACCACCTCACTGATTTCTATAGTGACTATACAAGTCTGTACTCTCACCAGCAATGGATGAAAATTCTCCTTACTCTATAACGTCAGCAGCACTGATATGTCACTTGTTTTATTGATCTTACGCATTCTGACAGGGTTAAGACAAAAACTCAAAATAGTCTTGGTTTACATTTACTTAATGGCAAAGGTTGTTGAACATTTTTTAAATTGTTTCTAAGCCATTTATATTTCCTCTTCTGAGAATATTCTGTTTAGATTTTTTTAATCTAAGGTTTAAGCCCACTTTTTAAAAATTGGGTTATTTGTTTTCAGGATACATAGTTTTTAGTTCTTTATATTTTTTGGATATTTGTCCTCTATCAGATATATACATGATAAAAATCTTTTTTCCATTTTGTAGACTGACATTTTGTCTCAATGACAGAGTTCTTGCCCAAGCATAATCTTTTAAGTTTCATGTGCTCCCATTTATTAGTTGTTGATCTTATTGTCTGCACTACAGTGCTGTCTTCAGAAAGATTTTTCTGGTGCCAATGAATTCAAGGCTATTCTCCTTTTTCTTCTCTACAAGGTTCAGTATATCTGGCTTTACGTTGAAACTTTTGTTTCAATTGGACTTGAGTTTTGTGCGGGGGTTAGGGGGTTGTAAGTACTGATATACTTGGATTCTTCTACATGTTTGACCATTCACTGAAGATTATGTCTTTTTCCAGTGTGTATTTCTGGCTTCTTTATCAAAAAATCAGGTGCCCTTAAGTATGTGGATCTAAGTCTGTGACTTCAATTCAATTACAGTGACCAACATGTCTGTTTTTGTGTCAATTCCACGCTGTTTTTATTACCCTATATCTTTGTGATAAAATTTGAAATCAGGTATAGCGAGACCTCCAGCAGTTCTTTTATCCTTCAAGATTATTGTAGCATTCCTAGTTTTTGTTGTTGTTGTTGTTTTATAATATAAAGCTGAAAATTGTTCTTTCAAGTTCTGTGACAAATTACGTTTAAATTTTGAAGGGGATTGTAACAAACTGCCTCAATTTGATCCCATAAGTTTAATTAAGTTTTGTATTCTTTTAATTCTTTAATTTCTGTCATGACTTATTTTTCATTCAGTAATGAATTGCTTAGATTCTATGAGTTTGCAAGCTTTCTATTGTTTCTGTTTTGTTCACAACCAGCTTTAATCCATGATGGTCACATAGAATACAGGGTGTTATTTCTATGTTCATTTATCTATGAGACTTGTTGTGTGTGCAACTAAGTTGTCAGTTTTGGAAAAAGTTCCATGATGTACTGATATGAAGGTTTATTCTTATGTGTTTGAATGAATGTTGCATAAATATCTATTAGGTCTATTTGGTTTACAATGTCAATTATCTCCAGCTGGAGGGGCCTGAGGGTTCTGCTGGAAGTGGGGTTTGGGATATAGCAATAGGTCAGAAGAGGAAATTTGGAGATGATGGATCCTGTCATCCACTGGTGATGGGGACAGGCAGGGAAAGGGGGTCTGCAGCTGGTGATCTGCTCTAGAGTTTGTTATAAGGTTGGGGAACTGGATTTGGAGGAGCTGAAAATAGGTGAAGATTTGCAGTCACCTTACTTGCTTCCCTGGCAAGAATGGCCTGTGGGTTCCCAGCAACTGGCTGCTGCAGTTGAGGTCTGAGATAAAGCAATGAGTCAGGAAGAAAGTTTGGAGTGGGAGATCTATTTGATACAATAGAAAAGAAGGGGGAGTATAACACTAGGGGGTTGATTTTGGAGAATTTGAAGGAGAAGCGTACATCTGCAGTTAGCCTACCTACTTCCCTGGTCAAAGTGGCCTTGGAGAATATTAATATTTAACCCATGGGACTACTCATATCACTTACTATACGGTCTCTTCCCATTTAAAAGACAGCAAAGGTGGTCTTCCTCATATAAATTCCTCTAGTCTTATAATCTCTCTCTGTCTTAAAAAAGAACCCTAATATCAGGACTGAACAATTAAATTCTGCTACAAGATTTCACTCTGATTTTTAAATTAATTAATTTATTTATGCGTGTTTTTTTTTTTTTTTTTTTTTTACATCCTGACTATGGTTTCCCCTCCATTCTCTCCTTCCAGCCTCTCCAGCCCTCCTCTGTTTCTATTCAGAAAAGGGCAGTCCTCCCATGGATATCAAACTGCCATGGCATGACAAGGTACTGTAAGAATAGGCACCTTCTGTCCTTTTAAGACTGGGCATGGCAACTAGGTATGGGGAAAGGGTCCAAGAAGCAGTCTAGAGAGTCAGAGACAGCCCTTGCTCCCACTATTTGGAGTGTCACAAGAAGACCAAGTTACACAACTGTGCAGGGGACCTATGTCATTTCCATGCAGGCTCCCTGAACAGTGTTCAGTCTTTGTGAGTGCATATGAGTCCAGATTAGTTGAGTCTGTGTGTTTTCCTTTGGTGTCCTTGAACCCTCTGGCTCCTACAGTAAGATTTCATTCTTTTTTTTTTTTTTTTTGGTTTTTCGAGACAGGGTTTCTCTGAGTAGCTTTGCGCCTTTCCTGGGACTCACTTGGTAGCCCAGGCTGGCCTCGAACTCACAGAGATCCGCCTGGCTCTGCCTCCCGAGTGCTGGGATTAAAGGCGTGCGCCACCACCGCCCGGCAAGATTTCATTCTTAATGCCACCTATGCTATATCAAGTTACCCAATAACACAGTAAAACCTGGAATATTCATAAAAGACTCATGAATTATGAGAGTATGTGGACTGGAGGTATGTTTTTCTTAGGGATGGTCTTTCAGTGCTTCCTAATATTTGTATTAGTATTTATATACAATTTATACAGTATATGTTAATTATATATCATTAATTTTTATATACAATTTATAAACATATATAAATATTTTTATATAACCTATATTTACAGTTAAGTAGAACATTTTTTGGCTGCACAAATAGAGAGAGTGAACCCTGAATAGGGAAAAGCAATAAACAATAGACACAGAAAATTCATATATGAATACACTAGGAGACAATCAACCAGGACTGTGGAAGATGATATCTTACATGCTTCTCTGTGAACTGGAGAAGTTCTCAGTTCATGCTATGTAATCTGCATCTTTCCGTTTATGGATATTTTAAATCAAGTTAGTGACAAGTTAAACTGTGGTTCTGATCAACCTCTTAGATAAAAGCAGCTAGGATCATTGGATACAATATTTAGCTGGTGTTAGAATCCATACAGATCCCAGTAAGACTTGAAAAGTTCTAAAATCAGGAAGTGTATAAATAAAGAGTGTAGATGTAACCATCTTATTAAATAAGAAACACAGAGCCAATGCAAAGATGAAAGCCCAAGAGGTCAGAGCGATAGCGAAGAGCTAAAAACCTTACCCTTCACTGCTGCTGCTATCTTTCTCAGCAAGAGACCTACTTCCTGTCTGTTTGTCTTTTTTATAGACTTTCTATTCTGCCTTCTCATTGGTTGTAAACCCAACCACATGACCTTCTCATCACTGCCTGTCTGTACAGACCTCCAGGTCTTCTGTGGTTGGTATTGAGATTAAAGGCGTGTGTCTCCATGCTGGCTGTATCCTTGAACACACAGAGATCCGCCTAGCTCTGCCTCCCAAGAGCTGGGATTAAAGGTGTGCACCGCCACCACCATGTTTCTGCTATTGCTTGCTATTAGCTCTGACCCCCAGGCAACTTTATTTATTAAGATACAAATAAAATCACATTTCAGTACAATTAAAATATCACCATAAAAGAGGAAACTTTTGTAATTATTTCTGAAAATTAGAGAAAGACTCATACTCCTTTTGCTTGTACTGGCCATAAAAAATTTGTCTAGGGGGAGGCATACACTAAGATCAAAATGAGAACCTGTGGGTTATATCAGAAGAACTCGATTTATGGATGTGAAGCACAAGATAAATGTGAAAGTGTGGCAGGAACTCACCAGAACACTTCTTGGACACAATTTATAGTCAACCAGAAGTCTTTATTCCACATGGCTAGGAATATACTGAGATATTCAGGACCTAAGTATAGTCCCAAGAGTCCAAAACATAGGGTTTTTGATGAGAAAAACACATCCTGGTACCTATCTAGCTGGGCAGCTACAGGTGGGAGTGAAGAAGGGGGTTGGAGCTTTGTAGAAGCAAGCAAAGCAATTTAACAGAAGCTAAGATAAGTTAGCTGGAGCATATTGACCTCAGGTACTTTAGAGGAGAGCTGGGTATTTTTCCCAACAGTGAGATAAAATTCTAGCTCAACATGAAATGTCCTCAACAAGAATATAAGATGGAGGAACCTCTGCACTATCTTGCCCTGTCCCAAAAATCTGTAAAAAAAGAAGGCTTGAAATATTGATCAATTGTTTGGCAAAATGTGAGTAGTGGGAGTTTTCAATAAAGGGATCCTAATGAAAGCCTTTAAGATGGTAGTTGGACTCATTGTGAGCAGTAATATCAAAGATGAGAAAGTGAGAATTTCACTACCACAAATTGTCTCGTAGAACATTCTTTTACATGTAGGAATTTAAAAAAAAATCCTTAAAAGTTTCATTCATGTAGCAAGTGATTTTACTCAAATTATTTGATGACATTATGAGACGTTTTATATTATATGTCTTTTCTTTAATTCTGGGAAATAAATGATACTTAATATGTACAGTTTTCCCTTTGAATCTTAATACACTAGTGACTTGTGCCCAGTTGTAACAAACTTACTAAACTAGATCCACTTAGAAAATCAAAACAGAAAGAAGAAAACTTAAATATTCAGTGTAGTCAGGGAGAAATGCTACCCTCATTCATCTATGTTTACTTCTTTTGGAGCCAGTTAGAAAGGCAAGGCAAAGAGTCATATGAAAGACTTATTTTAAAGGACAGGTTTTTTGACAAGTATCATTTCAAAATTGAAGCAATCTTTGTTATTATAATGGAATATGCATCCTCATAGGAAGTTCATTTTTTCTTGAAACATTTTCCTGACTGCACAAGCTTCTTCAAGCCGTGTGTAGACTATGGGTATGATTATACATGGCTTTGTCATCTGAAATTAACTTTCCATACATGATAGGCAAAGAGAAGTGGGCATATGGCAACCATCCATTTCATTTTATCAGTCGACAGAATTTGATTTTCTTAGCTCTGTCACTGTTTGCTATCTAGATGGATCTATTCATCTGGTACTGCTCAGCTTATATGTCACTTTTTGTTTAGATCTACTTTGAGACAAGGAAATGCTTTTGTCCTCTTTGCTTGCAAGGCACCTGTTGAGAAATCGGGCTGAAGTCATAACATCAATGGAAAGTTACAGCAAGTTATGGAATGAACAAGAAGATATGTGGCTGTTTTAAAGTTGGCTGTAGAATATACCAATAAAATTCAAGAGTAACAATAACAATGTGCTGCCCAAATATGGAACAGAGGCCAATTAGTGGGCACCATGTTTGGTATGGACACCAGAACTACACATGAGAAGAGTGTCTGATCCATCTGCAAATGTTCCTTGACTATACTGCCAACTCCTGCCACAAAACAAGACAAGGTGTCATTGAAGAGACTCTGCTTTATACTATGTCTTATGTTTCTTTAACCTTTTTTATTGTTTTAAAGTATTTGAGGCATAGAAAAGTATCTTATTTAAAATTTTGACAAGGTAAGGGTATGGCACACAGGTAAAAAGAAAACTATGTTATCAGCTTGTAATGTCATAGTCTTCAAAATTAAATATCATTTTATCATACCATGTTTGTTATATTTTTAGTTTGTAAAGCCTATTTACAAATGTGCTTCATTCTGTTTTATATATCTCTCTATCTATAGATAGTTAGATAGATAGATAAATAGATAGATAGATAGACAGTAAACAAATTCCTATTATGTAGTAAGTAAAAGAAATTAAAATATAGGAGGGAAATCCTGAGGTTCTAGCTTCTTTCAAGGTTGGTTTGTGCTATTATTTCTGATTATCATGCTTCAGAACATTCATCACCTGCACAGTGTAACTGGTCCAGGGAAGCTAAGGTCTGTGTTTTCACAAATGTACATTTCCTTCACTTCATTTTCTCCATGAAAGTCTTTTATAATTTCCTAAAATAGGACAGATAAAGTTAGAAAGGATGCTTAATTCTGAACTTTAAAATTAAATTTTAAATTTTTAAGCCCATAAACATATTTTCTATTTCCTAAATGTCACTCTTACAAAGAGTAGAGTTTACGTTTTTAGACACTTTCTGTGCTGTGACTCGAAAGTTGTCTCAGAGAGATAAACCATCTAATTTCCCCCACTTCCAATGGTTTCTCCTCTCATCTTTTCCTTTTACTGAAGATAGATTTCTGCTACTCCTCCTCCTCCCAGTTTCTCCCTATTTATCCTTCCATCCAGACTCTCTCCTATTCGTCTCTCCTTAAAAAATAAGAAGCTTCTAAGGAGATAAATATAAAATAAAATAAAACTTGATGAACTAAAATAAGGCTAATGCATTATAATTTGACAAAACAGAAGGAATAGGGTTCAAGAGAAGATGCAAGAAACAGAGAAACACTCTTTTACACATTTATGAATCTCATAAAAACCCTAACCTGAAAGCCATAAAATATATACAAATGACATGCAGGCTAAAAGGAGAGAAGAATGGGTATATATGAATAAAATTAAAAATAAAAATAATAAGATAAAATTTAAAAAAAAGAAAGGAAAGGAAAGCCCTGACATACAATTGTGAGACAAGGAACCTCCAAAGATACGTTAGATTTCATTTTCTGTTAACCGTCTATTGCTGGTCATGGAACCTACCTCAAAAGAACTTTGTTTTCCCAGTGAGATTCCCTTGGAAAAAACCCACGTTTTCATTTGCAAGTGGTTATCAACTGGAGATAGCTTTTGTGTTACTGATGGGGGCATGTGCACACTTCTCATTTCAGCTCCAGGGACCCATTTTGTGCAGGCCCATGAAGGCTCAGTGCCTGCTGCCTCAGTCTCTATGCCCTCATCCCTTGATCATGTTGACAAATAGGGCCTTGTTTTCATGGTGGTGCTCTCCATTCCCTGTGGCTCTTAAATTCTTACAGAGGGTTCCCTGAGTCCTGAGTGGGATATCCCATTTAGGCCTGAATGTTCCCAAGTCACTCATTATCTGCATAATGTCTGGCTGTGGGTCTCTGTATTTGCTGACATCTGCTTCAGAAGGAAGTTTTTTGATGATGGCTGAACAAGGCACTGATCTACGAGTACAGCAGAATACCAATAGGATTCCTTTTATGGCTAGTTGTTTGGATTTTTGTTTGTCTGTTTGTTTTGGGTGGGAAAGGCTAGTATTAGGTTTTATGCTAGGTCCTTGGGCTATGTAGTCTCTGGTTTTTGGTCCCCAAGTACTGTCCAGTATGGGTTTCATCTCATGGCATGGGCCTTAAATCAAATCAGACATTGGCTACTCCCACAAGATTTGTGTTACCATTGCACTAGCATATGTTTCAGGTAGGAAACTGTGGTAATTTGAATGTAATTGGTCCTTATAATGCCATAAGGAGCAGCACTATTAGGAGGTGTGGCTTTGTTGGGGTGAGTACATGTGGCATTGTTGGAGGAAGTGTGTCATTGTGAGGGTGGGCTTTGAGGTTTCCTATGTTCACAATACCACCCAGTGTCTCAATCAACTGCCTGTTGTCTGCATGATATAGGACTCTCAGTTTTTCCTCCAGCACCAAATCTGCATACTGCCATGTTTCCTGCTGTGATGACAGTGGACTAAAGCTCTGAAACTGTAAGTGAGCCCCCTCAATTAAATGATTTCTTCACAAGAGTTGCCATGTCATGGTATCTCTTCACATCTGTGGTTGGTATGTAAAATGAATAAAAAATTCTTAATAAAAATAGGGAAATAAAGGAATACCATCAAAGAAAAAAAAAAAGAAATCCAACTATGTGGGTCAAAGCGTTTATGATTGTGTTGGTGTCTATGTTTCTTGTTTGGGAGCATGGAGATTATCTTTCTGTACTAAACATGTAGAATTTGTAGTGAAGGTTCTATGTATGCACAAGATATACTTCTCCATGTTCAATGAGTTATGTAGGTGCTGTCTTCACTAATGGGGCCTGGCAGTCAGTTGTGGAGAGCAACCAATACAGCCTGGGTTGTTTGGAGATTCCCATGGGATCTCTTTGGCCAACAGATAATTAGATGCAACCAAATCCTATTGCTAGAAATTTCTGTCAGGTTCAAAGGAAACTCCAATTCTCTAAACTCCAAAAAGCATATTCCAAATATCCAGAAATAGGCTCAACCTGGACTATTGGAGGATTTCTGGAGGTGAGATAAAAGAAAGAATTCCTCAGGAACTTGTGAAGATGGTTCCTATTTGCCAAAAGGATTTATTTCCTTTATCTCTGGATATCTCTGGGATGCTGGGGATGGCGTATAAGATGACTGACGTGCTGCCAGCAGAGACTAGAGAAAAGGGGACCCGAGACTGTGGACCATCAACCCCCTCTATGTGTTCCCCTCCGGATCCTCTGCTTAGCATGCCTCTAGAGGACCAAGGCAGAAATGCCTACGTGTCGCAAGGTCACGCTTGATGGTGTGCACATGTCATGTCCTCCTCCATATAAATATTTCTTGTAATACTAGTCTTGTTCTTCTATCTGATCTTCATGTGTAGTGTCCTGTCTATTTTAACTAGGTAAAACTGTTGAAGCCTCGGGCTAGGGCGGGGAGCCAGCACTCAGGGAGGAGGGGGAATGCCCCACTCACAGCAGTTTCACTGATCTGGGTTCTAAACTTGCGGTGGAACTGAGACCGGATTAGCTCCTTTACAGGAATGGAACCGTGTAGGTTTTTCCTGGTTTTACGGAACTCTGCTGGCGGTAACCTTCAGTTTCAAGTGCCCACCAGCCGGGAAGGAAGCTGAGGGCGGGAGCCACCCAGGCCTTTGGAATCGGCCCCACTTGGGGGCCAGATATTGTTGAAATTATTAAGGCCACTCCACATAGTTAAAAGGGAGGTTTATTTAGTGGCATAACTTACAAATGAAGGGATAGGTAGATTGCAGGGTCTGGGAAAGATATAGCGCATTTCGGCGGTGTTCTCTGGAGAACTCTGCTCAGTCTACCTCCAGCATCCAGGGTTCAGAAAACTAGAGAGGTGGCACATCCAGATCTCCGGTCTTCAGGGTCCTCTCTTGGCCCTGCCTTGTAGGCGTGACAGTTACCAAAGCCTCAATGGAGGTTGGAACTTCCAGATCAAAGCTGGAATGGCTACCCTCTACATCCATGTTCTGTGTTCTTAGACCAATGGTGATTTCTGTGATACAGGAAAGGAGTGAAGTAAATTTCACAGGAAATTATACAGAGATGATCAGTCAGGCTGGGGTTGAGGTAGTTATGTAGTTCATGGAAAAGAACCTGCAACCTGGGGAAGCTTTTAAGGCTTGGATAAAGTGTACAGAATGTATGGTCAACTATAGTACATGGTATGATGTGTATCAACACACTGGACTTAAATTGGCCATGATGAATAATTTAGTTTCTGAGGATATTCCAAGGACATTGTGCAAAACTTGAGACCCTAAGGGGTATTGGCTGAAGACTATGGATAGAGTGACATGAAGATGGGATGACAAACTAAAAGTGTGGGAACCTAGAATGAGAGGAAAATAGTGGCCTCCACCAAGAAAGGGAGATGGCAACTTTAATTCAGATACCTTTTATTCCTCCTGAAGGAATATGGAGATAATGTGACAATTGATGGAGTGATTGCTACAAGCTTTATTGGGTTCCTAGATTGAAAAGAGCTGCCAAGAAAGGTGAGCTTCCTTTCATAGAAGCTCTATAAATTAGATTAGGTCTTCCTTGGAATTATTGGATATAGAAGGACAGAAGTTGCTGACTTGCAGGGACAGATTTCTTGCCTGAGGTCATTGTAGCCTACCAGTCATGGGGCTTAGTGCTTGCAGAGGACTGAGGAGGAACTTATGCAGCTACAGGGGTCTTGAGGTTGGAGCAGACTGTGTGAGAAGGAAATGACTGTCTGGTACTTGGACCACTGTTCTTATTTTTATCTTTTTTATGAAATTGCATGTTGCTAGCCTTTGGGTCAAGTGCTCAAAAGATTGTGTAATCATTAATAATAAAATAGATTATGCTTGCTTTGGTGTTAAGTCTGGGATAATTCCTGTGTTTAGTAAAAGATGATGAAGAACATATTGGTGATTTTCTAAGAATAATTTTTGGAATCATGAGAACATGATTTGTACTGGGTGATTTTCCCTTTCCTTTCTGTTCCCCCTTTACTTATGATAATAAAAGACTAAGATCACCAAGGCAAAAGCAGAAGCTAAAGTAAGAGAAATTAGAGAAGGAGCTAAAAGAACTAAGAGAAGTAAGAGAAGCTAGAGAAGTTAGAGAAGCTAAGAGAAACTAATAGACGCTAGGAGAAGCCAGAGAAGCAAAAAGAAACTTAGCAACTGCAGAACCCCGAAGTGACCTGTCAGCTTGCACAAGCATTGTTTCTGAGTCGTTATTGCATCTTCCAGGTATCCCATCCTTCAGATCCCCGAAACTGCTGAGGCTGATCCCTGGCACTGGGACACAGACCTGTGATGCCTATCAGCAAATCAAGGTCCATTCTAGCATCTAGGTTCCCTCAGGCCCTCTTTACAAGTGCTTCTTATATACTTCAGACCCCCTCCAACTCACAGGCTCCTGTTCTCTCAGATACCTATTTTCCTTATAATCTTCCTGATCTTCCCCCATCTTGCTTCTTTCTGACTTCTGGAGAGACAGTCTTGGTACTTTGGAATAAAGTTTTCCCTTTTCTACTCACAGAGTTGTCATTTCAGTTTCTTTACTGAACCCTTCACAATTATCTTCATTTGGTGACAAGAGATGGCCACTTATGGCCCTGTTTTCCCCATTATTTGGTGACTTCATTTAGATCTCCTTCATGTAAGTATTTATTTTAGAAAGCTTCTCCTGTATATGGTATCCAAACTACTCATCAAAGGGCCTTTATTTTAGCTGTCTCTCCCTGTATACTCTTACCCACTCTCCTCCCTGTCTCTCTATTCTGTTATAGCCCACCCCCATTCCCCATTCATAGCTCCCTGTTTTATTACCCTTTTTTCCATATTAGATACTGTGAGGGTTGGCCTTAATTTTCAACTTTACATAATCCAGAACATTCTGGGAAAAGAATCTCAATGGGTGATTATCTACTTGAGGTTAGCCTGTGAGCATGTTTGTAGGGATTATTTTATGACAATTGATATAGACTGAGCCTACTGTGGGAAGCACAGTTACCCAGGCAAGAAATCTTAAACTGTACAAGAGTGAAATAAACTATGGACAAGCAAGAAAGCAAGTGAAAAGGCATAAATCCATTTCATTCTGGTTTTCATGGTGTGTGTAAGGAGATGTTTTTCAGCACCCACCACTGTGACTTTACTGCTATTATGGTCCAGGAACTGTCAGCAAAATAATACTTTTTCCTTTCTAATTTGCTTTTGTCAGGGTATTTTGTCAAAGGAACAGAAAGGAAACCAGGAAGGATGTTTTTATTCTACTACACAAGGAGCAAGTCACACATAAAAGAGTATAGAAAAAGCAGAAATAAATATCTAAAATTTTATACCACAATTCGATCATAGTTATTTTATAGATGATGAATGTAATATGCATGCATTTTTAGTGTCTTTAATATGATCACAGAACTAGATAATGGAGTTAATAATTGAATTACACATGTATGTCATATTTTAATACATCATCTTTAAATACACTTATTTCAAATAATATCACATATTATGTATGTATATGTATATATTATTTACAGTACTTGGATTTAATTCGTGCTTTTATGTGTGCTGATAGAGTTCTTTACCAATAAGCTATTGCTGTGCAGTCTTTTAACTTTTTAGTTTGAGAAAGTGTCACCAGCTGTCCCAGGCAGGACCAGCTTGTGATGCTCCTGCCTTAACATCCCATGTAGTTGGAGTAATAGAGAAAGATTGGGAGTGCTAGATAGAGATTATACTTTAATAATTTATCTAATTTCTCTCAAAGAGTAAAGCCTTTGATCCACTATATATGAAATTTCTGATTTTATTTTGCAGAATTCAGATTGATTAGCTTGACAATGATTATACTATGTGGTCATTGGCATGTATCTGATGGAAGTATCTGATGGGAACAACTTAATGGAGGTAGGAATATTGTGTCTGCATCTCATTTCCTGCTGTATTTGTCAGGGAACAGTCATGTCATTACTTATTTCTCCTTTAACTCTTACTTAAGCCAGCTGCTATCCTCATGGGATGGTGCCAGCTAGCTTCAGGGTAGATCTTTCTTTCTCAATTAATCCTCCCTGGATATACATACACAGACTTATCTAGTGGTATGTCTTAATCTCATAATTTATTCCAAATGTAGTCACTACCAATAAAATTTAGCTATCACTAATACTAAGAAGTATGCAGACAGTTTAGCTCATTGGAGAAAATGTGATAGCAAGTGGTGTCTGAAAGAAGGATAATTAAACTCGATAAATTGAATTATGTACTCAGTGGCATGCATATGCTAGAAATTGTAGCCAGCATATGTGAGGTAGGAAACAGAAAAAAAGAATTTCACAAAATGGGACTTACAGGTAGATCATGAACAATCTTATTATGTATCAATCATACGTAAAGCAACATTTGCAGTGCCAAAAGTCAGAAAAAAAATATTAAATCTGTGATTGGGAAAGGAAACACTGAAATTAATTTTTTTAGTAGTAATGCTGCAAAGAAGTAATTGGTGTATCCTAAAAAAAATAAAATGTTTAAGCCTTGAAAGAATGCAACATCAAATATTGTTTTTACCATAAAGAACAGGACATAATGAAACACATTTTGTAGAAAGTATCAACCTAGTGTAACACTGACGATACAGGAAATTGTGTGTGAGAACATTTACTAAATATAAGGTGTGATTTCTCCCTCATTGTAACTGTGTTGGCTTGCTTTAATATGAATGCAACTCAGAATGCCAGCGAAGAAAGTAATATCATTATAGTTCCTGAAGCAACTGTAGTATATTATGAGCTTCATTATTATGTTAGATACATAGGCAGATGATAGATGGAAATATTATAGCTAGGTAGCATATATATATATATATGCTACCTAGCTATATATATATATATATATATATATATATATATATATATATATATATATATATATATGCTACCTAGCTATATATATATATATATTGGTTTTTTTGAGACAGGGTTTCCTGTGTGGTTTTGGTGCCTGTCCTGGATCTCACCCTATAGACCAGGCTGGGATCAAACTCACAGAGATCCTCCTGGCTCTGCCTCCTGAGTGCTGGGATTAAAGGCATGTGCCGCCTGGCAAAGATATATTTGAATTGATAAAAAGAAATATCCTAGCCAGGTGGCGGTGGTGCACACCTTTAATGTAATTTGCCTGTGTAATCATATTCACAAGAACTCCATATCAATAACCAAGCAATGACTACTATTATTGTAGGTTGTCATGCTTATTCACTCAGTGAAATAATACAATATAGCAAAAATATGAAACTGGCAGTTATAAACAGTATAGGTTAATATAAAATTATAACTGCTCAGAAAGGTATGTGATAAGGGTTATAAGAAGTGTTTATATATTTTTAAAACTGAAACATTATGCAAAATTAAATTATGCCTTAAAAGTAAAAAAAATGTAATCTTTAGGGATAAAGTAGCAAACACCTATTTATGGGGTCAAGAGTCAAGATCCAAGACCATGGAAGCTTATTATTTCCTGGTATGAATGGTTGTTGTAAGAGTGGGCTTATGATGATTTATGTAACCACACAACTTTTATTCACACATCATTTTTTGTTTTGTTTTGCTTTTTTGAGACAGGGTTTCTCTGTGCTGTTTTGGTGCCTGTCCTGGAGCTCACTTTGTAGACCAAGTTGGCCTGGAACTCACAGAGATCCCCCTGGCTCTGCCTCCCGAGTGCTGGGATTAAAGGTGTGTGCCACCACCACCTGGCATTTTTTTATGGTTGATGTATTTCCAATAAAATTGAAAAATAAAATTAATCACAAATGTAGGAGGGTACTTGGTAGAGTGGATTAACTCGCAGAATCATTGCTACCATAATATCACATGACAATAACATTTTGATTATGTAAAAACAAGTGCCTTTAGAAACAAGTGTTTTAGAAATGAATGTTGCTTACTGAAACATGACCTTGCAAAAAGATATGTCTGTAATTTACTTTAAAATATGTTCATAATCAAAATGACTAAAAAGTTTGATAAATATGTCAAAGTTACATATATTGGATGAGAGTAAAACTATTGGTTTGTGGGAATAAATAGAACAATAATCCTATTCAATCTTCTTTCTGTATCAATTTAAATGTTGCATAATAAAGACTTCGAAGATATCAATACCGTAGTTACCAAGTACAAACAAGCAATAATTTATCCTTGTTTTTTAGAACCTCACCGTCTTAGGGTTTTTATTGCTGTAAAGAGACGCCATGACCAGAGCTACTCTTATTAAGGAAAACATTTAATTGGGGCAGGCTTACATTTCAGAGGTTTAGTTCATTGTTGTCATCTTGGGAAGTGTTGTGGTATGCAGGGAGACATGGTGCTGGAGAGTTAGCTTGGAGTTCTACATCCAGATCCTTGGTAACATCTCCTAAAAGTGCCACTCCCTAGGAGCCATAGAGGACATATTCATTCAAATCATCACAGTCATGCATCCAATATTTTGTACCAGGAATATTTGAGATAGAATCCCTAAATTATTCCTTACACCCTCTGTTCCCATCACAGGTCTAAAAGTTTTAACAGCCTTAGTGCTTCCAAATCTTTTTTTTTTTTTGGTTTTTCGAGACAGGGTTTCTCTGTGTACCTTTGTGCCTTTCCTGGATCTCACTCTATAGACCAGGCTGGCCTCGAACTCACAAAGATCCACCTGCCTCTGCCTCCCGAGTTCTGGGATTAAAGGCGTGCGCCACCACTGCCCGGCTAGTGCTTCCAAATCTTTATCACCCAGGAAACATCACCTCTCATCTCTCTGTCACTTTTTCTCATAACAATACAACCTAAATTTATTAACTGATATTTCCATCTCCAAAAAAAATAGATAACAAAAAGCCTGCCATGGCCATACAGTTTGTATACAATATAAGTCTCTGTGTGTTTACTTGGTTGGGTCTGAGCGACTGTGGGACTGACAGGTAAGAGAGATTTGTCCTGACTGTGAGCCAGGCAGGACCATAAAAACTCCAGCTACAAGATGTTTAAGTTCTTCTCTATAGTTTCTAAATTTCTAGCCCATTAGGTAAATATTTCCATGTAAGTGTATGGAAATATAAATCCCATATATTACCATGTATTTAGAGATAAATTTGGGCATTGGATATAATTCAGCACTAAAGGATGTGTTTAGCATGCAGAAGGCATCAGTTTCAATACCTAGTACATATGCTCACCCATGGGTGTGTGCACACACACACACACACACACACACACACACACACACACACACAGAATAAACTCTTTAACATTTCTCAGATAAGTCTTAGAGCTGTACAGATAACATAAGCCATACTAATGTGGCTCCCTAGGTGTCCCAAAATGTTTCACATAAATGTGCAAAGGCAACTTCACCAATGCACCTATGGAAGAGAACTTGTCATTTATGCTAGGGTTAGACATTTTACTAATATAGCTAATGATGATCACCCTTAGTCCTCTAGGATTATGAAAGTGAATACTCTCTTAGTTGAATCTACTCATGCGTGATTAGAGAAACAGAAATGAGGCAGGAACATTTTATTGCAGTTTTATTCAGTTGAACTCCATCTGCATTTACTTTGATTTCATATGGAAGAGTTTAAACTGTGTCAATGAGCACAGTGAAAATGTATTTGAAAATGCTTCTCCTCACAAACATAGATGTTCTAAGAACAAAAGTTATCAACTGCATGGGTTGTTTGAAAAATGTAGATTATGTTGTCTTTGGAATTTCTAACTGTTGAAAGACATTTGATCATAAAGGCTGTTGAATTAAACCAATATATATATTTTAAAGTATCTTAACAAATTCAAAACTATAATTGTCATGTTTTACACATGTTCCTACTCCTAGTTGAAATAATTTGTATATTGTTACAAATGTAAAATTATATTTATCATATTGTATGAATGTTCTACCTCTGTTTAGGATATTTTGTTTATTAATACACATTAATGATATTGTCATATCACACTATACATTTCTACCTCTGTTTAAGATATTTTGTGTATTGGCACAATTTTGAGGTCATTGTCCTTATACTGTACCTCTGTTTACAGACTGTTTATCTTGGTATGTGAAGCCTTAGTCCTTAGGTTATTTAGGTAGATAAGACTTACATATTAATAGTCACCTATGCTTGTCATATCTATAGTTATGTTAATTAGGTTTTCAAGATTTACAGAAACATTTGTCAGATGAATAGCTAATCTTCAAACACTTCATAGACCTAGAGAATATGACATTTAAATGTTTTGATAACTTAGAATTCTGTTGATGTGAGACATGATTGCTCCTGGCAACACCGACCAATCTACTGCTGAGAAAATGTTGAGCTTCTAAGACACTCCATTTGGAAGTTTGTTTTCTTCTTGGCACAAATGGCCTACTGGATAAAGAACTGCCCTTGCCTCGACTGCTGACAGTATGAATGCTGTCTTTTCCTGATGAGCAGAACACAAGGAAAAGTGACTACTGAAACTTGTCAAGACACAGTAAGATGGTCTTTCAAAATTCCTGCTTTGAAAATGATCTGTCAGATATTCTAGGCCTGTAGCCAAAATAGATGCCCCAACAGTACTTGGAAACTTTAGGTGACTGTCCAGGCTACCAACTGTCCATCACTTCTTGCAATTTTTAGGAAATTGCTTGCTTGCACTTCCTGTTTTCTCAAGTATAGTTATTTCCTTTCTCAGGTCTTTGATAGGGTTGAAGATTACATAGTTACAGTTATAGTCCTGTCATATCTTAGCTAAGAACATTTCAAATACTAAAGTTAGATTCTTTAGGATAGGATATCTATTGGAGTAATCTCTATAACATGTCAATTACCTATGATTTGGACATTTCTGGATTTTAGTATGTGTCTCTTATTTGATATTGTTCTTGCTGGTTGTATTTCTATTTTTGTCTATCTTATTACCTTTCCCCTTTCCTGGACAATACTTGATAATCATTCCTATTGTATATAGTTTTATGTTAGGTTAGAACTTTCTTATTTAGACAAAAGGAGGAGATGTAGTTGATACCTGTTCTACTTACCTATGGCCTTGAAGTACCTGCCCCTGGGGCATGGCCTGGGGGTTACTCTTAAGACCTGAGACACATATATGCAGGTTTCTTCTCTCTTACATGGGCTTGAATGGTGTGGACTGACTCAAGCAGCCGGAGCAGTGGAGGACAGTACCTCAGCCTTCCAGGACCCTGCAACAATTCTCCTATCCTGTTTAGTGAGTTTTCATTCCTAATAAATTCCTTTACCCTTTAAGCAGACTCCAGTGAATTTCTCACAATACTTCTATCCATCTATATCTATCTATTCTAGTTCCCTTTCCTAACACAATCTATCTGCTCCCTCGAATTCCTTACTCTATATCTACTCTCTGTGCTTGTATGGATTGTAGCTTTGTTATCATTGACTTCACAACTAATATCCACATATAAGTGAATACATATCATATTTGTCTTTCTGATTCTGGACTACCTCACTCAGGATAATTTATTTTTCTAGTTCTATCAATTTGCCTGCAAATTTCAGGATGTGTTTTTTAACAGCTGAGTAATACTTCATTTTGTAAATGTATCTAATTTTTATTGAGGGAAATCCAATCACTGCCTATTATGACTACAGCAGCAATGAACATGGCTGAAAAAGTGTCTGTGTGGTAGCATGAAACATCTTTGGATATATACCCAAAAGTGGAATATTTGGATCTTGAGGTAGATTGATTCCCATTTTCCAGAGGAACTACCACACTGATTTCAAAATTGTCTTTAGTAGTTTGCACTCCCATCAGCGATGTATGTGTTCCTGTTAATCCATGTCTTTTACAGAAAGAGCAGTCACTTGCTTTTTTTTTTTTTTTAGTCTTAGCTATTCTGACATGTGTAAGATCAAATCACAAAGGAGTTTTGATTTGCATTTACATGATGGCTAAGGATGTTGAAGAGCCCATTGCTGAAGACAACACCTACACAACACATTAAAATGGAGATTTTGAACTTGTGTCTGCATAGAACCTTCATCCCTAAGTTCTTTGGTACAAGAATGAATTCTGCAGTCTCTCAAAGATAAGCAAATGATCAAGCCAGTCACAAAACCTTTACCTACAATGGTAGCCAATCTACGAGGAAGAACCCATACCAAACAATATTTGGGTTACCAAGAAACTGAAACTAGATAGCTCAGGGAACTAGGTGAATCCAAATAATTCTGATCTAAAAAAAAGGAAAACAATGTAGTGATAAAATGACTCCTTGTGATATTCTGCTATACTCATATATCAGTTCCTTGTTCAGCCATCATCAGAGAAGCTTCCTCCTACAGAAGATGGGAAAATATAGAGACCCGCAGCCAGGTATTATACAGAGAATGAGAGATGTTGGAACACTCATCTGACTGGTCAAATCCCTCCCTTCAAAGGTCAGGGAACCCCATGAAAGAGGATGCAACAAAGAGTGTATAAACTAGAAGGCATGGAGAACATCATGTAAACAAGACCCTCTAAATTAACATGATCAAAGCTCATAGGAACTCACAGAGACTGCAGCAGCATGGACAGAACCTGAATATGTCTTCACCAGGACCTCTGCTCATAGATTCTGGCTTCCAGTTTAGTGGTTTTATGGATTTCCTGAATATGCAAACAAGTGGGTCTCTGATGCTTATGCCTTCTTTTGGGCTCTATTTCTTCTGTTGGTTTGTCTTGTCCAGCTTTGTTGTGATAGTTTTTTTTTAATCTTATTATATTTTATTTCATTGTACTTTTAAAAATGAATGAGCAATGAAAACCTAGGCACTAAAGTAAAGGTGAACAACTGAACTGCTACTCATACCTCCTGGGAGAGAAAATCAGTTTTCTTCAATTGAGTGACATTGAATATATCAACCACTACAGGAGTAGGTGAACTAATATATAAGGACTCTACAGTTTTTGTTTTGTTTTGCTTTGTTTTTGTGTTTTGTTTTGGTGTGCTTTTGAGGGGGGAGGGTGTGATTTTATTTGTTTTCTTGGTTTGGGGATGTTTTGTTGCATATTTGTTTTTGTTTGTTTTTGAGAAAGAACATGAAGTTGGATTGGTAGGTAGGAAAAGATCTTGAAGAACTTCTGAGAATAGAAAAATATTGCTCCGGTCATCGGGGTGTCAACGGGGGCGACCCACCTGCCGGAGAGAATGAAAGGGACTGGGAGACATGAAAGAAGACAGCAAGACAGTGTTCTGATCAAGCTGCAAATTGTATTCTCCTCAGCAAGGCTTATATAGCATGGGAGGGGGAGGGGGCAGGAAGGAGGGAAGTGGTGCAGTTGAGGGGAGACATGCAGGTGAAGAAGGACATGCAAGTCGTGAGGTTGCAGGATGTTGTGCTAGGTGATAAGGTTACTGGTCAGGGCCCATTGTTCTGTTGCTATGCTACCTGACCTACCTGACCTGTTCTTTATCTTTGGGGGCATCTGGTTTAGGGCAGGGGTTTGTTCTCTGGCCTAGCTAGTACTTTTCCATGGTCCATGTTTGGTCCCTGACAAAATATGATCAAAATACATTTAAATTTTAAAGTATTTTAACTCAAAAAGTATAAAAATTAAAAAAAGAATAAAAGTTGAAGCAATATACAAAGACCAGTAGAAGTCTATGAAAAGTACAAGAAAATGACTTATAGTCTCCACTCTCACAAACACCATCATTGGAGACTGTTGATGGAGCTAAGGGTTCTCAATCACTCCTTTCCACACAGCAAAATCTGAGACCAGCATACCCAAGAGATCATCATTGAGGCAACTGAGAATTCCAATGCTCAATTGATTGCATGTATACCAGAAACTTACTCTAAGCCACTAAATTTAGGGGCCTCTACAGTAAATGGCTAGTATAAATATCAAATAGTGAGGATGTCCAGCAACTGTGATCATTCTCAGGGCTAATACTCTATACTGGGAATAATACACAGTCTTCACCAAGTACCCTGAGTTCTAGGACTGATTATAGATTATAACTACTGAAATACATACACATGGCAGGTTCACCACAATTCAACCCCACTTAAATATTACAAATAGTTCAATTATAATAATAGAGTTAATAAAAAATATCCAACCAAGAACATAAAGTTAGACACTTAAATCCCAAAGCACTAATGTTAGAAGCATGAAAATTCAAAGTAACATAAAACCTCCAAAATTATTAATCTCATATTGATGTACTTTTGTGAGCATGAATTAGGTGAAATACCAGAAAAAGATCAATTTCAAGTATACTCAAAGGTATTAAACAATAATGTGAACCACTGAATGAATACCAAGAAAATACATACAAATATCTGAACAGCATGAGGAAATCAATAAAAGTATGAAAAAAATCAGCAAAGAGATGTAAATATTGATGGTATATCATATTAAAATACTGGACATAAAACACACAGCAAACCACATGGAAAGCTCTATGGACACTCTCACCTGTATAGTGGATCAAGGAGAGAACAGAATATCTGAGCCTGGAAAAATTGTGGAAGTAGGACAATGCAACAAGTCTGAACAATGAACAAGTCTGAAAGACTTCCAAAAACCCAGACTACTATACTTAGTAGAGATGTATGTTTTTCATTATAAAGAAATTATCCATTAATAAAGTAGGATAAATGACTCATGGTCACCAGTTCAGCCACAGGGAAGATACTTAAAGGAATCTTCTAGACTGGGAAAGACAAATACCACCATGAGGCCACAGAAAATAATAAATAATAAAACCAGTATTGAGTAATTGTTAAACACAGAAGCAATAGAAACCATTAAACATTGCAAATTTACAAAAGTGGCTGTAATCAACACTTATATACCTTTACATAATAATGCTAAATGTAAGGTATTTCAATTCTTCAGTCAAAACATACAATCATGTAAAATGGATTAAGATGAAGGATTCGTCCAGTTGTTGTGTCTAAGAAATGCATCTTATTATAAAGGAAAGATACTCATTTAGAGTGAAAGATACTTACAGACAATACTGGATGATTTAATTCTAATATCTGTGGAAAAAAGATATCAGATATAAACTAGCCAGAAGAAATAATGAAAGAAAAAAATGAAAGCACATTATACTAATTATAGGAATAATATATTAAAAGGCCATTACCATTCTAAACATAGTCAAATGAAACAAGGTCCATTCAATTTCATAAAATAAACATTACAGAATGTAAAGTCACAGACTGATCCCATCATGATAACATTTTTAATTTCCACGCTCCTCAGAACAGCTCACTGAGTTCTACATACTCAATGGCTTTGATAGCCCCAGTTTCTGAAGACCTTCTACAATCCTTCCCAAAATATCATCCTCAGGTCTTTTTTTTTTTTTTTTGAGCTGAGGATCAAACCCAGGGCCGTGTGCTTGCTAGGCAAGCGCTCTGCCACTGAGCTAAATCCCCAACCTTCATCCTCAGGTCTTTAACAGCAATGTTCCACACACCTGGTATTAATTTCTGTCTTGGTTAGGTGCTGATCAATTGACAAATAGATAACAATTTAATTTTATACAGCCATAAAGAAAAACAATTGTATAAAGTTCTCAGTTAAATTGGTGAATCTGTGTTTTCCATTGAACAGAATGTATTAGGTGAGTGTCACAAATGCTGTTTCTCTACCCTGTAAGAACTTCTGCTTCCAAAAGAAATAAAGCACACCCACAAATTGAGCACATCATTAGTCCACAACTGGGTAGGGCCATTGATACCCCTCTCCCCAAGCACTGGGGAAATGCCTTTTGGCACTATGAAAGCCATCCAGAAGTGAAGATACTTCCAGTTCAATGCCACATTAATTACTCTCTGGGACACAATCTAAGTGTGGGTTCAATCAGCAACACAGACTTACAGTAACGTTATTAGAATACAATCCAGCAAGGGCATTAGAAATATCTTGTAATGTCTTATGCACATCTGGTGTCTTGCTTTTCCAATAGCTCATAGGGAGCTATTCCACATCTTGTAATAAAAATTTTCCCTTAATAATTTTTGCATCATTATCCCCAAAAGAACACCTTCAAAGTTTTTGTTTTAAATCTTTTAGTTTTAAAAGATTTTCAAAATAGTAGGCTTCCATGAAGATTATTCAAACCTCATTACGTTGATTAACCCTTTTTCTGCTCTTCTTCTCTGTCTTCTCTACTCTGAAAATGCTTAAACTTTTCCCCACTCACGATCTCCCCAGTTATCTTCAAATCTTATATAGCCTGATCTTTCTGCTAGATTATGGTGCCCCATTTCTGCCCCCATTTAAAGAGCACTTTGCAACTTCCTGGATCCTTATTTTATGTTTGTGTATAATGCATGCACATGTCTATGCATGTGCATGTCCTTGTGCATGAATGCAGAGATGCACATGTCACATACATGTAGAGGTCAGTTATGACAACCTCGTCATTGCTTCCTTCCTTCTTTCTTGCTCTTTTACTTGTGTGTGTGTGTGTTTGATAGGTTTATTGTATAGAACAAGGTGTATGTCACACACTCCCACTTAGAGAATATCTTGGCAGTAAAGGATGTCATGCTTAATTGTTCTCTTCCTTATTCTCTTGTGATGGACCTGTTGTTCAACCAGAAGCTCATCAATATCTTTGCTAGGCTGACTGGTCAGTAAGATCTCAAGATTCCCTTGTATTCATTGCCTCCAGACTAGAATTATAGCTGTATATGAAGGTATGTCTGGCTGATTAATACTGTTTCTGAACATTCAAACTCCAGTACCCCTGCTTAAAGAATAAGTGTTCTTGAATTTCAAATCTCCATATGTTTAAAAAAAGTTTTGACTGACACATAATAATTGAATGTATTATCTGGTCATATATGTAGTGACCAAATAAAAATAAGTAATACTTGCATCTTTATTTTAACTTTATCATTGGAGGCTTTGAGCATATTTTTTACACGTACTTATTTATATATTGTAAACTAAAGTTAAGTCAATGTCCTATAGTCAATTTAACTTATTACACATCTTTAACAGTGTTTTTCATTACCTAATCTTTGTCTATCCCACCTCCTCTTCAGCTCCTTTAAATATTGCTACAGAGTGTAAAAGCTTCTTTTTTGAAGAAGCTGGTTTTAAACTCCAGGGCTAAAGTGATTCTCATTTCTATTTGCAACTGCTATACTTGCAGACATGAATTATTCACTGGGTTAGTAGAGCATATGTTAACATCTATATAGGAATCAGAATAAAGATATGTTTGCATCTCTGTGCTTGTTATTCAGAATATTCTCCAATTTAATTAATCTTCCAGCAAATAACAAGATGTGTGATTTTTATGGCTAAATACTATTTCACAGCTTACTTGTATTCTATATTATTTATATATTGATCCATTGATGGGTGTCTTGGTTTTGTTCATATCTACCCACTGTGTATAATGCAGCAACTATAATGAGCATATATAGGTCTCTTGAGTATGAATATACTAATAGAATTTCCTTTGGCTTTTATACCTAGAAGTGAGATAATTAGGTCATTGAGTCGATTTACTTTTGTTCCTTGAGGGATGTCCATGATATTATCTGCAATTCCTGTGATAATAAACATTTCCAGCAGCCAGAATTTTATATAATTACATATAAGACTTTCATGAAAATAAAGGTAATGTACAAGTACCATATAATTTTTGAAAGAGTATTCTAGAAAATAATTACATTTTTTAACTCAAACTTTAATTAAAGTTTACCTAAATCTATGTTAGAAGTTTTAAAAATATGTAAACTAGAAAATAAAACTATTTTACTCAAAGATAATGTTTGTTGTTATGGGTAGTAGCCATGGCCATATAATATGTTTAATAATCATATCCCCATGTCATATTACAAAGTCTCACTATTTTTATTATTTTTTGATACTGTTCCTAAATTAATTTCTTCACCTTTACATATCACATTTTTTTCTTAAATATGAAGAAACAAGGACTGAACAATCAAAGATAATAAAAGTGTACTTTTTCAATTATTGGGCCAAATATATATGGTAAAGTTTTGATACAAAGGAATTCCATTTTTGCATTTTATCCATAAACTATGCTCAACAGAGGTACTAATAATTCTTTTAACTCATAAAAATATTCTGTTGCTCTTTGGGAGCAATGCCAGAGGATATTTGGGGATATTAGTGGGGATATCAACAAAGGGGGGGCTAGGAACTTTTTAATGTAGCCCATAAAAGCTTCAAACTTGGGGCCAGCTTTCTACCTCAGCCTCTCTTGTGTTCAGATGATGGAGTGTAGTACCTGGTTCTATAAAAAAAACAAATTCTGATTTTTAGGTATGATTGCTTGTTGTTTGTTTTATTTGCTTAATGTAATTCGTGAGAATCTTAGATTTTTTTTCCTATTTCTATGATAAATAACCTGACAAAATCAACTCAAAGAAGAAAGGGCTGATTTCAGCTCACAATTCAAGTTATGCTCCTGGGAAGCCAGGCAGCAGCCCTTGAAACTGGTAATCATATAACACCAGCAAACAGAAACTAATCAATGAGTCCTGTATGCATGTATTCAGCTCTCTTTCTCCATTTAATAAAGTCTATGGTTCCAGTCAGGGAATGGCATAACTCATATTAGACAGATCTCTGTACCTCAATAAATGTAATCATTGATGATCCTCCATGGGTCATCACTAGGCAATTCTATTTTCAGTCAAGTTGACAATACCAACAATCAAACAATGAGATTGCTTTTAACTTGGAAAGTAATATTGTTCAGGAGGTGAATTAGGAGAGTAATACTTAAGTTTTTCTTTTTTTTTCATTTGAAGTCTTCAGACAGTATATTGCACAATTTTAAGAGATACCCTGCAAATAAGAGACATTTGAATGACGGAAGTTTATAAAAACTATATATTCCCTAGAGCTAGCTCTGGAGGTAGAACAGGCTGGCCCCAAATTCAAACTCACAGAGATCTAACTGCCTCTGCCTCACGAGTGCTGAGATTAAAGGAATGTGCCACCACTGCCTGTCCTCAACTTTTTATCTTCAATACATAATGAGAACAAACAGAATCTTTTCTGTGCCTGGCTACTTTCACTTAGCATAATGCAGTAAAGACAATTCCATTGAAAAATCAAACCTAACATTTAGAAACATTTTTTAATAACACTTTAACTCCATCAATAAAGGCAGTAAATATACAAAGAATAAAAAATTAGCCAATTAGTAGAAAATATTTCCCTTGACATGGAATTTGATTTCCAACCTATCATTTTATTTCTTTTTAAAATAAAAGGTACAACTTTTCTATACACAAGCCCTGTGTGGCTGTTGGTGAGGTCTGTAGGCAGAGCTATTTCAAGGACAGCCAAGGCTATACAGAGAAGCCCTGTCTCAAAACACCAGAAGCAAACAAACAAAAGAGTTGGACTAACAGAATGAGGGATGGAGGAGCAGGCAATGAAGGTGGCAGAGAAGGGCAGGAGCGGAGAGAAATGTGTCTAAGGATAATTATCTAAACATTTCAAAATAGCTGTGAGAAAGGATTTTTAGTGTTCTCAATGTAGAGAAATATGCATGTATGGGGTGACAGATCTTCCATATCTTAATGTAATCATTATACATCACATGAATGTATGGACATACCATGAGTACCAATAACAGTGTACAATTGTGTTAGCTGGAAATTTAAACAAATATTTAAAATAAATGAACTATTCTTAGCTGTAAAGTGTGTGTATATATATATATATATATATATATATATATTCCTTTAAAATTGATATTTACAATTTTCCAGTTTGCCTACAATGAAAATATTTCAATGGTTGGTGGCCTTCAATTTCAAAGTATGGCTTTGATATTTTATAGTAGCATTCATTGCAGATTTTTTTTCAAATAATCTACTTTAGAAGCCAATATAAGTCAAAACAAAATCATGTTGATGTATCACATGAAAAAGAGATTTAAAATTTTTGGCTGAATTGAATCATTTCAGATTGTCTACCACCTGTCATTGCTTTTTCTAGGCTAAAAGCATCCATTAATTTGTACCTGGAGCTTGTGCAAATCAAACTGCTTTTCCAAATGGTTCTGAGGTCCATTAGTGGAGAGGGCAATGGTTCTTGTGCTGAATGCCAAAGAATTGAATGAAAACGATAAGCAATCCTGACTAAACAGGACATGTGGTTTAAAGAGGGATGCTCATGAGACACAACTGCCAACTCAATTGTGATGTAGTTCTTCCAAACAGGATCTAAATCCCTAGAATAGGCATATCACAAAAGGAAAGATAGGGAAATAATTTTTATTCAACTTGTTAAATTTGATGATTATATTCTCTTCCTTCCCCTATAAGGTAACAAACACTTGAAAAGTCATACTCAATTTCAGTGATTCATCTCAAAGCAACATCTTTAGTGCCTTGGTGCCTGCCACATTGCACCATTGACAAGAAATAAAGTCACATTTGTTCCCTACCTTCTCTGTTGACAGGATTGTTGACTGGACTTTGTCTTTGTAACGACAATTTTTGTAACGACTATGTGACTAAGCTATGCTAATGATTAAATTTCTCCAGACATACTTTGATATTTTCAACACTTAATTCATAACCTAACTATTCATATAGAAAATTTATTGTGAATATTTTAAGCTCATTTTTTTTTTCATTTTTCAGTTCCAAAATGCATGCCTGGCATAATACTTTCTAGTGATGCAAAAATCAACACAATGTCCCACGCCATCTTCTTTGTCCCTTTTTCCAGAGGTTACCACTATTAGTAATTTACATGGCTAGATTCACATAAGTTTATATTGTTTATGAAATAATTCACACTTAGATATTACATATAAAGCTTTATTTTTAAGTGGCTAGGAGAAGACAAGATAAATGTTTTACTGTGAAGTTC
This sequence comes from Peromyscus californicus insignis, assembly GCF_007827085.1. Taxonomy (NCBI): domain Eukaryota; kingdom Metazoa; phylum Chordata; class Mammalia; order Rodentia; family Cricetidae; genus Peromyscus; species Peromyscus californicus. Next base: position 119,116,388 of record NW_026294573.1, read on the forward strand.
TGACTAAATTAACTATATGTGGTAACTTTTAGTAATTTTAGAAGTAAAGCTTTTTCAGATGGCATAAATACTATAAATTGGGAAGCACCTAAAGATGCACTTCCAAATAAAATTCCTAAGACTTTAGCCCCAGAGAGTGCCCTTCCACAGAGGGTGGAATAAGTTGAAAATTCAACATTCATATTTCAGACACAGGATTCCACTTAACAGTTGAATCTCACTCCTAAGTAAGCTGATGGTCTCACACACATGCCTCCCATGTTTATGTGGCATCCTTTCAACGAACATCCCAAATGGATCAGTAAGTCTTTCCTATCTGCACATATTCATAAAACATTGCCACACAGCCCAAACTGTGCCACAGGAAGCACTAAAAACTGCCCAAAATGTTTCCTAATCCAGTTGTTTTCAGCAGGTGACAATATGACTTTTGTGTCCTCTGTGCAACTGTGTCATGTTCCACAGTCAATCTCAACATCCTGATCTATCTATCTGAAATAAAACAAAGCACAAAGATGACAACCAAGCAGACTATGACTGATACACAGTTAGTTCCTGAGAAATAAATATCTCTGTGCTATAGGGTTGCTAAATGAGAGGTTATATTCCACAAGAAACAATACACTACTGCCTCGGCATTGGAGAGTAACTCAAAGAAAATTCTAGTATAGCCAGTGACTTGGTTTTTGCTACTGTTTGCCTTTCAATATATTTTATATTATTTTTTAAAAAACGTCCAAATAAAATAAATATCCTAAACCAAATTTAAGCAGACCTAAAGTTTACACATTTCAGTAACCTTCTACAGAGTTAGAAGAGCTTTTTTGAATCTGTGGTGCTTCACGCTGGATTTTACACTCAAGCTATTGACTATAGTTTTATGTATTTATCCATCAGCAGAAATTAAAAATCCAAGACAGAATTAGAACTAGATAAACAACTAGCTTTGCATCCTCTTTTATAACTGTGACCATTACCTGCATTCAGGCCTTCCTTGTCCTCTATTACTTAGCCTTTTCGGCATGTTATAAAGCTTCTACATCACCAATTTGTTACATGTATACATATATTGTTAACTAGATTCCAAACATGATGAAGGGACATGTGTTAATTCTTTCTTTCTTTTTCTTTCCTTCTTCCTTTGAGAGTAGTTGTCCTCAGTTAATATTTACACTATTTAAGTCCATTGGTTCTATCAATTCAAAATTTCTTGCAAATTTTGCAATTTCATTGTCTTTAGAAATACAAAGTAATCTATTTTCTATATAGAGCAATTTTTCATTATCCATTCATCCACTGAAGGACAACTAGTCTTTTTAAAATTCTTAGCAATAGTAAATAAATCAGGAATAAATGTGTACACAGCTATATCACTATGGTAGGCTATGCTATTCATAGGGTATACGCCCAGGAATAGAATTGAAAGGTGTCATATTGTACTTTTCATTAATCTTTTGAGAAATATCAAAAATAATTAAGAGTTGTAATAATTGAATCACCACCAACAATGTGAAATACTTCTTTTCTCTCCATATTTTCTCTACATTTGTTGTTAGATTTGTTAATGATAGCCATTGTTACTGGGGTGAGATGATTTCTCAAACTAGTTTGAATTGCATTTCCTTGATAGGTAGTGATATGGAACACTTTTAAAACTAGGTATTAGTCATTTGTATTTTCTTTTCGAAATGTCTATTTTTTTAAATACTGTCTATTCAGCTCATTTGCCCATTTGTTGTTTGGAAGTTTTATTTTCCTGGTATTTACTTTCTGCAATTATTTATAAATTAAAGATATTTGCCCCTTTCTGAAGTGCGAATGTCAAAGTTTTCTCCCATTCTATGGAGTATCTGTTTAACTATTTGCTCTCATGATGGTTTTCTTTCCTGTACAAAATCATTTTATTTTCTTGTAATCATATTTCTTAATCCTTGTGGTTAGTTTCCATTTTGATGGTGTTTTATTTGAAAAGTTATTGCCTACCCCAATATCTTCTATGGTACCTACTTGGTTATCTTGTAGAAGTTTCAGTGTTTCAGGTTTTAAATTAATGTCTATATTTACAGGTTTTTGTTTGTTTGTTTGCTTTTTGTAAATAGATTCTTCTCTCATACAATACTTCCTGACCAAAGTTTCCACTCCTTCGCCGTAAAAGTTTTTCTTTCTCCTAACAGCCTGCCCCCAAATAACGACACGGAGACTTATCATTAACTATGAAAGCTCTGCTTATAGATTATACTTGTTCCTAACTACCTCTTATAATAAATTAATCCAATTCTATTAATCTACATTTTACCCTGGGCTTTTCACTTCTCTTTAATTCTGTATGTCTGACTCCCTTCATGTCTCATTGGCATCCCCTCCTCCTTTCTTCTTCCCAGAGATCTCTCTGCCCTGAAGTCCCCTGCCTAGATATTGGCCATTTAGCTTTTTATTATACCAATCATAGCAATACACCTTCACTTAGTGTACAAATATCCCACAACACTGCATTCCTCCCAGCTCCCCATCACCTTCCCTCTCCTCCATATCAACTTTCCCACTGTTTCCATTACAAAAAAGAGCAGGTCTACAAGAAACAGCAACTAAAAACAACAAAACAAGATACAAAAAGACAAGGCAAAAGCTCTCATATGGAGACTGAACAAGGCAACCCCATAGGGTGAAAAAGTCCCAAGAACAGGCAAGAGTCAGAGACACACAAACTTTCACTGTTAGGAGTCATAATATATTGTGGAGGACCTGGTGCATACCCAAGCAGGTTCAGGACTTGCCATTCCAATCTCTGTGAGCCTATGTGATTCTTGCCTAGCTGATTCAGTGGACCATGTCCTGACTTCTATAATCTTTCCTTCTCCACTTCCATGCAGTTCTCCAAGTTCTGAGGGGAGATTTTCAATGGAGACCTTCAATTTAGATTTTCTGCAAAAATGTCTGGCTATAGGTTTCTGCACCCACTCCCAGCTCCCGTCATCCACCAGAAGAAGCTTCTCTGATGAAAATTCGACAAGGCTATGACTATAGCAGAAAATCATTAGGAATCATTTCATTGATTTTATCGGGAGGGGGGAGACAGTTTTGTTTGGTTCTACCCTAGCTCTCGGGGTCATCCTGCCTCTGGTTCCTGGCCATCCAGGCATTGTAGGGCATGGGCTCCCTCTTGTGGAGTGGGCCAAATTTAAACCAGATATTGGTTGGCCACTCCCACAAGTTCTGCGATATCATTGTGCCAGCACATAATGCCGGCAGGACAGATTGCTGGTCAAGGGTTTTGTGGCTGGGTTTGGAGTCCAAGTTTCTCTTTTGGAAGCTTGCAGAGAGTATCCTCCAGCACCAAAGAGACTAGAATGTAGTGTGCAGGCACCAGGCTGACCTCTCTACACTCAGTGAGCTGTATGAATATTGTCCTTGGTTAATGGGGTCCCACTGTCATTTTTCAGAGAAGAATCCACTGTACTAGCATCAGGTTGGGTTTTTTAGGGGTTTCTACAGGACCCACTATGCCAAGAACTGAACGAGTGCAATCCAGTCCCATCACTGTATGTATTTGGAATTGAGTTCTGTACAAGGTGAAAGACATAAATCTAATTTCATTCTTCTGCATGTAGAAATTCATTGTTTAGAAGTTATAGGCCATCATAAAGTGTTAAATATATTGGAATACACATATCGTTAGGATTTTTGAGATTTTAGAAAAGAATTAACTCAGTAAAGCATATCTAACCCAGGATCCAATAGTCTTAAAACCTTGATTTTAAAATATAAGACTATTTAGCAAGAAAATAAACAATTTAGATTTATTTTAGTATCAAAAGGAGGGCTTTTTTGAGCACTTGAGAATCTAAGTTTAAAAAGTTATAGTCAAATGTTTTGTGGTCTGTTTTTTGTTTTTTTGTTTTTTTTAAATTGAATGAATCATCATAAGCAGTCAGAACTGTCTGCAGACTCTTCTGGAATCTTACAACAATTAGTCTTCACATTCTGTGGTCTTACTCAGTGTCCTACTTCTTTTCATGTCCCCTGAAAATTTCTGTACTTAGAAAACGTAAACATGGCCAACATTCCCTATTTCACCCATCCCTTTGCTGTCTTATAACGACATTGTGCAGAGACCATGGTCTCAAACTCCCCCTCCAGTAACATTTTCCTTCCCTAAGTGGTGCAATACCTACTCTCTGTGGTGATTGTCTTTTTCTTAGTAATATTCCAAGATTTTGTGGTTGTTGGGGCTGTTAACACTGTAGTTTAAACTATCAGCTATGTGATTTTTTTTATATATTGCCTCATGATTTTAATCAGGCTGGAGAGCAGACTTCAAGAATCAGCATTACAGCAGCAAGTTAGCAGAGGCTGGGAACCTTCTCTTTACCAAGTCAAAATGGCAGGACCCTAGTCCAGGCCAAGGATTCCTCCCAGAGTGTGTGAAGGTGAAACTAGCTTGTTGAAATACTAAAGCATACAATCCTGGGTAATGCAAATAAGACATGAAATGTGTTGAGTTATATGTAGGTCTGTATGTAACACATATAACATATGCCATAAAACCCCATAATATGTGAATAAGCCAGGAGTCATATGTGACACAAAAACCTGATCTTTAAACACTGGCCTGTTTGAGCAATTACAACTTCTTTCTGATCCACCCTTCTTCTTCCTTTGGAAGTTTTTTTTTTTTTTTTTTTTTTTTTAATTATCATTGCCTCTGCTGCAACCGAGTCTTTACTTACTACCTTGCTTGTGGACATAGAATACAGAACCACTACAGTAGTACCCTGCAAAGTGCTATATCAGCCCATATCATTGACAATATTCTAATTTAGTCTAAATTCAACTTTCTGATTGCTCTTGACTTAAATCATGCCCTCTTATACTGTTCACTTATACTTAAACACTCAGGCATGTTCCTTGTTCTCATTTCAATGTCATGGATTCAGATTGCAAGTTCACCCTAGAGCTGTTTTTTTAACCATGGATAATCCTGAACTCCACTCATACTTTTTTCTATTTTATTCTAATATTTCATATTCATTTATATCTTAGACATAATAAACAAATTTCTGCTGCATCATCATTTGGTTGATTTTTCTTTCCCTGTACATGTAAGCACATAGAACAGTATAGGCTGCTCAGACATCAGTTCTCATCTAGTCACATGATGCCTGAATTCTTCTTCCGTCTTACTGATGTAGATGAGATACGATGAGTTATTCCACTCTCACCAAAGTCAAATCATAGTTTGCCTTTGTGATTCTTTCTTTATTATTCTATATCACACCTCTAGACATTGTCCCTTATGCCCATTTTACTGTTGTTAAACAATCATGCATTTAACAGATTATGTGTAGCTCTCTCCATTGAAAACTTTTAATATTTATCATTCAAAATATGAAAATACATTTTGCACATATTTATCAGGGTTACATTTGAACTTTATTATTTTTAAATGTAGGAATATATATTTTATGTTATCCTTAAGTAATATAAAGTTTTTTTTATTTCATTAGCCAGTATTTGAAAGTTAATTATTGGATATATATGTGGTTTTTTTTAAATTGATATCTTCCTAACACTGATACACATTTACTATCTAAGAATATTAAATTGAAACCTCTCTGTAGACAATCATATTTCTTACCTATTATGACATTAATTTCCAGTTTAATTACTTATAATTTCATTCATTATTTCCAGTTCCAATTTCATTGCCTGGAACCCTGGGAGAACAGAAAAAGTGGTGTTAGTGGACAAGTTGTTAGATTCCATATATGAAAAATGTATTAAATGTTCTCTAATATTTGTATTTTGATTCTTTTAATTAATCAATGAATTTTATCATGTTTTTGTATATGGAAGTTATTGCACTTTTACTTTAACATGTCAATACTTAGAGATATAAAGTTCTATTTATGTGATAATTTGAATTACTGCTATATTTTATAAATAAAAAATAGTGAGATTTTTATCAGTGTAGCATGGTATTGCTCTTTACTGAATTTTTTTTTTTTTTAAAAAGTCATGTCACAAATTTACTTCTTCTTTTTTTTTTTCTTTTTTTTTTTTTTTTTGGTTTTTCGAGACAGGGTTTCTCTGTGTAGCTTTGCGCCTTTCCTGGAACTCACTTGGTAGCCCAGGCTGGCCTCGAACTCACAGAGATCCACCTGGCTCTGCCTCCCGAGTGCTGGGATTAAAGGCGTGCGCCACCACCACCCGGCTTTCTTTTTTTTTTTTTTCCGGAGCTGAGGACCAAACTCAGGGCCTCGCGCTTGCTAGGCAAGCTCTCTACCACTGAGCTAAATCTCCAACCCCTTTACTGGATTTTTAACTTGTAGATTAATGAATTTAAAAATAAAAGATTTTAAATTTTTTATAAGATTTGATAGGAAATAAGAAAAAGCTTCCTTGATAATAGTTGAATAAGGCACTGATCTATGACTTTAGCAGAATAACATTAGGAGTCATTTTATCACTGTTTCTTTTCAATCAGTAGTATTTGGTTTTACTCTAGGTCTCTGGGCTATCTACGCTCCACTTTTTGGTAATACAGCAGTGATGGGTAAGGGTGCCATCTCATGGAGTAGGCCTTAAGTCAAATAAGACATGGGTTGGTTACTCCTACGAGCTTTAAACCACCACTGCTCTAGCATATTTTGCAGGCAGGACAGACTGTAGATAAAAAGTAGTATGGCTGGGTTGGTACTTCTGTTGATCTTTTCATAGCCTTCAGATACCTTCCCATACCAATGATGCTAGAATTTAGGAGTGATTGTTCTGTGTAGGTACCACTTTGACCATTCAATATTCATGAGTTATGTGGCTGTTTTCCTCAGCAATGGCTGCTTGCTGTCAGTTTCTGGAGAGCAACTTATTGTTGTGGCAACAGAATGGGTTGATTGGGGATTTCCATGGGACCCCCTTTGTCAACAACTCAATTGGTTGTAACCTAGTCCCAGTACTGGAAACTTCTTTTCTTTCTTTTTTTTTTAAATCCCAAATAGTAATACTCAATTATGCAAATGTACCATAATTTCTTTATTCATTTTCTGTTTACATATATCTATGTTGTTTCCAGTTTCTGGCTATTATGAATAGAGCAGTAATGAACATATTTGAGCAAGTGCTCTTATGATAGGATGAAGCATCCCTCGGGTATATGCTCAAGAGTGGTATAGCTGTATCTTTAGGTAGACTGATTTCCATCTTTCTGAGGAACTGCCATACTGGTTTCTACAGTGGCTATTCAGATTTTACATCCTACCTGCAATAGGTAAGTGTTCCCCTTATTCCACATCCTCACCAGCATGAGTTGCCACTTGTGTTATTGATCTTAAGCATTCTTATAGGTGTAAGACTGAATTTCAATGTAGTTTTGCCTTTCATTTTCCCTGTGGCCAGTCATGTTGCATTCCATAGACTGCAGTTTTGTCTGAATAACAATGCTCTTTACCTTACAGAAGCTCTTCAGTTTCATAAGGTCCCATTTATTAATTGTTGAACTTAGTGCCTGAACTATCTGTGTTCTGTTCAGAAAATTTTCACCTGTATCAATGAGTTTAAGGCTATTCCCCAGTTTCTCTTCTATTATGTTAAGTGTACCTGGTTTTATGTTGAGGTCTTTGATACATATGGAGTTGAGTTTTGTACAGGGTGATGGAAATGTATCTAGTTGTATTCTTCTACAAATAGCCATCCAAATTTACCTGAACCACTTGTTGGATATGCTTTTTTTCCTCATGTGTATTTCTGGTTTCTTTATAAAAATCAGGTGATAGCCGGGCAGTGGTGGTGCACTCTTTTAATCCCAGCACTCGGGAGGCAGAGCAATGTGAGTTCAAGGCCAGTCTGGTCTACAGAGTGAGATCTAGGAAAGGCGCAAAGCTACACAGAGAAATCCTGTCTTGAAAAACATATATATATATATATATATATATATATATATATATATATATATATATATATATATATATATATATATATATATATATATATATATATATATCAGGTGTCCATAGGCTTGAGGGTTTATATCAGTGTCTTCAATTCAATTCCATTCATTACTATGACTATTTTTTGCCAATACCATGTGGTTTTTATTACCATAGCTTTGTAGTACTTCCTGAAATAGGAATATTGAGAACCCTAACACTTCCTTTATTGTTCAAGATAGTTTTAGCTACTCTTTCAATTTGTTTTGTATTTCTGCATGAAGCTGAGAACTGTCCTCTCATGACCTGTGTAGAATTGTGTTGAAATTTTGAAGGTGATTGCATTGAATCTGTTTTGGTATGATGATCATTTTTATTATGTCAATTCTACCCAACCATGAGCATGGAGATCTCTCCATCTTCTGTATCTTCTTCAATATCTTTCTTTAAAGACTTGAACTTTGTACTATAAAAGTCTTTCACTTGTCTTGTTAGAGTTATCCTAAGATATTTTATGAAGCTATTGTGAAAGGTGTTATTTTTCTGGTTTCTTTTTCAGTCTGTTTGTTGTTTGTATGTAGGAGGGCTACTAATTATTTTTTGTGTTAATTTTTCCAGCCACACTATTTAAAGTGTTTATCAGCTCTAGAAGTTCCCCAGTGGAATTTTTATGGTCACTTATACATACTATCATGTCATCTGCAAATAAGCATAATTGTGTTCTGTCTTTCCAATTTGCATCCCCCTGATCTCCTTAAATTTTCTTTATTGCTCTAGTCAAGATTTCAAGTACTATATTGAATACATATAGAAAGAGTGGACAGCCTTTTCCTATTCCTTATTTTAGGGGAATTACTTTGAGTTTCTCTCTATTTAAGTTGATGTTGTCTTTGGGTTTATATAAACAGCCTTTATTATGTTTAGTTATGTCTCTTGTATCCCTAATCTCTCCAGGACTTTATCAGAAAGGAGCTTTTTATTTTGTCCAATGCCTTTTCTACTGAGATTATCATGGTTTTTTTCTTTCAGTTTGTTTATATGGTTCCAGCAATGACTTCTTCCTGAATTTCAAGGTAATGTTAATGCCAACACTCCTCAAATTATTCTACAAAATAGAAACAGAAAGAATGTTGTATAATTCATTTTATGAGGCCACAGTTACCCTGATACCCAAACCACAAAAAGACTCAACAAAGGAAGAAAATTAGAAACCAAATTCCTTTATTAACATAGTTGTAAAAAATATCCAATATAATTCTTGCAAACTAAACCCAAGAACACATCAACAAGATCATTCACCATAATAAAGTAGACTTTATCCCAGAGATGCATGAATGGTTCACTATACTGAAATCAATAAAATTATTCCACTATATAAAAATCCCACTGTTGTGATGAAACAAATTGTGTAAGAGAGTAGACAAATATAATTAACTGAAAAAAAAGGGTATTTGTAAACAGTAATGATTTAATTAGGAGAAAATAGCCTTCTCTTAACTGGCTTCAGCAAAGTCTGGTGTGTTGTACTTTTCTCTCTTTCATAAAATATTTTAAAATTGAAGGAGGGGCAATCATGCAGTTTCTTCCTCCCATCATATTGTATTTTGAATTCTAGGGAAGATAACTGTGATAACTTACTTTCATGTAAGTTTTTCAAAATTTGTTTCAGTTATCTTTTTTCAGAAATATTTTTGAAGGAAATATGAACTAACAGAATTATTTTCACTTAGTGCACATTTATTAGAACCAGAAAAATAAGGTTTTGCTGTGTTTATAATTTTAAGATATTCTTAATACAATTAAAATGCTTATTAGACCAATAAAAATGTATTTTATATCATCTTTTTCTTTTTCTTGATAATCTTTGTTTCCTTGATATTCCTTGATATTTACTGAGAAATAGTTCAGAGGTAATTTTGATCATGCTTTGAAAGGTTGTAATATGATCACATTTACAGTACTCATAAAATCATAATACACAATCATTATTTTTATATTCATTAGATAATTGGTAATATTCTTTTCCATTTTGGATTATTATAAATGGACACTCCTTTCCTTTTTTGAAAAAGTACTTTAATTTTAATAACTATATTAAAAATAACAGAAACAGAAATTTTAGTTCAAAAGATAATCATTTTCAACTTATGTTTAATGGGAAGATCTAGTCTACTAAAAGTGGAATAAACAGAAATGTCATTATACATTGGAATGGAAAAATAAAGACTAAAACTGAGTTCACTGCAATTTCACACACACAGAATCTATCTATCTATCTATCTATCTATCTATCTATCTATATATATAGAGAGAGAGAGAAATTGTACTTTAAATTGTGTGTGTGTGTGTGTGTGTGTGTGTGTGTGTGTGTGTGTGTGTGCCTATGTGTATAGCATGATACATATTTGGAAGTAAATCAATGGTTTCCCTCTTTCTATGTCTTGGTTTACAGAGATTAAACTCATGTCATTTGACTTAGTAGCAAACTACTTACTTACAGAGCAATGTCACTGACTCATAATTACAAATTTTAAGTGAAATTATAAAAGATTGATGCACCTGATTAGCAAGTTGATTAGTTGTAAGATTACTAAATAATTATCAAAATTTTACACATCCTGTTCTCTGCCCCAGCCTCCTGTGTGCATACAACTGACACTACCTAACCTGCATGTTCACCAATCTCCAGACCTACTCCTGAGCTAGGTAGAGACTTGGAAAAGAACGGTGAGCCCTACTGTGCCTTGCTCAACCTCCATGTCGGGGCCAACAGCATTCTCTGTGCCAGCCCTACCAACAGCGTCCATATCAGATACAAAGTCAGTTAAAGAAGTCCACATGCCCAAGTTTTATCATAAAACTCAAGAAGCATGAAAGGTCAGATAGTATGGCCTTTCTATCTTAAATCCCAATTCTACAGAAATGTTTTACAATGAGTATTATTGAGATGAATCACAGGGCAAAGAAATTATAAGAACCATCACAAACTTCATCTAGGAATTCAGAGAGATTTTTAAAATTCACAAACAATAGCTCAAAGAAATTACAGAAAATAAGTGCTTAGTGATGCCAAGGGAATATAAACATATTGCTCAGTGAAATGAAGAAGACAATCTAGCATGTGAAAATCAAATTTACTAAACAGATAGAAATCAAAGAGAACTCAAGCTGAAATGCAGATGAAATTAAAAATCTGTATTACCAAATTAAAAGCTCAAGGGAATGTTTAACTAGAAAAATGGATTAAATAGAAGGTAGACTACCAGGCATTGAGAATTAAGTAGCAAACTTAGACTATCTAGCAAGAATGTGAACAAAAATGCAAGAAACAATGGGATACCATGAAAGGACTAAATTTTAAATTATAGGCATAGATGAAGGAGAAGTATTCATGATCAGTGACATACACCAGGTATTCTGTGTCAGCTACATACATTAATGATAACCTCATAGGCACAAAAATGTATCATTGTCAAGTCAAGGGTGTTAAGCAAAGTGCTTCTTCTTTGATTAATCTGATTAAGAGTGAGCCCAAGTTTGAATTCTCCACTTCTTTCCCCCTCTCTTTCATCTGTCTGTAGCCTGTGATAATAGGCTTGTCTGTTGCTTGTATGATTTGGCCTGCCTGATATCTGATGGACTGTACCTGTATTGTTTTCCTAACAAACAATTTTCCATTCTCTTTCATTTAAAATAATAGAAACCATTACATGGGGGAAGAAATGTGAGATCATTCACAGAAGTTTATTTTATTAAGAAAAAAAATATTAATTTTACAGCCAAAGATTCCCCCTCTTCCCTCCTCCCCCCTCTAGCCTCCCCCTATCACCAACCCCCATTCCCTCCTACAAGAAGGTAAGGCCTCCCTTGGGGAGGTATATTTAGTAAAGGCAGGTTCAAGGCTGTGCCAAGTTTCCCATCATGAATGTGGTCTCCAAAAGCACCAGGGATGGACTCTGATCCTACTGCTAGGGGGCCCTCCAAGCACATCATGCAACATAACTGTCTCTCTATGTAGAGGAAATAGACCAGTTCCATGCAGGCTCCACAGCCATTGATCTAATTTTCATGAGTTCCCACTAGTTTGGTTTGGTTGTCTCTGTAGGTTTCCCCATCATGATCTTGATGAACTTGCTCACAGAATCTCTCTTCTCTCTCCTTGACTGGACTCCTGGAACTCTGCCTGGTACCTGGCTGTGGATCTCTGCATCGGCTTCCATCAGTTACTAGATGAAGGCTCTATGGTGACAGGGTACCCACCAATCTGATTACTGGGGTAAACCAGTTCAGGTACTCTTTCCACCATTGCTAGTAGTCTAAGCTGGGGCCATCCTTGCAGATTCCTGGAAACTTCCCTAGCACCCGGTTTCTCCTTATCCCCATGATGTCTCCCTCTATCAAGATATCTCTTTCATTGCTCTCCCATTCCTTCTTTCTTCCAGCTCAACCATTGCATTCCCTTATGTTCTCCTTCCCCATTCCCTACCTTCTATTGCCCACTGGGGTTGAGGGGTGACCATTTACATAACATTTTAACAGAGTTTTATATTTTTACATTTTATTGTTTTACATTACTGACTCCAAGATACCTAGAAACACACACACACACACACAAAAATACAGTACAAAAAACAGGCAGTACTGCAAGCAAATGCCATGAAGCAACATCTGCAGGTTGCTTCTAGGATTTATGATGGATATTTATAAGGGATATTTTAATAATGTGTAACCATGATCTTCAACAAGATCAATGAAGATAGCATCCCTAAACTGTGGAAAGACATGCCTAAACAGATACAAGGAACACACAGAAGAGCAAATAGATAAAATACTTAGATAAAACAATAAATATACAGATAAAAGAAAGAGTAAAAATTTCCATTTTGTTGAGGAATGGCCCTCACTAGGCTAAAATTATTATATTGTGCTGGTTAATTTCCTTGTAAGAGGTAATCTATTCTCTTCTTCTCTTTCTCTTCTATTCATTGCGGAGGTCAGAGGAGCACTGCTTTCTTCCATCTTCCAAGACAACATTAGTATCAGTTGTAACTCTGTTCCTATTATGCCTGGGTCTCCTAGGTCTCTCCAACCTCCTTACCACTTTAAGTTATTTTGCTGACAGGGTCACAGGTAATTGTGAAATTCTCTAGTTTATTCCCTACAAGTTCTCTTTCTTCAGTGTTAGCTTAAAAGTTACAAGCCAGGTGATGGTGGTGTATGCCTTAAATCACAGCACTCTGGAGGTAGGAGCAGGTGGATCTCTGTGAGTTTGAGGCCAGCCTGGTCTACGGTCTACAGAATGAGTTCCAGAATAGCCAAGGATACACAGAGAAACTATGTCTCAAAAATAGATAGATAGATAGATAGATAGATAGATAGATAGATAGATAGATAGATAGATAGATAAATAACAGTTACAAATTCTGTTCTAGACATTATAAGTCTAAACTGAGCCTTACTAGGCTAAGATCACAGTGCCAGATTGTTCACATTTATTGAAGGTAGGAATCCCTTGCCTACTCTTTCACCTCTGTTTATATATAAGGTAGCATATTTACAGGTTCCCAGGACTAGGCTGTGGATATCATCTGACTATTCCAAACATTATCAAGTATTCTAATACTTGTATATATCTTAGAAATTTGGCCTCCAATTCCTTGAAGGATCCTGTCTCAAAAATTCAGAGTCTTTGGTTCAACAAAATGGCTTGCATTGTTTTCCACCAAACCTGACAATATACGTTGGATTCCTGGAAACCAAAAGAGCCAGTCCTGTAAGTTTTCTTCTGACTCTCACATATTTATCGAAACTCATACACTTTCACTAAATAAATAAATAAATGTAAAAAAAAATTCAATCTAGAAACCAATGCCCAAACCAAAACAATTCTCAAACAAAGCGAACAAACCAGGAAACAAGATCAATCATATATTCTTTTTCCTTCACTTCTTGGGTGGGGAGTCATTTCAGACTGGGCCTTGAGTCTATGACACATTGAACTACATCATAAGCACCAATACTAAATGTTAAAAAGAAAAGTTATAAGGGATATAAAATCCAAGACATTATTTTCTATTAAAAATTCATAGAGGATAGGAATCAAATAGCACAAAAGAATGTGTGTAAGTGTAAGTAATTATCAACATTTAAATTACCTACCCTATACGAGTTTGCTTCTAATCCTTTGCAATTAAGTGAAGAGGATACACATATCATTTTCTTTGTAGCAGCATTTCACTAAAATATTATCAGAACATGCATTTCTAGAAAAATAATAGATAAACATAACAAGATACAAATGATCTGATGGGGATATAGAAAAGGGGAGCTCTTTAGGGAAGGGAACCAAGGTAATGCAGAAGAAGTTGGAAAGATTAAAATAACAACAGGGATGTCTGAAAAATGCATGGAATCATACTATTAACTATTTACCTATAAGAAATCTATGCAATACATACAATTCTATGTACAAATAAGCCTACATAGTTTTAATGAACTTTTCAAAATAGGGCTGATAATGCTCCAAAGGCCAACAACCATCTACATGAACCACAATACAAGAAGCCCTCTTTGAGATATTGTCAAGTCTAAGAGACTTCCAAAACATGCAGCCAACTGATGCCAGAAGACACAATGCAAGCTTCCAAAAGAGGGGGGCTACCAACATTTCTACCAAGATATGATGCCTATGAAACACATCAAAGTCCAATCTGGCACAATAAGCCTAAGGGTACAATAAGTGACACTGAAAACCTTGACAGTAACTAACAACTCTCTAATTGGTTTTAAAAACACAATCAAAAAGACAGAAATCAGGCCTGGTCCTGAGAACCAAGATAGCTACTAAGTGATAGTGAAATTATGGTTGTTGTAGGAGAATCTACAACCACTGAATTACTAAACCAGCATAATCCCTAACAACCTTCTGTAAACCCACAGGTAACTGATGTCTTCCCCCACTCCCCTTATCACTGAAAGTCCCCTTTGCAACAGAGAGACTACAGATAACAGCTAAGCAAAATGAAGAGTTGTGAAGCTCTGTTCCAATGGATATTTCTTCAAAATCCTCCAACAACTAAAGCTCAGAAATATTGCAGAAGAGGTGGCAGAAACATTGTAAGAGCCAGAGGATCAGAGAGTTTGTTGTGAGATTCTGTCTCCTAGTAATGGCAGAAGAAACATTTGTAAAGTCTCGACAATGTTATACACAACATGTGCTGACCAAGGACATCAATGGACATTCCAAAATGGATGAGGAAAAGTCCAAGAGGTCCCAAGTCTACAAAAACAACTACAAGCAGCTGGGAACCCCTGGAAATGGGGCAAGTGGCTTCCCAAGGGAAAAGGACTACAATTAGTTATACAGCACCAAATGGTCAGCCCTGAAAACAGCCATATACGTAAAAATGAATGGATAGAGCATTAATATTTAAGAATACATGCATATATGTATACAATAACAATGGAGGAAAAACAGGCTATGAATTTGAAGGAGAGTGGAGAAGTTTATAAGGAAGGATTTGGAGGCAGGAAAGTGAAGGGAAAATTGGTGTAAATATATTATTTCAAAAACAGAAAGGAAAAAAATCATGATAATAGGCACTTAAGAAATTTGTACATTTGTTCAAATAAAATACATCCACTTTACAAAATACATGTATTATGAGTTATGAAGATGAACAATTTATATATGTAAGGGAGATATAATATAGGTTATGGTGGGTAATAGATACAGCATGAAATTGTATGTAAAGATTATTGATACCTCTGCTTCAGTAATCCACCTGAACAAAAACACTCATGCTAGTTGTGATGGACAGCTTTAATTGTTGATAACACAACTTGGAGTCATCTGGGAAGATTATCTTAATGGTGTTTCTTCTACTTTTGTTGGTAAGTAGTCATGCCTGTGGGAAATTGTGTTGTTTGTAATGTGATGTGGGAAGACCAATCCCACTTCAGGTAGCACCATTCTGTGGACAAGGGTTTGTGAACTGTATGAGAATGGAGACACTGAATTGAGTGCAATCAGGCAAACAAGTATTGGTGAAATTATTAAGGCCACTCCACGTAGATAAAAGGAGATTTATTTAATGGCGTAACTTACAAATTAAGGGATAGGTAGGTCGCGGAGTCTGGGGAAGGTGTATCGCAGTCCAGCGGTGTTCTCTGGAGCTCTGCTTGGTACACCTCTCTAGTCCAGGGTCCCGCAACAGAGAGAGAGCCCGCCGATCCAGATCTCAGGTCCCCAGGCACCTCCTTTCGCCCCGCCTTGTAGGCGTGACAGTTGCCGAAGTCTCAATGGGGGTTGGAACTTCCAGATCAAAGCTGGAATGGCTACCCACTACATCTCCCCCTTTTTGTCTAAATAAGAAAGTTCTAACCTAATACAAGACTATATACAAAGGAATGGTTATCAAATATAGTCCAGGAATAATGAGGGATAATGACCTAGATAAGATGGAACTACAACCAATGCAAACAATATCAAGCAAGAAACACATACTATAATCCAGAGAAGTATAGAGCATAGGTAAATGGCATGTTACAAAGATCATTCCAAAAGGTGTCCTATCCTAAAGAACCTGAATCTAATACTTAATATGTTCTATCTACTAGGTTGTAACTATAACTGCTAGTCTTCAATCCCATCAAAGACCTGAGAAGGAATATAATGGTACCTGAGAAATGGTAGATGGATGCAAGCAACTTTCGGGAATCTTGCGAGAGTAGACGGAGACAGCTGGCAGCCTGGACAGTCACCTAATGTTTCTCAGCATTGTTGGTGCATTCAAATTGGCTACAGGCCTAAAGTATCTGACAGACCATTTTCAGAAGCAGGAATTCTGAAAGACCATCTTACCCTGTCTTGGCAGAGTACAGTGGTCGCTTTCCTTGTGTCCCGCTTGTCCAGAAAGGATAGCATTGCATTAGTATGTCAGCCGTCGAGGCAAGGGCAGTTCTTTGCCCAGTAGGCCATTTTGTGCCAAGAAGACAAACTTCCAAATGGAAATGTCTTAGAAGCCCAACATTCTCTCGGGATCAAATTGGTGCAGCCAGGAGCAATTATGTCTCACATCAACAGAATTCTAAGTTATTTAAATGCCATATTCTCTAGGTCTATGAAGTGTTTGAAGATTACCTGTCCATCTGACCTATGTATCTGTAAATCTGGATAACCTAACTAACGTAACTATAGAGATGACAAGCATAGGTGACTATAAATCTATAAGTCTTATCTACCGAAATAACCTAAGGACTAAGGCTTCACGTAAACAAGGTAAACAGTCTATAAGCAAGTGTATGGTAAAGAACGATGACTTCAAAATTGTGACAATACACAAGATGTTATAACAGAGGTAGGAGTATATAGTGCGATATGCAATATGACAATAATCTTAAATATATATCAATATACCGAATATCCTAAACAGAAGTAGAACCTACATAAAGTATGACAGATATAAATTTACATTTGTATCAATATACAAGTATTTCAAATAAGAGTAGAAATATATGTACATTATAACAAATATAGTTCTGTATTTGTATCAATATACAAATTATCTTAAACAGGAATATAAAAATAGTTTACATTTGTATCAACATATAAGAATCCATAACAGTGCAAATTACAGTGCAAATTATTTAAGGCTGCTATTTTACTAAATTTGTTTACTAGTATACATAATAATCTACCATAATACCTTATACCTATCCATTCCATTTCTTCTTTTCATTTTTTTTTTTTTTTTTTTTTTAGAATACTGAGTTTAATATTTCCTTCCACCCCCAACCCTATAACCATCATCCATAACCCTGAGAATTATGAAACCTAAGGGAGAAGGGGCGTCGTTTTCTTAGAATTACTTCCTGCTATTTAGGGGGTGATGTTATCTCTGTTGGGTACTGTGAGAAAGCTCAGATAGTTAAATCTCAGTTAGACTAACTGTAGGTTCTGCAGCAAGTCTTAGAGTAATGGGTAAGATTGTCTGAAATTCTGGTAAGAAGTGTAGTATGATGATGATTACCATGGCATCATTCTGGATTGGGTAGAGTTGTTGTTGGGGCCCCATCTTCCTTCTGGAGACTTCTGAGATTGCTATTAGAAAAACTTATTTGTTATCAAAATGGAAGGTTTGGATTTAAAGAGGACACAGCATGTAAGAAAGGATTCTGAGAAATCAAGAGTAAGCATGGAGAGAGTTAGAATCTAGAAGACAATGGTCCCTTTTTATTGGTTTCCTTCTGTCCCACACCAGAGGGCTCTTCAGATATGGGACTGAAGAATCTCTCAAACTTCCTTTTAGCAATATGCTTGGGTTTAGAGAAGGAGTGAGCCAATTCCATCTCCAAAGTCAGCTTGGCTTATAATTGAATTGGAACCACAACTTTTCTAGATTGATAGAGAGATAGATATTAGACAGTGAGATTTTACCGTGTGTAGATTGGTACCAATAGATTCTTTCTTTCTGCTGTAAACATCCGGATATCCAAGGCCTTATGACTTCTGTAAGATGGGTATTTCCATCATTCTGGAAAGACAAAAACAGAACCCTACCCCAACCTTGATTGTTAAATTTTTCTTACAACTTGTAGAGATGTCACATTGGTGGATGATCTTTTACTTCTCCTCATCAAGGGGTTTTTCCTGTTCGAATCGAATTTTTATTAATTTTGTTGGTATCCATAGCTTTTCTTCTCCTGCAGAAACAAAGGCAAAACCCCTTCCCCAACGTAGAACATATCCAGGTTTCCATTCTGAGGTCAGCACATCCTTGAAATAAACTGGTTGGTTTAGCTCAGGAGTTTTGTCTGTCGTCCAATGTCTCTCTGCAGCTGTTGTTCCTTTCTCATCAGCATTGAGAAAATTCAAGGTTAATAAAGCACTATGCAATCTATTTCTAGGAGTCATTGTTACCCGTTGCTGTTTATTTAGCATATCTTTTAAAGTTCGATTGGATCTTTCTATGACTGCTTGGCCTGTGGGATTGTGTGGTATACCTGTAACATGCTTTATATTGTAATAGGCAAAGAATTGTCTCATTTTATTGGAGACATATGCTGGGGCATTGTCTGTCTTAATTTGTACAGGTATTCCCATGATGGCCATAACTTCTAATAGGTGTGTAATCACAGAATCAGCCTTTTCAGAACTCATAGGAGTTGCCCACTGAAATCCTGAATAGGTGTCAATGGTATGATGTACATACTTTAATCTTCCAAATTCTGCAAAATGAAACACATCCATCTGCCAAATTTCATTTCTTTGTATACCTTTTGGATTGCTCCCTGCAGGTAATGGAAGTTGGTTATAGATGGAACAAGTAGGACATTTTTTCACAATATCCTTAGCCTGTTGCCAAGTGATGGAGAAATCCTTCTTCAAACCTTTGCTATTTACATGGCATTTCTTATGAAATTCTGAAGCTTCTAGCACATTACCTATTAGTAACTGATCAATCTCATCATTACCTTGTGCTAGAGGTCCTGGCAGACCTGTATGGGATCTGATATGTGTTATATATATAGGATGTTCCCTTTTTCTGATGATTTCCTGCAATTGTATGAATAATGAAGTTAATTCTGTATTATCAGGAACAAATTCAGCAGTTTCAATATGTAAAACAACTCTCTCTGCATATTGAGAGTCAGTGACTATATTGAGGGGTTCTGTGAAGTCCATCAGTACCATAAGAATGGCATACAGTTCTGCCTTTTGTACAGAGCTGTATGGACTTTGTACCACTTTACTTAAGTCTCCTGATTTATATCCTGCTTTCCCTGATTTATTTGCATCAGTATAGAATGTGAGGACTCCAGAAATTGGCTTTTGTCGTACAATGTGAGGAAGGACCCATTCGGTCTTCTTTATGAATTCTATTCTCTTGCTTTTGGGATAGTGGTTGTTAATCTCTCCCAAAAAGTTACTGCAGGCTCTCTGCCAGTATTCATTATCTTTCCATAGTGATGAAATTTCTTCATTAGTTAAAGGTACTACAATTTCTGCTGGGTCCATTCCTGTCAACTGGCGAAGTCTTAGTTTACCTTTTTGAATCAAATCAGAGATCTTTTCTATATAAGTCTTTAATTTCTTATTTGGTTTACGTGGTAGGAATATCCATTCCAATATAATATCTTCCCTCTGCATCAAAATACCTGTTGGGGAATGTCTGGAGGGGAATATGACAAGAATGCATTTAAGTTCTGGATCCACACGATCCACATGTGCTTCTCGAATTGTCTTTTCTACTAGGGCCAATTCCTTCTCAGCTTCGGCTGATAATTCTCTTGGACTATTTAATTCTTTGTCCCCTTCTAGGGTATTAGCCAAATTTTGTAGTCCATCTTTGGGTATTCCCATGATGCCCAGTAAGTTGGAAATGCTTCCTAATAACTTTTGAAAATCATTAAGAGTCTTCAACCGATCTCTCCTTAGCTGTACCTTTTGGGGTCTAATTTTTTGTAGCTCTATCTTATATCCTAAGTAGTTAATAGAATCTCCTCTTTGTATTTTTTCAGGAGCAATTTGCAGTCCCCAGCGAGGCAAAACTTTTTTTACTTCTTCAAACATGCTTTCTAATGTATCTAACTTTGGATCAGCTAATAGGATATCATCCATATAGTGATAAATTATGGATTGTGGAAACTTTACACGAATTATCTCCAATGGTTTCTGCACAAAGTATTGGCACAAGGTAGGGCTGTTTAACATTCCCTGTGGGAGGACCTTCCATTGATATCTCTTGACTGGCTGAGAATTGTTATAATTAGGTACTGTGAAGGCAAATTTTTCTCTATCATTTTCTTGTAAGGGTATGGTAAAGAAACAGTCTTTTAAGTCAATAACTATTATAGGCCATTCTTTAGGTAGCAGAGAGGGCAAGGGCATCCCAGTCTGTAGGGAGCCCATTGGCTGAATTACTTTATTAATAGCTCTCAGATCTGTCAGCATTCTCCAATTACCAGACTTTTTTTTAATAACAAATACAGGAGAATTCCAAGGGCTGGTAGATTCTTCAATGTGTTGAGCATTTAACTGCTCTTGAACCAGCTGTTCTAAAGCTTGTAGCTTGTCTTTTGTCAAAGGCCATTGTCCAACCCAGACAGGTTTATTAGTTAGCCATTTTAAAGGTAAGGCAGTTGGTACTTCTGAGGGTTCAACAGCAGTTGTGCTCTGTTTGTGAACAGCCTGAATGGTTGGTGCCTGATTTTTATAGCATGTGATGATATTATTCCTAGAAACATGCATTTGTCTGTATTCTTTTTCTGAAAGTGTAGGAATTTTAATCTGGGTATTCCACTGTTGTAACAGATCTCGGCCCCAAAGATTTACTGCTACATTTGCTACATATGGCTTCAGCCTTCCTCTCTGTCCTTCTGGCCCTATGCATTCAACCCATCTCGAACTCTGTTTTATCTGAGATAGGGTGCCAATCCCTAAAAGTTGGACATCTACCTCTTGAAGAGGCCAATTTGGATGCCATGATTTTGGTGTAATTATAGTCACATCTGCACCTGTGTCTACCAGTCCCTCCATAACCAGGCCATTAATTCGAATTCTAAGCTTTGGTCTTTGATCATTTATGGAAGTCTGCCAAAATATTTGTTTTATAGTGTTCTTTGTAAACTGTGATCCATCCATCAGAGCTGTTTTATCATCCATTGCAGTATCGGTTTTTACATTAAGCATTGGTTTATTCAGTTGTCTTGGAGAGGAATTTCTTCCACAGTGGCTGGGAATGTTCGTACTACATTGGATTTGGGGGCCTGCAAGAGGCCCCCTGAGGCGTTTCCCGCCAGTAAAGGGTTACCTCGTATATCTATTTTTGATCTGCACTCACTGGTCCAATGTCGGCCTTTGCCACACCTTCTACATAATCCGGGAGGTGGTTGGGGTCTCCTGTTTAGGCTATTCCTAAAAGGAATATTACTCCTAGGAGTACCCCATGTACAGTTTTTACTTATATGACCTGGTGTACCACATGTAAAACATTTGGTAACACGGGGCCTTCTTTCACCTCTGGGATTTGTCTCTCCTATCCAAGCCTCATTACTGTAGTTACGAGACTCAACACCATTAGTATACTGAATCCATTCTTCCAAAGGAGCTGATCTGATCTTTAATGGTGTAAGTATTCTTCTGCATTCTGCATTAGCATTGTCGAATGCCAAGGACTCAGTTAATACTTTTCTTAATTCTTTATCTGATACAGCTCTTGTTATAGCTGTGTTCAGTCTTTGTAAAAAATCAGTGAAGGGTTCGTGTGGTCCCTGAAATATCTTTGTGTATACCTCAGTTGGTTTTCCAGGTTCTGGAATTTTTTCCCAAGCATTTAGAGCTGCTGTACGGCATAGGGATATTGTATGCTCATCATAAATGGCTTGTACATTCCTGTCAGCAAAACATCCCTCACCAAGTATTTGATCTTGGGAGATCACGAAACCTCTGAGTTTACCTTGTTGTTCTAAAATTTTTGCCTCTTCTCTCAACCAGCTTTTCCACTGTAGCTGCTGGCTATATTCTAGAACAGCTGAAATTAACTGATGCCAGTCATCTGGGATGATTCTATGTGAGGTAGACCACGAATTTAACATCTGTTTTACGTACGTGGAGTGTATCCCATATGTAACTACTGCTTCCTTTATATTTTTAAAGTCCCTTGTTGAAATTGGTTGTAATGTATATGTAGTATATGGCTCGGGGTGTGTGTCATCCGCTGGCTTCTCATGGATGATAACAGGATAAGCCATTGTGTGAGAGCCATTTGGAGATGTTACAACCTCTATGGTCTTGCCCTTCTGCTTATTAGGTCCCTTGTCATGTTTACTGAGAGTTTCTTCTAAGGCCTGCAAACGAGCACCTAGGGTCTGTTCTATGGAGTGAGCCTCCTCTCTGGCAAGGGACTCCAGATTCCTCATGGAATCATAGAAGTTTTTATGTTCCTCAGAAACACATGATTCCATGGACCTTATCTTATCAATTAATGATAATCTTCCTTCCTTATATAGTGTCTGGAGAGTTAGTGTTCTGTCCATTAAATATTCACATTTATTATCAATAAGATCAATTTTTGGTACAAGCCTGTTTTGTAAATCCTGATCAGCAGATTCCAGAGAAAGAATCTTTCTCTCTAAGGTCTCATTGCTATCCCTTAAAGCAGATTCCAGAGATAGAATCTTTTTCTGTAAGCCTTCATTGCTCTCGCTTAAAGCCTGTATCAGTCCCAATAATGACTCATCTTTGTTCTTGTTATTAAACCAGTGTTTGAACACTGTGTGGATCATTACAATGAATGCCAAAATGGTACAGGCCAGATACGCCTTAGGAAGGTCGTATATTTCCAGTAAGATGTCATTCATCATACAAGCAAAAAGGTTTTCGAATTCTTGTGAGGTAATGTTGTCAGCCATATTACAAGAATTACTCAAAATTTGTTAGTCAATTTTAAGGTGTAAAATTATCAGGTACTTTTACTTACCTTTCGTGGTTTTGGGGGGTGTAGTAGTACTTTTCAGCCAGCAGGTGGCGTTGGTACAGCTCCAAAGCAGGGCCTGCTGGTGATCGTGGCTGACTGCAGCTCGCTGGAGTCAAGATGGCGGAGCCGAAGCTGGCGCCGGCACTCGGGAAGCCGGGGAGTGCCTCTTTCGCTGGTCTCGGGGCTAAGCTAGGGAACTGAGACCGGACTAGCTGCTCCCTCTTTAGGGAATGGAACCCTGTAGGCGTTCCCTGGTTATATGGAACTTTGCAGGCGGGTTTAGGTACCCGCTAGCCGGGGAAGAGGCTGAGGGTGGGAGCCACCCAGGCCTTTGGAATTTGCCCCACGTGAGCGCCAGATATTGGTGAAATTATTAAGGCCACTCCACGTAGATAAAAGGAGATTTATTTAATGGCGTAACTTACAAATTAAGGGATAGGTAGGTCGCGGAGTCTGGGGAAGGTGTATCGCAGTCCAGCGGTGTTCTCTGGAGCTCTGCTTGGTACACCTCTCTAGTCCAGGGTCCCGCAACAGAGAGAGAGCCCGCCGATCCAGATCTCAGGTCCCCAGGCACCTCCTTTCGCCCCGCCTTGTAGGCGTGACAGTTGCCGAAGTCTCAATGGGGGTTGGAACTTCCAGATCAAAGCTGGAATGGCTACCCACTACAAACAAGCAAGTGAGCATGTATGTGTTTGTTGCTCTCTGATCTTGAATGTGGTTATGATGTGACCAGCTTCAATTTCCTGCCATGAATTCTCCTGAATTGTAGACCACAACCTGGAATTATAATTTGAAATAACCTCTTTCCCTGTCTAAGTAATTCTTGGTCATGACAGTTTATCACAAAAACAGAAACCAAACCTACACAATAGCCTGCTATTTTTAAATCACACGCTATTTGCATAACTCAAAGGTTTAATATCAATGACATGGCATGGTGAAAATGTTTACTAGTCAGTATAGTTTTGTAGCCTGGAAGATAAGACAGCAGTTTAGTTTCCTTGGGTTTCAATAACAAAATAGCATGACTTAGATTATTTAAATGACCCAGATATATTTTTCATCTGCTATTTTGAATGCAGGAATCATATATCAAAGTCTCAGTGTGGTCAGTTTCTGGAGAGAGTGTTTGTCCTGGCATGCAGAAGACTGTCTTTTTTAACTGTGGTTTAAAAGGCAAGAAAAAAAAAATAGATGCAGTGTTCTTTAAGGGCTTCCTCTGTAAACGTGTGCAGATGGGCTATTGGAAGATGTAGCATATTCAAGTATTTAGGGTAAATTCAGTAAATTGTGGATTCTCTACAGCACATGACAGAGGGGATTGCTACAGGATGTTATCATCAAGATCTTGAGGATTTTACCCAATAATTGCCTTATTATTGAGTGAAAACTGATTCTAGCTTTGTTTTTAACATATTTACTTGTTTTATCAATATAGCATATATTAAAGTCAGGAGCACATTTTCAGTATTAATAGATACACTAATTTTTCTTTGTTGATTATACATTAAAGGAAGATAATACTAATTTTTCTTTGTTGATTTTACATTAGAGGAAGACGAAAGAAGAAAGAGAAACTGAATATGACATACAACGCCCAGTAGTGAAAAGCATGCGGAGCAGAGGGCTGGGAAAAGTGACTATCATTTTTAAGAGCATCATGCTCCCAAGTCATCCTAAAAAACCTAGCATGTAGGTTTTAAATTTGAATATGTAGTTTTCCAATTTAAATGTTGGATCAATCTTTGGTTTAAGAAATTGCATAAATTGACATCAGACTATAAATATTTAAAATTTTAATTCTTAAAATTAATAACCCCAAAACATATCCAGATATGATCTATCAGGCTGAAGCCCTAAATTATTAAATAAGAAATAACAAGATCAAGTTCTAGTGTGACCTACATAGACAGAGACAAATCCAGATTTACACACAGCAAATCAACTGAACAATTGCATACCATAGCCCATACCCTACATTATGCACATTTGCCTCTTGACGAACTCATCTCCATACTAGTGTCCAATTTTGATTTGTTTTAATCATGCCAGAAGGCAGGAGATTAAAAGATCTTTCTTAAATAGCTGAGAATTTTCATCTATAACAATATCTAAGAATTTTCCTGCCATAATAATTTATATAGCTATCAGTATCTGAATTTATTGTTTCTGCATGTAATTTTCCTATCAACCTCTTAACTCTTCTTGATTCAGAATATTTTTAAACATACCACACAGAAATAAAACATATAAAAGACTGGTATCTTGAGCAATAGCCATCCTGAAGTTGTGCATATGTATGAAATTATTACAAATCTGAAGCACACTGATCAAATGCAGAAAGAATTCTCCTAAGTGCTAAAACAGTTGGAAGAGTTCTCCCACCCCCAAGTCCTACTTTTAAGTTCCTTTGATAGAAGGTGGCACAAAGTCAAGAGAGAACTTAAAACAAGCTCCACATTAATATTTGAAAAAGGGCACCCACTGTGTTTGATGTGGTGCCCTTCATGCAAATCATGTAGTCCAAGAGAAATCCCAGTAGGAAAGATACTGCTTTCTTCTTAGCATGCCCCCATTTTTTCTGATGGATAATAATGAACTTCTCACACTCCCTTTGCAACCCCCACCCCTCAAGCTACACAGAAATTAAGTTATTACTTGCTTGCTGAAGATTTTTTGACAGTTACCAGTCTGTCTTTTTATTATTATTGATATTTGGTCCAAATAAAATTACATAAATTCTAATTTTTAGTATGAGAAAAGTTGACTTAGCATTGTTATTATGAACATAATAATCTCCATGATAATTTGTCCAAAACAAGATATAGCCATATAAATTATTTCAAAACATGATGACTCTTTTCAAAAAAACCTCTATACAATAGAAGCCTGCAGAGCACCAGTTTAGTGGAAGAGGGGGGAATAATTAATAAAGAGCCAATGCACAGGGAACAGCTACACTACCAACTGTGAAGACTTCATAAAGCACTCTAAATTAGGTAGGAATGAATACAGCAGCAGACTCCACAGTTGGAGTTACCGCTGTGTTGAAAGCACTTTCTGGTTTGTTGGGTGCTCTCTAGTTCCAGGGACTATGCACAGATACAGGAGTCCTAAAGAATAAACTAAAAGAAAGTACTGACCTGTCTTTCTTTAATGACAATATGGACTCATTAAGTTTTCCAGTGACACCATACCACCAAGTTCACCTAGGAAAGACCCTGGATAAATTTCCTAGCTACCTTTAAAATTAGGCACATTTCTGTTGTACATTGTTGTACAAGCTTCAAGCTTATACAATGAAATAAATACAAAAAATGAAATACCCATGGTATTTTCTTAAGAACTTTCCACATTGTTCACTGATATTTCCACTTCAGGTTAAAGGAACTATTCTTATGCTACCAATTCAGTACAGAATAATTCCTCAAGACACTAAATAAATTGTCAGCATGATTATTAAAAGGTGGTAGAATTCCATAGTCTTCTACCTATATAACATGAATTCTTATGATAACCAAAATTTCTGTATTTTAAAGGATTGCAATAAAAAGAGTAAAATCTCTCTTGAAGTCTCCTCAGGATACTGAGTAATGAGTTTCTAAATTTTTACTATTCCACATGACACTACAGTATGAATTGAGCATTATAGCTGAGGAAGCTTGGAAAGTATCAGGATCTTGGTATCTTTGGAGTAGATGAAAGGTACTAAAGCTGAGTGGCTATGCTGGGTTTACTCATAGTAATGAAAACTACTTTATGTGACTGATTAAACTTTCTCTTTTACCACTCCATTCCTCCCTTCCACTAAACCTTCATCTTTTAGTCCAATGAATATGGAAGTTACATAGGAATGCAATCTTGATTATTTCAGACGTTGACTTTTTTTCTCATGGTACTGTTTGCTCAATACTTCTGTTCACAGGGCATAATGCTGCTGACCTTTAATCCCAGCACCTAGGAGGCAGGTGCAGGCAGGTTTCTTTGAGCTCGAGGCCAGCCTGAACTCTATAATAAGTTCCAGGAAACTCAGGTTCATATAATGAGACACTGCCAAAAATAAAAAAAAAAAAAACCAAAAAACCCATGTTTTATGTGTCTGTAGGACTTAATTTTAAAGATATACAATATAATACATAATTTTAGAAAAATACAAGCTTTGAATTCAGATTTAATTTGAGTAACAATCTAACAAAGTAAGAATGAATATATTACATCTAACATAGGTGCTTTCAGTTGTTCTATAATTTATTATCCTGGGTGTGACCAAAAGCTACATTATATGCACACAGTAACTGATTTACCTGGCCAAGATTTATTTAGTCTTTGAGTGTTTATTCGCAGTATTATATAAGTAACAAATTTAAACTATGAGTCATAATGAAAGTGTTCATTTCTCAAGTAGATAACCTACATAATTTTTTGTAAATTATTATATTGATCATGATTTATCATTCTTACTTTTAATATGATTTTAGAACAATTGTGTCAAAAAGTGATTACCTGTGTAAGATACTACCCTACACAAGCTCTGAAAACTACTATACTCCATGCAGATCTAAAATTGAAGTCACAGACAAAAAAAAATGCCTAGTTGAATAATCTATTCATATTCTGCAAAGAAATACCACAATGAAGCAACAAAACAACATCAATAGTATTGAGTTTGAAGTTTGTAAAATCCTTGGACATCCTTGTGGATTCTTGGGAAGTTTTCTAGTACTCTGCTTCTCCATATTCCCATGATGTCTTAATTTATCGTGGTATCTCTTTCCTTGCTCTTCCACTTTGTCTCTGTTTCAGCTTGAACCTCCCCTTCCTCTATGTTCTCCATTATCCCCTCTCACCCCAGTTTCCTCATGTAGATCTCATCTATTTTTCCTTTGCTGGGTGATCCATGCATCCTTCCTAGGGTCCTCCCCAATAGTTAGCCTCCCTGGAGCTGTGGGTTGCAGTCTGGTTATCCTTTGCTTTACATCTAATACCCACTTATGAGTGAGTACATACTATGTTTGTCCTTATGAGTCTGGGTTACTTCACTCAGGATGATATTTTCTAGTTCCATCCATTTGCCTGCAAATTTCATGATGTCATTGTTTTTCTCTGCTTAGTAGTACTCCATTGTATATATGTACCACATTTTCTTAATCTATTCTTCAGTTGAGGGGTATCTAGGCTGTTTCCAGGTTCTGGCTATTACAAATAATGCTTCTATGAACATAGTTGAGCATGTGTCCTTGTGGTATAGTTGGGTCTTGAGGAAGATTGATTCCCAATTTTCTGAGAAACTGCCATACTGATTTCTAAAGTGGCTGTACAAGTTTGTACCCCCACCAACAGTGGAGGAGTGGTCCCCTTCCTCCACATCCTCTCCAACACAAGTTGTCTTCAGTATTTTTGATCATAGCCATTCTGACAGGTGTAAGATGGTAACTTAGAATCATTTTGATTTGTATTTCCCAGATGGCTAAGGATGTTGAGCAATTCCTTAAATCTTTTGGCCATTTGAGATTTTTCTGTTGAGAATTCTCCATCTTAGACTATTGGCAATAGTCGAGAGGGTGCCTGAACTGGCCTACTCTGGTGATCAGATAGCTGAATATCCTATATGTCTTCATAGAGCCCTCATCCAGTGACTGATGGAAGCAGATCCAGAGATCCACTGCCAGGCACCAGGCGGAGCTTCAGGAGTCCAATCAATCAGAGAGAGAGGAGGGATTCTATGAGCAAGGGACATGGAGATCATGATGGGAAAATGTGCAGCGATGACCAGCCAAACTATTGGAAGTGAATGAACTGTGGACCACTAGCTGAGGAGCCCCCATGGTTCTAGACTAGGCCCTCTGGATAGGTGAGACAGTTGTTTAGCTTGAGCTGTTTAGGGGGCCCCCAGGCTGTGGTATCAGGACCCATCCCTGGTGCATGAGCCGGCTTTTTGGAGCCTAGTGCCAATGGTAGGACACATTGCGCAGCCTGGGTAAAAGGAGGAGGGATCTGGACCAGCCTCAACTGAATGCACCAGGCTCTGCTGACTCCCCAGGGGAGATCTTGCCTTTGCGGAAGTGGGAATGGGGTATGGGTTAGGGGGAAGGCTGGGGGGTGGGAGGATCAAGGAGAGGGGAATCTATGGTTGGTATGTAAAATGAATAGAAAAATCTTTTAATAATAAAAAAATGAAAAAAAAAACCCTTGTACAATGACTTTAGCTTCCTCTTGAATAAAACTAACAAAATAAATAATAAATCTGTGGTGGTATTGTGTTCCCCAAAATACTGTGCACCCTAAAAAACTTATCTGGCGTCAGAGACAGAACAGCCACTAGATACAAAGGCTAGAAAATGGTGGCACTCACATCTTTAATCCTAGCATTCCAGAGGCAGAAATCCATCTGTTCAAGGATACAGCCACGCATGGTGACTCACACCTTTAATCCCAGGGAGTGAGGGTAGAAAGGAAAGATAAACAAGGCGTGAAGACCAGAAACTAGAAGCATTTGGATGGTTAAGCATTTGGATGGTTAAGCTTTTAGGTTTTGAACAGCACGGTTCAGCTAAGAGCCATTCAGATATGAGGACACAGAGGCTTCCAGTCTGAGGAAACAAGATCAGCTGAGAAGTTGGCCAGGTGAGGATAGCTGTGGCTTGTTCTGTCGCTCTGATCTTCCAGTGTTCACCCCAATACCTGGCTCAGGTTTGATTTTATTAATAAGAACTTTTAAGATTCATGCTACATCCGGGCGGTGGTGGCGCACGCCTTTAATCCCAGCACTCGGGAGGCAGAGCCAAGCGGATCTCTGTGAGTTCGAGGCCAGCCTGGGCTACCAAGTGAGTTCCAGGACAGGCGCAAAGCTACACAGAGAAACCCTGTCTCGAAAAACCAAAAAAAAAAAAAAAAAAAAAAAAGATTCATGCTACATAAATCCAATAGAGTAAATTAATAATAATGTTGAAAAAGATATGGTTCTGAAAATACAGATATTAATAATTATTTTATATAGTTACCATCACTTGGATACTTTCAAAATAATGATTTCTCATTATCTCTTCAAATAAAGCTATACAATTCAATATGAGATCAAAAAAGTAATGTAACCAAACTACAGTGTTCATGTAGTAAGTACTGGTACACTGTGTGAGAGAAAGGTAAGAAAACTGCACCTAATAAGATGTGGTGGATCATGCCTTTAATCCAGCACTGGGGAGGAAGAAGCAGACAGATCTCTGTAAGTTTGAGAACAGCCTGGTCTGCAAAGTTAGTTCCAGGACAGCCAGGGCATTTACACATAGAATCCCTGTCTCCTAAAACAAAAAGAAAAAAATAGAAAGAGAAAACAAAAAGAAAGAAAAAGAAAATTGCATCTAAGCCCTGTGGCTTAAAGTAAGTGGTACTATTTCCCATTTCAACCAATGATATCTTTAACACAGCACCTTCTAATTACTCTTTTAATGATCCCACCCTTTATAGCTAACATATATCTGAGAGTAGAAGACAGAACACAGATATAAAATCTCAGGTCTGAATAGATTTCTAGGCATATTTAAGCTTTCTTTTTCACATACATTTATATATATATATATATATATATATATATATATGTGTGTGTGTGTGTGTGTGTGTATGTATATGTATGTGTGTGTATATACTCACACACACACACACACACACACACACACATATATATATATATATATATGCACAGTGTGTATGTGTTTGTTTATGTTTATAAATTGCTATGCATCTTGTTGACTTGGATTATGAGGGTATTATTGGAAGACAAAGACAAAAATTGTATTTACTATAAACTAATGAATCTTGTTATTAGAATACTTCCAAAGCAACTACTTTTCCTCTTATTGATTTGATCCTATTTTATGCAGAAGCAAACAAAATAAAAGAAAAATAATATGTGAGGAATATTGATCAGGTCAGTTTTTTTTTAATTACAGTTATATAGTTATCTCTTTCTCTGTGTATATGTGAGTGTGAGGATAGGGGATTGACCATGTGTCATGGTGTGCTGGTGAAATCAGAGGACAGTTTGGGAGATTCCTTTTTTTCTCACTATATGGGTTTAATGGATGAAATTTAGGTCATTAGGCTTTGTGACAATCACCTTTACCACTGAGCTATGTCAACTGCTCAAGTTAGAAAATTTAAAGAATATATTAGTAAGTTATACTAAATAATGGGTTAATAGTTAACTATGCTATAATGTTTTCATGGTTGTGTTAAGTACCCTAAGATTAAGATCTGTTATTTTTAGCATATATCCTGTAATTTATCCAAGTTTATCTTTCAATGATATAGAGACTAACAGCAGGAATAGTAAGTAGTTAATGCTATGAATTGCTCAAAATTATGTTTCACAGTGACAGGTAAATTTTAGAAATAATTTGGAACACAGTATAGAAGTGTTACATTTTCCCTATCTCTGCACTCTCTGAGAGTTTTTAAATCCTTTAAACAATGATATTTATATTTAATTAATGTCTGAATCCACATCATAATAAAAGTTTTATATGCATTATTTATTAATCCTCTAGAGTGCTCATGAAGTTAAGATACCACCCTTCTTTGCAGATGTAGATGCTTGACAAGATTTAGAAGCTGATTACAAGTTAATCAGCAACATAGTTATGAGTGATATTTACCACTTTATCCATGAAAGTTTCTGTCTTTAAAACTTAATATAACTATTCTAAGTGTGTGGAAGCCTCATTGAATTATAGAGTCTTTGGGTCTAGTTAATTTCATGTCTGAGTTTTCTTTTTATTAGAAAGCTTATTTATAATAAAGTTAAAAGAAAAATTGTGAAATGCTACTATTGCAACTTCTTTTATTTGAAAACTTATGTGATTATTGGATTAAGTAACGTATGTGATGAAGCCAGAGTGATATGGTCCCTGTTATACCAATCTGATCGGTTGCGAAACACAAGAATGATGCTTGATTTTCATTCTTGGGGCCACTCTTGCTTTTAAGGTTTTGACTCTGACTGATCCCAGATCTGAAGTTCTGGTTGGAACCCTGGGTTCGTACTCAACGTAGTCCCTGATCAATGCAGTGGGTAGGGCTGATGAAGTAGGACAGATAGGCTTAGATTTCATCTCTCATCAATGAAGCTTTTTTTACAGCACAAGGAAACCATTACAGAAATCTGTAGATTTCTCAGGTGTGCTGTTAAGTTGCTGCTTTGTAATTTCTCCAGATTCTTTATGAAAGCTCTTAACTTCCCTTTTAGTACTATTTTCATAGTTTGGGTATGTTGTGAATTCATTTTCATTGACTTCTAGGAAGTCTTTAATTTATTTCTTTATTTCTTCCTTGATCTATTAGTAATTCAGTTGAGAGTTGTTCAGGTTCCATGAATTTTCAGGCTTTCTGTAGTTTGAATTGTTGCTGAATTCAAATATAATCCCTGGCGATTTAATAAGATACAGGCTGTTACTCAATTTTTTTTGCATCTGTTATGACTTGCTTGTGACTGAGTATGGGGTCAGTTTTGGAGAATGTTCCATGAGATCCTGAGAAGAAGGTATAATCATTTGTTGGTGTTTGGGTGAAATGGTCTATAGATATCTATCCGAGTCATAATATTTGTTAATTCTCTTATTTCTGTCTTGAGTTTCTTTCTGGATGATCTGACCATTGATGTGAATTGGGTGTTGAAGACTTCCACTATAATGTGTGGGATTTAGTATGTGATTTTAGCTTTAGTAATGTTTTTTTCATAAGTGGCGTTGCCCTTGTATTTTGGGTATATATGTTCAGAATTGAGATGTCATTTTGGTGGATTTTTTCTTTGATGAAAATAAAATGTCCTTCTCCATCTCTTTTGAATAATTTTGGTTTGAAGTCTATTTTAATAAATATAAGTATAGATACACCAGCTTGCTTCTTCAATCTATTTAATTGGAAAATCTTTTTCCAACACTTTACTCTGAAGTAATATCTGTCTTTAACATTGAGTTATATTTCTTGTATGTAGCAGAAGGATAGATCCTGTTATCATATCCATTCTGTTATCCTGTATTTTTTTATTGGTAAATTCAGTTCACTGATATTGAGAGATATTAATGACTGGTGATTGGTAATTCATGTTATTTGTTGTTATTTTTGTTGTTGGTTGTGGTAGTAGTGGTAGTGGTAGTGGTGGTGGTGGTATGTGTGTGCATGTGTGTGTGTGTGTGTGTGTGTGTGTGTGTGTGTGTGTGTGTGTGTGTGTGTATGTGTGTGTGTGTGTGTTTTCCCTCTGGTTGGGGATTATCTATTGCCTGTGTTTTAGTGGGTGCAGGTAACTGCTTTTTGTTGGAGTTTTCCTTCTAGTACCCTTTGTAGAGCTGGATTTGTGGATAGAAATTAATTAAATTAGACTTGGTCATGAAGTGTCTTGTTTTCTCCATCTATGATGATGGAAAGTTTGCTGAATATAGTAACCTGTGCTCACTTGTGCTACTATACTCATGGTCTCTTAGAGTCTGCACAACATCTGTCCAGAATCTTCTGGCTTTTAGAGTCTCGATTGAGAAGTCAGTTGTAATTCTGATACCTCTGTCTTTATATGTTTCTTGGCTTTTTTCATTTGCAGCTTTTTAATATTTTTTCTTTATTCTGTATGTTTAGGGTTTTGATTATCATTCAGCAAGGGGATTTATTTTTTCTGGTCTAGTCTATTTGGTGTTCTGTAAGTTTCCTGTTCCTTTATAGGTATGTCCTTCTTTACATTGGGAAAAGTTTCTTCTGTTACTTTGTTGAATATATTTTCTGGGCCTTTGAGCAGGAATTATTCTTCTATTCCTATTATTCTTAGGTTTGAACTTTTCACAATGCCCAGATTTCCTGGATGTTTTGTCATAGGAATATTTTTAGATTTAAACTCTTTTTTTTTTTACTGATGAGTCTATTTCCTCTATCATATCTTTAATGCCTAAGATTCTCTCTTCTATCTCTTTTATTCTGTTAGTGATCCTTGCATCTGTACTTCCTCTTTGCTTACACAGGATTTCCATTTCAAGAAATCCATCAGTTTCTGTTTTTGTTTTTTGTTTGTTTGTTTTGTTTTGTTTGTTTGTTTAATGCTTTTATTTCCATGTTCAGGCCGTGAACAGCTTTATTTGTTTCTGTCAGCTATCTGTTTTTTCCTTGGTTTTCTTGACATTCTTCTTTAAGTGATTTATTGATTTCCTCCAGGTTTTGGTTCTTTTTCTCTACTTCTTTAAGGAATTTTTTTTCATGTCCTCTTTAAGAATATCGGTCATTTTCATAAAGTTGTTTTTAAGATCATTTTCTTATGTTTTGGCTGTGTTGTGATGCTGGGATCTCACTGTTGTAGGAGAGTTAGGTTCTGGTAATGACATATTGCCCTTTCTGTTATTGTGTTCTTACCTTGGCATTTAGGCATCTAGATTTGGGGTAATTATCAGTCTAGGTGTTGATTCCTGTGTTTGTCTTTACTGAATGGGTATTTTGCTCCCTGGTTTCTGTTTCCTCTTTGGGCTTCTGGCCTAAGTGGCCAAGGGTTCTGGTGATTGATGAGTTTTCTTGTCTAGTAGGATATCTCTGTTGCGGTTTTGGAGTCCTTGGGTCCCTTGATCCTCTCTGTCCTCCAGTAAATACTGAGTTTTCTTCTGTGGTACTAGGACAAGCCTGTCCTCCAGTAGAGCTGCTGGGAATGTTCTTTCAAATAGTGTAGACTATAAGTGGGCATATAATGTCTATTCTTCCAACTGATGTGAACTGTGTCTGGGTCTGTGGAGTCTGCTGGATTTCTAGGGAAGGGCCACTTGTAGACTGATAACAGTGTGTCTGGTGTGGCCTGCATCTCAGTGGCAGAAGTTGACTGGTGTTGGGGACAGGGCCCAGGCATTCTGACTGGTGTGTTCTGTTCTGTGCCTCAGTAGCAGAAGTCCTCTAGGATTGGGGCGTAAGTGCCCCACAGCAACAGGGCCAAGGATGAGCTAGGATGGTGTGAGCCTGGAAAAGAGTCTCAGTGGATAGAATCCAGGGAGGGGTACAGTTATGCTGCTAAGTGGTTCACTCACCCATTCAGGCTTGTGTGGTATGGGCCTGCTTATGGGATGTCTTCTGGGCTTGTGGGAGGACATAGGCAGGAGCTGGGGACTAGCTGGGATGGAATGGACTTGGGAAATGGTCAACGGGGGCAGAATCCAGGTGGAGATGCAGTTTCACTAGTAGGCATGTCACACACCCATTCCAGCTCCCATGTTCTGTGCCTCAATGGTAGCAGTCTGCTGGGATTGAGGGTGGGGGCCCAGCCGCAGCAAGGCCAGAGGCAAGCTTGGATGGCCTTGGCATGGGGAAGGGTCATAGGGGACAGAATCCAGGCTCTTTAAAGTTTTCAAGTGTCTAAAAGCTGCATCTTGAATGTGCAGCCACTTAGCGGCTTATACAGCTCCCTTTTCCCAGAAGCAGTTGCTGCACATGTGACTTTGGGGAGGGGCTTTGTGAATCACCTAACATTTTCCCGGGCCTAGTAACTTTTGTTTACTTCCAAGCCTTCCAAATTGTTTTTACTTCACAATGGTTATATCCTTTCTACTTCATTACAAAAGTGAATATTTCAATTCAAAGAAAACAGCTACTTAAAATTCTACCCCTTCCTCTAGCTCTTATGTTTTTTTCTATGCCATCTTCCAGAAGTTGTCTATCAACTTAGCAACAGTCTCTTAGTCTCGGGAGCTTAAGTAAAGATGAGTATTTCTGGCGGCCACTATCTACTGCAAAAATAAACAAACAAACAAACAGTCAATCAAATAGAAAAATACTTCTCTCCATGGCCAGAGTTACATCAACAATCTATTGGTGTTAATGTAAATGTTTAGAAAGCAATTTGACAGACATATGTCATCTATTAAACAAAAGAATAAAAATTGATACCTACCCAAGGAGTTCTATGAATGTCCCTGCTGTGAGATTTTTCCCGGGATAATAATAGCAGACAGGAATTTTCTTCTGGGAAGTCAGCTTTTCATTCAATCAGAAAGCAGTTGATAGCACCTATAACCTATACACCCCTATGCCACCTGTAGGGACACATACTTGGCGTAGTGTACAAAGGGTTCATAACAAAACAGGACTGTATATGACAGTTTCTCCCCAGATTGTTGCCTTGTACCTTCCAGCACTAGAAAATGGATCAAGCACAAAGAAAATTTCCACTCGGTTCCAGCCTTGTTTCTCTGTGTCCTGTATCCTAATTGCAGTTCAGTACAGGAGTTTGCTACCCTCAGCCGGTTGTGGTGGCACACTGGTAGGATTTACTGAAGGAGGCAGAGGCAGGAGGATCCCGAGTTTGAGGCAAGGAGGCTTAGGCTGGGGCCTAGCCACAAACGGTGGCAGCTGTGGGACTTTGGAGGCATCCGCTGCTGCTCCAAGTTGCCGGCTTCTTTTCCATGTTGGTAACTGTGGTGATGCTGCGACCTGGGACAAAGGGTTTACTGCTGCTTGTTCAGAGAACTGCCAGGACCATCGTGTTACAAGAAAGCATCAGCAAAAGTTAGTTTGGAAAAGTTTGGCAAGACAAATGGTGGGGAGAAATTGCTGTGAAGATTTTCTTTTCTAGAGAAGAACATTCATGGTTCCAAGAGACAGACATTTATCAGACTGTGATTGCTCCAAACCACAGGGGAGGGGAAAAAAAAACCATGTCTGCAGGGAACCATGACGATGCCTAACAGTGACTTTGAAATCTTCAAAAAAATGACAGGATCCCACAACAATGATTCCACATGGACTATGATAAAGCCATTAAGCTGATTAACACCATGGAAAGACCGAATCTGGACTACAAACTGCTCAGGACAATTTTGAGATGGCTAGCTGAGATGATCCAGCCTGACAGGCTACTTGAACAAGGACTTAAAACAAGTCCTACGTTTTCTCATTGTGCAGCGACAGGACAAATGATACAGGAGTTGACAATTAACCCAAACATTTTCTTTTTAGGATTCCCTAAAGATGATTTCACCCCCAGAAAGCAGGAAGTAATTTTAAGAAAATGATGCCCACATTCCCAAGAGATAGGATGGGAGGTTTTGGTTGTTTAATGAGTTATGGATATTGTCATTGTTTATGATGGTTGGTTACAAGTTGTTAATTGTTGTTAATGGTCAGGAAAAAAGCTGAACGTGGAGATTAGATTCAGAGGTTTTGTTTAAAAAAAAAGAGAGAAAAA
This sequence comes from Peromyscus californicus insignis, assembly GCF_007827085.1. Lineage (NCBI taxonomy): Eukaryota > Metazoa > Chordata > Mammalia > Rodentia > Cricetidae > Peromyscus > Peromyscus californicus. The sequence goes on from NW_026294573.1 coordinate 119,153,983, forward strand.
GAAAAAAATGTGGATATGATAAGATAAAAAGGTCAATTATTAAATCTACTTTTAAAAAGGAACTACTTGTTTTAAGTAGGATAAGTAATGAAATTATTTTGTCTGAGTTTATCAAATGTTACTGGACTGGACATTGTTAATATATATAATGGAGTTTTTTATCTGAATCTGTCAAATGTTAATGGACTAGATATCATTAATGCAATTCTTGACTATATATTATATATACTTATTGGATAGTTTTTCTTGTTATTAGTTATAAGCTTTTTTTTTTTTACTTTTAGACAAAAAAGGGGAAATGTGGTGGTAATGTGTTCCCCGAAATATTGTGCACGCTAATAAACTTATCTGGGGTCAGAGACAGAACAGCCACTATATTAAACATAGAGGTTAGGCAGTGGTAGCACACGCCTTTAATCCTAGCTTTTCAGAGGTAGAGATCTACCTGGATCTCTGTGTGTTCAAGGATACAGCCAAGCATGGTGACACATGCCTTTAATCCCAGAAAGTGAGCCTTTAATCCCAGGGAGTGATGGTAGAAAGTAGAAAGGTATATAAGGTGTGAAGACCAGAAACTAGAAGCATTTGGCTGGTTAAGCTTTTAGGCTTCTAGCAGCAGTTCAGCTGAGATCCATTCGGATATGAGGAGTCAGAAGCTTCCATTCTGAGGAAATAGGATCAGCTTAGGAATTGGCAAAGGGGAGGAAGCTGTGGCTTGTTCTGGTTCTCTGATCTTCCAGTGTTCACCCCAATACCTGGCTCCAGGTTTGTTCTTATGAATAAGACCATTTAAGATTCCTGCTACAAATATATGATGATGAATAAGCAATGAGAAGCAAGTCAGTATGCAGTGCTTATTCATCAACTCCTGCCTCTAGGTTCCTGCCTTGAGTTCCTTCAGTGATGCAGTGTGATCTGAGAGTTATAAGCTGAAACAAATCCTTTCTCTCCGAGTCGCTTTCTGTCATAGTGTTTTGTCACAGAAATAGAAATCCCCAACAAAGACAAGGCCCTAGATTCAAAACCAGTATTTCCAAAAAGCAAGGTGTTATGGCTAGATACAGTGACATGAATAGGAGAAATTACATAATCTAAACCTCTATAATGCAGAGCCATTCCAAGTGAGAGATCTGCCTGTGCCATCTTTTAGTACTATCTTACCTACAGGATCTTGTCTAGCTCAGCTCAGTGCCAAAGAGACACAGGTGGCCTTTTAGACTGGTATGCCCGCATCTGAAAACAGCCTATAGTTCTGCAAGTCTCTGGGACAAGACCTCAACTTTTTTTTTCCATCATCTATGGAGACTTTATATATCCATACCAGCTGACCTCAGAAAGCTCAAGAGTCAGATGATTGGCAACCAGAAGCACACACAGAGCCTGTAGCTCTAAAGTTTATCATCCTGGGTTGGTATATAGTTTTTCTTTTGTAAAATATTTATAGAATTCTGGACTAAGCTGTCAAGGAAATATTCCTTCTCTATTTGTAGAAGAGTGTATAAGATTCTGTAGGTAGAGTTTTCCTGCCTGGCCCACAGTCAGGACAAACCTCTATCACCTGCCAGTCCCACAGCCCCTCAGACCTGACCAAGTAAACACAGAGACTTATATTGGTTTCAAACTGTACGGCCGTGGCAGGCTTCTTGCTAACTGTTCTTACAGCTTAAATTAATCCATTTTTATAAATCTATACCTTGCCACGTGGCTCGTGGCTTACCGGCATCTTCACATGCTGTTTGTCATCATGGCGGCTGGCAGCGTCTCTCTGACTCAGCCTTCCACTTCCCAGCTTTATTCTCCTCCTTGTCCCGCCTACACTTCCTGCCTAGCCAATGGCCAATCAGTGTTTTAATTATTGACTAATCAGCAACACATTTGACATACAGAACATCCCACAGCACTTCCCCCCTTTTTTTTTAAAAAAAAAAGGAAGGTTTTAACCTTAACAAAGTAAAATTACATATAATTTGGGAATTTGGGCGTAGCTTCTCTTACTACTTCCTGCTGGAGGGGGGCGCTGTATCTTATGGGGACACAAAGAAAATTTTAGGATCATGGAAAAGTCCATGAGGGTGTATCGTCTGAGCCAGTTGCCTTCAAACCATTCTGGATGTTGGATCATCTGGGCCATGGTGTCATCGGAGACCTTTCAGGGGGTCTTGGCTGGTCAAACCTGATGTATCTTAATCTGGAACAAATCCATAGCCTTTGGCTTTCTGTGGGAACAAAAGCAGAGTCTCCTTTCCAAAGTAACATATCCTTATATCCAAATTTTGAAGTCAAGGCACCTTTAAAATATACATTTTGGCATAACTCAACAGCTTTTACAATCAAATATTTTTCTGCAGTTAAAAGTCCCAAAGACAACACAATGCAGATTCTCTGTGTAATATCCATTTTTACATGGCTTATTTTTTATACTACCTTTACTGTCTCTTTAAAGACTTTATTTTTTAAAACTATGTATTTATTTCTATAACTCTATATATCATCTTTTTTGTCTCTTTCAAGCCTACGTATCTTTTACACACATTGTAAACTATTACATCTGAATCTGTCTTATTTTGAATCTATTGCCTTAAACTGCAGCAGCTGTGGCTGCTGGATCCACCCACCTCAGCTTCCCAACATGGCCATGGTTTACCGCCAGCTCTGGGAGCTATCAGGGGTCTATGCTTTTAGCCAAGCAGCGTGTAGCCCAGAAACCTCCCCTTTTGCTCTGCACCAGCAAAGGCTAAATCCACCATGTAGCTTAATGTGCCACTTGCAGAGGCCTCATTCCCGCCATACTGCAGGTTGAGCACGCACTCTAGGAACCCACCAGTAGCTCAAACCAGCAGCTGCCGCTCATTTGAGAGAGACAATTAGGAACTGTTTTTAGCTCCGTTTTAGAATCTTTTTTTCTCAGTTTTTAGGTGGAAACTCTTGCCAAGTTCTGCAAGTCTCTGGGACAAGACCTCAACTTTTTTTTTCCATCATCTATGGAGACTTTATATATCCATACCAGCTGACCTCAGAAAGCTCAAGAGTCAGATGATTGGCAACCAGAAGCACACACAGAGCCTGTAGCTCTAAAGTTTATCATCCTGGGTTGGTATATAGTTTTTCTTTTGTAAAATATTTATAGAATTCTGGACTAAGCTGTCAAGGAAATATTCCTTCTCTATTTGTAGAAGAGTGTATAAGATTCACTTAAAACTCACCAGAAAAACAACCAAACTTGAAGTTCCTTATTGAAAGGGTGTAGGTAATAAAATCATTTTAAAAAATTTCCATGTCTTTAGGTCCTCCTTGTTACCTAGCCTCTCTGGAGCTATGAATTATCGCATCATTATCTTTTGCTTTACTGTGAATAACCACTTATGAGTGAGTACATACCATGTTTGTCTGTCTGGGTCTGAGTTACTTCACTCAGGATGATTTTTTTCTAGTTCCATCCATTTACTTTCAAATTTCCTGATGCCATTGCTTTTAACACCTGAGTAATGAATACTCATTTATGTAAATATACCACATTTTCTTTATTAATTCTTTATTTTCTTTATTAATTCTTTAGTTAAGGGGCATCTGGGTTGTTTCCATGTTCTGGCTATTACATTACAAATAAAGCTCCTTTGAACATAGTTGAGGAAGTGTCCTTGTAGTATAATTGAGCATCTTTGGGTTATATGCCCAAGAATGGTATAGCTGAATCTTGAAGTAGATTAATTCCCAATTTTCTGAGAAACTACAATATTGATTTTCAAAGTACCAGTTTGCACACCCACCAGCAGTAGGGGAGTGTTCCCCTTGCTCCACAACCACTACAGCATAAGCTATTATTAGTTTTTTTGATCTTAGCCACTCTGACTGGTGTAAGATTGAATCTTGGAGTCATTTTGATTTGCATTTCCCTGATTGTGGTGACATTTTATTTGTGCTGAAATGTGGTGATATTTTATTTGTATGTTAATAAATAAAGTTTGCCTGGAGATCAGAGGAAATAGAAAACAGTTTTAAGTAAACACAAAAGTCAGGCAGGGTAGTGGTAGTACATGCCCTTAATCTATCTGGATCTCTGTGTGTTCAAGGCTACACCAAGGAACAGAGCCAAGCGTGGTGACACACACCTTTAATCCAGTACCAACCATAGAGACCTGGAGGTCTGTAGAGACAGACAGTGACAAGGAAGTGAGGTAGTTGGGCTAAGAGCCAATGAGAGGGCAGAACAGTAAGGCAATAAAAGCCTGGATAGACACAAAGTCACGACATTTTGGAAATTGCAGAGCTGGTGAGGTAAGGTTGGTTGGTGGCTCTCACTGTTTCCTTGATCTCTAAGGCTTTCACCCCTATGATTGGCTCTGTGTTTTTTATTTAATAAGACTCTGCTTAGAAATTTGTCTACACCTGATGGCTGAGGATGATGAACATTTCTTTAAGTGTGTCTTAGTCATTTGACATTATTCTATTAAGAATTCTCTGTACTTCAGAGATTTGTACTTCATTTTTAAATGGGTTATTTGGTTTTCAATGTCTAGTTTCTTGTGTTTCCTATATGTTTTGGAGATCAGTCCTCTATCAGATGTGAGGTTGAAGAAGATCATTTCCTATTGTATAGGCTGCCATTTTGTCCTCTTCGTGGTGTCCTTTACCTTACAGAAGCTTTTCAGTTTCATGAGGTCCCATTTATTAATTGTCACTCTTGGTGTCCGTGCTATCCCTGTTCTATTCAGAATGCATGGATTTCCCTAGGAAAGAAAAATAGAAGTGATCTCCTAGGTAGACTGCCTATTGGTGGGAATGGGAACATGACAAATTGGGTTGGAGGTGGGTGGAGATGATAATGAAAGCAATTTCTTGATATGGAGGCATTTTGGGGTCAGGTGGAAACCTAGGGCAAGGGAAACTCCTATGAATCTACAAGGATGACCCCTTGTAGGACTCTCAGCAGTAGTGAATAAGTAACTTGAACTGGCTATCTCCTGTGGTCAGATTGGTGACTACAATTGTCACCAGAGAGCCTTCATCCATTAACTGGTGGAAATTGAACAATTGATAATCCTCTCGTGGTAATGTTTTCTTCCAGAAGTCAACACTCCTTCATTTTCTTTTTCATGATCTTTACTTGTAGAAAAATAATGATGTTCTGAGATGTGGAAGTTTGTATTTTATGGATTTGACAGATTACATAATATCCCTACTTATGTAATCTGTCAAACCCATAATATATAGTTATATGTCATTAGATTTCATTTCAATTTATTTTTTAATTTGTAAAATGGGTTCTTCTTAGGCAATGCTACATTCCCAGTCTTGGTTCACACAAGTTGAGATACAATATCTGCTTTAAATACAGTTAAATCTCTTGTAATTATTACCAAAAATAGAATTTATCCCACTCACAGCTCTTTTGAAATAGTTGTAGCAACACTCCTGAGGGTAAGGAGATAGGTTTGTAAGCCCTCTCCCTAAAGTCTGTTACACACCAAGTTCCTCTCCTCCTTTGGGCTCCTTTATTTTACCTTTATCTTCCAGATTCTGGTGGTATCTGGAAACCCTTGCTTTGTGGCTGTAAAATTCTTGTCACTGTGTCACATGTCTGTCTCTCAACCCCTTACTTTATAGCAAGAGAAAAGTGATAAGATAACAATAGATGTCTTCTGTTACAGTTTGGCCACTGAAAAGAAATGTCCTTTAGTAATGTGGAGAAGTTTCTGAAAGAATGCCATCCTCCTGGCCAGCAAATTGGAAAGCCTTATAAGAATTTAGCAAAAAGCCAGATCTTTTCTCTGTATTTGGGATTGATGGGTTTCCTCAGATTTGGATTAGGCACTTTGCCTTATAACCTATTCCTTCCAATTGAAATGTTAACTGGAGGGAATGTCTTCAATCTGTTCCTGTTTATACAATCACTTGGATAACTAAAAATTTCATGCATTGAGTATATGTATGAATGTGACTAGGAATAATTGTAATAATAAATATTTTTAATTTAAAATGAATATAGAAAAAGGAGGACAGTAAAGAAAGAATGAACATAATATAAAAATTTATCAAAATGTGTGTGATATCTGTATGGCAAAACTTCAAAACAGGAGCAAAGGAACTCAAAACATGTCAAATAAATCCAAATAAGAGTTAAACATATGGACATTTTGTTCATGAATTGGAAGAAACAATGTTGCTCTATAATTATCCACAAATAGATCCTTGCAAACCAAAATCTAAACAATGTTTTTTTCTCAATGAATTTTGAAAATTATATGGAAAATGAAAAAGACAAGAATATTTATGACTTTTGATAAGAAGGGGTAAAACTGTCTTTTGGTTAGCTGATTTCAGTGGTTAATAAAAAGGTATAGTTATGAAGATATGTGATATTGTTAGACAAAGTGTCCATATGTTTAATTCTTATTTGAATTTATTTGACATGTTTTGAGTTCCTTTGTTCCTATTTTGAAGTTTTTGCCATACAGATATCACACACATTTTGATAAATTTGTGTATTATGTTATTCTTTCTTTATTGTCTTCCTTTTCTTATATTCATTTTAAATTAAAAATATTTATTATTACATTTGTTCTTGAATGAGTTTAAGTATGGTAGTTTGAATGTAATTGGCCCACATAATCTCATAGAGAGTGACACTATTAGGCAGTATGGCTTTGTTGAAGTGTCTGTGGCCTTGTTGGAGGAATTTTGTCATTACAGGAGTGGGCTTTGAGTTTTCCTTTATTTAAAATACTGCCTAGTGTCTTAGTCCATTTCCTGTTGCCTGGAAGCCAAGATGTAGCCATCACCACATCTACCTGTATGCTGCCATGATCTTGCCATATGATAATAGGTTAAACCTCTGAAACAGAAAGTCACCTCAATTAAATGTTTTTTTTTTCTTTTTTCTTTTTTTCTTTATAAGAGTTGCCATAGTTATGCTATCTCTTCACAGCAATAAAACCCCTGAGACAGAAGTTGGTATCAGGCACTGGGGTATTGCTCTGATGGGCCTGATCAAGTTTTAGTTTGGAGTAGTATAGAGTTTGGGAATATGGGTTAGAAAAGTCATTGAACACTTAAAGTGCTGCTTAATGGACCATAATAGTAGGAGCATGGAAGACAGTGGCATTGAATATGATTTGATGAACTTTGGGTGGCTTGCACAAGAGGTTACAAAGGAGAAGTATTTTATTTTGTTGCCCATATATGGTTCTTATAATATTTTGGTGAAGATATTGGCTACTGTTTTCCTTTGCCTGAAGAGTCAAAGCAGAGTAATGTTGACTCTGTTTTGTGGTTACTAGTGCTACCTCTAATGAAGATGTATAATGAAAAGGAGCAAGCCGAGGAAGGAAAAATTTTGAGGAGAAAAAGAGCACCAGAAAGTGGAATAGAGCTAAGAGTTTCTATCATCATGTTGTCTTTTCACAGCAATAAAACCCTAACTAAGACAGTAAGAGTCCTGAAAGGAAGGCAGAATACTCAGCCTTGAAGAAGATATTACTAAGCCTATCCCAAGGCTCAGAGAACACAGAGGAAGAGGGGAAGGTGAGTGTGTTCAAGCTGCCACACCTGTTATCTTATATGTAAATGTGTACTATAAATATATCATAGACACAAACCATAAGAGTGAAATGGTAAAAATGAACACAAATGATAAAAGCTGACATAGGAAATTTATTTTATTTTATTTTTTCATTTATTTTATATACTGACTTATTTCCCTCCCTCTTCTTTTCCTGTTCCCTCCATCCACCTCCCATCTAGCCCCCATCCACTCTCCTTCCCTCCATCTCCACTAAGAAAGGGCAGGCCTCCCATGGGAGTCAACAAAGCATGGCATATCAAGTTGAGGCAGGACCAAGCTCTTCCCCCTGCACCAAGGCTGGGTGAGGCATCCTAGCAGGAAGAATTGATTCCCAAAAGCCAGCCCAAGTGCCAAGGACAGGTCCTGATCCCACTGCTAGGAGCCCCACAAACAGACCAAGCTACACAACTGTTACCTCTAAACAGAGAGTCTAGGTTGGTCCCATGCAAGCTCCCTTGCTATCAGTCCTGAGTTTGTGGGCTACCTCAATTTCAGGTCAGCTGTCTCTGTGGGTTTCCCCATCATGATCTCAATGATACCACAAGGACACTTACTCAACTATGTTTATAGCAGCATTACTCATAATAGCCAGCACCTAGAAACAACGTAGATGCCCCTCAACTGAAGAATGGATAAGGAAAATGTGGTTCATTTACACAGTGGAGTATTACTCAGTGGAACACAAAACAACAACAAACAATGATGTCATGAAATTTGCAAGTAAATGGAAGGAACTAGAAAATAAATCATCCTGAGTGAGGTAACTCAGATACAGAAAGACAAAAATTGTATGTACTCACTCATAACTGGATATTAGCTGTAAAGTAAAGAATAACCAGGCTATAATCCACAGCCCCAGAGAAACTAGATAACAAGGAGGGCCCAAAGAGGGATGGATGGATTTCCCTGGGGAGGGGAAATAGAAGAGATCTCCTGGGTAAACTGGTGGTGGGCGGGAGATGGGGGGATGGGAATATGAGGAATCCAGTTGGGTAGGTTGGGGGCAGGACTGAGGGGGAGAATAATGGATGGATCTAGAAAAAAATCATCCTGAGTGAGGTAACCCAGACTCAGAAAGTCAAACATGGTATATACTCACTCATAGGAGGATACTAGATGTGGAACAAGGATGACTAGACTGCTACTCACATCACCAGGGAGGCTACCTGGAAAACAGGACCCCAAGAAAGACACGGGGATTGCCCAATGACAGAAAAATGGATGAGATCTACATGAACGGTCTGGACATGAGTGGGGGTAATGAAGGGCAAGGGTCGAGGGAAAGAGAGCTTGGGGGAGCGGGAGATCCAAGCTGGATCAACAACAGAGAGGGAGAACAAGGAATAGGAGACCATGGTAAATGAAGACCACATGAGAATAGGAAGAAGCAAAGTGCTAGAGAGGCCCACAGAAATCCACAAAGGTACCCCCACAATAGACTGCTGGCAATGGTTGAGAGACAGCCTGAACTGACCTACTCTGGTGATAGGATGGCCAAACACCCTAATTGTCATGCTAGAAACCCCAGGATGCAGAGATCCACGGCTAGGCCCCAGGTGGAGCTCCAGGAGTCCAATTAGCGAGAAAGAGGAGGGTTTATATGAGCGAGAATTGTTGAGACCAAGGGTGGATAAAGCACAGGGACAAATAACCAAACGAATGGAAACACATGAACCATGAGCCAATGGCTGAGGGGCCCCCAACTGGATCAGGCCCTCTGAATGGGTGAGACAATTGATTAGCTTGATCTGTTTGGGAGGCATCCAGGCAGTGGAACCTGGTCCTGTGCTCATTGCATGAGTTGGCTGTTTGAAACCTGGGGCTTATACAGGATCGCTTGGCTCGGCCTGGGAGGAGGGGACTGGACCTACCTGGACTGAGTCTACCAGGTTGATCTCAATCCTCCAGGGAGGCTTTGCCCTGGAGGAGGTGGGAATGGGGGTAGGCCGGGGGAAAGGGGAGGGGGGCGGGAGGGAGGAGAACAAGGGAATCCGTGCCTGATATGTAGAACTGAATTGTATTGTAAAATAAAATTAAATTAAAAAAAAAAGAAAGAGATATCTTGATTGGGAAGCATTTTGAGGTTAGGGAGAAACCTGGTGCCAAGGAATCTCCCAGGAGTCCACAAGGATGACCCCAGCTAAGACTCTAGCAATAGTGGAGAGGGTGCCTGAGCTGGCCTTCTCCTGTAATCAGATTGGTGACTACCCTCACTGTCATCAGGGAAAAATCTTTTATATTCAATGTTCTCTTATATTTAATGTTAAAAGCACGATCCAGAAAATAAACCCAACTTCATTTTAAAGCTTATAATAAACAAAATCTTCTGTTTGAATAACAATGAAAAAATTGAACAAATGAGGGGCAGATAGACAAAAATACATATAAAAGAAATATTGCATGCCACAAACGATGCACCTTACACAAAATTCAAGTTTGAAAAAATAGAAAGGCTGTTCATTTTAAAAATAGTTCAAAGATGTGAACAGATATTTGGATACAAATGAATGGTGAACACCTGAGAGGACCCATCCCAGTTATCATTACAGAAAGGCTAAACCACAGTAAAGTACCATGCATAGTTTAAAATAAACAAGCATATTGACAATACCAAAATTAAATCTCAGGTGCACTCTCTATTTATTATATAATCTGGAAGATTCAATCTTTTGGAGTCTCTCTTTCTCATCTTAATTAACTGGGCTGCTGTGAGAAGTGAGTCCAAATCTGCAGAATGTGTTTGGTAAAATACATTCAGTTGACTGTGAAATGAACTCTTATTACTGTGTACCTATGAAGTTATCAGGGAAGATAAAATTGCAAGTGCTCAATGCACAGTGATCATCCACTTGTACACGATTGAAAGAGATGACCATCACAAGAGCTGTTATCAATTAAACATAATAATGAAATAAATGCTAGATTATAATTTTAGTGTGTGTGTGTCTATGTATGTGTATGAGTGTGTGTTTATGTGTGTGTGTGTGTGTGTGTGTGTGTGTGTGTGTGTGTGTGTGTTTGTTTGTGGTGTGTTCCACGACTCATATGTGCAGATGAAAGGTCACCTTTATGGAATGGTTATTTTGTTTGTCTTTTCCTAGCATGTGGTATTCAGGGATTAACTCTGGCTGGCTCAGAAGCAAGCATCCTTGCATTCTGAGCCTAAATTTTAAACTTATTTAACAGATTTAATTCATGTACACACTAATTTACTTAGAAGCCAATCAAGAAATGATATGTTACAAATTAAATTAGGAACTTAAATATTAACTTTAAATATGCATACTATATCTATGGCAACATGTAGAGTAAACTGTTAATGAATTATTTCAATGTTTGCCTTTAAATGGCCTTAATTCAATAAAAAACTCACCATATAAATATTTTCCATATTCATTGCATCTGTTTCTGATGAATCACTATAGAGAAGGGTGATAAAGCTTTGAATTCTAATGCTCTACAAAAAAAAAGAACTTAATATTGTAAAATAACTCTCAATCTAAAGAAAAACTTAAAATGTCAACAGTTCTTTGGTGACAATTTTAGTAGTGTATTTGAAGAAGCTTATTTTGGAAAGCCTTCTGGTCACCCCCAAGTACTATGGCTGCCTTGGTTGTGACAGCTGGTGTGCAATCTTTGATTACACTGTCATTAAAATGTCTTCTATACCATCTTTAATGCCATCAACACTTCATTTGCTTTCTGAATTCCACCCTCCAGTTAGTGTAACACTCATGGAGGTATCTATGAGGATCCTAAGCCTCCTTCACACTTACAGGAGCTGGTAATTCAGAGGCAGTATGGAAAGCTGTGCGGGTTCAGCTCTGCTGTATTAAATGTATCCTCGATGTACTTTAGCGCTTATTCTCAGTTTTGTTTTTCTTTTACCTTCTAAGAACAGAAAAGAAATGTATTTCAGTAGAGTTTCCCAGTGTAGTATGTTAGAAATGCTATTAAGGATGGCAATATTGAAAGATAATCTCAAAACACATCCAGAGAGCTGCAGCAGGGAAAATACAATTATTACATAATGTTACATAACTTCTTTATCCCACATGGATAGATTAAATCTATGTACCATGAAGTAAAGCTGGCACACGCATCTCTGGGGACAGAAATCTAATGAAGAATTAAATCTCTCTCTCTCTCTCTCTCTCTCTCTCTCTCTCTCTCTCTCTCTCTCTCTCTCCCTCAACATGTGGCTTGCAAAACAATCTCAGAATTTCTGTTGACATCCTTTCAAAAGGCTAAAGCATGAATGCAGAGTTCTAGACCACCATGGTTCACATGATGAGCTCCAGTCTCAAGGAAAAAACAACAAAGGTAATACCCTCAGTTAGGGATTCTCAGTAATATAAAAACTGATACTCTCTCCTTTCTCTCTCATTTTCAGACCACTAATACAGTGAAATATTTCCATTATCCATAGAGTTAAGTATGAATGCTAAGACTTATCATTCTTTCACTAGCTAAAGACATGTATATAGAAATATTTAAGTGTTTTGTGGAAGCAGTACTTTACCATGACAGGGATACCATTTCATAAAAGAACTGCTCTCTGGTAAGGTACAGAAGCAATGGTCCTAGCTAGCAGAGAATAATTAGACCAAATTTTAACATAATTATGTTTGATGTTTCTAAAAATAGGTATTATGATTTTAAAGATATTAGTCAAGCAATCTCCTGGGCAGTCTAAAAGGAATGCTGATGGAAATAAAGAGTAGGGAAGAGGTTAGCCTGTGAGGGCATTTATGAGGAAGGATTCTGCAGAAGCTCAGCAGAATCATTAGGTACACCTGCGTGTCCTTTCAGATTTGCATTCACAAGCAAAGCAGCATGGTTATTCCTTGTCCTTGAATGTTTTATTCATCACCTGGTTTCAAAATAAGAAGATTCAATACATGTTTCTATTCTATGTTTATGAGCATTTGTTGTATGTATGTGTACCACATACATGCAGTCCCCACAGAGGTCAGAATAGTGTTGAAAACCCCTAGAACAAGGGTTACAAATGATTGTGAGCATCAAGGGTTCTTAACCACTTGTCCAGGAGTGGAGTCATGCAAGGAGAAATCTGAGTGCTTGTGAGAGTACTCCAAGAGAACAAGACAAGAGACATGTTACCTCCATTTCTTCAAAGCACAGAATTTTTCTTAGAATGTGTTTTTGTGTTCCTCCCAGGTATAGTGGAATTACTTCGATTATTCATTATTGTTTGCTGCTGTTATTCAATTAAATGTTTAAACTATTGTTCCTTTCCCTTTATGGCTGCCATCTATCTGTAGCTTGTCCTTGTGATTGTATATAGCTTGAACTCATGACCACTTTACTCCTATGAGGTAATTAACCCTCAGAGTATAAATTGTCTGAGCCTCTGAATCAAGTGAGATATTGTATGAATCTTTAGTCTGCCTCAGTTATCAGCTCCATTCTCTCAGGTTCCACTGGCTCTAGAGCAGTGACAAGTGGACCCCTAAGAGTAACCTGAAGTAGGCTGTGAGAAAATAGAGTGGAAACCCTCAAAGAAGGAGGCGACTGAGAATAATGGGGCAGAAATCAGTGAAGGTTTTGCCTTATGTTGAGCTTGTGTGTCATTATTTAAAGAAAGAAGTACAAGTATTAAAATTATAATTATTAGATTATTTGTGAGTTTTTTCATGAATATAATCCCTGATTTCCAGAAGGATGAAGAAGTGTGGAACATAGTATGTAAGATTATTTAAAAGGCATATAAAAAGACAAAATTATCCCTGTTCAATTTGGGGTCACTTGAGCACTAATTTGGACTGATATCAAAGTACTTAATAAAGATAAGGAAGATATTAATCATGAAGAAGAGATAGCTAATTTCTTGAATGAATATAAACTGGATGATCAAAACTTAAAATAAAAAAAAAGGATTTTTCCTATTCAGGCAAAATCTAAAGATAAAACAGCACCACCAACAACTGTATTGGTGCTTCATTACTGGAACCTCCTTTAAATATGTGTCCTCCATTGCCTTAAAACAATCCTTAAGCATGGGTGAGTAATTTAGTAATCAATCAAATTTTGAATTCTTTTCACTTTTTGACCTCGACTCCTTAGGAGAGCCCATGAAAAAGCTAACTTTATTCCTAATCCCATGGGGTCTTCATTTATCATGGTATCACTTTCCTTGTTCTCCCTCTTTCTTGATCCAGCTGGGATCTCCTGCTCCCCTAACATCTCTTTCCCCCTAACCTTGCCCTTCATTACCCCCCCCCACATCCAGTATGCTCATGTAGAGCTCATACATTTCTCTGTCGTTGGGTGATCCCTGTGTCTTTCTTAGGGTCCTCTTTACTAGGTAGCCTCCCTGGAGTTGTGAGTAGCAGTCTAGTCATCCTTTGTTTTGCATCTAGTATCCACCTATGAGTGAGTACACACCATGTTTGTCTTTCTGAGTCTGGGTTACCTCACTCAGGGTGATTTTTTTTGGTTCCATCCATTTGCCTGCAAACCTCATGATATCATTGTTTTTCTCTGCTGAGTAGTACTCCATTGTGTATATATACCACATTTTATTTATCCATTCTTCAGTTGAAGGGCATCTCGGTTGTTTCCAGGTTCTGGCTATTACAAATAATGCTGCTATGAACATAGCTGAGCATGCGCCCTTGTGGTATGATTGAGCATTCCTTGGGTATATGCCCAAGAGTGGTATAGTTGGGTCTTGGGGAGATTGATTCCCAATTTTCTGAGAAACCGCCATATTGATTTCCACAGTGGTTGTACAAGTTTGCACTCCCACCAACAGTGGAGGAGAATTCCCCTTGCTCTACATCCTCTCCAGCATAAGCTGTCTGCAGTGTTTTTGATCTTAGCCATTTTGACAGGACCCCATGGGAATAGGAAGAAGCAAAGTGCTAGAGAGGTCCCCAGAAATCCACAAAGATACCTCCACAATAGACTACTGGCAATGGTTGAGAGAAAGCCCGAATTGATGTACTCTGGTGATCAGATGGCCAAACACCCTAACTTTCATGTTAGAACTCTCATCCAATGACTGATGGAAGTGGATGCAGAGATCCATGGCCAGGCCCCAGCTGGCAAGAGAGAAGAGGGATTGTATGAGTGAGAGATGTTGAGACCATAATTGGAAAAAGCACAAGGACAAATGGTCAAACTAGTGGAAACACATGAAATATGAACCAATAGCTGAGGAGCCCCCATGGAACTGAATCAGGCCCTCTGGCTAAGTGAGACAGTTGTTTAGCTTGAACAGTTTGGGAGCCCCCCAGGCAGTGGGACGGGGACCTGTCCGTAGTGCATGAGCTGGCTTTTTGGAGCCTGGGACCTATGCTGGGACCCTTTGCTCAGCCTGGGTGAAGGGAGGAAGGGACTGGACCTGCCTCAACTGAATCTACCAGGCTGAGCTGAATCCCCAGGGGAGTCCTTGCCCTGGAGGAGGTTGGAATGGTGGGGTAGGTTGGGGGGGAGGACAGTTGGGGGACAGGAGGAGGAAAGACAGGGGAATCCGTGGCTGATATGTAAAATTAAATTAATTATAATATATAAAAAATAAAAGAGAAAGCTAACTTTACAACCTATTCAACCTAGGGCAGAGCAGGGAAAAGGAATTTGTTTATCAATTCCTCCTGGCTTTAGTATTTGCAGTGAAATTCAGAAAAATCAAAATGTTTATTAGGGATTAGATGTGGATATAATGAAATATTTTAACATGATTATTATTATCTTTTGGGTAGGAGCAATAATGCACAATAGTTACAATAAGGTTTTTTTTTTTTAATCACTTAAATGGTTCTTAGCCGTCCCAGTTTCATCAATGGCAAATGTGGCTTGCAAATGAAGCCCATGAAAAACTTCAACAACTAAGACTAAGGGGTGATCCTGGAAATGACACCTATGAAATGCTGAGAGGGACTGGTAGATGGTTATCAACAGATTATCAGTTCCTTATATTCAGCTCTCCCACATTTTAGGGAGGTAGCTATGGCTGCTTAGATGAAAATTAATATATGACCTGACTCCAGGTCTACTTATGTAAAAATTACACCAAGTCCCTCTGAGTCTATGTAGATTTCATAAGGGGACTCAAGGACGCTATTGATAAATAAGTATAAGGAGAACAAATTCAAGAATTATCCTTAAAACAGCTGGATTTTGATAATGCCAGTGAATATTGCCAAGAAATAACCAGACATCAGAGAGAGATGGGAAATATAATGATCTTTCTGAAGTTATATAGAAATGAATGAACATTCAAACTTAGAGCAAAATTAGCTGCCTTTGAAACCTATGCTATTCAAAGACAGATATCTGCAAAGTATTTCAATTGTTGTGACCTGGCCACTTAAATAAACAATGTAAAATGCTCCTACAACAAATGAACACTCAGAGTCAATGAGCTCCTAGCCTATGTCCTAAAAGTAAGAAATGGAATTATGAAGTTAAGGAACATATATATAAATGGAAGGAGGGCAATGGATTCCTTAGCTATGATAATAATGCCAGTCAACAACAGGGAAATGGATTGAGGAGTTCCTCTCTAGCACCTTAAATTTAGAGCATTTAAATCCAAAAACATTAATATTTGTACCAGCTTCAAATTGTAACCAATATATTATTTCATTACAAGCTGTGACAAATTGTTCCACACAATAGAAACATAAGGAAGGTTACTAAACTCCTTTTATGAGGCTACAGGTACTCTGATTCCCAAAGCACACAAATTTGCAACAAAGAAAGAATTACACACCAATCTCCCTCATGAACATTGATGCAAAAATACTCAATAAAAAATTAGCAAACCGGTTCCAAGAACACATCAAAAAGATTATTCACCATGAACAGGTAGGCTTCATCCTAGAGAGGCTAGGTTGGTTGAACATACAAAAGTCTGTCAATGTAATACACCATATAAAGAAACTGAAAGAAAAACCACATGATCAGCTCATTAGATGCTGAGAAGGCCTTTGACAAAATCCAACACCCCTTCATGATAAAGTTCTTGGAGAGATCAGGAATACAGGGAACACACCTAAACATAATAAAGTCAACTTACACCAAGCCAACAGCCAACATCAAATTAAATGGAGAGAAACTCAAAGCAATTCCACTATAATCTGAAACCAGAAAAGGCTGTCCGCTCTCCCCATATTTATTCAATATAGTACTTGAAGTTCTAACTAGGGCAATAACACAGCACAAAGGAGATCAAGGGGATACAAATTGGAAAGGAAGAAGTAAAACTTTCACTATTTGCAGATGATATGATTGTATACATAAGTGACCCCAAAAATTCTATCGGGAACTCCTACAGCTGATAAACACCTTCAGTAATGTGGCAGGTTACAAGATTAACTCAAAAAATCATTAGCCCTCCTATATACAAATGATAAACTGGCTGAGAAGAAAATCAAAGAGACATCACCCTTTGCAATAGCTGTGGTGATATGTTGTGTCCCCCAATATATTGTGCATCCTAATAAACTTATCTGGGGTCAGAGGACAGAACAGCCACTAAATAGACATAGAGACAAGAAAATGGTGGCACACACACCTTTAATCCTATCATTGGGGAGGCAGAGATCCATCCGGATCTCTGTGAGTTCAATGCCACACTGGAAATGGCCAGGTATGGTGACTCATGCCTTTAATCCCAGGAAATGATGCAGAAAGCAGAAAGGTATATAAGGTGCGAGGACCAGGAACTAGGCTGGTTAAGCTTTTAGGCTTTTGAGCAACAGTTCAGCTGAGATTCGTTCTGGAGGAGGACTCAGAGTCTTCCATTCTGAAGAAACAAAATCAGCTGAGGAACTGGCAAAGTGAGGTAGCTGTGGCTTGTTCTGCTTCTCTGATCTTCCAGCATTGACCCCAGTACCTGACTCTGGGTTTGTTTTTATTAATAAGACCTTTTAAGATTCGTGCTACAAATAGCCACAAATAATATAAAATACCTTGGGGTAACTAACTAAGCAAGTGAAAGACTGTATGATAAGAACTTTAGGTCTCTGAAGAAAGAAATTGAAGAAGATATCAGAAGATTGAAAGATCTCCCATATTCATAGATTGGAAGGATTAACATAGTAAAAATGGCAATCTTACCAAAAGCAATCTACAGATTAAATGCAATTCCCATCGAAATCTCAACACAATTCTTCACAGTTCTGGAAAGAATAATACTCAACTTCATTTGGAAAAACAAAAAAACTAAGGATAGCTAAAAGAATCATGTACAACAAAGCCACTTCTGGAGGCATCACCATACCTGACATCAAGCTCTACTATAGAGCTATAATAATAAAAACAGATAGGTATTGGCATAAAAACAAACATGTGGACCAATGGAATCTATTGAAAGGCCCTGACATTAAACCACATACCTATGAACACCTGACTTTTGATGAAGAAGCCAAAACTGTACAATGTAAAAAAGAAATCATCTTCAACAAATGGGGCTGACATAAGTAGACATCAACATGTAGAAGATTGCAACTAGATTCATATCTATGGCCATGCATAAAACTCAAGTCCAAGTGGATCAAAGACTTCAATATAAAACCAGTTACACTGAACCTAATAGAAGAGAAAGTAGGAAAAAGTCTTGAATGCATTAGCACAGGAGACCACTCCTAAATGTAACACCAGTAGCAGAGACACTGAGAACAACAATTAACAAATGGGATTTCCTGAAACTGAGAAGCTTCTGTAAGGCAAAGAACACAATAAATAAGGCAAAACGACAGCCTGCAGAATGGGAAAAGATTTTCACCAACCCCACATCTGACAGAGGGCTGATCTCCAAAATATATAAAGAAATCAAGAAACTAGACATCAAAACAGCAAACAATCCAATTAAAAAATGGGCCATAGAGCTAAACAAGGAATTCTCAAAGGAAGAATTTCAAATGGCCAAAAGACATTTAAGGAATAGCCAGCATCCTTAATTATCAGGGAGATGCAAATCAAAAGGACTCTGAGATACCATCTTATACCTGTCAGAATGGCTAAGATCAAAAGCACTGCAGACCCCTTATGTTGGAGAGAATGTGGAACAAGGGGAATACTCCCCCACTGTTGGTGGGAATGCAAACTGGTACAGCCACTTTGGAAATCAGTATGGTGGTTTCTCAGAAATTTGGGAATCAATCTTCCTCAAGATCAAGCTATACCACTCTTGGGCATATACCCAAGGAATGCTCAATCATACCACAAGGATACATGCTCAACTATGTTCATAGCAGTATATGAATATAGTAGCCAGAACCTGGAAACAAACTAGATGCCCCTCAACTGAAGAACGGGTTAAGAAAATGTGGTACATATACACAATGGAGTACTACTGAGCACAGAAAAGCAATGACATCATGAAATTTGAAGGCAAATGGATGGAACTAGAAAATATCATCCTGAGTGAGGTAACCCAGACTCAGAAGGACAAACATGGTAAGTACCCATTCATAAGTGGATACTAGATATAAAGCAAAGGATAATCAGGCAACAGCCCACAACTCTAGAGAAGCTAACAGGGAAAACCCAAAGAGAAATGCATGGACTGCCCTGGGAGGGAAAATAGATGCGATTTCGATGAGCAAACTGGGGATGAGTGGTCGGCAATGGAGGGTAGGGGATAGGGGATGAGAACATAAGGGAATGGGATAGTTGAGCTGGAACAGGGAGGGAGGGGGAAAGCAATGAAAGAGATACCATGAAAGAAACATCATGGAGATAGAGAGAAACTCATTGTTAGGGAATTTTCTGGGAATCTCCAAGGATGACCCCAACCTGGACTACTAGCAATAGTGGAGAGGGTGCCTGAACTGACCTGGCTTTCCCCAGAGATCAGACTAGTGAATACCCTAACTATCATCACAGAGCTTTTCTCTGATGACTGATGGAAGCAGATGCAGAGATCCACAGCCAATCACTAGACAGAGCTCCAGGAGTCCAGTCAAAGGGAGGCAAGAGAGATTCTATGAGCAAGTACATTAGGCTCATAATGGGGAAACATGCAGGGATGACCAAACCAAACTAAAGGGAACTCATGAAAGTTGGATCAATGGCTGTGGAGCCTACATTGGCCTGGACTAGGCCCTCTGCATGGAGAGACAGTTGTGTAGCTTGATCTGCTTGGGAGGCCCCTTGGCAGTATGATCAGAATCCATCTCTGGTGCATGAGCAGGTAGGGGGAAGGGCTTGGACTTGCCTCTACTGGATGTGACTCCCCATGGGAGGCCTTGCCTTCTTGTGGGTGGGAGAGGGGTGTGGGTTGGGAGGGGGAGGCTGGGGGGCAGGAGGAGTGAAGAGGGAGATCTTTGATTGGTGTGTAAAATGAATGAAAAAATCTTAATTTAAGAAAAATAAAAAAAGATCCTATCAACAAAAGAAAGAAAAAAAAAAGTCATGCTACTGATAGTCCTTGCCCTAAAAACATGGCTGTTTCCCTCTTTCATGTTCTTTTAAGTTACACATAAATATTGGAGAGATACTTCCTTGAAGAGCTGTACTTTCTTTGCATCACAGTGGTTTATTCATGAAAGAAATTATAATTTATACAGAAGTCTTTGGTGAAGGTTATGTAGGGGAAATCGCAGTCATGGTCACAGTGGTCACTGTCTGGCAATTTAAAGCATGAGGGAGAAAAAGAACAATTATTGTTGCCTTATGGAGTCCCTTCATTGAAAGGTATGCTTTCTGAGGGAGGATTTCATACTAGAGGTAAACCTGTAGCTTTAATCACTTTATTGAAAGATAATAATAAAACATTATTAGATTTAAAAATAAAAGGAAAAACTTTTGCAGGGTTAAATGATTCTGGAGATGATGTCTCTCTTATAACTATAGAAGCATGGCCCTCTGAATGCCCTGTTATGGAGACAAACTCAACCCTAATAGGGTTATAAACTGTGAGCTCTAAGGACATTAAACAAAGTGCTACACAATTACAATGCACAATTCCAGAAGGCATAATGGCAGTCCTAAAGTCTTATGTTATTCATGTTCAAATTAATCTTTGGGGAAGAGATTTTCTACAGCAAATAAATAAAAGAGATCTATATGTTTTTGTTTTAAAAGATTGCTTTTATACTATACTTATTCATCCTGATGATAAGGTGCATTTTTATTTTTCTCTTCCCTCACTCATTTATAAAGAACCTCAGCTCCAACATCAATGGATTGTAAAACCTCGAGGTCTGAAAAACTCCTCAACTATGTGTCAATACTGTATTTGAAATGTTTTAGAGCCTTTGAGGCAGACCTTCCTGCATGCTTATTCACTATATTGATGATAACCCATGAGCCACCTCCAAGAGAAAGAGGTACAGTACATATATATATATATATATATATATATATATATATATATATATATATATATATATATATATGTCACAAGTTGGGGTATCTTACATTAAAATAGGCTTATTATTGCTCCTAAAAAGGTACAAATATGAGACACTGTGCAATATTTGTGACTAATAGTTACTAGAACAACTGTCCACTAGATAAGACAATTTAAAAATACTTGATGACTTTCAGAAATTATTGTGGGAGATTCTGGTGGATGCTTCCTCCAGCTTCTCTTAATCAAATCACCTTAATCAAGTCATAGAATATATATCATAGCTCCTTAAATGATTAGGCTACAATAATTTGGTACTATAATGTCTCTAATCCATCATTTTGTTTTTAATTTTACTCAACTTCAAGTCAAGGAGTTTTTCTCCCAAAAATTTAATCCACTGCTGAACAGATGGAAATTTAGATCTTTTTAACATAGTCAAATGACATATTCTTAATTATTGTCACTTTGCTAACCTTACAAATCTTACTCCACAGGAAACTTTCCATAATAATCATCATTGATTTTAGAATTCAGTGGTTCCTAAAGTTGATTTTAGGAAAAGTTATGAAATGACACCCATTATGGCAATAAAGCATTGATTTCATTATGAGCCCAGATACAGTGTTGGGTATCTGAGCTGTAATGGAATTTTATTTCCATAGCTCTTTGGAGATTTTATCAGTAAGTATAATTTTATATGTTTGAACAGATATCCCTCTTTGTGTGTAACATACTGCTCCACATACTTAATACATATTTCAAAAGACATCAGAGAAAATAAATCCACACTCATTTATTTCTATCACAACCCAATTGACCTCCCTTATGAGTAAACCAAAGGTTTGTAAAGTACTAACCAAAAGCAAGTTCCTAAATTATTTCTTCAGATGGACTGTACACACTAAGTAGGCCTCCATTCTTGTTTCTTCTTTTCTTGTAATGACTTCCCAATATTTTACCTGAAATTCTTATCTTTGAGGACCACACATTGGCTAGAACTAGGAAGCTATGGAGCTAATGAATCTTTTATCTTTTATCCAGTATCACACATTCATTATCCTAAGATAGTTTCAAGAAAATTTTTTCTTAACACAGAAAGTTAAATGATGACTATGATGAGGAAAAAGAAACAAAAAGGTACTGAATGACTGACACTTTTCTCAGGACCTTTGAACTTGTACTAATGATGATCTAACTGTACCCAAGGTCTAAGCTATGACTCTTTCTCAAGTTTGTGGTAGCACATAGGAAACAGGTCATTTTCCTTATATTTGTATTTTCTTGATATTATCACTATAGTTTATGCATTAGGAGAATAACATAAAACTTATAAAGTTATGTTTGCACTTAAACAATTTTTGAAAAATTAAAGCAATGTATAAATTTAGTTTTATAAGGTTCAGCTTCTCAATTCTGTTCACAATTTCTTTTGTGCATTGTGCCTGTGCTGTTATGTTAAAAATCTTTAGTATTTCTACTAAACGTCATTATTTCCAACGATGATCACTTATTAAAAACCTCTTTTCTTGGAGAGACTATTTTAGTCACTCACTTGTATGGTCCAAAGTCACCTCACAATCTTCATGTATGCCTCTATTTTTTTTCTTTTTTTTTGATTTATTTTAATTTATTTTACAATACAATTCAGTTCTACATATCAGCCACAGATTCCCTTGTTCTCCCCCCTCCCGTCCCCCTCACCTTCCCCCCCAACCCCCCAATTCCCATCTCCTCCAGGGCAAAGCCTTCCCCACAGACTGAGGTCAACCTGGTAGACTCAGTCCAGGTAGGTCTAGTCCCCTCCTCCCAGGCCGAGCCAAACATTCCTGCATAGGCCCCAGGTTTCAAAAAGCCAACTCATGCAATGAGCACAAGATCTTGTCCCACTGCCTGGATGCCTCCCAAACAGATCAAGCCAATCAACTGTCTCACCCATTCGGAGGGCCTGATCCAGTGGGGACCCCTCAGCCATTGGTTCATAGTTCATGTGTTTCCATTCATTTGGCTATTTGTCCCTGTGCTTTATCCAACCTTGGTCTCAACAATTCTCGCTCATATAAACCCTCCTCATTCTCGCTAATTGGACTCCCAGAGATCCACCCGGGGCCTAGTCATGGATCTCTGCATCCAGATCCCTCAGTAGTTGGATGAGGTTTCTAGCATAATAATTAGGGTGTTTGGCCATCCCATCACCAGAGTAGGTCAGTTTGGGCTGTCTCTTGACCATTGCCAGCAGTCTGTTGTGTGGGTATCTTTGTGGATTTCTGTGGGCCTCTCTAGCACTTTGCTTCTTCCTATTCTCATGTGATCTTCATTTACCATGGTCTCCTAATCCTTGTTCTCCCTCTCTGTTGTTGATCCAGCTGGGATCTCCCGCTCCCCCAAGCTCTCTTTCCCTCAACCCTCGCCTTTCATTACCCCCACTCATGACCAGGCTGTTCATGTAGATCTCATTCCATTTCTCTGTCATTGGGCGATCCCTGTGTCTTTCTTGGGGTCCTGTTTTCCAGGTAGCCTCCCTGGTGATGTGAGTAGCAGACAAGTCATCCTTGTTTCATGTCTAGTATCCTGCTATGAGTGATTACATACCATGTTTGTCTTTCTGAGTCTGGGTTACCTCACTCAGGATGATTTTTTCTAGATCCATCCATTTGTCTGCAAACCTCATGATGCCATTGTTTTTCTCTGCTGAGTAGTATTCCATTGTGTATATGTACCACATTTTGTTTATCCATTCTTCAGTTGAAGGGCATCTGGGTTGTTTCCATGTTCTGGCTATTACAAACAATGCTGATATGAACATAGCTGAACAAGTGCTCTTATGGTGTGGTTGAGCATTTCTTGGGTATATGCCCAAGAGTGGTATAGCTGGATCTTGGGGGAGATGGATTCCCAATTTTCTAAGAAAGCGCCATATTGATTTCCAAAGTGGTTGTACAAGCTTGCATTCCCACCAGCAGTGGAGGAGAGTTCCCCTAGCTCCACATCCTCTCCAGCATAAGGTGTCTTCAGTGTTTTTGATCTTAGCCATTCTGACAGGCGTAAGGTGGTATCTCAGAGTTGTTTTGATTTGCATTTCCCTGATGATTAGGGATGTTGAGCAATTCCTTAAATGTCTTTCGGCCATTTGAGTTTCCTATGTTGAGAATTCTCTGTTTAGTTCTATAGCCTATTTCTTAATTGGACTGTTGGGCATTTTGATGTCTAATTTCTTGAATTCTTTATATATTCTGGATATCAGTCCTCTGTCAGATGTGGGGTTGGTGAAGATCTTTTCCCATTCTGTAGGCTGTCGCTTTGCCTTGTTGACTGTATCCTTTGCTCTACAAAAGCTTCTCAGTTTCAAGAGGTCCCATTGATTGATTGTTTGTCTCAGAGTCTGTGCTACTGGTGTTCTATTTAGGAAGTAGTCTCCTATGCCAGTGCGTTCAAGACTACTTCCTACTTTCTCTTCTAGCAGGTTCAGAGTAGCTGGATTTATGTTGAGGTCCTTGATCCACTTGGACTTAAGTTTTGTGCACGGTGATAGATATGGATCTATTTGCAGCCTTCTACATGTTGATATCCAGTTTTGCCAGCACCATTTGTTGAAGATGCTTTCTTTTTTCCATTGTGCACTTTTGGCTTCTTTGTCAAAAATTATATGTTAATAGGTGTGCGGATTAATGTCAGGGTCTTCAATTCGATTCCATTCGTCCACATGTCGGTTTTTTTTTTTTTTTTTTTGGTTTTTTGAGACAGGGTTTCTCTGTGTAGCTTTGCGCCTTTCCTGGAACTCGCTTTGGAGACCAGGCTGGCCTCGAACTCACAGAGATCCGCCTGGCTCTGCCTCCCGAGTGCTGGGATTAAAGGCGTGCGCCACCACCGCCCGGCCACATGTCGGTTTTTATGCCAGTACCAAGCTGTTTTTATTACTGTAGCTCTATAGTAGAGCTTGAAGTCAGGGATCGTGATGCCTCCAGAAGTTGTGTTATTGTACAGGATTCCTTTGGCTATCCTGGGTTTTTTGTTTTTCCATATGAAGTTGAGTATTATTCTTTCCAGGTCTGTGAAGAATTGTGTTGGTATTTTGATGGGGATTGCATTGAATCTGTAGATTGCTTTTGGTAAGATTGCCATTTTTACTATGTTAGTCCTGCCTATCCATGAGCATGGGAGATCTTTCCATTTTCTGACATCTTCTTCAATTTCTTTTTTCAGGGACTTAAAGTTCTTGTCATATAGGTCCTTCACTTGCTTGGTTAGTATTACCCCAAGGTATTTTATGTCATTTGTGGCTATAGTAAAGGGTGATGTATCTCTGATTTCCTTCTCCGCTTCTTTGTCCATTGTATATAGGGGGGCTACTGATTTTTTTGAGTTGATCTTGTATCCTGCTATGTTGCTGAAGGTGTCTATAAGCTGTATCAGTTCCTTGGTGGAATCTTTGGGGTCGCTCAAGTATACTATCATGTCATCTGCAAATAGGGAAAGCTTGACTTCTTTCTTTCCAATTTATATCCCCTTAATCTCCTTATGTTGTCTTATTGCTCTGGCTAGAACTTCAAGTACTATATTGAATAAGTTTGGGAGAGTGGACAGCCTTGCCTCGTTCCTGATTTTAGTGGAATTGCTTTGAGTTTCTCTCCATTTAATTTGATGTTGGCTGTTGGCTTGCTGTAAATTGCCTTTATTATGTTTAGGTATGTTCCCTGTATTCCTGATCGCTCCAATACCTTTATCATGAAGGGGGGTTGGATTTTGTCAAATGCCTTTTCTGCATCCACTGAGATGATCATATGGTTTTTTTCTTTGAGTTTGTTTATATGGTGTATTACATTGACGGACTTTCATATGTTGAACCACCCTTGCATCCCTGGAATGAATCCTACTTGATCATGGTGGATAATTGTTTTGATGTGTTCTTGGAGTCTGTTTGCCAGTATTTTATTGAGTATTTTTGCATCAATGTTCATGAGGGAGATCGGTCTGTAGTTCTCTTTCTTTGTTGTATCTTTGTTTGGTTTAGGAATTAGGGTAATTGTAGCCTCGTAGAAGGAGTTTGGTAATGTTCCTTCTGTTTCTATTGTGTGGAACAATTTAGAGAGTATTGGTATTAACTCTTCTTTGAAGATCTGGTAGAATTCTGTGCTGAAACCATCTGGTCCTGGGCTTTTTTTGGTTGGGAGACTTTTAATGACTGTTTCTATTTCGTTAGGGGTTATTGGACTATTTAAATAGTTTATCTGGTCTTGATTTAACTTAGGTATGTGGTACCTATCCAGAAACTTATCCATTTCTTTTAGGTTTTCCAGTTTTGTCGAATAGAGGTTTTTGAAGTATGACCTGATGATTCTCTGGATTTCCTCAATGTCTGTTGTTATGTCCCCCTTTTCATTTCTGATTTTGTTGATTTGGATGCTCTCTCTCTGTCTTTTGGTTAGTTTGGATAAGGGCTTGTCTATCTTGTTGATTTTCTCAAAGAACCAACTCTTTGTTTCATTAATTTTTTGTATTGTTCTCTTTGTTTCTATTTTATTGATTTCAGCTCTCACTTTGATAATTTCCTGGCGTCTATTTTTCCTGGGAGATTGTGCTTCTTCTTGTTCTAGAGCTTTCAGGTATGCTGTTAAGTCTCTAGTGTGAGATTTCTCCAACTTATTTATGTGGGCATTTAGTGCTATGAATTTCCCTCTTAGTACTGCTTTCATAGTGTCCCATAAATTTGGATATGTGGTGTCTTCATTTTCATTGATCTCTAGGAAGTCTTTAATTTCTTTCTTTATTTCTTCCTTAACCCATTGGTGATTCAGTTGGGTATTATTCAGTTTCCATGAGATTGCAGGTTTTCTGTAGTTTTTGTTGTTGTTGAAATCCAACTTTAGACCATGGTGGTCTGATAGAACACAGGAGGTTATTCCAATTGTTCTGTATCTGTTTAGATTTGTTTTGTGGCCAAATATGTGGTCAATTTTAGAGAAGGTTCCATGGGGTGCTGAGAAGAAGGTATATTCTTTTTTGTTAGGATGGAATGTTCTGTAGATATCGATTAAGTCCATTTGTCATGACATCAGTTAAGTCCTTTATTTCTCTGTTAAGTTTCAATTTGGGAGATCTGTCCAGTGGTGAAAATGGGGTGTTGAGGTCTCCCACTAATAATGTTTGGGGTTTTATATGTGATTTAAGCTTTAGTAATGTTTCTTTTACATATGTGGGTGCCCTTGTGTTTGGGGCATAAATATTCAGAATTGAGACTTCATCTTGGTGGATCTTTCCTGTGATGAGTATGTAATGCCCTTCTTGATCTCTTTTGATTGATTTTAGTTTAAGTCTATTTTCCTGGATATCAGGATGGCTACACCCGCTTGTTTCTTAAGATCGTTTGATTGGAAAGTCTTTTCCCAGCCTTTTATTTTTAGGTAGTGTCTATCTTTGAATTTGAGATGTGTTTCTTGTATGCAGCAGAAAGATGGGTCCTGCTTTCGTATCCATTCTGTAAGCCTATGTCTTTTTATAGGTGAATTAAGTCCATTGATATTGAGGGAAATTAATGACCAGTGATTGTTCATTCCTGTTATTTTTTGGTGGTGATGTGTGTGTACTTCTATATGTTTTGGTTTACTGCTGTGGCTTTATCTGTTGCCTGTGTTTTCGAGGGTGTATCTGACTTCCTTAGGTTGGAATTTTCCTTCTAGTGCTTTCTGTAGGGCTGGGTTTGTGGATAAGTATTGTTTAAATCTGGCTTTGTCATGGAATATCTTGTTCACTCCATCTATGGTGATTGAAAGTTTTGCTGGGTATATTAGTCTAGGCTGACATCCATGGTCTCTTAGTGTCTGCATTACATCTGTCCAGGTTCTTCTGGCTTTCAAAGTCTCCATTGAGAAATTGGGTGTTATTCTGATGGGTTTGCCTTTATATGTCACTTGGCCTTTTTCCTTTGCTGCTCTTAATATTCTTTCTTTATTCTGTACGTTTAGTTGTTTAACTATTATGTGGCGAGGGGCCTTTTTTTGGGGGTCTAGTCTGTTTGGTGTTCTATAAGCTTCTTGTATCTTCATAGGCATTTCCTTCTTTAAGTTGGGAAAGTTTTCTTCTATGATCTTGTTGAATATATTTTCTGTGCCCTTGAGTTGGTATTCTTCTCCTTCTTCGACCCCTATTATTCTTAGGTTTGGTCTTTTCATGGTGTCCCAAATTTCTTGGACATTTTGGTTCATGACTTTGTTGGCTTTAGTGTTTTCTTTGACTGATGAATGTATTTCTTCTACTGTATCTTCAATGCTAGAGATCCTCTCTTCCATCTCTTGCATTCTGTTGATTATACTTGCATCTGAAGTTCCCAATCATTTTCTCAGATTTTCTATTTCCAGCATTCCCTCTGTTTGTGTCTTCTTCATTTTTTCTATTTCCCTTTTCAGGTCTTGGACTGTTTCCTTCATTTGTTTCATTGATTTTTCTTGATTTTCTCTCAGGTGTTTTATTGTTTTCTTCCAGTACTTTATTGATTTCTTCTAATTTGTTTGCCCTTTCCTCTAGTTGTTTACAGCGTTCTTCACATTTTTTTGTCTTTTCCTCTACACAAGCCTCTAGCTTCTTCATGATGTCATTCATAAGGCTGTTTTCTTCTGCTTCTTCCAATTTCTGATGTTCAGGTCTAGGTGTTGGAGGAGGGCTAGGGCCTGGTGATGCTGTATTGCTATTCATTTTGTTGTATATGTTTCTGCCTTGACATCTGCCCATCTCCTTGTGGTTCGTTCTTGGCCTTATCCGCACACTTGGTTCAGACAGACCAGTGTTCCAAAAGGGAAGTCTGGAGCAAGATGGGGAGCTGGGGGCCGGCCTCTAAGTCTCAGGAAGAGGCTTGGGGCTCAGGCGGATGGGCGTGGGGGCAGGGCGTGGAGACTGCAGGGTCTGCCAGGTGTCTTGGAGAAGGGGATCCTTCCCGGTGGGGCTAGCAGGGAACCTGCCCAGTGGCCAGAACCTGGGGCCAAGTTGGGCAGGTCTTCCCTGGAGTGGCTGGTGCCCAGGGATGGGGTCCAGGGCAAGGGAAGGGCACTCACCATTGTTCCAAAAGGGAAGTCCAGAGCAAGATGGGAGCTGGGGGCCGGCCTCTAAGTCTCAGGAAGAGGCTTGGGGCTCAGGCGGATGGGCGTGGGGGCAGGGCGTGGAGACTGCAGGGTCTGACAGGGGTCTTGGAGAAGGGGATCCTTCCCGGTGGGGCTAGCAGGGAACCTGCCCGGTGGCCAGAACCTGGGGCCAAGTTGGGCAGGTCTTCCCTGGAGTGGCTGGTGCCCAGGGATGGGGTCTGGGACAAGGAAGGGCACTCACCTGTGTTCCAAAAGGAAAGTCTTGGGCAAGATGGGAGCTGGGGGCCGGCCTCTAAGTCTCAGGAAGAGGCTTGGGGCTCAGGCGGATGGACATGGGGGCAGGGCGTGGAGACTGCAGGATCTGACAGGGGTCTTGGAGAAGGGGATCCTTCCAGGTGGGGCTAGCAGGGAACCTGCCCAGTGGCCAAAACCTGGGGCCAAGTTGGGCAGGTCTTCCCTGGAGTGGCTGGTGCCCAGGGATGGGGTCTGGGGCAAGGAAGGGCACTCACCAGTGTTCCAAAAGGGAAGTCCGGAGCAAGATGGGAGCTGGGGGCTGGCCTCTAAGTCTCAGGAAGAGGCTTGGGGCTCAGGCGGATGGGCGTGGGGGCAGGGCGTGGAGACTGCAGGGTCTGACAGGGGTCTTGGAGAAGGGGATCCTTCCCGGTGGGGCTAGCAGGGAACCTGCCCGGTGGCCAGAACCTGGGGCCAAGTTGGGCAGGTCTTCCCTGGAGTGGCTGGTGCCCAGGGATGGGGTCCGGGGCCGTATGCCTCTATTTTATCGGTCTACTTGTGTAAATTACCCCAGTATGTCATTGCCTGGATCACTTGTCTTCATGCTAAATCTTTACATCAAATAACGTCTGTGTTCTGACTTTATTCACCTCCTTCTATATTTAGGTGACATACTCACAATGCTAATTTCTTTCTAATTGAATGCATACATTAAGTTGGGATAAATGGAAACGTTTACAATGTCAAACTTTATTAATCTTGAGCATAGAATATTTATCCACTTAGTTATATGATTTTTACTCATTGTTCTGATATTCCTCAGATTTTGTAGTCTCACTTATTCATCTTAGTTGTATTATCTGAACACTTTGTTTTTAATGTGCTAATACAAATTCCATTGTACTTAAAATTTTAAATTTCACATTTTTGTTATTTAGTAATAGGAGAGCAATCATCCTTTGTGTTATTAACTGTATATCCTATAACATTACTTCAGCTGCTTTCTAATCTAAGTGTGTTTGCAAATTATTTTGTTTTTCTCTGTAACTTATGTCATCTTTGAAAATTCAGTTTAGTATCGCCATCCTCATCTATATATCTCTTATTTGTTGTTTATTGAATTTGTCAAAAAATTGTACATGACAGTGGAAAGAAGTGGTGAATGTGGATATCATCATCTGTACTCAATATCATGTGATCATTGGACATACATTATCAAGTTAAAGAAATCTCTCTTGATTCTAAGGTTAGCTAAAAGGTATCCTTGGTAATTTGTGTTTGGTTTATTCAAAAGTTTTTATGTGTCTATAATGTCTACTTATGTGACAATATGATTTTAGTACTTCTTTTAGCCTATGTGTTTGGATATATGTAATTACAATCATTGGATTGCTTCTTAATTTGGAATATTTTCATAGCTAGTTGAACTTATACACTGTTCTATAATTTGAGCATTTGTATTTGTGAATGTGATTGTGTGTAATTTTTTTCTACTTTTACTCTTAGTATAATGATAGTCTCATAAAACAAGTTGTGATGTATCCTCTGCTTCTAGCTAGTGCATGTAATATTAGCAAGTTGACAATGCAAGTCAATCAACAGAATATCAAATTGAAAAATAATGTTGTTGTTTTCATATTTGTCTTTTTATTCTCATGTGTGGCCATTAACGCTTGTATGCATTACATAGTGATGTTATATTGTAGAATGCTAAATACATGTGCTAGTAAAAAATCTATGAGATCTTCATTTGCCAAGTATATAAGAAGTCACTTACAATTTCTCTGATAAATATAAGTTACTTTTGTTTTCAGCATTTAGCCTGTTCCATTTTTCATGTCTTTAAGTCTTTATTGACTTTCTATATCTACTGTGGTGATACTGTGTTCCCCAAAATATTGTGCACCTTAATAAAATTACCTGGGGTCAGAGGGCAGAACAGCCACAATATTAAACATAGAGGTTAGGCAATGGTAGCACACAGGCCTTTAATCCTAACATTCCAGAGGCAGAGGTCCCCCTGGATATCTGTGAGTTCAAAGCCACAGGTAGGCATGGTAACAAGAGCCTTTAATCACAGGAAGTGGTGGCTGGAAGCAGAAAGGTATTTAAGGCGTGAGGATGAAGAACTAGAGTCTGGTTAAGCTTTTAGGCTTTGAGCAGCACAGTTCAGCTGAGACCCATTCTGGATGAGGACTGAGAGGCTTCCAATCTGAGAAAACAGGATCAGCTGAGGAACTGGCAAGGTGAGGTGGCTGTGGCTTGTTCTGCTTCTCTGATCTTCCAGCATTCACCCAAATACCTGGCTCTGGGTTTGATTTTATTAATAAGACCTTTTAAGACTGGTGCTACAATCTACCTGTTAGATCTGATCATTTCTAGTAGAAATGTGTTATTATCCTCAAGTTTAACAGTACATTTGTACATTTCTCTGCAATTATACCCATTTTTTGCTTCTTTATTTTGGTTATTTTTGTTACGTTCATTTTAAAGCACATCCTTTATTTTTTCTTTTTTTTTACTTTTATCACTTTTTTTGTTTTTAACCCTTAAATTTTTTTCTTTTTTTAAAACTTGGTTCAACATAAATTAGTATAGTATGGCAGATATATTTTGACTATGTCTAAAATGGTACTTATTTCTCCATTTTTTCACTTTTAATCTTTTGTGCCTTTATATTTGAACTGATTTTCATGTATGCAACATATAGCTGTGTGTTTTGTTGTGGTATTATAACATATGTCTGATTAATATACTTAGATCAGCAGTGTTTAAAGTGATTATTCATATTTAGATAAATATCACGTGTCAATGTCTTTATTTTATGTCATTGTTTGTGTTCCTTAAATTTATTTTATCTCCTATTCTACTTTTCCGATAAATGTTCTTCTATTCATTTAGTAAGATTTAATTTTCTTCATTCCATAGCATATAAACTATGTGTAATTTTAACAAATTATATTTCCATGTATATAAATTCATTATTATTTTGTTTTGAAATAGCAAGTTTATCATCAATTCCACAACTTTTTTGTTTTGTATGATTACATTGTTTGTATAATTACATTATTTTGTATAATTACATTATTTGTATAATTACATTGTATTGTTTCTGATGTATATTATATTCACATTTTTCATTTTTTATTCTTTTTGCATTCATTTTATATTAAGTAACATAGTATAATAAAATTTTAATATTAGTACACTAGAGTATATTGGAAAGTTTTATTCAATGGATTTGGGCTGACTAAATATTATCTTGACATTCATATTTTATTTTATATTCTTATGTGTGGCCATTAATGCTTTTATGTAGTACATAGTGAGGTCATATTGTAGAATAATACATGTACTAAGAAAATATGTTAGACCTTCATTTGACAAGTACATAAAAAGTTACTTATAATTTCTCTGATAACCACAAGTTACTTTTATTGTCATCATTTGCCCTTTGTGACATTTCATAACATCCTTACTAAAAATGACCTGTAGCTTTGTACAAGTTTAGCAACACCACTCATAAATAATCCTTCCAATCTATACTGAATGCTCTTAATTCACTATTAATGCAAACTGACTAGAAGAAGAGCAAATGATGTAATCAGGCATGTATGAATAAGAGAACTATTACATCTTCATATTTAATCTGTAGTCAATATTATCAAAGTTCAATTTGTGTATGTTCCATGCTCATATGTTTAGGGATTTATATTGTCAAAGAGTAAAGGTAAATTTATACATATTTATGAGGTGTTTTAACTGCACTGAAAAATCCACTTTCCTTTTCTTTAATCTGGAAATTTTCCCAGGAGAAATATTGGCACACATAACACATCTCATTTGTTTCCCTTTCTTCAAAGATTACAGATCATGATTTTGCTCACAAGCTGAAAACAATCATTTTCTCCTCCTCAACCATAGATATTTAAAAGCTCTCAATAGGAGGATAAGCATTGAGAATATTTTTCTTTTATAGCCAGAATCTGTACCTCCTTCTCTTCCTTCTGATGATCATGGTGACAACTATTTTATGGCCCTGATGTTTGCAGTTAAAATGTTGAAAAATGAACCCAATGCATCTTGGCTGGTTAAAATCATAGTGACTATGGTGACTGTCTTAAAATAGTTTATTTGATGAACAATAGGTGAATATTTTGATTTTATACACACACAAGAAAAACCATGGTTCTTCAAAGGTCTTCTCTCTAAAGTAGGATTTCAAGAAAGGATGACAATATTCCAAACGTCTCCTTGGAAATCACAATGTGGTCCTTTGAAAACAATTTTCAATGACCCATAAAAGAGTTTTGAATTTCTCAGTAATATTGCAAATTCATAGCTTTGCTATACTGTGTAGAGAAAGCTCCCATCTGTCCACTTCTAATTTAATGTAATGCACTTCTCTTCCCTGAAAAGCACTAGAGGTAATGACCTGAATTATACTTCTTTGGCACTACATCATAAAGAATAAGAAAGCTCTGGGGCTGTATACATAGGACACAGTTCAACCATTGATAAAATGATACTTCATTTGAACTCCAGTATCACAGATGTTTCAAAGCATCTAGGCATAGTATAATATGATACCTAAAAATCTGTTTTAAAAAGCAAACACAACATTATATTTTGATGATATCCAGCAAATTACAATTGAAATGAAAAGCTAATTAAAATTATAGCATACTAAATATGTATCATTGAAATATACCTAGTTACTGGGGAGGCTTGAATAAAGCAGTGCCATTTTTATATATTCTAAAAAATTGTAGTGCATTGAAATTTTATCAGTATCTTAGATATATGTGATATTCAAAGCTTATCATTTGAATCTCAATTAACTAGTTTGAATTTTCTCTGAGAGCACTTGTAAAGAATAGATCCAAATCTGTACTCATTCTAAAGGAAAATCAAAGATGAATGACATTCCTAAGAATGAAGTAAGCAACCCAGAATATTCCATGCCCATAATAATATAAAACTATAAAAAAATTAAAGTACTTGACATATCATATCTTAGAAGTCCTATGCTTTATTTTAAGTTATTTTATTACATATTTGCTGGTCTGAGTGTCTGAAAAATATTCTAGAATACACAAATATTGTTCTCTTTGTGATTCTAGGGGTCAAAAACTTTCAAACTAAATCATGAAAAACAGTGGGACTATGTGGTGGTATTGTGTTCCCCAAAATATTGTGTACCTTAATAAACTTATCTGGGATCAGAGAACAGAAAAGCCACAAGATACTTAGGCTAGAAAATGTTAGCACATGCCTTTAATCCTAGCATTCCAGAGACAGAAATCCCTCTGGATCTCTGAGTTCAAGCCGCATTGGAAACAGCCAGGTGACTCACGCCTCTAATCCCAGAAAGCAGCCTTTAATCCCTGGGAGTGATGGCAAAAACAGAAAGATATATAAGGCGTGGAGACCAGAAACTAGAGGCATTTGGCTGGTTAAGCATTTGCCTGGTTAGGCTTTCAGGCTTCTAGCAGCAGTTCAGCTGAGAGCTATTGGGATGAAGACACAGAAGCTTCCAGTCTGAGGAAACAGGACCAGCTGAAGAATTGGCAAGGTGAGATAGCTGTGACTTGTTCTGTCTCTCTGATCTACCAGCATTGACCCCAATAACTGGACTCGGGTTTGATTGTATTAATAAGAACATTTAAGATTCCTACTACAGGACTACTACAATACGAATACTTTCCAAACACCTACCTGTATAATTCACCATTTATCACTTTAAGACTTGCTGTTTTATCTTACCCAGCATTGAATGAACTACAGATTTTCATTGTTTTGATTTTTTTTTTTGGTTTTTCGAGACAGGGTTTCTCTGTGTAGCTTTGCGCCTTTTCCTGGAACTCTCTTGGTAGCCCAGGCTGGCCTCGAACTCACAGAGATCCACCTGGCTCTGCCTCCCAAGTGCTGGGATTAAAGGTGTGCACCACCACCGCCCGGCCGTTTTGAATTCTTGATGAAGTGACTAACTTTCTCAGGTGATAGATGTAAAGCAGCAACTTGGTATGTAATTAAAAAAATACAGAAAATGACCTTGACTTGTGCTGAAAATAACTCCAACATGAACCCCATACACTTATGTTTTCTACCTCAAAAGTGAGTTATAATCTACAGCTTGTGTATCAAAAAATTAAAAGGAGCAATGTGGTATTGGCTTTCATTTCCTTGACTTTTCATATTACAACAAGAATTTGTTAATATTGCTTATTATGCATTAAAGTTGACCCCATTGTCTCCCACAATTGTGTTGTTGTTGTTGTTTTTATTGAAATAGTAATGTAACAATTTTCTAGATTTACTGATTTCCACATTATGGAAAAGAGAATTTAGAGTTACATCAAATGTAAGCAAAAATGTATAGAAAATCTAGACAAAAAAATGAGTTAAAGCCTTACTACTTTGATAACATTCAGATGGCTATATCAATCTACAACTCTGTTGTTGGAACCCTAACTAAAATGGTCTACAATTTTATAATTTTATCTCAATAATAAGCTATTTATTGTGAAATAAACCACTACAGCAAGTAATCCTCATCATCTGATTCTTTCTGCTTCTATAAGATTTTACAAACAATGGCAAAACAAAATGCTGGAAGGGTGCAGAACTCACAGAAACTAAACAGTCCATACAGGACAGGGTGGTAGGGAAAAGATAAAAACTTATTTTTCCTTTCTTTTTACTCTACAGACTCGTGCACCCACATATTTTTTAGCCTAGGACTCTGTAGAACCATTCCTTGAATAGTCTTCAGAGGATGCAAATCTGGGTATCCTGAAGAAAAACCCAAAGCAGTTAGGAAATCAATTATTTTGTAACAAGCTCACCATTTGTTCCTATGCTCCAATATTATAAGATTTGTGCTCTCAGCATTTAAAAAAATTAAATCTGGAAATTCCACATTTTGCTTTGTCAATTATAATACAACATATACCTAAATAAGTCTATTTGGGCAAAGACATAGGCCACCTGACTGGTTGTGACCAAGTGGAAATTAGAAAGGTAATAGGCTTGATTATCTTTTGTAATTAGACAAAAGTGAAGTCATACTTGCATGTGCACCATGGTTGGAAGATTAAGAGCATAGTAGGCTTGGTGATAACTCAGTCATAGAATATTGGCCTTGCTTATTACCCTGGGTTTGAGCTCTACACACACACACACACACACACACACACACACACACACACACACACACACACAAATGCACACACACACGTATATATATATAAATTATAACGCACATTTATTATATATGTGTGTGTATATATATACATATATGTGTGTGTTATAATATAACTCATACTGAGCTACTTAAAAATACTTAGAGACACAAAAGTTCATAAATTAAATCACTTTCAAAGTCATTACTAAATGCGTGCGTGTTCTATGACCTTTTACTTCCACTGTAATCTCTTTGGTCAATGCTTGTTTTGGGATTAAAATTTTAAATAGTGGCCCCTAAAACATGTTTTCTGTCTATGTACTTAAATGTGGTACTCACTGAAGTGTATATGGTGATATTCTATTTGATACATTAATTGGTTGTCCAATACTAAGCAGTAAGCCCTGAAAACATACATATAAACAACATTTGCTGTATTTACAAATATATAGGTATATACATATATGCATTTAGTAATGATTAGTGAAAAAGAGGTCATGAATTTGAAAGATGGAAGAGATAGTTGGTGTAGTGTTGAGTGAAGAAAAAGAAAGGAGAAAGGTATAATTATACTGAAGAAAAAGACTAATGAAATCATTAATGAAAAGGAGGGCCATGAACTACAAAGATAGTTACGAGAGGGATATTAGGCATTTTTGAATAAGGAAAGAGTAAAAAAAAATAGTGGTGAGGGGAGAAAGAAATATATTGAGTTCATTTCCAAGGAACTGGATACTTTTGATGTTATTTGTGTATTTTGCCCTTGTTTTATTTACTTATCTTAATCCATTTCACAGAATTAGCATCCCCACGAATATGTTCATGAGTGATTTATATCATAGGGTAGTCTCAAAGCATTATCTCAAATGCCATTATTTGGATGATTGAGCAATATAATGTCCAAGGACCATCTGCATTTCAGAGAGTAATTAGTTCTGTTTCCCTAGTAAACACCCTTAACTCATCTTCAGTGAAATTTTACCACACTGATCCATTTCTTTTCTCATAGCCCCCTTATATAATAGCAACTAAAATATTGATAAATATTTTAATTAAATTATGATCAAATTTACGAGATTGATTACCTATCCTGCCTTCAAACTTTTAGCTATGTTATTCACATTCTGCATACAGTGGCTTGTAGCTCAAAATTATTATTATTGTCATGTGAAGTCTATGCTTCTGTTATTTTTCCATTGAAAGCAGTCAGGACATCTACAATTTTACAGACACCACAGATTCTTAAAGCACTGCTTACTACATAAGGTGTTGAAGGTGGGAAGTAACTTAAGCAAAACTTATCTCCATGTCCTGTGATCACCCACAAACATTTTAAGTTTTTAGACCATGCCAATGTCTCACATTTTCAATATGTTATTCCAGGTTATTTTACCTGTAAAAATGTAGCTAAGCAAACAACACAATAAAACACTAAACATACCTCTGAATCACCAAACTTTGATTAAAGATTAAATTGATAAACTTAATTTCAGACAAAAAGAATTTACATTAAAATGTGGTTGGATTGGCTGACGAGATGCCTTCATGGCTATCATACTTGATAGACAAGCATAAGGATATGAATTTGAATTGTCAGCACTCACGAAAAAGCTGAGTATGATGCCACATGTCTGTAGGCTTAGTGCTGTAGGGTAGGAGAAACGAGGTCCTGAAGTCTTGCTGTCAAGCCAAGCTGGTTTAAATGACAAGATCCAGGTTTAATGAGGACCCTGTCTTAAAATATATGATGGACAACGTCATTCAGCATCAACTTTTAGCCTCCCTGTGTGCATTCTCTGCATACCCACATGCATGCACACATGTATATACACTAAACACACACACATATTCTTCCCACATTTATACTTTATTTATAATGATTGGAGAATATCATAAAGGTAAGACTTCTTTGTGAATTATTGACATTTTATTTTAAATATATTATAAAATACTATGAAAGTAGTATTAAGACATGGACAGAAATGGATCAGTGTATATAGTACCAACGTAAGTATCATAAATAAATGTAAACCCAGATTTCTAAGAGCAGCAAAATCAGTTCAGTATGTGACTGAAGAAGGCTGTGATACTATGACACAAAGAGCTATTAATCAAATGAATGACTGGGAATTCCCTAGCAACTGTGCAGTCCAGTTTTCAGACTATGATTTATAAGTCTTGCACTAGCTCATTTTATGTTAACAACACAAGATAGGGTCATCAACGAGGCAGGAGACTCACGAGAAAATGCCTCTAATAATATTGGGATGTAGAGCATTTTCTTATTTAGTGATTGTGGTGTGGGAGCGTCCAATCCATTGTGGATGGTGTCATCCTGAGCTGGTGGTCCTGGATCCTATTAGAAATTATCCTGAGCAAGCCAGCAAGCAGCACCACTTCAT
Source organism: Peromyscus californicus insignis (assembly GCF_007827085.1). Classification (NCBI taxonomy): domain Eukaryota; kingdom Metazoa; phylum Chordata; class Mammalia; order Rodentia; family Cricetidae; genus Peromyscus; species Peromyscus californicus. The sequence continues at coordinate 119,192,762 of NW_026294573.1, forward strand.
GGCCTCTGAATCAGCTCCTACCCCCAGGTTCCTGCCCTGTTTGAGTTCTTATAATGCTTCCTTCAAGAATGGAATAAAATATGGAAGTGTAAGACTAATGAATTGTTGCCTTCCCCAAGTTGCATTGGCTGTGGTGTTTTATCAAGCAATAGTAAACCTAATTAGGTCTCCTTTCATTGTTTAATGCTATGTGTACACATAAATACATTCCAATCTACATTGTAAGTTCTTAGCACACAATGATCATTTTCTTTTCCTCTGTGGATCGCCTAGTCCTGTAGTATCACATACTAGTAGCTCTCAGAAATACTGATGTAATTCTCAATGTGATGTCATATATATATATATATATATATATATATATATATATATATATATATATATATATATATTAGACATATATATATGTGTGTGGTGTGTGTGTGTGTGTGTGTGGTGGTGTGTGTGTGTGTGTGTGTGTGTGTGTGTGTGTGTGCATATCTGTTACATTTAATGAAAGTATTTTGGAAATAGGGAAAAACTGTTTCATCCTTACAGAATTAAGGGTTTTGTGTTTTTTTCTTTCTGGGAGATTATTTTCCCATTTCTTGATGAATAAACCACATATAATTCATGTTTCTAGCTATGTATTTCAGACAATTGATAGTTCAATCTTTGACAAGATAATAATGATAAAACTGGCTAGTTCACCACTTTAAATAATTTAGTGGGTTAAAGAAAATTGTATACAGCAGTTTGGATGTACTGCTTGGAATACAGATAGAGGCACAGCTTGAGACTATTTATCACCATCTTAACTGTATGTAAGGAAATATCTCCCATAGTAAGAGATTTATATCTTCATATAAATATGAAATTTTTTCTTACTTGCATATTTGTCTAAAACATGATGTACTTTGAACCAGTTTTCAGATTCAATTATGTAAGTATTCTAGTTGAATGTACTTTTAGATTCACAATTCTCTTCACCTAAATTTCTTGGTGACTTATTTTATGTATGAATCCATGAGAGGAAAATACAGACATAAACATAATAGGCAGAGGAATGATTCTTTTCAGAAATGAGTAAAATCACCTGCTTGCTAATATGTGAAATTAATAATGAGGAAAAACTGTAATTCTACTTTTTCAATAGGAAATTATTTATTTCATTGTGAAGATAGCTTTGGGTCTGAATAAGTTTCACTTTGTCTCTCTGCCCTTAAAGCAAATAAAGCTGGTTTGTCCAGTGCCAAATAAAACTGAAACTGCCTAGCCACAAGTTTAGTGTGTCTAATAATGTGTAAAAACTTAACACTAAGTAAATGTTGATATACATACATACATATGTTACAGATATATACATAGATTTGTAGATAACTATATCAATATATACTTTCTTTTTATCAAATTGTATCAAGAATGGATTAATATTTACATTATTTAATTATTTATATTTATGTATAGTTATGAATTCTATACAGTAACTAACTGGTTAAAAGCAATTTTCAAATATGGATAATGTTGAACTTTTTGTCAACCAACAATGAGCCCATAGTATTAAATTGTTAGACTTGAAAACATAATACTAATAAAATTTAGACATGCTTCATTAAAGTAGTGTAAGTTCAAATAACAAATAACACTCAAGTTTCTCTTGCTTCAGGGTCTTCATTTTGAACAAATATGGAAGCTGTACACATGAGGAATTGGACTCAAGTAAAGGGTAGCATCTATCTGTCTATCTATCTATCTATCTATCTATCTATCTATCTATCTACCATCTAATCTATCTTTCTCTCTCTCTCTCCCTCTCTCTTCCAGAGAGAGAAGCAGAGCACATCTCATGTACTTTAGATATTTGCACTGGAGGCACACAAGTGAAACTAACAAGAACTCAACAACTAGAGAAACACAAATGAGAGAACAAGCACACGTACACCTGCACACACATACATAACATACATATATATGTATGTGTGTGAATTATATATTATATATAAAACAAAATTTATATATACATATAGAGAGAGAGAGAAGAGGAGGGAGGGCAGGGAAATATTGGACAGAGTAAATGATCTGGTGAAGTAAAATATTTTTTGCTTCTACTTCATGTAGACATCATGACATTGCTGATGCGAAGTGGTAAACTGGCAATAAACATGTCCATTTGCATGAAGAATTGCCCAAGTGCCCCCACACAGCCTGCTTTTCATGCACAATACAGTGTTTCCATTTGCAGTGGAACATATGCTAAATGCTAAATGCTTTAGCTCAAAAATGATTTAAACAAAATTGAAAAGATTTTTTAAACATTTATTTTACACTTTTTAGGATTCATTTAATTGGCAGATGTTCCAAGATCCAAAGTAAAGTAACTTAACTAGCTAGTGGAAATAACAATGCCTAAGAAAGCTGGAAGGATAAAACAACTTTTTACCTTGTGGCATTCAGGAACAGAAAGCAAACAAGTAAGTATTAATAAAACTTCAGAGGAAATCTAATAGTTAAAATAGTGAAGGGCTTCCAAATTTCTTCAGGTACTGGCAGTAAATGATGTATCGATTTTGCTGTTAAACTGCACAGCTGTAACCAACACATTAGACATGGAAGATAAAAGCAATGCCTAAAAGCACCTTATTTCATCTGTCACACCTGAGGCACTGCCTTCTTCAGCCCTTTAGTGTATTAGCACAGAAAATCAATTAGGTAAAGAGCTAAACAAATGAAGGGAGAAGAAAAAGGGCCTCATTCACAAAGTGCTGGGATGTCAACAAGACCAGGAGACTTCAGTAAACTATGTGCTATCTCCAAATAAACCGTAACAACTCTTTCTGAACTTTTAAAAGTCACCAATTATGTTTCACAGATTCCTCTAAACATATTTTTGAAGATCCTCCACCATTAAGAAGGACATGATAGCACTAAATTGATTATGGACAAAAATGAGCCATCAATACTATTTTCTTTTAACCTTAAGTTTAGTATGAATACAACTTTAAAGCCCTAATTATTCTCTGTCAAAAAAAAGCACAAAAATGCAGTATAATGAATTTGCTAATAGTCTTTCAGATTGACAATACAAATGAATTCTCATAAAAAGGCTCCTACCATTTAACATTTCTACATCATCATTGTATGCTTCTGCATGGTCCCAAAATCACAGTAGAGTGTTAGTGATTAATCTTCTCTACCATTTCAAGTGTTATTGCAAAAGTGAAATGACTCCCTCTTAGGTGGAAAAGCTCTAAGCGTAAGTGTGGATTTTTCACACTTTCTGTACTGTGATATTAATTAATCATCTTTATGGAACAGTTGTCTTCCTAAGTAAGATATTAAGTTACTTCTTGAGGGGCATCTTAATGTGTGTCATACAGAATTTATGGAAGCCGAAGTTTTATGGCTACATTTACCCAATTTGTAAAAGTATTTCTCCTTTGTCACCTTATTTCTTATGCCACTAGTATGTATCAACTCACTATTTTATAAATCTCCACCTCTTCATCATCCTATAAATAGCCACTACACTAGAATTCCAGTTTTTCTCTTTTCTTCTTTATTGGTACCAGTATCAATTTTGGGTCCAAAAAAACTTTCCATGAACAGCTCCATGCACTCCAATCCCAGCACAGCTGTTACCCTTCATCATCTCTGTCCTCACCTTCATGCTTGCCTAACAGAAGAAGCTAAGGAGAACATTTTTTATTTTCTTTTTATGTATTCTCTTATAAATATATCTCGACCACAGCCACCTCTCCCTCCACTCCTCCAAAACCCTCCACCTCCCCTCTCCCCCAGATCCACTCCTCCTCCATTTCCCTTCAGAAAAGAGCAGGCCTCCCAGGGATATGGACTGAACTTGGCATTACCAAATTACTTCACAGCTGGGCTATCCCAGCAGCAGAACTTTGGGTGTCTGGTCATCACACTGTATCAGGAAACAGTGACAAATGCTATATTCAGCTTGCTTTCTCTTTATTTATGATGGAACAGTAGTATTCAACTTTCCTAATTCTGTGACCATTTAATGGAGTTCCTCACAATGGGGTGACCCCCAAACCGTAAAATTATTTTTGTAGCTACTTCACACCTGTAATTCTGCTACTCTTGTGAACCATAATGTAAATTATGTTTGGCGATAGAGAGTTGCCAAAGGGTCGTGACCCACAAGTTGAGAGCCATCTGTTTAGATGTGAGGGTCAGTTTTCCTACCTCACTTAATCTACTCCAGGAAACAATCATAAACTTGCCCACAGTTTGTTCATCGTGGTGACTCATGGTGTGAAGTTGATAACAAATACAAACCATCATGTTATCATTTTCCAGATTCCAGATTAATCCTTGTATGCTCTTCTCTTGACTCTTTCAGGAAAGTCTATTATCTTCAGAATGGTTTGCTTCTTGCTGTACAGGGTAAATACCAGCCATTTCCTGTGTATCTTGCCTTCTCACCCAAGATTCAAATAAGGCATTTACTGGTTTTCAGTGAGAATATGATGCATTACTGGCAATATATTCCCACATTGATGTTAGAAAAATATAGAATGCAATCATTTAAATTTCATAATTTAATTATTATTTATTTTTACAAATTTACAAATTAAAAGTACAGAGTACACATGGCTTTTCTTTTTCTATGAACCCTATTAGTCACACTAACTCCTTCTGATGTGTTTTCCTGCTTGTTTGCATTTGTTTTCTCCTCTAAAAATAAAACTACCATGCCTTCTGGTTACATGACAGCTTCTTGAATTAGTTTTTGCCCAACTTTTATGCTTATTTTTTCCAAGAAGAAAAAATAAATTTCCATGTCAAAAACAAGTAATGTCCATCAGAAGTAGATAATAAATGGTGAGATTGTGAGGGCGTAGCTATGACCATTTTGGGATAAGTTTAATATGTGTTTTATACCTATTTATATATGTAGTCATGTTCAGTAACATAAAGGAGGTGGGAAATAGAGATAAGCATGAAATAGAAATTGGTATAAAAGAGAATAGGTCTAAAGTTCATTACTTTCTGAGAAAGAAACACAAATTCATAGCAGAAAATGAACACCAATCAAAAGCCTGTCCCATTTCATAATTTCCTATGTTTCCATAATTTGCTCCATAGCTAAATATACTATATACATATTGTATATGCATATATGCTATTATAATATATGTATATTGTATATGCTATTGTAAATACATAAATCTCTGGTGATACATTGTGTCCCCCAAAATATTGTATACCTTAATAAAGCTTATTTGAGGATCAGAGGAAAAAGCCAGCCACCATACTGAACATAGAAGTCAGGCAAATGCAGTACACACCTGCCTTTAATCCTAGCATTTGGAAGGCAGAGATCCATCCTTATCTCTGTGTGTTCAAGGTCATACTGGGAACAGAGTCAGGTGTGGTGGTACATGCCTTAAATTTCAACAGAAGTTAACCATAAAGATCTGGAGGTCTGTACAGACAGATAGGAACTGATGTAGCTGGGCAGAGAGAGGAAGTGAGATGGCAGAACAGAAAGGCAGATAGGTGTGGGTATACAGAAAGTAGGTCTCTTTGGAGACTGAGGTGTCTGTGAGGTGAAGGTGTCTGTGGCTTGTCCTATTCCTCTGATCTTTCAGTTTTTCACCCCAATATCTGGCTCTTTTTTTTTTATTAATAAGACCATTTAGCAATTTGACTTACAGAAATCCAATGGACCAGAACTCAGTACTTCATTATTTGTCACAATATGAGTTTTGGTATATGAACTTAAATTTTCTATAAATTAAAAGAGAATCAACTATAGATGTTTTCACCTACAAAGTGGGGGAAATTTTGAGGCTCTTAACAATTTCCTAAAATTTTTGACAAAGTGGTATAAGCTTTTACCTTCAGCTATTAAGTTGGCTGACACAGAGTATTATAGGGAAATGCCCTTCTAAAGTATAAGAGTTATTCAAAACCAGATTGGAAACCTTAGCAAGACCTGACTACATTTTTTATTTAAAACAAACAAACAAACACTACAAATGGAGATCAGTGATGAGGAACTTGCCTAGCCTGCATGAACCATATTTTCTGGCACCTGTACTACAAAACTGAAAAAGAAAATGTAATTTTTAAATGGGGTTATCAATCTTGTTTGTTGGGCACACATTACAGGTTCACAGTGTCAGTTTAAACAATTTATATAAATCACAAAACGAATGTATGAGAATCTTCCTGACCTTCATGCCTCTTTTCATATATTTTGAATAACCATATTTGAAAATATGTAAGTAACTTATAATATATAATCAGGAGTTTTAAATATTTTATAATTGATCATGGGTACTTTCCACTATTAATCCAGGGCAGAAAATGTCTTGATAGTACTCTATGCATTTTTCCGAGAGTAAGATACTCAGAAATTCCTTCTTTAATTATATATTTTATTATTTAAAACTGTTTTTAAATTTAAATATATATTGATTATATTCTTAACTATCTCAAGCCCTTGCAGATACTCTCTCCTTCCCTACCCACTTAACTTTAAGTTCTTTCTTAAAAAACAAACAAAAACCCATTACAACAACAAAAGCCCCAAAATCAAGAAAACAAAATAAAACCATACCCAAAACAGAAACATAAAAAACAACCAACAGTGTATGACCATATTGAAAACACACAGAGAAAACTATGGAGTCTGTCATATATCATTCAGCTATTTATGTGCCATTAGGCGTGTCCTGAAGTGGTTGGTATACTCAACATCATTCTATTAGAGACAACTGATTTTCTTTCCCTCTCTCAGCAGGTATAAGTGACTGTTCAGTTGTTAACCTTTGTCTTAGCAGCTAAGTTTTCACTCATTCTTAAAAAAAACCCTAACAATATAAAATGAATGATATAAAACAAAAACTATCAAATCTAAGTTAGACATGACAAACAAACAGAAGGAATAGATTCCAACAGAAGGCAAAAGAATCAGAAATCCACTCATTCACACTTTCAAGGGTTCCATGAAAACACTAAACTGGAAGCCATAATACAGGGGACCAAGTGCAGACTTGTATAGTCCCTGTGCATGCTGCTCCAGCATCTGTGAGTTCATATGAGCTTTTCTCATGTTGATTTAGAGAGCCTTGTTTTCTTGGTGCCCTCCACATCCTCTGGCTCTTACACTCTTTTGGTTTCCTCTCTCACAGGGTTCCCTGAACTCCGAGGGGAGGGGTTTAATGGAGACATACCATTTAGGGTTGAGTGCCCCAAGTTCTCTCACTCTCTGCATGTCTGGATGTAGGTCCCTATATTTGTTCCCATCTGCTTCAAGAGATCTTCTCTAATGATGACTGAACATAACTTCTCTGATGATGGCTGAAAATGATGATCCACTGATCTATGAGCAGCAGAATATCATTGAGTCATTTGATCTCTTTCTCTCTCTCTCTCTCTCTGTCTCTCTCTCTGTCTCTCTCTCTGTCTCTCTCTCTGTCTCTCTCTCTGTCTCTCTCTCTCTGTCTCTGTCTCTCTCTCTCTCTCTCTCTCTCTCTCTATAATATATATATATATATATATATATACATACACACATATCTATCTATCTATCTATCTATCTATCTATCTATCTATCTATCTATCTATATAGATATACATACACACACATATCTCCCCCACTTTGGGCAAAAGTCAGGGATTGGTGGTAATCCTTCAGACATAACCCTGAGTAAGGAAGCACGGTTCTGTCTGTTTGTATTTTTTGGAGTGAAGACTATTCCTGAATTCCCTTGGTGGATAATGGGAGACTGAAAGACAAGAGATGGGACAGAGAGGAGGTCTACTGTTCATGGGGATTAAGCTTAGAGGTATATTAGTACCAAATTTCTACATGGAAGCTTATGGGTCCAGATCTGAAGAGTCCAAGTGGGAGAATGGTACTTAGAAATGAAAACTTGGCCTGGCAAGAGCTTTTGGGGGTATGTGTGCATCTGTGAGTGTGTGTGTGTGTGTGTGTGTGTGTGTGTGTGTGTGTACATACACACATACATACACACCCACACACACACACATAGATATATATGGTTTTATCTGTAAATTTGCAAATTTTTCCTTTTATATGTTATGTATGTTAGAAAAATAAAGTGTTATTGTCCCATATATATATATATATATATATATATATATATATATATATATATATATATATATATAAATTATACCAGTATTATTGGTCTTAAATTCTTGGTCATCCAAGCAGTGTCAGGTATGGGCTCCATCTCTTGGAGTGGGACTAAAGTCAAATAAGTTATTGGATGGTCACTCCTACAAGCTTTGTACCACCATTGTCCTACCATATCTTACAGGTAGAATACCATAGTAGAGAAAGGTTTTGAGTCTGCCTTGGTGTTTACCTTTCTCTTTTGAGAACGTGGAAAGTACATTGCTGTACCCAAAATAAGAGAACATAGGGGTGAAGACCCATGAAGGCCACCAACTCCATGTTCAGTGTTGTCTTAAGCAATGGGTCCTCGATGCCAATTTGTGAAGACCAAACTATAATCTTGACAACAGCCTGGGTTGTTTTAAAAGCCCCATGGGACCCCTTTGGCTAATAGCTCAATTAGGTGTAATCTAATACCTGATACTAGAAGCTTCATTTGATGACAAGAGATGGACAGGTTGTACTCTGTATCCCCCATTATTGGTGATTTTATTTAGATCACCTTCATATATTTTATCAAGTTTCCACTGTATTAGGTTTTCTTACTACCCCACAAATGCCACTTGATTTAGTTGTCTCTTCCTGTATTTCTTCTCCATTCTCACTTGATTCTTCCTTTGCAGAACCCCCTTTCATCCATATCTATCTATTCTATTTCTTTCCTAATGAGATATATCTGTTCCCTCTAGTCCCTTACTCTAAGTTACTTCTCTCAAACAATCATACCTGCCTTATGTAGATCTATGAATTATAGCTTACACTAAGATATGCTGTCTTATTTAGCATCTCAATTGCTGTGAAGAGATACCATAACCACAGAAACTTTTATAGAGGAAAATATTTAGTTTGAATGGCTTACAGTTCCAGAGATTTATTCAATTATCATCATGATTGGAAACATTGTAATATGCAGGCAGGCATGAAGCTGGAGAAGGGACTGAGAGTGCTACTTCTTGATCCTTGGGCAATAGGAAGTAAACTGTCACACTGGGCATAGCTTGAGCATTGGAGACCCCAAAACCCAACCCCACAGTGATATGTTTCCTCCAACAAAGCCACACATACTCCAACAAGGTATCACCTACTAATAGTGCCTCTTCTTTTGGGGGCCATTTTTTTCAAACAACCATACCTGCCCACTGCAGATGTATGACTTGTAGCTTTATTATCATTGACTTAAGAGCTAATATAATTATATAAGAAAATATATACTATATTTGTCTGTCTGTCTCTGCCATATGTAACTAAAGATGTACTATTTCTCATTCCATGTATTTGACTACAAAATTCATTATTTTACAGGCTAATATTCTACTGTATAAATACAGCACATGTATTTCATGTACTCTTTTGTTGAGGGACATCTAGATTGTTTCCAGTTATTGGCTATTATGAACAGAGCAGCCATGAACATGGTTGAGTAAGTGTCTCTGTGGTAGGATTAATCATCCTTTGGGTATATGCCAAAGAGAGGTATATTGGGATCTTGAGGTAGATCAATACTCATCTCCTACCAAAAGCAACTCAGAGATTCAATGCAATTTCCATCAAAATTCCAACACAATTCTTCAAAAATCTTGAAAGGACAATTTCAGTTTCCTATAAAAACACACACACACACACTCCAGAATTGCTGTAGGATGTCTTTCTGTATGCTATAAATATGTGTGGCTCCCATTGGATAATAAATAAAGCTGCATTGGCCTATGGCAGGGCAGGATAATGTTAGGCAGTACATGCAAACTGAATACAAGATAAAGAAGGGTGGAGTGGGGGAGGGGGGAGATGTGAGCCTACTGCCCAAGGAGCAACAAGATGTCTACAGACCAGTAATGTCATGGCCATGTGGATTTACAAAACATATAGATTTACAAAAATTGATTAATTTAAGATGAAAGAGTTAACTATCAAGATGCTGAAGCCATAGGGCATACAGCTTGCACTTGATATTTGCCTTTGTGTAATTATTTTGTAAGCGGTTGTAGGATTGTGAATAGGAGAGATTCAGCCCAACCATGCGGCCGGGTGGGATACAGACAAACTTCCTTTTATACAAGATAGCTAAAACAATCCTGAATAATAAAGAGCTATTGAAGGTGGCACCATCCATGATTCCAAGTTTTCCTACAAAGTTATAGTAATAAAAACAGCATGGTATTGGCACAAAAACAGGCACATCGATCAATGGAATTGAATTGAAGTCTCAGACATAACTCTATACATCTGCATAAACTTGATTTTTGATTTAAAAAAAAAAAGGCCAGAAATAAACAGTGGGAAAAAAAAAAAACCAGCATCTTCAGCAAATGGTGCTGATCAAACTGGTTGCCTTCTTGTGGAAGAATGAAAATAGATCCATACTTGTGATCCTGCACAGAACTCAACTTCAAACGGATCAAAGACTACTACATAAAACAAATACAATGAATGTGATAGAAGAGAAAGTATGGAATAGCCTTGAGCGCATTGGCACAAGAAAGGGCTTTCTGAACAAAAAACTCTTAGCACAGGAATGAAATTAACAATTCATTAATAGGACTTCATGAAACTGAGAAATTTCTGTAAGGCAAAGGACACCATCATTCGGAGGAAGTGGCAGCCTACAGAATGGGAAAAGATTCATAGCAACTTCACATCCGATAGAGGGCTTATAGCCAATATATATTAAGAACACAAGAAACTAGATATCAAGAAAACAATCCACCCCCAAATTGGGCATGGATCTAAACAGAGACTTTTCAATAGAGGAAACTAAAATGGCTGAAAAATACTTAAAGAAATGTTCAAAACCCTTACCCTTCAGAGAAATGTAAATTGAAACTACTTTGAGATTTCATCTTACACATGTCAGAATGGCTAAGATCAACAAAACAAGTTGTAATTCATTCTGATAAGGATATGGAATAAGAGGAATCCTCATACATTGATGATGGAAGTCAAAACTTGTACAGTCACTATGGAAATTAGTGTGGCGATTCCTTGGACATTTCTAATATTTATGAGTTTACTTTACTTTTGTCTAGTTTTCTTTGTCAATATTACCTAAAGTTCCTTGCAGTTGAGTGTGTTAAAAATGTTTCTTTCATTGACATCAGCTTAACATTTGCTCAAAGATTAAAGATGCAACTTATCCATAGGTCTCCAATGTGTCCAGAACAAAACACTTATAAACATCATGATTCATCATCTGAAAGTTAACAAGTTGTTAAATGTGGTAACTTCAGATCACCAAGACAAGCTTGTTATTTAGAACAACTCTGAACCCAAGTGTTTAAAAGTCAGTTTTTACTGGAATGACTTGATTGCTTAGCAAAGAATATTATAAGCTGAGCAAAACAAACGACTACATGACTTCAAGTATCAGCAAAGAGACTTGTAGGTGCCTGAAATTGTCAATCAGCACCAATTATTCTCCATAAAGGAACATGATATGTTAATGTCTCCTTTGGAATATAATTCTGAGAACTGAGAGAAAATCTACTCCATTAGCCTCCAAGTAATATTGCTCCAATGAGTCTTGTTGGAAATGAACACCAATAAATTCTCATGAAAGAGAAAAGTCAGGAATAGTCTCTGAGGATGGATCTTTGAGTAACAACAAAAACAACAAAACCCTAGTAAAATCATTCCCCAGAGCAAAGGGCCATTTAGGAAGCAGATATAGAAATAAGAAATAAGACAATGGTTATCCCAGAGTCTAATAGTAACCTATGGTAAACATTAGGTCATTGTAGATGGATCTCAAGTGCTTGGTTTTACTTCCATCTGTAAAACAGGGACAGAGCTAATAGCTACATCACAGAGTTTTGGTCTTCCAGATAACTCACTGAAAATGCATGAAAGGATTTGGAACACTGTAATATTACCAACTTTTAAAAATTTAAATCTTCACCAGGCAGTGGTAGCACACACCTTTAATCCCAGCACTCTGGAGGCAGAGCCAGGTGGATCTCTGTGAGTTTGAGGCCAGCCTGGGCTACAGAGTGAGTTCCAGGAAAGGCTCCAAAGGGGATATATATATATATATATATGTATGTCTTCATTTGTGTTACAGTGGGTGTTTTTTGCATGCTTTTCATTTTAAATATTAAAAATACATTATTTCTGTGGTATTCATACTCCAATAAGCCAAGGCATTAAAAAAGACATAGGAGAAATATTTTGCCTAGTTTTATTTTCTGCTACCTCTCAAGATTATTTAATTGTGTTTTCTTTAACTTAGTAAAGTATCTAAAACTTTTCTTCTGGCAAAAGAAAATGAAATTCAGACCAATTATAAGCAAGCATCTTCAGTTTCATTCCTAGCAAACGAACAGACTTTGGAATGACATTGCAAGGCATTCTCACAATTCTAGATGATGGGTAATTCCTATGGCTTTTTCACTGTTGAGAAATTGGAGCTCTTATTCCAGTGAAATGAACACACAGAACAGTGTCTGGGAGATTCCTCATCTCACACGCAATTGCATTTGCCAACTCTCTGTAGACCACAGGCTTTTCTTTGAGGGACTTCACCTCACTGAACATCTCTGAATTAGACTTTTCTTTACAACTTCATTATCTAATTGTAGAATCCTGCATTTTCTCAATTGTTTTTACTTTCAAAGCTAAATTCTGGAGGTGTGTGTGAAGATTTCCATTCGTAATTCCCTGTGGATCATGATGTTTCTTACTGCCACTGTTTGCATAAAGTTGGTATTTCCTTTGTGTTAGAGGCTCACAGAATATTCTAATTATTCCTCCTTGACCCCTCCCCTCATTGTTTCTTCATTCTTTCTGACCCTTTTTATATTTTATTAATGATTTCTCTCCCTTCTAACATTCAGCAATTAGGCATCAGTATCTCAGTTACCATATATTTCCATCCATGTTGAGAAATGTTGCAGTACAATTAGGTAATGGAATTATTCACTTTACATGCACAGAGAATCACATGAAAATAGTTTCATAAAAAATAAGTGCAATTAAATTCATTGTGATAAAATTATTTGATTAACCATCTTCCTCAACTTTGTACCTGATCCCTTATCACTTTTCTTACAATGATAGAACTAGTCCTTAATTCTCACTTGTTTCTTTGTTTCCTTACTCTTGAACCAGTGAGAAAATACATTAAAATAAAAGTGATCTGGGCCATAGGAAAGAGCTCAGTAGTCGAGAACTGCCTTATTTAAGGGATACTTGGTTAAAAGTCAACTATTTTCTACCAACAAAACATCCAATGTATCTGTCATTTAGAGCTGGAGCCAACTATTCACAGTCCAACAGACTGGCTTATTTTGCTGAAGAAAGTTTATAGGAAATAAAAATAAATACATAAAATAAATGAAAAAATTAAAAGACAAAACCCATCTCTGCCCCTTTATAATTAGTTCATTTGCTCGTCACTTCTTCCTTTTCAGGCCACACATCCTTCACATTTGGTTCTTAATTACCTCTGGCCATTCCATTTCTTATTCCAGTCTCTAAGTTCCCCCTCAAAATTTTCCATAATTCTACTTTACCTTCTCTCCTTAATACTTATTTATTTCTACTACATTGATAATTTTTGTTCACTTATATCTCATATATCATAACAATTTTTGACACAATTAAGTGTTCTGTAAATAGCTGATGAAAAAGTGAATGCATTTAGGAATAAGGCAGAAGTGACAGAAAATTAAAAGAGAACAAATACATAAACAAGAACACGAGTCGAACCTTAGAGTATCAGCATAAGCAGTAAGTGGTTTGTTAATTTTTTTAAATGCAACTAATAAATCACTAACTGAGAGAAAGCAGTAATTATATATATATATATATATATATATATATATATATAAACTCAAAGAGCACATTGCTCCTGTTCCTTTTCTGTAGCTGTCACAAATATCCTGACAGAAGTTAACAAAGCAAAGAATGGTTTATTTGGCTTACATGTACAGGTTAAAGTCCATTACAGCAGAGAAGGCACAATGGCAGGGGCTCACAACACTTCCATATCCACTAGCAAAGAAGTGAATGCCATTGTACTGTCGGTTTGCTAACTTTCCAGCTTTGAAGTTCATGGTCTAGCCCATTAAAGGGTGGCATTCAAGGTAGGACTTATCACTTCTGTTAACCCTAAGAACAATATCCCATAGACAAGTCCACTGGACAAAAGGATCTTAATAAGTTCTCCACTGAGCTTCTCTGAGTTGTGGTGAGTTGACATTTAAGACTGACCTTCACAATCCATTCTTTGTCAATGTGACAAACACGTCCACCCTTAACACACATACATATACGAACCATACTTTTTATTCATATTCACATTCTCATGTTAAATTCATGATTTATAAGTTCCAAATTTTTAAAAATTCTGACATTTAAACACTAGAAAATCTTTCAGTTTGTGTATATGGTGAATTACATTTACAGATTTTCATATGTTGAACTATCCATGCATCTCTGCAATGAAGCCTACTTGGTCATGGTGGATGATATTTCTCATGTGTTCTTGAATTCAGTTTGCTAGTATTTTATTGAGCATTTTTTCACTAATGTTCATGAATTCATGAGGGAGAATGGTCTGTAATTCTCTTTCTTAGTTATATCTTTCTGTGGTTTGGGTATCAGGGTAACTATAGCCTTGTAAAAAGTGTTGTCAATGTTCCTTCTGTTTCTATTGTGTGGAAAAATTTGCATAGTATTGGTATTATCTCTTCTTTGAAATTCTGGAAGAATTATGCACTCAAACCATCTGGCCTTGGGTTTTTTTTGGTTGGGAGACTTTTGATGAATGCTTCTATTTTCTTAGGGGTTATAAGTCCATTTAATTTGTTTATCTGGTCTTGATTTAATTTTGGTATGTGGTAATTATCTAGTACAGCCACTCTAGAAATCAGTATGGTGGTTTATCAGAAAATCAGGAATCAACCTACCTGAAGAATCAGCAATATTACTATTGGGCATATACCTAAAAGATGCTCAATCATACCAGAAGGTCACTTACTCAACCTTATTCATAGCCGCATTATTCATAATAGCCAGAACCTCAAAACAATCTAAATTCCCCTCAACTGAAAAATGGGTGAGTAAAATGTGGTACATTTACACAATGGAGTATTACTCAGCAGTAAAAAGCAATGACATCATGAAATTTGCAGGCAAATGGATGGAACTAGAAGAAAAAAAATAATCCTGAGTGAGGTAATCCAGACCCAGAAAGCAAACATGGTATATACTGACTCTTAAATGTATATTAGATGCAAAGCAAAGGATAACCAGGCTACAATCCACAACCCCTGAGAAGCTAGGTAAAAATGAGGACCCTAAGAGGGACACACATGGAGGGCCCCGGGAAGGGAAAATAGTTGAGATCTCTAGGATAAACCGGGAGGGGAGGGGTAGAAGGGAAGTGATAAGAATGGGAACAGGAGGGACTGAGATGGCCAAGTGGAGAAAAGGAAGGAGAGGGTGAGCAATGAAAGAGATATTTTTGTAGAGGGAACCATTAGAGGGTTAGTGAGAAACCTGGTGCTAGAGAAATTCCCAAGAATCCACAAGGATGACACCAGCTAAGACTCTTAGCAATAATGGAGAGGGTGCCTGAACTTACCTTCACCTATACTTACATAAGTGACTCTCCTTATTGTCATCATAGAACCTATATCCAGTAACTGATGGAAGCAGATGTGGTGATCCACAACCAAGCACTGGGCTGAGCTCCTACACTTCAACTGAAGAGAGGGAGGAGGGATCACAGGAGTAAATGAGGTCAAGATTATGATGGGGAAAACCACAGAGACAGCTGACCCAAGATGATGGGAGCTCATGGACTCTGGTCTGTCAGCTGGGGAATACACATGAGACCGAACTAGGCCTCTGAATGTGGGTGACAGTTATGTGGCTAGATCTGTTTGGGAAGCCCCTGGCAGTGGGATCAGGACTTATCCAGGGTGCATGAAATTGCTTTTTGGAACACTTTCCCTAGGTTGGGATTCCTTGCTTAGCTTTAACACAGTGTGGAAGGGCTTGGTCCTGCCTCAACTTAGCATGATAGACTTTGTTGACCCTCAAGGGAGGCCTGACCCTCTCTGACGAGTAGATGGCAGTATGGAATGAGGTGAGAGGGAGGGGGAGAAGGGAGGTAGGGGAAACTGGGATTGGTATGTAAAATGAAAAAAAAACTTTTTAAAAAATAAAGAAAGAAAATAAAGAAAAACTACAAAAGTAGCTCCAATAAAATGTAAGCTACTGACTCATTCCTTAAAAAAGGAAGAACTGAGGCATCATAAAACAATCACATCACAACAAAACTAAATCCTGCAGTCAAGAATTCTTCCTCTTGGTCTCATCTTCTGGTCTCCAAAGGACATGGGCAACCCCTCTTCTCTGGCTCTGCACAGCTTCTCTCTTAGGCCAGCTCCACTTCATGCCTGCAGCTCTCTGACAGACCTCCTACTGTACTTCCATTGATAACATTTTGGGATCCCCATTACAACTGAGGTTTAAAACTTACCATGGTCTCCACTCAGTGTTTCTGCCTACATATCTACTTCTAAGAAATTGTCTACATCAGACATAATGTTTGTTCAAGAAACGTACAGTATGATAAAAGATTAAAGATTAATGAACAAAGAAAACAAAAGTACTCAACAATCTGCCACGAGATAGCTTTTTATTTATTTTTTGATGACCCTTCATACTGTTTTCCTTAATAACTTACTAATTTAAATGCCCACTAAGTGTAAATATGTAAGAATCCCTTTGGACAACATTTGTGAAATACACACAAACACACATGGACAGACATCATTAAAACTGTGGGAACAAATATATTTTATTGTATTTTTGTTTAATGTTACTTTTTATTATCTTTAAATTTTTTAAATTATTTCTTCTATTTTTTGAGATTATGTAATAAGATCATTTTCCCCATTCTATTTTGTTCCTCAAACCCTGTAGTGCACTCTTTCTTGATCTTCTTCAAATTCATGGCCTCTTATTTAATTAAATATTATGTACACATATGTATGGACATGTATGTATATATGTATATATGTACGTATGTTTATGTATACTTATATTCGATATATATTTCCCTAATGTATAATTATACTGAGCAAGTTTACATATGTTTGTTATTGGTTTATATTCTTTTGAGGGTTCTCTAATGATATCATTTGCTCTATATATATCATACCTAAAATTTTTAAATATGCTTAATGTTTCTGAGGTTTACATGAGAATAATATTTAAATGTCTCTCTAGTATTGGAAAGGACCTACCTCTTTTCACTGACATGTTAATATTTTGTAAATTTTGAAAGAGAACATTATGTGCAACATATGTTTGATAAACATTAAATGGACATGATGAAATTTTTCTGAATAAGTATATCAGTAAAATTGAAAGTAGTGGCCTCAATTTTACATTTAAAACATGATCGTGAAGTTTATACTTTCAGAAATTTCATAAATAAATGAAAACGAAAAGCTCAATTTATTTGCTTTTTATTTGTGAAAGGAAAACCAAGAAAAGACTAATTCAAATCCTTGGTGAAGAAAGAAATAAAATTATACTATAAGGTAAATAATCTGAATAAGGTATATCTTTTAGAAAAATAAATAAGAATATAAAAAGTCTAGAGTATCAGCTAGATTAAAAATAAATTTGTTTAAAAAGTTGGAATTAAGGTTTAAATAAAGTTGGTCATGGGTTTAATTACAATGTTTGGAGAATGTCAGCGTGAAATGTTCATACAAGGTCAAGAGAAATCTAAGGAAACAAGTCAACTATTTTCCATTCATTTATCAGGAACTGCTTGCTCAGTGGGTATTATGTTTATATTACTATATTAGGAACTCTGAATACAGAAATGGACAAAATGTGAGAAAGTACCTCTTTTCTTGGTGTATTTATGCTATGATTGGAAAAACTCAGCAGACAAAAGCAACTGAGTGCATTGGTCAATTATAAATTATGACAGGTTGTCCACTGAAATCTTCCCTTATATTTTATTTTGAGAAGGGACATACAAGAAGTAGGAAGTAAGTAGGTGGTTTGCATGGAGAGTTAAGGAAGTAGGAAGTACTACATGTTTTGCATGGCGAGTCGCTATCTCAGAATAAGAAATTGGGAAGTACAGCAGAGTACTTAGTTTGCTGAGGGAACAGTAAGACTTACTTGGGTCAGGGCTCAGAGAGCCAGAATTCAGGAGAAAGTTTAGGGAACAGAAGTCAGACAGATGATGAATGAAATATGAGCTGTAACATCAGTGCCATATTGGTCCATGGAAAAGATCAGGTGATCTAGGTCACAAATGCAGCATGTGATATGGTCAGGCTGGCTTTGAATATGTGAGAAATAAATTAGAGAAGTAAAGTAGAGACATGTTTCGGTGTCCTTGAAACACTGAGTAAAATAAAACAAAAATATATAATGTTAAAACTGAAAATAAATTTATCTAATATAATCCTAGAGCACAGTTCAAGAATGAAAATGCATTCTGTCTGTTTCTCAAAATTTTATTGAAGAAAATAATACTATTAGTAATTAATGGACTTTCATGATTAAAAAAACATATTCCCTTGTTTATAACATAGAAATATTTTGAAGTTCAAATGATGCATAAAATTCAAAGTACCCATTAATATATTAGAATTTGGAGACTATTCAAAGATCTATATTTATTTTTTTCACTGGATTTTAATCATATCTCTGGAAGAAAGCTTGCTGTTTATGTCCACATGTTCCATGCAAATGTGGCATGGATAAAGCATTCCTTCTGAGAGAAGGATAAAATTCTAGTCCATCCATGTATAATAGAACATGTGTTTGTAGAATTATCATTTTATTTTCTCATTTATACTTCTAATTTCTTCTAGCCTAAGTGCAATCACATTTAGCTTATCTCTAAGCAAGTCAACAGTGAAGGTACAAAAACTTAATGTTTTTATTACTATAATTCAAATGCTTTGCCTTTACAGTTCACTAAATGGGGTAATATTTTATTTCATATATAACAAGAGGATAACACAGAGGAATGACACAATTAGTTCACAGTATCAGTATTGCTGAGAAGGTCAAAAAGTGTCCATAAAGGTATTTTGAAAGCAAATGATTAATGTCATTTAATAAAATTAGAAAGTCAATGTCATCAAAACCACTGTGTTAAATACTCAACAACTTATACTTACTTGATAGTACGTGCCCTGATTTCCATTATTTAGTATAGTGAAATGTCCAGAAACTAACTTATATTTATGCAAATGTTTTACATTTGAAATTTTAAGTTTCATTTGTTTTGAGCCCCATTTATAATTGAATTAAATATTTGTTTGAATTTTTGAAGTTTTCAGGTAAGACTATTAATAAATATATTTGTACTAAATTAAAATATATGAATATTTATGGTTTTACTATATTCAAAAAAGAAAAAAATATAGCCTTTTGACTATATCAGTTTGATAATTATCAATCACATTCTCCAATAAACAATTATTTGAAATTACATTATTATCCAGTGTGTGCTGAATACAGTATCTACATTATCAGTTTATGAAACTCATCATCAAAATATTCAGAAAGAGTATTTTTACTACAAAAGTACTGATGCTATAGTCAGATGTAGATTGGGGCTCGGGATATTAACCGGCATCCACTGGAACCATTTCCAATACACAGATGGGACGATGTCATTTCATGATTCATTCAGCTTTCAGTTACCCTGGGAAAGGGAACACAGCTGAGTTTGAATGAAAGAAAATCTCAAATAAGTCCTCATCTCACTGCAATCATTAACGTGCACATCTCTAACTGACCTCTAGACAGAGGTTCCATGAAATAAACAAATGTTACATTTTAACTTTATCTAACCCTGTTTTCTTTTCTACCAGCCATGAAATGGATAAGATGGTGTTCAGAAATACATAATGAAAATTTAAGAAGTTTAATGAAAATGAAGACCTTCTAAAATAGTCAACTCTACTGAGTAGAACATTGGAAGATCTTATTTTAATAGTTATTTTGTACTTTACTTCTTAATATAAAGCATATTTTTAATTAAAATAGAATTACATTGATTCCTCCCTTCACTTCCCTCCATCGAAACCCTCCCAAATACCATTCCTCCAATCTCTATCATGTTCCTCTGTCTTGAATTAATTGTCTGTGGTGATATATTGTGCACCCTAATATATTGTGTACCCTAATACTGTACCTTAATAAACTTATCTGGCAATCAGAGGACAGAGCCCGCCACTAGATTAGACATAGAGGCCAGACAGTGGTGGCACACATGCTTTTAATCCTACCACTCGGGAGGCGGTGATCCATCTGCATCTCTGTGAGTTCAGGCTGGGAACAGAGCCAGGTGTAGTGGCACACACCTTTAATCCCAGCATTTGAGATCTCATGTCTTTGTTTGAGAAGGACACACGCCTTTAATCACAGGAAGTGGTGGCAGGGCAGAGAAAGATACACAAGGTGTGAGGACCGGAAACTAGAGGCTGTGATCGATTAGGATGAGGACCCAGAGGCTTTCAGTTTGAGGAAACAAAATCAGCTGAGGAGTTAGCGAGGTGAGGTTAGCTGTGGCTTGTTCTGTTTCTCTAATCTTTCAGAATTTACCCATTTTCTGGCTCTGGGTTTGTTTTTTTTCATTACTAAGACATTTTAAGAGCTGTATTATAGTAGTCTCCTTTTCTTTGATTATGTTATTTTACTCAAATATAAATTCAAAGTGCTTTAAATAAATCCCATGTCACAATTTATTAAATTAAAATTTTCCAAATGCCCATGTCATTGCTTCACAGACTGAAATAAAAGGTGTCAATAAACTTATTAAATAGAATAAGATGCTATTAAACTCTGATCAATGCAGGAAACACTAATCTTGATGATTCTTATTTTTACTCTGGCAAAAGTTATCTCATTTAAAACCATCTAAAAACTATTATGGCGGATATTCTAGGAATCTTGAGATATTTGATATACAGTTTCTCACCTTTAGAAATTTGAAATCAGTGTATTCTGAGGGAAAATCATGAGATATTTTCTCTGACCATATAAAGAAACTTGAGAAAATAGAAAAAGAAGTAGTGTATACCACAAAAAAAAAAAAAAAAAAAAAACTAGAAAAGGCTGGTAAGAGTTCATATTTGTCTGAGTTTCAATATGTTTCTTATAATTTGATGTGTCAGTTAGCACTCAAAACAAGGATGAGCAAGGAAGGGCTGTTTTGAAAATGGATATTAGCCAACCTGATAATTGGCAATCAAATGACTGTGAATTTTCTTTTTTTTAAATTAAGAATTTTTTATTCATTTTGCATACCAATTACAGACCCTCCTTTTTTCCCTCCTTCCACCCCCCTCAGACTTCCCCCTCAACACACCCCCATTCCCTCCTCTGAAAAGAGAAGACCTCCCATGGGGAGTCAACAGAGCCTGGGACATTCAGTGGAGACAGGTCTAAGCCCTTGCTTCTGCATCAAGGCTATGCAAGGTGTCCCACCATAAGTAGTGGGCTCCAAAAAGCCAGCTCTTGTACCAGGGATGGATGCTGATCCTACTGCCAGGGGACACCTTAAGCAATACAAGCAACAATACTGTCTTGCCTATGCAGAAGGCCTAGTCCAGTCTCATGGAGGCTCTACAACTGTTGGTCTAAAGTTCATGATTTGGTTTGGTTATCTCTGTAGGTTTCCCCATCATAATCTTGATGCCCCTTGCTCATAGAATCTCTCTTCCCTGTCTTTGGCTGGACTCCTGGAGCTCGGCCTGGTGCTTGACTATGGATATCTGCATCTGCTTCTATCAGTTACTGGATGAAGGCTCTATGATGACAGTCAGGGTATTCACCAATCTGCTTACTAGGGAAAGCCAGCTGAGGTACCCTCTCAACTATTGCTAGTAGTCGAAGCTGAGGTCATCCTTGTGGACTTCCCTAACACCAGGTTTCTCACTATCTTAATGATGTCTCTCTCTATCAAGGTATCTCTTTCATTGCTCTGCCAATTCATCCCTCTTCCAGCTTGACCATCCTGTTCCCTTGTGTTCTCATCCCCTATCCCCTACCCTCCATTGCCCCTTCTCACTTCCAGTTTACTCATGGAGATTTCCTCTATTTCACCTTCCCAGGGTGTTCCATGTGTCCCTCTTAGGATTTTCCTTGTTGCCTAGATTCTCTAGAGCTGTGGGTTGCAGACTGGTTATCCTTTGCTTTGCATCTAGTATCCACTTATGAGTGAGTATATACCATGTTTGTCTTTCTGAGTCTGGGTTATCTCACTCAGGATGATATTTTTTAGTTCCATCAATTTGCCTGCAAATTTCATGATGCCCTTTGTCAGATGTGGGGTTAGTGACGATCTCTTCCCATTCTGTAGGCTATTGTTTTTTTCTGATTTACTGTATCCTTAGCCTTACAGAAATTTCTCAGTTTCAGGAGGTTCCATTTATAAATTGTTGCTCTCAGTGTCTATGCTAATGGTGTTATATTTAGGAAGTAGTCTCCTGTGCCAATGCATTCAAGGCTACTTACAACTTTCTCTTCTATCAGGTTCAGTGTACCTGGATTTATGTTGAGTGCTGTGGGCCACAGGAATATATCAGAAGAACTCAGCTGGTTATGGCAAAGTCACTACCTGGAGGAATCAGGGAATTCCTCCAGAGGAAGCCAAATCCCAAGGAGTTTTTGGTGTTACTTGGCTTATTATGTATCAGCTGTATTCTGTTTTGAAAATCATGTGTGCCTTCATAGTTTTCCCCTTGACTTTTCCCTAAGAAGGGCTAACAGTGTGGACTGATCACTCTCTGGACATACACATTCCAGGTATTTGGAGAACAGCCTCAGGAAAGGCTTTCTCTGGAATCAGATATCTCCCTTAGCCACTTTCAAGGACTACAGGAAACACCACCCAGGTGGGCACCCAACTTCCGAGGACTAACAATGATAAAAGCCCACATACAAGTCTCCTGACTTAAGGTAAATTCCACAAGGGGACACCGCCTAGGTCAGGTGGACATTACTTAATATTAATAGTAATAGCTTTGTACAATTTAGCTCAGACCCTCCCTTTTTTTATACCAGGACTTCCAGGGCATGTTGAGGACGGAAAAGAGAAAAGAGAATGGAAGAACTAGATGGGTAAGAACTTGAGAGGAACAAACTGAGATGGGGAAGAACTAGATTGAAGGGCTAGAAGAGAGGACTAGAGGAACAAGATGGAAGATGAGGAAGAGCCAGATGGGGAAGAACAAGATGAGGAAGAGCCAGATGAGAGAGAAGGAGATGGGAGAGGAGCTGATAGGGAAAAGAACTAGATGAATGAAAACCTAGAAGGGACAGAAGTAGATGAAGGAATTAAGATAGAACCTAGAGGGGACAGTAGATAAATATAGAGAGAAATCAGGCAAGAAAGAAGCTAGACATGAGAGCAGAATAGAAGCTGTGTAGAGAGAGAACTATCACAGAATAATAAAGTGTATGAACTAAGGAGTTTTGTGCACATAGATTCATTTCTTTTCTTCAAAGATTAATTATCAGCTGGTTGTAGATTCTTCCCGGACCCTGGGAGGGGACTATCAAGGGGCTGGACCCCCCTAGTCCCCGATAGTTGAGGTCTTTGATCCACCTGGACTTGAGTTTTGTTCATGGCAATAGATATGGATCAATTTTCAATCTTCTACATTTTGACATCCAGTTATGCCAGCACCATTTGTTGAAGAAGCTTTCTTTTTTCTATTGTACGCTCTTGAGTTCTTTGTCAAAAATCAGTTAGTTGTGCAGATTAATATCAGGGTCTTCAATTCAATTCCATTGGTCCATATATCAGTTTTATGTCAATACCAAGCTGTTTGTATTACTATAGCTCTATAGTAGATCTTGGGGTCAGGGATGGTGATATCTCCAGAGGTTGCTTTCTTGTACAGGATTGTTTTGGCTATCCTGGGCTTTTTGTTTTTCCCTATGAAGTTAATTATTGTTCTTTCGAGGTCTATGAAGAATTCTGTTGGGATTTTGATGGGGATAGCATTGAATCTGTAGATTGCTTTTGGTAAGATTGCCATTTTTACTATGTTAATCTTTCCTATCCATGAGCATGGGAGATCTTCCCATTTTCTGATATCTTCTTCAATTTCTTTCTTCAAAGACTTAAAGTTCTTGTCATACAGGTATAGCAGAAATTTTTCCTGTGCCCACCCAGCTCCTGTGGCTTCATGGTCCCATAGCCACTCAGACCCAAATGAATACACAGAGGCTTATATTAATTATGAACTGTATGGCCTATTGGCTCAGACTTCTTGCAAGCAAGATTTTACATCTTAAATTAACACATTTCTATAAATTTATACTTTGCCATGTGGCTTGTGACTTACCAGTATCTTTACATCTTGCTTCTCATGGTGGCTGGCGGCATCCTCTCTTTTCTGCCTTTCTCCCTCCTCTCTAGTTAGAATGTTAGAATGTCCCACCTAACCATATTCTGCCTCACCATTGGCCAAACAGATTTATTTATCAACCAACCAGAGCAACATATTTTCACAGCATACAAAAAGGCATTCTCGCCGGGTGGTGGCGGCGCACGCCTTTAATCCCAGCACTCGGGAGGCAGAGCCAGGCAGATCTCTGTGAGTTCGAGGCCAGCCTGGACTACCAAGTGAGTTCCAGGAAAGGCGCAAAGCTACACAGAGAAACCCTGTCTCGAAAAAAAAAACAAAAAAAAAAAAAACAAACAAACAACAACAACAAAAAAAAAAAACAAAAAGGCATTCTCCCATAACTTCCCCTTTTCTTTCTAAACAAAAGGAAAGTTTTAACTTTAACCTAGTAAAGCTACATATATCAAGCAAGAATTACAGTTACAATAGCTAGTCTGTTTGTATTTTGTAAAATTAAAGAAAATATTTTGTCTATCCTATATTTGTGAGTCTAAAGTTTCATATCTAATTTATCTTTTACCATAACTAAGGAAAATATAACTATCTAGGCTTCAACTACATCAAAGACCTCAGAAGGACATATTACCTAAGTAAACAGGAAGAGTATTGTAAGCAACTACCAAAAATCTAGAATAACAGAGACAGTTGCCTGCCTGGACAGTGATCCAAAGTTCCTCTGTAACATTGGGGCATCCATCTTCAGCCCATAGACCTAGTCTCTCAGTCATTCTTTTCCCTCCGTATCCTGTAGAATGTCTGGCAGTTTCTTCGGTGAAGCAGGAACCTGAAGGACCATCTCCCCTTGCAAAGTTCAGTGGTCACCTTCCTGTTGGTCCTGCATGTCCAGTTGATACATTTTGTCAAGCAGTCCAGGCAAGAACAGTTTCTTGCCCAAATGGCTACTTTTGCCAAGAAGAAGATAAACTCCATATGGAGTGTCTTTGATGCCCATCCTCCTCTCTGAAGTAAATTGGGGCTGCCAGGAGCAGACGTGCCTCATTGTCCAGAAAAACCTAAATTTTTAAAACATTTTAAATGCCATATTCTGTAGGTCTTTGAAGTGTTTAAAGATTATCTACCTAATTGAATTATATCTATGTATACCTAGAAGACTTAATATGACTATAAGTTTGACTATCATAGAAGACTTATTATTAATCTGTATTTCTTAATTATCCCTTACAATTTAAATGAGCTGCATAAACATAATACCTTAAACAAGAGCAGAAATACACATACAGTATACATATAAGTCTTTCATTTGCTTAGTTAAAGTTTCCCAAAGCTATTTTATATTATTTGTGGCTATGGTGAAGGGTGATGTTTCTCTAATTTCTTTCTCAGACCCTTCATCATTTGTATACAGAAGAGCCACTGATTTTTTGAGTTAATTTTGTATGATGCCACATTGCTGAAGGTGTTTATCATCTGTCAGAGTTCCCTGGTAGAATTTTGGGGACACACACACACACACACACACACACACACACACACACACACACACACCATCATCATCATCATCATTATCATCATCATCTGCAAATAGGGCAAATTTGACTTCTTTCTTTCCAATTTGTATCCCCTTGATCTCCTCTTGTTGTTTTATTGCTCTAGTTAGAACTTTGAGTACTGTATTAGATATGGGAAAAGTGGAATCTCTTTGAGTTTCTCTCCATTTAATTTGATGTTGGCTGTCGGCTTGCTGTAAATTCCCTTTATGTTAGGTATGTTCCTTGTATTCTTGATCTCTCTAAGATCTTTATCATGAAGGAGTGCTGAATTTTGTCAAGGGTTTTTTCAGCATCTAATGAGCTGATCATGTGTTTTTTTTTTCAGTTTGTTTATATGGTGTATTACATTGGCATATTTTTGTATGTTGAACCATCCTTGCATCTCTGGGATGAAGCCTACTTGCTCATGGTGCATGAGCTTTTTGATGTGTTTTTGGATTCAGTTTGTCAGTATTTTATTGAGTATTTTTGCATCAATGTTCATGAGGGAGATTGGTCTATATTATTCTTAGGTTTGACCTTTTCATGGTGTACCAGATTTCCTGAATGTTTAGTGTTACGGCTTTTTTTTTTTTTTTTTTTTTTTTTGGCTGTAGTGTTTTCGTTGACTGACGAATCTATTTCCTCTCTTGTATCCTCCACGCCAGAGATTCTCTCTTTCATCTCTTGTATTCTGTTGGTTATACTTGCAGCTGTAGTTCCTGTTCATTTCCTCAGATTTTCTATTTCTAATATTCTCTCAGTTTGTGTCTTCTTTATTGACTCTATTTCAGTTTTCAAATCTTGGACTGTTTCACAAACTTGTTTAATTGCTCTTTCTTGGTTTTCTCTAAGGGATTTATTGTTTTCTTACATTTTTTTGTTTGTCTTTTCCTCAATTTCTTTAAGGGAATGTTTCATTTCCTCTTTAAAGGCCTCTATCATCTTCATAAAGTTATTTTTAAGGTCACTTTCTTCTGACTCTTCTACATTGTAATGTTCAGGTCTTGCTGTTTTAGAACCACTAGTTTCTGGTGGTACCATATTGCTCTTTATGTTGTTGAGTATATTTTGCAACTGGCATCTACCCATCTCTTCCTCCAATGGGTGCAAGAGGTGTTTGTGTCTGAAAGAGCTGCTCTTGGTCCAATCTGTGCTTGCTGTGTCTGTGTCTGAAGGGACCACTCTTGGTCCAATGGGAGCTCTTGGTCTCATTGGGGCTGGTGGATTCTTTGTCTCAGGGAGCCACTCTTGATCCAATCAAAGCTAGCAGTTTCTGTGTTTCAGGGAGCCACTAAGGTTGCAAGGGGATATGTGGTTTTGGGTTTGGGAGTAGGTCTTGTAGATTTCAGGGTCTGATGGGAGGTGTTGATAGGGATTTGTGCCTGCAGGAGTCTTCCCTGCTTGCCTGCAACTGAGGCAGTGATGAGTAGGGGTGGTAGATTAGGGATTGTACTCCAGGGCCTAGGTACCAGAGGCAGGACTCTCTGGGTGGGAGAAGAGTCACTCACCTCTTGGTCCAATCAGAGATGGTAGATTCTGTGTCTCAGGGAGCCAGTGAGGTTGCAGGAGGATGGGTTGGTTTGGGGTAGGAGGTGGATCTTGTAGATTACAGGGTCTGATGAGGGATGCTGGTGGGGAGACATGCCTTCAGGTCTCTTCCCTGCTGGCCTGCAACAGGGGCAGTGATGGGTGGGGGTGGGTATAGATTGTACCTCTGTACGTAGGTGCTAGAAGCCATGACTGAATTTTCAATCTTAGAACACTAAAACTAACCAGAAGAAGTAGGTTTATATGTTTCAGGCTTTTCAATATATTGTTTTAAGGCTTTTATACAATACAAAATATTGGTCTCTCCTATTTATCTAAGCGTGCAAGTTTTTATCACAGGTGCATCATACCTGTCCCATATGACACAGTAGCCCCATCAGTTTCTACCCATAGCCCATCTCCTACTTCCAAATACATTTGTTACCTACTCCAGGTTTCTAAGGCTGTTATAACAAAGCACAATAAAGCAGAGGCTAAAATGATAGATATACATTCTTTCCCAACTCTAGAGGCTGAAACTAGGAAAACTGATTGTCTACAAAGCATGGAGTTTTTGAGTGCTCCTCTGGGAAGTGATTCATCTTACATTCTCCAGGTCCTGGTAGTCTCCAGTGATGCCTATCACATCAATCCAATCTATTTGTTTTCTTGCATTATGCCTGTATTAGACTGTAGTGTGCTCCATTCTTTAAGGTCTTGACATATCACAAACAGATCTGCATAGGTCGACAAAAGTTGACAGCAGATGTTTCTTTGACAAACTGAAATAATTTCTTCTAAACGTATACCCTGTAATGAAAATGTCACATTAAGAGTTTTCACTGGAGCTGAACAGAAGACTTAGTGTTTAAGAATG